>NC_086111.1:58723902-59923902 GCF_963921235.1 Mobula hypostoma | reverse complement strand
TACTCAATTGCATCCACTCAGTTCTAATTAAGCTCGGCTCTTCAGGTAGTTTCTCCCGCTGAAAGCCATAGGGACTTGAAGCCCACTTGGGGTAAAAAACCCACCCCTGAATCTGCACAGTTTTGGAGAATAGCTTATTATTAACACCTGTAATATTACCATCTGCATGCATTCCTAACCACATGAAATTCCTTATCAGAAAAGATTGTTGCACCTAATACTTCTGCATCTTTACTTATACATTTTCCCTGAAAAAATATGACTATTTACTTCTTGGCTTTTATTACTGTGACACTGGTTGACAAACGTATTTATTTTATAACCACATGCCATACGTGAAATTGTTCCACATAAATCTAAAATATTAATCCAATAGAACAGCTGGAGTAACAAAGCAGATTAATTTTAAACTGAGGCAGGAATGAATGATCATTGATTTAAACCACTGGGTATCCCATGAGTAGCAAGACAAACTTTCGAAGGTACTGAATAAAAGCAAGAAGGGCAGCTGGCAACTTAATATTTTTGTGTTGAAAGCAGACAGGAAACAAGGCCCCAGTGTGCAACGTGTATAGTTAAGTATGCCACATGGCACAGCTCGCTCCTCCTCCCGACAAAATCAGCACAGCAGCCTGCCATTTTCGTACGGAGCTCAACAAACTGGCAAACTGAAATTCTGTCTCATTTCCGTCATTTAGATTCCTCCAAAATGGAGGAAGATTGAAAGTAATGATTTTATTGGGAAGGTTGACCTGTGGTATGCACTCTTACTTACTTGGTCCCTTGGCTTTCTGTGGAGCATAGGCCATCTCCGTCGTCCTCTGAAGTTGATGGCATGGTTGGAGTTCATCAAAGCTCCTGCAGTCCATCCCATCCACTGTACAGGAGATTAGCCTATACAGGTTTACCAGAGCCCTGTTCACCAGCCTTATCCATTTCCACCTCTCGCAATGGGGACAAAGGGTTGGACTTTGAGGGATGTGCCATTATTTTGGGATGGTGTTGAAAACCTTGAGGCCATTGTCCAGCAGCTCACTAAAACCCTGTGTTAGTGACAGGTGGGCTGCCCATCTGCCCCTCCCTCCTCAACCCCACGAGGAGAAGAGCAGCTCATCCAGGAGAAGCAAAACTCTGATCTCGAACCTCCGCTGCCCTGCGGCTATGCTCACTCATGGGGAGCAAACCCCGAGAGGAAAAACTGGACCTGGAGTCCCTAGATAAGGTGGATGCGGAGAGGAAGCTTCCTGTGGTGTATGGGGTTGAGTGGGATCCGGGATCAGCTGTGATGAAACGGTGGAGCAGACTTGATGGGCTGAATGGCCTAATTCTGCTCCTATGTCTTATGGTCTAAGACAGTCCTACTGATGGGCAACTCCCGCAATGCTGCTGGTGCCAAACTGTATCAGTCTTTGCTGTTCCTTTGGGTTCATCAGATGCAAGGAGAGAGGGAGCTTGCTACATGGGCAACAGCTTGCTCTCCATGTTGTACTTCCCTGGCTTGCATATCTAGACAACTCGGATGCAACATCCTCAGTGAACGCTGGCTGACTGAGGCCTCACTCACTCACTCATGTCCTTAGATGTCTTAGATTCAGTTCTTGTTACTTCTAACATTTTGAAAATTAACAGTTTTAAATCTGTCACAAGAACTTTGCAAAATAATTAAATGGCAATATTATCTCATCATTACAATGGCCAAGGGCAATTTGAATATTATCTGCAATTGCACTCTGCTTTACCACTTCAAAGGCAGTAATTACATATTCAAGACATTATTAGTCTTGAAGTATTTAATCTCAGATTCACAGAAATTGAATATAATTTTGGATGGATGTTACCAATGACTTTGTCTTCAGAGTTGAGCAATTACATCGATGTGTTATCTACTTTCTCTCAACTACATTTGACCTTTGTGAGCTGCGTAAAATCACCAAACAGGTTTTATGTCATTCTATGTAATGGAGGTTCAGCAAAAGGAGACAGAGATATCAGTTAAATTACAGACTCATTCTATTTCATCATAAAATCATCTCAGCTTTGGAAATGTCAAATTTCAATATATCGAAATAGAAGTATTTGTCTAAATGTCAGTGGTTCAATGGGTTAGATAAATGTCAGAGAATGTACACAGTATACAACCTGGAATTCTTAATCTTCACAGACATCCGAGAAACAGGGAGGAAACACAAAGAATGAATGACAGGAAAACATCAGAATTCAAAAGCCCCCCTTCCCCCCCATAGAAAATCAGCAGCAAAGCATCAGCCCTCCCCCTCCCCCTACTTGCTCCATCAAAAAGCATCCGCCCCACCTCCCCACCCAAGCAAGCCCCCAGAGACCATGACCATGAACTAGAGTCCATCAAAAACTGCTGTCCATCTCAATACTTTGGCACCTCAGATATCTCCTGCCACAGCAAGGCGGGAGGATGGCACCTCGCGGCTTTGACGTTAACGTCTGCAGCATCGCTTGTTCGAGTTCCCCCAACTCGAGAACCAGCCGACACATCTCTCATCACTGGGAGAGAGAAATCGCTCAAGTGCTGAGGCCTCTGACAGCTGAGCCCACTGTCTCGATACTCCGATCTCCCGTAACGCTTCAGTCAGTGACATCAGCGAGGAACCAGGGTGTCCACAGAGCCGCACCCACCTTCCAAGCTGCTCCTAGAGATACCGAAACACAGGCCAAAGAGTGAAGAGCCCCCCCACCCCCCCCCCCGTCTGCAACAAACGTAATTTGAGTGCAGCTGTAGGGCATGGACTCTGACAGGACCTCAGCCACCTTGAAAAGGAAAAAAAAACAAGACAGGAGAACAGAAGATTTAAACTGATTTGCGGATGAACTGGAAGAAGTCACCCAGGTCTGCAAACACCTCTGGCACCATCATATGGACACAATTAAAACTCTCTCTGTAATCTTCTCTGATAACAGGAGGACAATCCCAGCTTCTCAAGTCTCATCATGTTTCATTCGTGGGTTTCTTTCTGTCAAACCTCCTCCACATCAAGTCCAAGAATTAGACATTCAGAAATGGGTACAACGTATCAGGTGAGATGTAACCTCAAGTTTGCTGAAACTCCAGTTATAATTATATCACAGCTAGAATAAGAAATGCACACTTATGACAAATTTACCGATCCCACACTTCCTTGCAAAAACCACACTGGAAGAGAACGTATGTGAGATATAGGATTAGAACATTACAGTCCCAAATCTCTAACCAAATCCCTGCTTTAAGACCAAGATTAATGCATTTATTGATATCCTTTCCAGTCCGATTTTTACTTTAGCATAGACAATGGGGTCCAAGTTTATGGCTCGCTGAAAGTGGCTGAACAGGTTGATCGGGAGGTGAAGAAGTCATATGACATGCTTGCCTTTATTAGTCAAGGCACTGAGTTCAAAGGTCAGGAAGTTACATTGCAGCTTTATAAAACTCTAGTTAGGCCGCATCTGAAGTATTGCATACAGTTCTGGTCACCCCATTATGGGAAGAATGTCGAGACTTTGGGGAGGGTTTAGAAGAGGTTTACCGAGATGCTGCCTGGGTGAGAGAGCATGTGCTATGACAAGAGGCTGGACAAACATGGGTTGTTTTCTCTGAAATGGCAGGGGCTGAAGGGAGATCTAAGATCATGAGGGGCATGAGCAGGTGGACAGCATCTTTTTCCCAGCGTTGACATGTCTAATACCAGAGGGCATACATCTAAGGTGAGAGGGTGTAAGCTCAAAGGAGATAGGAAGGACGAGTTTTTTTATGCAGAGAGTGGTGGATGTTTGGGATGTGCTGCCTGGGGAGGTGCTAGAGACACATACATTAGGGATTTTTAAGAGACATTTATACAGGCACATGAACAAGAGGAAAATGAAACAATCTGGAAATGCTGTAGGCAGATGGGATTAGTTTCATTAGCCATTTGATTACGATTTTAATTGGTTCTGCACAACATTGTGCAACTGCGCAGTACAGTTTATGTTCCATCTCTAGGTTCTACAAGTGTGCAGTGGTACAGTTTGGCATAAATGTTGATGGATAATGTATACCATATGGCTTTATTCCAAAGGATTTGGAGAAACAGAGACAGCTTATCCATAAAACCTTGAAAAAAATAGCAGGACATACTGTTGATTGACTTGACTGATAAAGCATATGTGATTCATAGATTTGCTATGCCGTCCAAGACCCCACCTTCTGGCACGGCTAGAAAGGAGGTTGGTTTCTGTGATGTGCTGAGTTGTGTCTCTGCAGTCTGTTGGGTCACGTGCAAATCAGTTACCATAGCGAGCTTCCGGATAGCACAAACGCATTGAAAGCTGCAGATGCTGGAAACCCAAGGCAACACTCACACAAAATGCTGGAGGAACTCAGCAGGCCAGGCAGCATCTATGGAAAAGAGTAAACAGTTGACTTTTCGGGCCACACTCACAACACGCTGGAGGAACTCAGCAGGTCGGGCAGCATCCGTGGAAGAGATCGGTCAACGTTTCGGGCCGGAACCCTTCATCAGCACTGGGCCGAGACCCTTCAGCAGGTTGTATGTGATACATCCAGATAAGATGCTTTCTATGGTGCATCAATAAAATGTTGTAAGGGTCGACAGGGACGAACCAATTTCTTCCGCCTACTGAGGAAGTAGAGGCCTTGCTAAACTTTCTTGGTTGGCCCAGGGCAGGTTATTAGTGATGCTCACTCCTCAGGAATTGGAGCTCTCAAGCCCCTCAATCTCAACACTGTTGATGACATTTTTAGGTGGAGTAAACAGAGAGAGTTTATTCCTTTTAGCAGGTGGTTCAAGGACTCTAAAACGAGACCAAAAATTCAAGGGAGATGGGGTGTGAATTGTTTTCATATGGAAGGGATTTGTGAACTCATTTTATTTAAAGATCACAAAAATATTATCAAGCAGGGTTTTCGAGAGGAAAATGGATAAGTACGTAGGGGAAAATAATTTGAAGGCCTAAAGGGAAAGAGCAGAAGAATGCGATTGCCAGGTAATTCTTCTCAGTGTCAGCACTGGCCAAAGAACTCCAGGACCTCCTGTACTCCAAAAACTCTATGCTTCCTTCACTTCTAAGATTTTGCATACTAGCACCTGGGTCCCTAAATTTCTGGATCTCCTGTCAATAACATTGCACCATACTTCAAGAAGACCAAAACACATTTGTAACTTGTTAAGTATGTTTTGAATTCTTCTTCGCAGCCAAACTTCACCGCCACAGTATTGCAGTACTGCAACGTAGATTTTGTTTTGCTGAATTACCACTAAAACCACCTCATCCAAATTCCAAGTGCGAACATGATCCTTTTTCAAACTCAAAACGATGAGGAAAATTGTAAAATTGTCTTTTCCCATTTATCTAAAAAAAAACTTCCAAGATGACTATCTAAACATAGTTAAATGATGACTTGATGGTGAATAAAATTGATGCCAGACAGAAGAGAATTGGAACAATTTTTTTCCAATTACAGTATGAAAGCCAAAGTTGCCAGGATCTACATTCTTTCACTTTTGAGGTTCCAGATAACCAAAATTGAGAAATCCCAAGGGCAAAAGTAATGGAGCCCTATTTCCCTACTCTCGTGAGATGATTATTAACTGCATAGTCCGGTATATTTTAACAAGCAGCAATCACGGTTAAACGAAGAGTATATTTGTTTCAAGTGACTTCATACTAAAATTACTTTGTTAGCTGGACCAGCAGGAAACCAGCCAGTAATCATATGCCTGCAAAAGTGCTTCTCTTCCACTTCTCAATAGTCACTTGCTTAAAAAAAAATTCAAATAATTGTGAGTTGAACATATTATCTCAGCTTTACATGTAGTCAATGGAGTTGAAAAGAAAGTGACAGGAGATGGACAAGAAATCCTGCAGATGCTGGAAATCCGAGCAGCACACACAAAATGCTGGAGGAACTCAGCAGGCCAGCAGCGTCTGTGGAAAAAAGAGCAGTCGATGTTTTAGGCCGAAACCCTTCGGCAGGACTGGAGAAGAAAGATGAGAAGTGAGAGCCAGAAGGTGTGGGGGGAGGGGAGGAAGAAGCACAAGGTGGCAGGTGACAGGTGAAACCAGGAGAGGGGGAGGGGTGAAGTAAAGAGCGGGGAAGTTGATTGGTGGAAGAGATAAAGGGTGGAAGAAGGGGGAATCTGATAGGAGGGGGTAGAAGACCATGGAAGAATGGGAAGGGTGAGGAGCATCAGATGGGGGTAATGGACAGGTAAGGAGATAAGGTGAGAGAGGGAAAGGGGAATGGGAATGGTGAGGGGGTGCAATTACTGGAAGTTTGAGAAATCGATGTTAACGCCTTCATGCTGTGTCGTATGATACAGTTGTTTTTATTCTTTACTCTTTCCATGACCGTGATTGTCCTTGGCAATTTTTTCTACATAAGTGTTTGCCATTGGCTTCTTCTGGGAGTGTCTATTGAAGACAAGTGACCCCAACCATCATCAATCCTCTTCAGAGACTGTCTGCTTGGCGTCAGTGGTCGCATAACCAGCACTTGTGATACACACCAGCTGCTCATATGACCATCCACCACCTGCCCCCATGGCTTCACGTGACCCTGATCAGCGGGGGGAGGGCTAAGCAGGTGCTACACCTTGCCCAAGGTGACCTACAGGCTAGCAGAGGGAAGAGGTGCCTTACACCTCATTTGGTAGTGACGTACCTCCACCCCGCCACCATATGTCAATATGAGGGAAGTTAAAATCTCTCACTAATACTGCCTTATGTTTACAGCAAGCTGCAATCTCTCTACATATATGTTCCTCTAATTCCCATTGACTGCTGTGAGAACTACAACACAATCCCGTCACACTGACCATCATATGGATGATCCCCCAAGGATATCCTCTCTAAGAGCCACTGTAATGTCCTCTTTCATCAAGAAGGCAAATCACCCTTCTCCCTCACCTGCTCCTCTGCCATGCCTGTGACGTCTATGTCCCGGAACACCAAGCTTTTTGTCTTGCTCTTCCTGCAGCCATGTTTCTGTTATGGCTGTGATGTCCCAGTTCCAGCACCAATCCATGCCTTGAGTTCACCTACCTTACCCGGCAAGGCTCTTGCATGGAAATAAGTGTAGGTTAAACTAATCATCTTTCCTCTCCTGTCTACCGTGATGACTAAGTTTGCTCTCATTGGCTGCAGTGTTATCCCCTGATTTCCCATCAGCTACTCTACTGCTCTGGGACCCCTCCCCCACATTCCCAGTCTAGCTTAAACCCTCCCAAATACCGTTAGCAAATCTCCCAACTAGGATATTGGTCCACTCCAGTTCAGGTACAACCCATCTCTCTTGTACAGGTCACCCCTACCCTGAAGAGACCCCAATGGTCTAAGAACTTGAATTCCTGCCCTTGCACCAGGCCTTGAACCCACAATCACCTGAGCTATTTCTCACTAGTGTGTGGCACATGGACTAATCCAGAGACAACGTACCCCTGAGGTCCAGCTCTTCAGGTTCTGCCTGGACCCCCTATGTTCATGACACCGGACCTTACCCCCCTGTCTACCTGTCATTAGTACCCACATGCACCGTGACCTCTGGCTGTTCACCGTTCCCTTTGATAAAGTTCTGCAGTTGCTCCAAGTCGTCGCTGCTCCTGGTACCTGGGAGGCAACACACTATCCTAGGGTCTCTTTTGCAGCCACAGAATCCCCTAACTTTCAGGCCTTCTATCACTACCATCCTGCCCTCTATCACTACCATCCTGCCTGAGGCCTCTCTTGCCCACTCAGCCTCAGAGCCAGCCTCAGTGCCCCCAATATGGTTACCTCTGCTGTGCTCAGAAAGACCATTTCCTCCCCCACCCCACATACCTCCCAGCTGTATCCAAAGGGTTATACTTGTTGCTGAGTCGAACATTCACAGGGGGACCCTGCACTCTCCGTCTCTCCCCCTTACCTCTCCTAGTGGTCACCCAACCATATGTATAGTCTGTCCATAGGTCAGTCCATTCTACTAAAGCTCTTGTCTATGATGCTCTCAGCTGCCTTGTTAATTCGAAGTATGATACTCTGTTGTTAGTGGAAATTGACGGTGCCTGGAGGTTTATGGCAGGGAGTTTCTCCCTTTTGCCGCCTGCTGTCGGGGACCCGGGAGTCGATCGACTCGGGGACTTTGGGACTTTTTTTTTACCGTGCCCATGGTTTGTTCTTCATCAAATTATGGTATTGCTTTGCACTGCTGTAACTATATGTTATAATTATGTGGTTCTGTCAGTGTTAGTCTTTGGTCTGTCCTGTTTTCTGTGATATCACTCCGGAGAAACATTGTATCATTTCTTAATGCATGTATGCATTTCTAAATGACAATAAAAGAGGACTGAGTGTTCTCATAATCTATAAAAAATATGGAAAGCAGTACATGTTGAAAGAGGGGATGAGAGTGTAAATTCTCAGAAGGGTTATCCTATGAATAGAAATAGGAGCAGGTACTTTTCCGACATTAGCAGACTACCTTGTTATGTCTCATTTAACAAAATAGTGGTTACTCCATTGCTCTCAGTCAGAATATCATTATTATTTTATCGTGGGTCAGGAGAGAATATTAGCAATTATGTAGCTGCTCTAAAGTAACTGGTTTTGACACGCACAACATGCTGGAGGAACTCAGCAGGTTGGGCAGCATCTGTGGAAACGATCAGTCAACGTTTCGGGCCGGAATCCTTTGTCAAGACTGTAGGGGGAAGGGGCAGAGGCCCTATAAAGAAGGTGGGGAGAGGGTGGGAAGGAGAAGGCTGGTTGGTTCCAGGTGAAAAACCAATAAGGGGAAATATAAAGGGGTGGGGGAGGGGAAGCAGGGAGGGGATAGGCAGGAAAGGTGAAGAAGGAATAGGGGAAAACACAATGGGTAGTAGAAGGAGGTGGAACCATGAGGGAGGCGATAGGCAGCTGGAGGAGGGGGCAGAGTGAAACTGGGATGGGGGAAGGGAGGGGGAGGGAATTACTGGAAGTTGGAGAATTCACTGTTCACACCAAGGGGCTGGAGACTACCTAGACAGTATATGAGGTGTTGCTCCTCCAACCTGAGTTTAGCCTCATCATGGCAGTAGAGGAGGCCATGTATGGACATATCTGAATGGGAATGCGAAGCAGAATTGAAGTGGGTGGCAACCGGGAGATCCTGTCTGTTGTGGCAGACGGAGCAGAGGTGCTCGACGACGCGGTCCCCCAATCTGCGTCGGGTTTCACCGATGTAGAGGAGGCCGCACTGGGGGCACTGGATGCAATAGATGGTCCCAACAGACTCACAAGTGAAGTGTTGCCTCACCTGGAAGGACTGTCTAGGGCCCAAATGGTTGTAAGAGAGGAAGTGTAGGGACAGGTGTAGCACTTACGCTTACAGGGTTAAGTGCCGGGTGGGAGATCAGTGGGGAGGGACGTGTGGATAAGGGAGTCACTGAGGGACCGATCCCTGCGGAAAGCAGAGGGGGTGGAGAGGGAAAGATGTGCTTAGTGGTGGGGTCCTGTTGAAGGTGGCGGAAGTTGCAGAGGATAATGTGTTGGATCCGGAGGCTGGTGGGGTGGTAGATGAGGACAAGGGGAACCCTGTCCCTGTTGTGGTGGCGGGAGGATGGGGTGAGAGCCGAAGTGTGGGAAATGGAGGAGATGCGGGTGAGGGCATCATTGATGATGGCAGAAGGGAAACCACGATCCTTAAAGAAAGAGGACATTTGCGATGTCCTGGAACGGAAGGGTTTTGACACATTACTGATTCTGTACAAGACCCTTCCTGTCTGAAGCTTTTCACTTCGATGTGCTTCAGTGTGTCATGGTACATAAGCTTATTAACAGTCACAGTTCAGTAGTTCCATTTAATAGCAGAGAAATGTATGGAATTACATTCCTGAAATTCATGTTCTTCGCAGACATCCCACAAAAACGGAAGAGTGCCCCAAAGAATAAGTGACAGCTAAAACGTTAGAACCCCAAAGCCCCTCCACTGCGCTCCCCCACACACAAGCAGCATCAGCAGAGCAACAACCCTCCCCCCCCCCCGCCACCTCCACAAAAATGCATCCAGCCCCTTGGTATGAACATAGAATTCTCCAACCCCTCCGCCTCCCTTCCCCCATCCCTATTTCACTCTGCCCCCTCCTCCAGCTGCCTATCACCTCCCTCATGGTTCTGCCTCCTTCTACTACCCATTGTGTTTTCCCCTATTCCTTCTTCACCTTTCCTGCCTATCCCCTCCCTGCTTCCCCTCCCCCCCCACCCCTTGATCTTTCCGCTTACAGGTTTTTCACCTGGTACCTACCTGCCTTCTCCTTCCCACCCTCCCCCCACCTTCTTTATAGGGCCCCCTCCCTCTGCAGTCCTGACGAAGGGTTCCGGCCCAAAACGTCGACTGATCATTCCCACGAATGCTGCCCAACCTGCTGAATTCCTCCAGCGTGTTGTGAGTGTTGCTTTGACCCCAGCAACCGCAGAGTAGTTTGTGTTTACAAAAACGCATCAGTTTGAGATCAGAGTTTTGATGAGCTGCCAACCTCGGCTGACGCGCCCCACCTTCCCAGAGCAACTGGATTCAAGGCGCCAGTAACCCTTCTCCTGTCAGCAGAAACGGTTCCACTGGGCTCAGTAACTAAGCCACGCGTGAAGGCCGGGAGCTGGACTTGATCGTCAGAGGCTATTTGAGACACATACCATTAGCAGCATTCAATAGGTAGTGGGAGCCTATCCTCACTGCCGCCTTAAGGAACCACATTCTAATGTATACCTTAAGATCTATACCACAGGTCCGTCGCAGCAGAAGCTTGTCAAACTGAACAGAAATGGCAGCCAGCTCCATCAAAGACACAGCCCACCCCACCATTGACGACGTCTTCAGGAGGCAGTCCCTCAGGTAGGTGCCATCCATCATTAAAGATGCTCACCATTCTGAACTTCATGCAACTGCCGTCGGGGAGGAAGTACAGGAGGCTGAAGACACACATTCACCAAGTCAGAAGCAACTTTTTCCCCTGACCATCAGATTTCTGAACAGTCCATGGGCACTACTTTATTATTTCTTTTGTTTTATGTATTTACTTACTTTGTAATTTATAGTAATTTTATATCTTTGCATTGTACTGCTACCACAAAACAACAAATTTAACATCATATGAGACAATGATAATAATCTTGATCCTGTCCCTAAAATTAAAATAGTTGTAAACAAAACAAAGAAAAATACTATTAATCTTAAAAGTTATTTACCATATTTACCTATAAAGACCAACAGAAAAGCAGAGAAGAAAGTCCCGAGGAAAATTTGTAAATGTTCATTATTTGAAGATACTTATTGTGTCAGGTCAGTAGCCAAACTGCCACCTACTGGCATTCTGCTGGTATTGCAACATTAAACTGTGAATTGTCATAAATTTTCCTAAAAATGCTCAAGCTTGCATGTTACAAACTTTCAAATTAATTTCTGTTTATGGGAAAGGAATGTTTTGAGCAAAGTTAATGTTCATGTACTTCTGTATTTTCGATAGCAATGGTTTTAATTTGATTTTGTTTTTCTTTTTCACCGATGAAGCAGCAAAGCTGTTCCAGGTTTTCTTCAAAAACCTCTACAAATTGCTGATTTTGTCAGCATTTTCCATGACTTGGTAGCCCTTGTGTCTCTGTCAGGAAAGTGTAGGTTCAATTTCACAGGAAGTGTTGGGTCAGATTCCTATGAAGCACTTACAGAGAACTGCATTGTCAGATATATATCTCAGAGATGAGTTCCTAAGGAATTTAGTTTCCAGGAATTTAGCTCAATGTCATAACTTATACTTATCATTCACAAAATTGTCTGTTCCAACATGCAGATTATGAGACCTTACAAATGGGCCATCTAAGATTTGTCGTATAATACATTAATTTTTTTGTTTAAACTGCTATGGGAAATGCTGAGATTGCTAAAGAGTGTGAATTAATGCAGTTTATTGACTTGCTGCCCATTTTTTGCCAGTCTATTTATCTGAGGAATGCTGCTTGATTTTTTACCCTTTCAGAAATAGAATATATGGGGTATGGTTCAGGGACCAATTGACTCAGCTGACTTTACCTGAAGGAAAATTCCAGTGCAAATTCAAAGTTCAAGATTAATTTATTATCAAGGTATGTCTGTGTAGCCATACACGTTGTTGAGATCTGTTCTTTTAAGCATTGACAGCAAAATAAATGAATAGAATAGTATTGATCTGCTTTCAGTACTGGGTTGATGGTGACCCTTAAAATCGCCATAGATGCTGACAGACACTTTATTTTTGGCGACTAGGACCACTGGCATTGCCCGTGGCCTCTGCTCAATCTTGGAAAGAATTCTTTCAGCCTCCACTCGATCTAGCTCACCAACTACATTGTCATGGCTGGGATAAGGAACCAGGTGGGCTTTGTGAAACATGGGTAAGGCATTTTCATTTAACTCTACTTTAAGAACATAAGAAATAGAAGCAGGAGTAGCCCATCTGGCCCGTCGAACCTGCTCCGCATTCAATAAGATCATGGCTGATCTGACCTGGGACTCATCTCCACCTACCTGCCTTTTCCACATAACCCTTAATTCCCCTACTATTCAAACATCTATCCAAACTTGTCTTAAATATATTTAATGAGGGAGCCTCCACTACTTCATTGGGCAGAGAATTCCACAGATTGGGAAGAGCAGTTCCTCCTCATCTCCATCCTAAATTTGCTCTCCCGAATCTTGAGGCTAGTCCTCTAGTTCTAGTCTCACCTATCAGTGGAAACAGCTTGTTTCCATAAGATCTCCTCTCATTCTTCTGAATTCCAGTGAGTACAGTCTCAGGTGACTCAATCTCTCCGCCTAGTCTAACCCCCTCATCTCTGGAATCAACCTGGTGAACCTCCTCTGCAGCACCTCCAAAGCCAGTATATCCTTCCTCAAGTAAGGAAACCAGAACTACATGCAGTACTTCAAGTGCAGCCTCACCAGTACCCTATTCAGTTACAGCATAACCTCCCTGCTTTTAAATTCAATCCCTCTAGCAATGAAGGCCAACATTCAATTTGTCTTCTTGATAGCCTACTGGACCTGCAAAACAACCTTTTGTGATTCATGTGCAAGCGCCTCCAAATCCTTCTGTACAGCAGCAAGCTGCAATTTTTTACCATTTAAATAATAATCTGATCTTCCACTTTTCCTTCCAAACTGGATGATCTCACATTTACCAACATTGTACTCCATCTGCCAGACCCTTGCCTACTCACTTAACCTATCTATATCTCTCTGCAGACTCTCTGTATACTTTACCCCTGAGTTTTCCAATCATCGTGAACACTGTTGTGGCATCATCCAGCGCCTTTCTTAACTTGCTTTCAGCTGACTTTCTTGCAGAGAATGTTGCATGCAAATGGTGGATGAATACCAATCAATCATGCCCCTCAGTGCTGGCCCTCCCATTTTTCCCGCATACAAAAATGCTTGTTCGTTGTTGTATTTCACTGTTATGAATGTCATTCCTACTGGAGTTAACTTTTTTCCTGTGTGTAAGGGGGTTTTGTCCTTTACTGCATAGGCTAATTAAAATGGCTTCTTTGTTATGTTATACTTAGGAATGCTTCTTTGTTATGTTAAACGCTGAGAAAGTTCTTCCCACTAGCAGTTTGTTGAATCACGTTACTGATAAGAGGATGTTATTAACCAATTGGGATAGTTGTTATGTTTTTGGTGTATTTGAAGATACTGTATGCGCGGGGTTTTGAGGGAGAAGGCGGGAGGACGAGACAGAGGATGGACGAGGTGCTGTGAGTCTGCTATCAGGGTCGGACCCCGAGGAGGGCGTTTGGCAAGGCGACGGAGACGGACTTGTGTGGAGCGTCTGGTCGACCACCATTGTTGGTCCCAGGCGGCCGGTCAAGGTGGTCCGAGGGGTCGCAGGATGAAGAAGAAGGTTCTTGAGCTCCAACTGTTTTGTGTACGAAGAGATTGAACTTTGATAAGTGTGGCACCTTTTATTTTCCTTTTATATTTTATTCCCTATTAATTATATTGTTCCAGTAATATCTATAAACTGTAAATCATTTAATTGTATATGGTGTATTGTCTGTTATTTGGGCGGGGTGGGGTACATCACACAGCATCCACACAAACTAATTACCCAGTTTGGCGGGGCCGAGGGCTGTTTCCCTAGACGACAGCGAGCCGAGCGACCCTGAGGGTGGCCAGGGGGGCTACATGTATAAGTTCTTAGTTAGATATTTGCAGGCTTCAGCTCAGAATCTTTGAAATACAGTTCAAACTCATTCTGAGGAATGATTGAAATAGATGAGCTGGTCTCCAATTCCATTTTAATTAATTTGCTGTTCACTTCTGGTGTAAGCCATAATGCTTGTCTTCTGTTAGTTTTCACATTGTAAATCTCAAGGACACACAGTCCTGTGTCACTCTCATCATTATCAGATTTTTTTAAACACAGCATGCAGATTAGTGCTCTTTTTGAAACTGCGACTTGACTTTTTATCTTTATCTCTTCCCTGCGCAGTCCATTTATTTTATCTGCCTGGCATGCTCTTTGTATGTGTCCTCTTTGTTGCATTTTCTGAAAATTTCACCTTTAAACCTGCATTGATCCGGTGTATGTAGGCCCCTGCATCAATGGTACAGTAACACAATTTGTTGCGCCAGGACCAATTTCGTTCATGCTCACTTTCATTCCTGACTACAACTCAATTGTGTCTCTGTCTACTATTTTCATTAATACAGCTATTTCAAATGTTCTTTTAATCTAAGTTGTGCTTCAGTTAGAAAGTATTTTTGAATGCTTTCTTGTAAGATTCCACAAACTAAATGTTCTCTCAGTGTATCATTAAGCATATTACCAAACTAACAATGCTCAGATAATCTCTTCAGCCACATAAGCTGAAATGGAATCCCCTTCCTTTTGACTCTGCTTATGAAACCTAAAGTGTTCTGCAATCAACAATAGTTTTGATTCAAAATATCTGTGCATTAATTTTGCAATATCAGCAAAACTCATTTTGGCTGGTTTGTTTGGAGCAGTTAAACTTCTAAGCAAATTATATGCCTTTGAATCCAATATACTGGCACTCACTTGTCATTGTCCACTTTATTTGCTTCAAAATACTGTTCAATTCATTCCGTTATTCAGCAGCCAGTTATCTTTCATGCAATCAAACACATCTATCTTTCTGATGTATTCAGCCATTCCTGTTTCTTTTTTAAATGTATTGCTATTGTCACCCAGTATTTACTGTTCATGAACCCATGAATTTGTCAGTTTCCTTTTTTTTTTAACTTGAGCATATCCCTTCCCTAAGAAGCATGTGCTGTGCGGCTTTTTTTTTTAACTTGAGCATATCCCTTCCCTAAGAAGCATGTGCTGTGCGGCTTTTTTTTTTACTTGAGCGTCTCACTGCACTTTTTTTAAAATTCAAACTTCTCACTGTGCTTCTATCGGTAGGTAGCCATCTCGGGTTCATTTTGGAACTATCTTTGCACCACTGTTATGTTTTGTAACACCAAGACATAAAAACTAATCAAAAGGAAACACAGAGCCAGGAATAAATGTATGCATTTCATGTTTTACTTTAACGAGATGTGTCCATATGATGTGATAGTGTGATGACATATGCCATTAACATATTTTTACATATAACTCATAATGAATTATTTAAATAAACATGAATGCTTAATCAAACCATATATTTACAATATTACTCAAATACTACTGAAATAAATTAAATACACAACAGCATGTTGTAAACATTAAATTAGTCTATTTAATATGTGGACAACATTCCAGAAAAAAATAATCAGAGATGGATTAGCAGTCTTGCGGACAATTGATTGGAGAAAGCCAGCATGGATTTGTTGAAGGCAAAGTTTGTATAATGAACTTGACTTGGTTGAATTATTTGACAATGGAGAAGCTACATGAGAGAAATGTGATTTTATATTTATAGGCTTCTGAAAAGCATTTGAAAAGCTGCTATATGATAAGCTAGTCAGCACTGAAGGCCGTGCAATAAAAGTGCCACCAAAGATGAATAGAAAATTGGCAAACAACAAGAAAAAGACTACAATGGAATGTTTCTCAAACGAAAGTGAACTATATATTGGAATTTCTCAGACTCAGTAATGAAACCACTGTATATATAATAATTACTTGGACAAGCCCATGTATTGAAGCTGACAGTGATGCAGGTGGATGCTTTCCTGGTGTCATGGATTATTGATTACCTGACTGGCAGACCACAGTACGTGTGCTTGTAACACTGCGTGTCCGACAGAGTGATCAGCAGCACTGGGGCTCCACGGGGGACTGTCTTGTCTCCCTTTCTCTTCACCATTTACACCTCAGACTTCAACTACTGCACAGAGTCTTGTCATCTTCAGAAGTTTTCTGATGACTCTGCCATAGTTGGATGCATCAGCAAGGGAGATGAAGCTGAGTACAGGGCTACAGTAGGAGACTTTGTCACATGGTGTGAGCAGAATTATCTGCAGCTTAATGTGAAAAAGACTAAGGAGCTGGTGGTAGACCTGAGGAGAGCTAAGGTACTGGTGACCCCCGTTTCCAAGGGGGGGGGTCAGTGTGGACATGGTGGAGGATTACAAATACCTGGGGATACGAATTGACAATAAACTGGACTGGTTAAAGAATACTGAGGCTGTCTACAAGAAGGGTCAGAGCCGTCTCCATTTCCTGAGGAGAATGAGGTCCTTTAACATCTGCCAGACGATGCTGAGGATGTTCTATGAGTCTGTGGTGGCCAGCGCGATCATGTTTGCTGTTGTGTGCTGGGGCAGCAGGCTGAGGGTAGCAGACACCAACAGAATCAATAAACTCATTTGTAAGGCCAGTGATGTTGTGGGGATGGAACTGGACTCTCTGACAGCGGTGTATGAAAAGAGGATGCTGTCTAAGTTGCATGCCATCTTAGACAATGTCTCCCATCCACTACATAATGTACTGGGTGGGCACAGGAGTACATTCAGCCAGAGACTCATTCCACCGAGATGCAACACTGAGCGTCATAGGAAGTCATTCCTGCCTGTGGCCATCAAACCTTACAACTCCTCCCTTGGAGGGTCAGACACCCTGAGCCAATAGGCTGGTCCTGGACTTACTTCCTGGCATAATTTACATATTACTATTTAACTATTTATGGTTTTATTACTATTTAATTATTTATGGTGCAACTGTAATGAAAACCAATTTCCCCCGGGATCAATAAAGTATGACTATGACTATGATGGTGATCAATATTGAAACTGGCTCTGGATCTAGAAGCCACCCTCAGGGTGGAGGAGCAACTCCTGATATTCTTTCTGGGTAGCCTCCAATCTGATGGCATGAATATCAATTTCTCCTTCTGGTGAACAAATTCCTCCTGCCCCTTCCTCTATTCCCCACTCTGACCTTTCACCTCTTCTCACCAGCCTATTACTTCCCCCGGGTCCTCTCCTCCTTCCCACTCTCCTCTCCTAGCAGAGTTTTCTTCTCCAGCCCTTGACCTTTCCCACCCACCTGGCTTTACTTATCACCTTCCAGTTGGCCCCTTTCCCCTCCCCTCGCCTTTTTATTCTAGCATCTCCCCCCTTCCTTCTCAGTCCTGAAGAAGGGTCTCAGCCCGAAGTGCGGCCTGTTTACTCTTTTCCACAGATGCTGCCTGACCTGCTGAGTTCCTCCAGCATTTCGTGTGTGTTGCTCTGGATCTTGATTTAATTGCTTCAAAAGTCACTTTAGATGTCAGCCAGATATATAATGGCGACATTCAAACAGACACAAACATGCAGGGAGCAGAGGAACGAAGACCTTGTGTGGTTAGATGGGATTAGTTTAATGTTACTCAGACATCACTACCATATCTACCAATACCACCTTACCGGTCAGTGTACTCCAGGCACCTGCCTCTCTCTGTGCAAACAAAAATATCTCACAGATCTCCATTAAACTTTCCCTTTCTCACCTGAAACAAATGCCTTCTGGTATGTGACATTTCCACCCTGGGGGAGAAAACTCTGTAAATATACCGAAATATCTGTTATATACTTTGGTCGGTTTACCCCTTCAGTCTCCAGCACTCTAAAAAGATCAAAGTTTGTAGAACACCTCATTAATAGCTAATACACTCCAATCCTGCCAACAGCCTGGTGAGCTTCTCTAAAGCCTTTGCATCTCTTTCTAAGATGCAAGGTGGGTGGAAACAGTCTTTACCCCAGGGTACGGGAGTCCAGAACTAGGGTGCCTAAATTTAGAATGAAGGGGAAAAAATGAAAAGAGACCTGAGGGGTAACTTCTTCACACAGAGGGTGGTGAGTATATGGAAGAAGTGGTTGAGGCAGGTACAATAGTATTATTTAAGATGCATTTGGATAGGTACACAGAGGAGAGAGAGGCTTGGAGGGCAATGGGCCGGATGCAGGAACTAACAACATGGTTAGCATGGACTTGATGGGCAGAAGGGCCTGTATCTGTGCTCTGTTGCACCATATATTCTCTGGAAAATTGCAAATGTCACTCCAGCCTTCAAGAAGGGTGGAAGGCAGGTTTTAGAAAGTAATAGGCTAATTAGCCTGACCTCAGTGGTTGGGAAGATATTGGAGCCGATTGTTAAGGATGTGGTCTCATGGTACTTGGAGGAAGATGGTAAAATAGGCTAAAGTCAGCATGGGTTCCTTAAGGGAAATTCCTGCCTAACAAATCTGTTGGAAGTCTTTGAAGAAATAACAAGCAGGCAAGACAAAGGAGAATTGGTGGATGTTGTGTACTTGGATTTTCAGATGGTCTTTGACAAGGTGCCACACATGAGACTGCTTAACAAGTAAGAGCCCATAAAATTACAGGAAAGATACGAGCATGGATAGAGCAGTAGCTGATTGGCCGGAGCAAAGAGTGGGAATAAAGGGAGCCTTTTCTGATTGGCTGCTGTTAACTAGTGGTGTTCCACAGGTGTCGGTGTTGGGACCACTTCTTTTTATGTTGTATGCCAATGAGTTGGATGACGGAGTTGATGGCTTTGTGGCCAGGTTTGCAGACAAAGGTAGTTGGAGGCACAGATAGTGTTGCGGAAGCAGGAAGGCTGCAGAAGAACTTGGTGAATGGGCAAAGAAGTGGCAAATGGAATAGACAATTCAATAATCCGAGGTGCAAAGCAACTCAGGAATCCTTGCGTAGGATTCCTTAAAGGTTAATTTTCAGGTTGAGTAGGTGGTGAGAAAGGCAATTGCAATATTAACATTCATCTCAAGACGACTAGAATATAAAACCAAAAATGTTATGCTAAGGCAGGGGTGGCCAACTTTTTACATTCCATGCGTCAAGTTTTTCACGCACGAGTTCTATATTAACGTATTTTTACAAGAATTGAATCGGGATAAAAGAGTTGTATGGCACATCTGAACTCGTGAGTGAAAAAATTGACACATGGTATGTAAAAGGTTGGCCACCCCTGTGCTAAGGCTTTATAAGGCACCGGTGAGGCCTCAGTTGAAGTATTGTGAGCAGTTCTAGGTCCCTTATTTAAGAAAGGATGTACTGACATTGGAGGCAGTTCAGAGGAGGTTCCTGAGAATGATTTCAAGTATGAAAGGCTTATCGTATGAGGAGCAATTGATGGTTCTGGTCCTTTACTTGCTGGAATTTAGAAGAATGGGGTGGGGGGAATTGCATTGAAACATATCAACTGTTGAAGGCCTAGATAAAGTGGATGTGGAGAGGATGTTTCCTTCTGTGGGGAGGTCTAGGACAGGTGGGAACAGCCTCAAAATAGAGGGATGTCCATTTAGAACAGAGGTTATGAGAAATTTCTTTAGCTAGATGGTGACGAATCTGCGGAATTTGTTACCACAAGTGGTTGTGGAGGCCAGGTCATTTGGGTGTACTTAAGGTGATTGGTTTTTGGTGATCCTTTGGTCTCAGTATCTGAAGATGACGTACGGGCTGCCTTCAAGAGAGTGAATCCAAGGAAAGCATCCGGTCCGGACGGAGTACCCGGCCGAGTACTGAAGAGCTGTGTCAACCAACTGGCTGGTGTAGTCCGGATATCTTCAACCTCTCGCTCTGGCAGTGTGTGGTACCCACCTGCTTCAAGCAGGCACCTATCATACCAGTGCCTGAGAAAAGCGTGGTAACCTGTCTAAATGATTATCGCCCAGTGATGAAGAGTTTTGAGAGGCTGGTGTTGAAGCATATCAGCTCCTGTCTCAATGGCAACCTGGATCTGCTCCAGTTCGCCTACCAAATCAACAGGTCTACAGCAGATGCCATCTCTTCACACAACCCTGGAACATCTGGACAGCAAAGGTGCATACATCAGGATGCTCTTTCTTGATTACAGCTCAGCATTTAACACCATCATCCCCTCAAAACTCAACAGTAAACTCCAAGACCAGGGCCTCGATACCCCCTGGTGAAATTGGTTCCCGGATTCCCTCACTTGCAGACCCCAGTCAGTTCAGATTGGCAAAAACATCTCCTCCACAGTCTCCATCAGCACAGGAGCACCTCAGGGATGTCTGCTTAGCCCCCTGCAATACTTGCTTTACACCTATGACTGTGCGGCTAAGTTCAGCTACAACACCACATGCAAGTTTGCTGATGACACCCCTGTTGTGGGCTGTATCAAAGAGAGTGATGAATCCACATATAGGAGAGAGATTGAAAACTTGGCTGAGTGATGTAATGACAACAACCTTTCACTCAATGTTAATAAGACTAAGGAACTGATTGTAGACTTTGGAAGAGGGAAACCAAAGGTCCATGAGCCAGGTGAGGAGTATTGCGAGCAGGTTTGGGCCTCTTATCTCGAAAAGGATGTGCAGAAACTTGAGAGGGTTCAAAACAGGTTCATGAAAATGATTCTCATGAAAATGATTCTAGGATTGAATAGCTTGTCATATGAAGATTGTTTGATGGCTCTGGGCCTGTATTCACTAAAATTCATAAGAATGAAGGGTAACATCACATAAACCTATCAAATGGTGAAAGGCCTTGATAGAGTGAATGTGGAGAGGATTTTTCCCATGGTGGGAGAGTCTAAGACTAGAGGACACAGCCTTAGAATGGAGGGGCCTCAGGATGGATGAGGATGAATTTCTTTAGCCAGAGAGTTGGTGAATCTGTGGAATTCTTTGCCACAGGCAGCTGTGAATACGAAGTCTTTATGTATATTTAAGGCAGAGGTTGATAGATTCTTGATTGGTCCGGGCATGAAGAGATACGGGAGAAGGCAGGAGCTTAGTGCTGAGAGGAGAAATTGGATAAGCCGTGATGAAATAGCAGAGCGGACTCAATGGGCCAAATGGCCTCATTCTGCTCCTGTATCTTATGGCCTTATGGTCTAATCGTCAGAGGATCAGAGGTGGAGAGGGTCAGTAATTTTAAATTCCTAAGTGCCACAGGAGGTCTGTCTTGGAACCTTCAAATAAATATCATTACGAAGAAAGCACAACAGCACCTCTTCTTCCTCAGGAGTCCGTGAAGCTTTGGCATGTAATCAGAAACCTTGGCAAACTTCTTTAGATGTGTGCTGACTGACTGCGTTACGGCCTGGTACGGGAACACCAATGCCTCTGAGCACAAAATCCTACAAAAGGTAGTCGATTTGGCCCAGTACATCACGGGTAAAACCCTCTTAAACCACTGAGCACATCTACATGAAACGTTGCCATAGAAAAGCAGCAACCATCATCAAAGATCCTCACCGCCCAGTTCATGCTCTTTTCTCGCTGCTACCATCAGGTAGAAGGTACAGGAGCCTCAGGACTCGCACCACCAGGGTCAAGAACAGTTACTACCCCTCAACCATCAGGCTCTTGAACAAAAGGGGATAACTTGACTCATTTAAGGACTCTGCTACATTATTTCATACTCATTATTTATTGTTATTTATTTCTATCTGCATTTGCATTTGTTTAGTTTACAGTTACTGTTCTATAGATTTGCTAAGTACACCCGCAGAAAATGAATCTCAAGGTAGTATGTGGTGAGATTTATGTACTCTGATAATAAATTTTACTTTGAACTTTGATTAGGCAAGGCATGAGAAGAAGGCAGGAGAATGGGGTTGAGAGGGAATTGGTTCAACCGTTACAAAATGTCAGAGCAGACTTGGCGGCCCAAATGGCCTAATTCTGCTCCTATGGTTTACGGTTTAACTCTATGGGCTTGCACCTCTAGATGTTCTGTTCAGTACTGCTCCTAAGGGTTCCTGCTATTTACTGTAGACAGTACTTTCATTTTGTTTTTCACCTTCCAAACATAACAAGCCCCACATGTCTGGATCAAACCCAAATTTCCAACTGATCTATATCCTTTGACAACCATCCTCAACAACGCTAATTTTCGTTCCCGTGTACATTTTTAGTAATTCCACCGCGGGGGTCTGCGCAGCGGTGAATTTTGTCCCTAAACAATTGCATCTGGGTGGTTTGGGTCACGTGGAAACACCATCTCGCACTAAAAGCAGAAAATCGCAGATCGCATATAATGTTGTGAAATAAATAATTATTGAAATTATTAAAGGAATGTGGTTTGTTTCGCGTTTCAGAACACAGCAGAACGATATGGGAACGTCCTTACCGGGGGTAGGAACGGAGGAAAGGCGAGAGCGGGCCAGCCGGCGCTATTTGAGAGTGGTGCTGGTGGCCGACGCTGCGGTCCGGGTCTGATCGTCGGTCACCAGCTACCCAGTGCCATCTGCCCGTGGGTGAGAGAGGGCGATCGGCCCGTGAATGGAGCTCGGGCAGCTGGGCTGAGAAAGGGCCGTACATCGTGAGGAGGAGGGACGGTGGGTGAAAAGGAGGAGGTATGATGGAGGATGAGGGTGGGGGGGGAGGAAGGAGAGGGAAGAGTCCTCTTGACACAGGATGAGGGAGGTGGGTGGGCTGGGTAACGGGGCGAGGTGAGGTGGAGCTGCTGCTGGTGACGAGGTGAAGTGTGAGGGTAGGGGCGGCAGTCTCTGGTGATGGAGGATGAGGTTAGAGGGGTGCTACTGGTGATGTAGGTGGGTGAGGACTGATGAGTGGGGAGGGGATGGCGTGCAGGAATATCTCAAGGTGGGGAGGGGAATACGTGGTATGGGGGAGAAAATGAAAGGAGTTAAGTAGGTGGAGAAAGCAAAAAAGATGTGGTGAGATAGGGCAGGAAACGAGAGCCATGCAACATTGAGGGTAAGGGGGATTCTGGTAGTAGCGGGGGTGAGGCAAAGTATAGATGCTGGAAATCTGAGATGAAAACAAAAGTACTGGAAACACAGCAGATCTGCAGCATCAGTGAAAAAAATAGTTAAAAGTTCTGGGTCGCAAGCCCTCAGTGAGTATGGTGAGGGAAACCTGGACTGTGGGGAGGGGATGATGCATACCTGTGATGGGTGGAGAGAGGGGAAAGAGAACGGGAGGTGGATGGGATGGAATCTTTGTTGAGAGTTAGTTGGTGAAGAGTTGGGTAATCCTCGGAGCTAAAGGATAAACAACTATGACAGGAGTAGTTGTGAAGCAAAGCATGCTTAGTCTTGAGACTGAGCTGGATAAGTGTGGTAGGTGGGATCGTCAACAGAGGAGACCTCTGAAGCCTAGATCACTATATGCATCAGTACAATGAGGACCCCCTCACTTCCCTCTCTAACAATTTTGTGATCTTGTCACAATAGCACATATAGTCATCTGGGATTTTAATAATAAGGCTGAGGTCTGGATTAACTAACCAAAAATCCAATTTAAATCCTAACTTAACAGCTATAACATTTTTAAGCTCAAATATCTGGAATTTGTGAAGACAATTGATCTTAGTTCTAATCCATTTCACTAAATATTGTGAAGATAAAATACTTTGATGCTGTGTTCTGGATTTTTAATGGTGTACTGTACCAAAATTGTAGCTTATCAAGTAACCCTGCCTATTTGACCGCACTACATGTGTATTGGAGAATGTTTGAAGTGCAGCCTTTTCAGTTCTGGTGTCCTGTTCGTAAGAATTAATTAATTGTCTGCTCAGCTGGTTTGACAACAACATTGGAGCTGTATACCAGGGATACCTTTGAACTGCCAAGAACCTACCATATAGGATGTTCCAAGCCTCACAGGGCACTGGATCTTTTTATAGGCAGCCTCTTTTTAAAAATGTAGTATCATTGCTTTGCTATGAAATCACACACAATGTTCATAGCTGAGGCTCCAATGCTAAGCCTTGTGACTGCCCTGAAAATGGCTATTTTATGTTTGCATTCTATGAGTCTGTGTCAAAGCCAGGAATGGGACAGAGGGAGGGTTGACCTAGTCCATGTTGTGAATTCAACACTGGATAAACAAGATAATACTTTAAAATCCTGACTTAAGAAACTGCAAATGCTGGAATCAGGAACCACACAGAAATCAGTGGAGGAACTGGCTGGGTCAGGCAGCATCCATGGAGGGAAATGGACAGTCAATGTTTCAGATCCAGACCTTTCATCTGGGTGGCTATTGTGGAAATGTTATTGTGAAATTCCCAGATTTTGAGATGTTAAACATTTTTTAAAAAGCTCCTTCAAAGGCCAGCGTGGTCTCTGAGTAAACGACATTTGAATGCCTTTTTAAAATGTTAAGGTATCAACTGGTTCCTTTTTATCTGACTTAATATTTCCTCAAACACGAGTATAAGTTAAATGTTTTGTTTTTGAGAAATGCCAGATTACCACCATCCGATAGGCTTGTTTTCAACCTGTTTAATTTACTGCACCTGTTATCAGGTGATGTCTGAGTGTGTTGGGGATGGAAGACTGCCCTGGCAGCATCCTGTCTGCGGGTTTGCACATCTGCCGAACCACAAGCTCCAGCACAGTTTTAGCGCCATCTATCTTTAAATGTGGGAAATCCCCACAGTGTGATCTATTCACAAAAAAGCACTCACATCCATTTGTCTTTCCACGTCGGTTTTCAAAATGATGGAAGGTGTTTTGCTTGTGCTATCAGGCAAGACTTAGTCAATAACTCACTCAGTGATCTGGAGTTTCAGCAGCAATCTGTTCAATGGATTTGGCAAAGAGAAACTTTATTTCCTTTTACAATTTCTCCTGCCTCAGACTCCAAGGGGCTTGAGTTTACTTGTTATCTTATTTTAAAACACATTTGCTAAAGCCCACACATCTGTTTTTTTTTTATTATTTTTGATGTCAGAGAAGTGGCCATACTGCAGGACAGCCTTTGTTCTTACTGAAGCCCACCACCCCTACTAGGGCATAGGCCACCAACAGCAGCTCACCAGAATCCTCTGTCCTGGCCAGTTGTCCCCAGGTGTAACCCATCTGAGATCCTTCCTCTCCCAGGCATGAGGTCCTTGGCGTCTCTTTGTAGCTGGGCTTGTGACCGTCCATGACAGAGTTCTTGGCTGTTACAAATACATCTAATGGTGGGATTTGTTTAAAGTGTGCATTTGTGCCAGTTATTTAACACCCTGCTTTTATTTAGCCCTCCTGTGCAGCTGGACATGGGGCCTATGCAATTTAATACATTTCCAATTATTCATATTTGGAATATACCTTATTTGAAATCTCAACTATCCCAAGATATTCTGATCACTAAATGATTTTTTAAAAACTGCAATAGTTTAAAAATGTAAAATGGTAATTTCTGGAAATGCTTAATGCACCGGATCGTACTTGTCTTCAATCTGAAAGCTTTTTTTCCTGTTTTTATACATATGCTGCCTGACCTACAAAATGTTTCCAGGATTTTCTGTTTTTAATCTTCTGATCAGATCAGTAATTGTTTTCCTTTCTAAACTATGTTCAAAGGTGTTTAAAACTAACTCCATGTTTTCATTTTTAAAGATTCTACCTGTTACCTGAAGTTACTCTAAAGGACTCCTTTGTACAATGGCGGAAGCAGTATTTCAAGCACCAAAAAGAAAGAGAAGAGTGTACGAGTCTTATGAAGCACCTTTTCCCTTGTTAACTGAAGAAGGGACCATTTCAAATGAGCAAGAACATCATTATGCTGAAATGATAAATAACAATGTAATTGTGAGAAAGCCAGAGAGCATACAAACCCTGTATGGAAAGGTATTTCAGGAATTGCTGCTATTTTCAGTGCATGCTTGTGATTGGACTTTCACAATTTGTAGAGAGTATAAATTTGGAACTGCAGTAAATAGTGAAGAGACAGTAAAGTGATTTAAAGAGGATTTGGGTGTGTTAATGGAATGGTGAAACCTGTGGCAGATGACTTGGAGTTATAGAGTGATACAGCATAGAAAAAGACTTTTCAGCTCAACTGGTCTATGCCCAGCTAAGCTAGCCCCATTTGCCTGTGTTTGGCCCATATTCATCTGAGCCTTTCCTACTTACAGTTGCAAGAAGAAGTTTGTAAACCCTTTGCAATTAACTGGTTTTACATGAGTAAAAATCATTGCGTTAGGACTCCATCTAAATGTGCAATTTACAGTAATTTATAATAAATAGTATGTACAATAGGACAGTCAGTATAACAGAAACAAAATTGTATCAGCGTGAATTAATCAGTCTGATGGCCAGGTGGAAGAAGCTGTCCTGGAGCCTGTTGGTCCTGGCCTTTATGCTGCGATACCGTTTCCCCGATAGTAGCAGCTGAAAGTTTGTGGTTGGGGTGACTCGGGTCCCCAATGATCCTTCGGGCCCTTTTTACATTCCTGTCTTTGTAAACGTCCTGAATAGTGGAAAGTTTACATCTACAGATGCGCTGGGCTGTCCGCACCACTCTCTGCAGAGTCCTGCGATTGAGGGAAGTACAGTTCCCATACCAGGCGGTGATGCTCTCAGTTGTGCCCCTGTAGAAAGTTCTTAGGATTTGGGGGCCCATACCAAACTCCTTCAAACCATCTGAGGTGAAAGAGGCACTGTTGTGCTTTCTTCCCCACCCAGCCGGTATGTAGAGACCACATGAGATCCTTGGTGATGTGTATGCTGAGGAACTTAAAAGCTGTTCACCCTCTCAACCCCAGATCTATTGATGTCAATAGGGGTTAGCCTGTCTCCATTCCTCCTGTAGTCTACAACCAGCTCCTTTGTTTTTGCGACATTAAGGGAGAGGTTGTTTTCTTGACACCACTGTGTCAAGATGATGACTGCTTCTCTGTAGGCTGCCTCGTTATTATTTGAGATTAGGCCAATCAGTGTAGTGTTGTCAGCAAATTTACTTAGCAGATTGGAGCTGTGGGTGGTGACACAGTCATGGGTATGCAGAGAGTAAAGCAGGGGGCTTAGGACACAGCCCTGAGGGCAGCTGTGTTGAGAGTCAGAGGCGAGGGAGCCCACACCTACCAGCTGCCAGCGATCTGATAGGAAGTCCAGGATCCAGCTACATAAGGCAGGGTGAAGGCCAAGGTCTGAGTTTCTTGTCTAGCCTGGAGGGAATTATGGTGTTGAATGCTGAACTGTAGTCCAAGAACAGCATTCTCACGTAAGCATCCCTCTTCTCCAGATGTGTAAGGACGGTGTGTAGAGCTGTGGCTATTGTGTCATCTGTCAATCAGTTGTGTGGGTAGGCAAATTGTAGGGGGTCCTGTGTGGGTGGTAACATGCTGCAGATGTAATCCTTGACCAGCCTGTCAAAGCATTTGCTTATTATTGAGGTGAGTGCGACAGGACTCCAGTCCTTCAGACATGATACCTCGGTCTTTTGTGGTACAGAAACATTGGTGGATGTTTTGAAGCAGGAGGGCACTCTACACTGAGAGAGGGAGAGATTAAAAATGTCTGTAAACACACCTGCCAGTTGTGCCACACACGTCTTGAGTGCCCGCCCTGGGATGCCGTCCAGTCCCGCAGCCTTGTGACCGTCCACTCGTGGGAAACACCTGCATACTTCGGCCTCAGAGATGACCAAGTTGCAGGTCACTTCAGCGGCTCTTCTCGGGCGCAGTGCTGGCAACATCGAATCAAGCAGAGAAAAGATTTAGCCCATCTGGGAGAGAGGCAGCGATGTTGGAAACTCCACTGCGTTTTGCTTTGAAGTCTGCGATGGTGTGCAGACCTTGCCGTAAGCTGCGTGTGTTGTTGGTGGAGAGTCGTGTCTGGATCTTGTCCCTGTATTGTTTTGCTGCCTTGATGACCTTGCGCAGATCGCAGCTGCATTTCGTGAGTTCCTGGTGGTCACCGGCAACGAAAGCTGTGTGTTGCACAGTAAGTGCTGCTGGCACGGAACTGTTGATCCAGAGTTTCTGGTTTGGATAGACCCTGACCGATTACTGGGGGACAACATCCTCGATGCACTTCCGGATGAAACTCGTGAACTCGGAGACATCCTCATCACGAAAGACATTCCAGTTGACGTCATCAAAGCCGTCCTGTAGCATGAAGGCCGATTGGGCAGACCAACAGCGGACGGTTTTAACTATGGTTGCCTCTTGTTTCAGCTTCTGCCTGTACCTTGCCAGAAGCAAGATGGAAGAGTGATCTGATTTTCAAAGTGGCGGGCAGAGGAGCGCTTTGTATCGTCGTGGAAGGGCGAGTAGCAGTGGTTGAGTATGCTATCTCCCCGTGTGCTCACCTAGATGTGTTGACAAAACTTCAGAGAGACATTAGGGACTTTAATAGAGAGACACCTATTAAAGTCACCGGCAACGTTGAAGGTAGCCTTCGGGTGTGCAGTCTGATCTTCATCTACGTTGCAATAAGAGACAAACACAATCTGCCTAAATTAATAATGTACAAACAATTGTACTTCTCATCAATACTGAGTATGCCATTTAAAACAATCAGGCTAGATTCAAAAAAGTATGTGAAACTCTGGGGTAATGCCATCTACAAAATCCATCTGGAATCAGATGTTCCAATCAATGAGATGAGACTGGAGGTGTGGGTTGTAGAAATGCTCTGCCCTATTAAAAAAAAGTCCCAAAGTAAGCTTACTGACAGAGCCTGCTCTTCTTAAGAACGATCTGTTTATGTGCACCATGCCTCGATCAAAACAACTTTCAGAGGACCTTAGAAGAATTGTAGAGATGCATGAAGCTGGAAAAGGCTACAAAAGCATTTCTAAGGATCTGAGTGTGCATCAGTCCACAGTATGAGAAATTACAACAAGACAATGATCCGAAACACAAGAGTAAATCAACAACAGAATGGTTTAAAAAGAAGAAAATATGCGTGTTGGAATGGTCAAGTCAAAGTCCAGATCTTACCCCAATTGAGATGCTGTGGCATGACCTGAATGGCTGTTTATGCAAGAGATCCCAGAAATACTGATGAAATGAAACAATTTTGTCTGGAGGAATGGTGTAAAATTCCTCCTCGCCATTGTGCAAGTCTGATCAGCAGTTACAGGTAATGTTTGGTGGAGGTTTTTGCTGCTAAAGGAGGTTCTACCAATTACTAAATACAAGGGTTTGCATACTTTTTCCAACCTGCACTGTAAATGATTAAACAGTGTGTTTAATAAAGACATGAAAAGTACAATTGTGTTTATCTATTATGATGACTTAGATGAAGATCAGACTACATTTTATGAGTAATTAATGCGAAAACCAGGTAATTGCAAACGGTTCACAAACTTTTTCTTGCAACTGTATGTAAATGTTCAAGTGTCTTTTAGTGAATTTCAGCACAGCGGAGTGTAAAATGATGTTCTTTAGAGCAGCTAAATATTACAGTTTCCGACAGCTGTCTGTAAGGGGTTTGTACGTTCTCCCTGTGATCACGTGGGTTTCCTCCAGGTGCTCCGGTTTCCTCCCACAGTCCAAAACTGTACCTGTTGGTAGGTTAATCGATCATTGTAAATTATGCCATGATTAGGCTCGGGTTAAATCGGGGGTTGCTGGCTGGAGCAGCTTGAAGGGTCGGAAGGGCCTATTCTGCATTGTATCTCAATAAATAATGTTTTAAAGAAAGTGCAGAACAGGGAGATGTGGGGAGTTTTTGTACAATTATTTTAATTTGATAGCAGAATGTAAAGAAAAAGATGAATGGTGAAAGTGGAAATTTACAAAACTTCTTTTTAAAAAATGACCTCAGCCCCAACTGCAATGTTGTATTCAATTCTATCCACAAGGGATCCATTTCTTTCACTGCTGCTGGGTCTAAAATTTCAGAGCAAACAATATCACCAGAGTACTTTCAACAGAAGAATTGCTGTGGTTCAGTAAGGTAGTTGGCCATCATCTTCTCCAGGGCAGTTAGGAGTGAGTGATAAATGATTCATTTGCTTGCACTGACCACCATAACACACATACAACAAGGGAAACACCCCGAAGGGAAAAGCCAGATTTGTTCCTGCAGTAGAAAAAACTACACAGAAATAATTTAATATAAGTGCTAAAAATGGTGACTGGCTCATATGGGGAGAAAATAAACCCATTCAGTGACTAAAAGTTCAATAGCAGAGTGGACAGATTTAAAGTGGTTAGCAAAGAACGTAGAAGACAAGGTGAAGGAAATAGTTTTAATGCAACCTTTGATTAGGATTTGGCTTGGTCTGCCTGAGGGTGGTGGTCTGAGTAGTTGGAATCAGATTTATTGTCACTGACTTGCACATCATGAAAGGTGTTGTTTTGTGTCAGCAGTACAGTCCCATGTATTTTTTTTATGGCATTGTTGTAGTTTTACGCAATCTGTTAAATCAAATTTTGAGAGCAAACGTTTCCTGGTTTTGAAGTTGTTCGTTGTGTTTAAAGGGTTATTTTGGAAAAGGGGTGCTCTCAAGAAGCAGACCAGACTACAATATTTCAGACCCTGCTTTACTTGCCAAATGGAAAGGTAATAATTTTTAAAGCCTTTTTTTGACCAGATTGTTTTATCTATAATAGTTGACTTCTAATGTGTCATATTTCACAACTCTTGCAGTAAAGTGTAACTTGCTGAATAATATTCTGGCAAACTGGATTAAATCAATGCCAAGAACAGATGGGTTCCATTAGTAATGCCTCCTCTGGAAAATAATTTTTTATTCATTCCCCACCCCCCCGGTGGTTCAAAGAGGACACATCAGTTGTGTTAGTAAGAAGTTGGTAATGGTGTAAAGCAACATTAGTCCTTGGCCAAATCTTTGAGCTAGCTGATGGATAGTGTGCAAATCTGTCTTGGGGATCATTTATGGTATTCCCTCAATCCAATTGATCAGATGGGGTCATCAGGAACTTGCAACTTGACATTGCATAATATGTTACTTCTCAAATTCCTGGGCTATTTTAAAATGACATCATGAAGCATTGAAATGTGTTTGTAATATCTGTTTACTTTGCATTAAAACCATGTAAAATACAAGATCTTTGGAAGATTTTATCTTTTCTAGCTTTTTGTTATCTGGTGCTCCCCAGCCCCAGTCATTCAGTAAAAATAGGCAAGTATATTTTCTGCTTTTCGACTTGCACTGCTTTTCAGCACAGTGTTATGAACCAAACCATTCCTCTCAGGACAGTGTGACACACAACCCCGAAACTAGGCATTTAATTGTCTCCATAAATTATATCACGGGTAAATCCCTCCCAACCATTAAGCACATCTACATGAAACATTGCCATAGAAAAGCAGCATCCATCATCAAAGATCCTCACCACCCAGTCCATGCTCTTTTCTCGCTGCTGCCATTAGGTAGAAGGTACAAGAGCCTCAGGACTCACACCACTAGGTTCAAGAGCAGTAACTACCCTTCAACCATCAGGCTCTTAAGCAAAAGTGGATAATTACACTCATTGTTATTTCATACTCGCTATTTATTTATTGTCTGCATCTACAGTTTGCTGTTTACACTTCCTGATGTTTACAGTTACTGTACTATAGATTTGCTGAGTATGCCCACAGAAAAAGAATCTCAGGGTTGTATGTGGTGATATGTATGTACTCTGATAATTAATTTTACTTTGATCTTTGTATGTTAAAGCTGGAAACCTTCCTTTAATAGGGTGAATGTGATCAGTAGCCTAGCAGTTAGTGTGACGCTATTACAACGCAGGATGTTCCAGAGTTCAGTTCTGGTGCTGTTCTGTAAGGAGTCTCTGTACCCCCTTCCCGTGGAATGCATGGATTTTCCCAGATGCCTTGGTTTCCTCCCAAAGACATACGGAGTAGGTTAATTGGTTGTTGTAAATTGTCCCGTGCTTAAGTTAGGATTAAATTGGAGTTGTAGGGTTGTTTGAACTGTGTGGGAGGGACTGTTCCACGCTGTATCACTAAATAAATGAGGTAAGACAAGTTTGAGGATTACAAAGGAAATGGGACTCATTAATTTTTTTCATACTTGAGTGTATGGTCCTCGGCTAAGAGAGCAGGTTTCTAAAATCCAAAAGTACCATGGCTTTCTGTCTATATTTGCACATTTTGACTTTTCAGATAAAGACTAAAATATTGTGTATGCTGGATCGCAGCCTGCATCCTGAATTCAGTGATGAATTTATTTCATTGCATCCAGTAGAGGACATTGCAAAAGGACCATTGAATTTGTAGTGAGTGCATTTGCAAGAAGGTGAAGCTAATGAGTTTGATGAACCCATCGTCAAAATGTACAGCAGCAGGAGGGGTCAAAGGTATCTTTTATCTTAGAGAGGAGACCAAATGGGGAAAAAAGTTTCTTATCTTTTTGCATTACTGACCCTGAGACTCCAATTTAAATTTTTTTTTTAAAGGCTCAATAGCTGAGAGACTACCAATTAGTGCTAAAGTTTATTATATAACAAAGGCTGGATTATTTATTTTGGTATATTTATGATGTGAGCAGTGATAAAAGATGTACTTTGTTAAATATTCTCTATCCCTTTGTGAACTCTAAATTAGGCAATTAACATATGTGGCATTAACATGCCTTACGATTTACTGTCCAAGTGATTGAAGATTGCATCTGACAGCATGTGCAAAATCATGGTATACCGTACATATGAGAAGGGAGAAGTCTACTGTTGCAATCAACTGGCCTCCAGGGTTATTGCTTAATTAGATAATTGGACCAATAAGGAGCTCTACAGCTTTAAGGAGATGAGTTCTGCTTACAGGAGTGGCTAGTAACAACGAATCTAAATGAATGCCCCCTGTCAATACTGTCAATTTTTAACAACAGCAGTAAACTTGGTTGCAATTTGTGCTCTGTGTCAGCCTGATGGAGAAAAAGGAATCGAATTCAGGTTTAATATCACTGATGTATGTCATGAAATTTGTTGTTATGCAGCAGCAGTACATTGTAATACATAATTTTTTAAAAATGCAATCTACTATCTATATTTTTCTTGTAAATAGTGGGAAAAGAGAACAAAAAATACTTAGGTAGTGTTTATGGGCTCAATGCCCATTCAGAAATCTGATGGCAGAGGGGAAGAAGCTATTCCCGAATTGTTGAGTGCGTGCCTTCAGACTCTACCTCCTCACTAATGGTAGCAATGAGAAGAGGGCATGTCCTGGTGATGGGGGTCTTTAATGATGGATGGCATCTTTTTAAGGCATCATTCCTTGAAGATGGCCTGGATGCTGGGGAGGTTAGTACCCATAATGGAAAATACTTTAAGAAAACATTATGGGGATTTTAGTCAAAAGTTTCAATAAAAGATATAATTGGTATCATTTTTGGCTATTACATTGAAGTATATTCATTTTATCCTTCTGGTTATTCCTAGATGCTAATTCTCGGCACCTGCCTATAATATCAGCAACAAAGTAAGTCTGATCGTTTCATTAACAATTTTGCCATATAATTAATTGCTCATGCTAAATAAAATATTTCTTGGTTTCTAGCTTCCTTTGTAGTTAAAATACTTTCATTGCCCTAAAAAGTCACTTTGATTTGATATGGTGAAGTTCATATCTATCACTGGATATTAAACTGTCTTTACTGCTGTTGAATGATTGTAAGTTGCCTTTTTTCTTGGATCATTTACATGGTGAAATCTACAAGAGGATAAAACAATTTATTTTGAGAAAGTAGTACCAGCTGAAGAATATTTAAGAAGAGACATACTTGATGTGAATAGATTAACACATTTAAGGGAGCTCCAAACAATCACAGACATGAGATTTTGCAGAGGCCAGAAGTTTAGTGCAGTGCAAAATGCTGGAGGAACTCAGCAGGTCAGTCAACATCTATGGAGGGAGCCCTGATAAGGGATCCATAGAGGCTGCCTGACCTGAGTTCCTCCAGAATTTTGTGTGTGTTGCTCTGGAGAATAATTTCTTCCAGTATGATGTATCAATGTTTTTTGCAATTTTTGAATTTCATTTCTCATTTTCTTTCTATTCTCATCTGAATGATTTGCATTTTCTTCATGTTTACACTTCCATGCACTAGAGTTTCCTTTGAGTATTTACATCTAATTCTTTTTGTACTCTTCCCCCTTAAACTGCTATGAACGCTTCCTCTTCTAGTTTCCCAATGCAGCCAACATTAGCTCTGTCTAGTTTCACAGAGCCCTATCTTGTGCATGCAATTCTTTTTATAATCAATCTTATACTACCTTTTCTTAACACCATCTGGAATTATGTAGGTTGACAATGCAAAGTCCCATCTCATGACCTTTTACTTCCACAGTTCTCTTTCAGTCAGAAACACAAGGAAATCTGTAGATGCTGGAAATCCAAAGCAACACACAAAATGCTGGAGGATATGCTCTTTCAATCAGTGTGCCTGTTTGGGTCAATTCATTTCCTCCTACTGAACTTTGTGAAGACCAGTTGTAATGCTGCTAGTCAAAAATCGAGCAGTGGAACATGGGGAAGGACTATTAATCCAGATCTTGAGTGAATTCTGGAATTTATATGGACAGTAAAAGGACTTAACAAAATCATATTAATGAAACAAAGTCAACATGATTTTTACATAAGTTAAATTGCATTTGTCTTAAAGATGTTGAGGATGTAATCTGAAGTGCAGAAAATGGGGAAACTGGGTGTAATAAATCAAGGTTTCCCAAAAGTGCTAAAAAGTACTATACAAAAGACTGTTAAGTAAAACAAAAGCTTGCAGAGTTAAGGTTAAACTGTTATCTTGGTTAGATGATTGGTTAAAGGAAAGAATTCAGGAATGAGTTTTGTTTTTACAGGTTGGCAGGCTATTGTAAGTAGAGTGCCACAAGGATCAGTAATGGATTCTCAGCCATTTACAATCTACATTGCCAGCGATCACTAGTCGGGGTTCGATTCCCACCGCTGCCTGTAAGGAGTTTGTTCATTCTCTTCATGACCACATGGGTTTCCTCTGGGTGCTGCGGTTTCCTCCCACAGTCCAAAGATGTACAATTAGGTCTAGTGAGTTGTGGCCATGCTATGTTTGCGCCGGAAGTATGGCGACATTTGCGGGCTGCCCCAAGAGTATCGCAAATAATGATGCAAGCAATGCATTCCGTTGTGTTTCAATGTACGTGTGACAAACAGAGCTGATTCTTAACCATAAATTTTAATCTGTTTAAGGTGTCCTTTGTAATGAGTAATTAATTAACCTATTCCTGTTTGCAGGTAATATGATTTTTGCAATGTGCTTAACTGGCCACTTTCTGTAAACTTGGGTAAATAGTGAATATACTTCAATATTTTTAATTTTTTTTTTGTTTTGAGCATGTGGTATTGTTTCATATTTCTGAATGCCTTATCAGGTTTCGATCTATCAGTAAAATTACTGATTTGTTTTCATAATTTTTTTTTACAGGTTTCAGCATCATGTAGATTGGGCCAGAAGCCTCCTGCAAGCACAAGGGATGCAGGACAATTTAATTGGGAAGATGCTTGAAAATTACATAAAATCAATTGACTTGACTTGTAATGAAACTGACTACGTTGAGAAGCCCAGAGGAACACAAAATGGAGTAAATCATCCTGAAATATGCCGTCAAAATAAGGAACATTGTTTGGAAGGGGATGCTCCTTGTGATCCTTTAGCAGATATTGACTGTGAAGCTGTTGACAGGGAAGATCTAGTAAATACGCATTGTCCAAGACATCATGATTTCATCATTCACTGTGGGTGCCATTATAAAGATATTATGAAAGAAACTCACCAAGATGATTCAATTCAAGATGACAAGTTTTCTACAGAACATGAATATGTACTAGTGGTAGAAAAGACTCAAGGATTGAATAGTGAGGTAAGCACCATAATTAAGTCCAGTGTGAGTCACACTACTGTGCCAAATCCAAAATGGAGTGAATATTCTGTTTGGCTGTTGAAGACTACCAGTAAAATTAATTCAAGCTACCGTTTGGAAATGTATTGTGAACTCACATTCTCAAATTGTGAGTAGGTTTGTTTTAATCCTTTGTTATGGGGCTTTTTATAAATGGAAAATAAAATAGTTATTGTGCTTACTAAGGCAACTATTGCTCTCTAAAATGCTAGCAGTTAAATGTCTACAAGAACATTCACGTGCTTTTAAAATTAGTTGCAATTTATTAGAGTCTATCCACTATCTTGAGTAGCTCAAAAAAAAACCTTTATGCTTGTACTAAATTAGTACTAAACAATCTGTGATTTTGATCTGTGGCCTGCAGTCATCAAACAACTCGGCACTAAATTGAATTGAACTGAACTAAACTGAACATTCCTAGGCTATTTCACGGACTCTGCGGTTTGATATGTAATGAGACCTCTATCAGTCAGGGTTGACCGTGGATGTTGTGTCCTAGCTGTCTAGCTACGCAAGCCTGGGCAGTACGATATGGAGATCAGGCTGTTGCCCATGTAACAAGCTCCCCCTTCACGCATCTGACGAACCCAAAGGAACAGCAGAGACCATTACAGTTTGGCACCAGCAGTGTTGCAGGAGTTGCTAGTCAGTGTTGAACTCAACGTAGGACTGCCTTAAGGACTCCAGCTCCAGATTTTTCCCTTGGGGTTTACTCCCAAAGCCTTCCCCATGGGTGGGTACAGCCACAAGGCAGCAGAGGTTTGAGATCAGAGTTCTCCTTCTCCTAAATGAGCTGCCAACCACAGCTGACGAGCTCTATCTGCCTGAAGGACTGGTTTTATGGTACCAGTAATCTGCCTTTGCCCTTTCTCCTGTCAGTAGAAACGGTTCCACCAGGCTTGGTAGCCAAGCCACACATGAAGGCCAGGAGCTGGACTTGGTTGTCAGAGGCTATTAGAGGCACATATCATTGAGAATAATGTAATAGGTAGCAGGAGCTTGTCTTCATTACCACCCTGGGTTATAAAACCTTAAGGAACCTGATGTTTAATAGTCTGTGTGTTAATCACTTTTTTTTTGCTGCTTGTGTGATTTGTTCTATTTTTTGCACGTTGAGCAGGTTCCATGGTGTTTCTCTGTTTCATGGCTGTCTGTGGGAAGACAAATCTCGGGGTTGTATGAGGCATATATACTTTGATAACGAATGTACTTTGAATCTTCATCCCTTCACAACTGTTGTCTAGAATTGACACGAATCTCTGTCATTTGGTGCATTCCAACCACATCATTGCCTGAAATGATTTATAATTATTTCTTTGATCCAATTGCCTTTTTTAATACAATTCATCGTGATATTTTAAAAGAAAATGTTCAGAATGAGTTCAGGCTGCATCTCTAGAGGGACAGTCTGACCTTTCGGGGCAAAACCAATCATCATAATTCTGATGTTGTGTACCATGAGTTTCATTCGAAGAATTCCGTACTCCATGTTGGTCAGTTGGAATCCTTCATGTTCATACCTGTAAAAATGTTCATTCGTGAGACGAGGGCTCCATTCTGTCTAAGGGTATGGTTGATACATTCATTTACCCACCTTCCTATATTCCTTGGTGCTCTAGCCAATCAAAAGTTGATCAGGCTCTGCTTTTTTTTTGAGGGGGAGGTGTAATCCATATTTCTCTTGTTCATTGTGTGGGGAATAAAGAACTTTCTGAGTGTGATCCTAAACAAGCTTTCATTTTAAGATTCTAAGCTTTCTTACTCTGGATTTCTCCATCATCGATGTACTTCACTTGGCTATATTTTAAACACTTGCTTTAACTGTCTATCTGAAAACTTCCTGCTCAAATCCACACAACTTGCTATGCCATCTAACATAACCACACCTGCAAGCTCTATATTTCTTCACTCTAAGCATTAATATACTTGGTCTAACTAATCTCTCAATGTGCATAGTAGGTTCTAATCTAATTGGTTTGTTTGCTGAGCGAAGGTAAAATCACTATAGTAACTTTCTAATTGTGGGAGCTGGAGGATCACGTCAGATTTATTTGACAGAATTAGGAAAATCTCTTTTTTTAAGTTAGGTTAATTCCAAAGTCAAAATATTTGGTTTGGAGCTATAACTGTAAGAAACTTTCAGTTTAATAATAGCACTGAGTCAACCATTTCTTGTGTGCAAACGAACATTTTGGATACTATCAAATTTCTATGACGTCAGGGCTAAGTTGTCCTTCGACTGTAATTGCATCCTTTTCAAACACTTATGACTAAAAATTGTTATCTCAGATGTGAATTTGGCTCAACAAGCAGGAATGATCTACAATTTATTCTTTTCAATTTTAGGTGACAGAAAGGTTGGTCTGCAAGAGGAACCCCTTCAAGGTTATTGAGTATCTTCAGCTCAGTCTGGAAGAGGTATGATGGATCAATAAAATTATGATGTTCATCAAATTTATGTTTAACTATTATTATTATCCTAAGAGTGAAGGATAGTGTTAGTCAGTTGAAATGGCAAATATGTCTCTTGTTTAATTTTCAACATTGCGTGTAGCGGCAAAACCAAACCAAAGCAATTGTCGCTGCCTTCGTATATTTGGTATATTTTCACAGACTTGGTATATTTGCATGACACGCCCCCATCTCCAGTGATTGCTCCAAAAGTTAAATCCTTTATTCTATTCTTCATTAGCAATTAGCAAACATACAACCTTGAAGCAATAAAGCTTGCGCAGGGTGGCTAATGTAACCCCAATTTTTAAAAAAGGAGGGAGAGAGAAACCGGGGAATTATAGACCGGTTAGCCTAACGTCGGTGGTGGGGAAACTGCTGGAGTCAGTGATCAAGGATGTGATAACAGCACATTTGGAAAGCGGAGAAATGATCGGACAAAGTCAGCATGGATTTGTGAAAGGAAAATCATGTCTGACGAATCTCATAGAATTTTTTGAGGATGTAACTAGTAGAGTGGATAGGGGAGAACCAGTGGATGTGGTATATTTGGATTTTCAAAAGGCAGGAGATTAGTGTGCAAACTTAAAGCACACGGTATTGGGGGTAAGGTATTGGTGTGGGTGGAGAATTGGTTAGCAGACAGGAAGCAAAGAGTGGGAATAAACGGGACCTTTTCAGAATGGCAGGCGGTGACTAGTGGGGTACTGCAAGGCTCAGTACTGGGACCCCAGTTGTTTACAATATATATTAATGACTTGGATAAGGGAATTAAATGCAGCATCTCCAAGTTTGCGGATGACACGAAGCTGGGCGGCAGTGTTAGCAGTGAGGAGGATGCTAAGAGGATGCAGGGTGACTTGGATAGGTTGGGTGAGTGGGCAAACTCATGGCAGATGCAATTTAATGTGGATAAATGTGAAGTTATCCACTTTGGTGGCAAAAATAGGAAAACAGATTATTATCTGAATGGTGGCCGATTAGGAAAAGGGGAGGTGCAACGAGACCTGGGTGTCATTATACACCAGTCATTGAAAGTGGGCATGCAGGTACAGCAGGCGGTGAAAAAGGCAAATGGTATGCTGGCATTTATAGCGAGAGGATTCGAGTACAGGAGCAGGGAGGTACTACTGCAGTTGTACAAGGCCTTGGTGAGACCACACCTGGAGTATTGTGTGCAGTTTTGGTCCCCTAATCTGAGGAAAGACATCTTTGCCATAGAGGGAGTACAAAGAAGGTTCACCAGATTGATTCCTGGGATGGCAGGACTTTCATATGAAGAAAGACTGGATGAACTGGGCTTGTACTCGTTGGAATTTAGAAGATTGAGGGGAGATCTGATTGAAACGTATAAGATCCTAAAGGGATTGGACAGGCTAGATGCAGGAAGATTGTTCCCGATGTTGGGGAAGTCCAGAACAAGGGGTCACAGTTTGAGGATAGAGGGGAAGCCTTTTAGGACCGAGATTAGGAAAAACTTCTTCACACAGAGAGTGGTGAATCTGTGGAATTCTCTGCCACAGCAAACTGTTGAGGCCAGTTCATTGGCTATGTTTAAGAGGGAGTTAGATATGGCCCTTGTGGCTACAGGGGTCAGGGGGTATGGAGGGAAGGCTGGGGCGGGGTTCTGAGTTGGATGATCAGCCATGATCATAATAAATGGCGGTGCAGGCTCGAAGGGCCGAATGGCCTACTCCTGCACCTATTTTCTATGTTTTCTATGTTTCTATATACCAAATGTAAGCTAAGTGTTATTGAGCGGTCAGCAAAAGATATAACATTCCTCAGTCCCAAGCTAGAAAAACTCAAAGACATAACTTATTCCCTTCACTGTTGCCACGCCCCAGCTTATGACTAGTTACCATAATAGATTTAATAAACATGCAACAGAGAATACAATGAAAACAAAGTATAAATACATGACTCTTATATTGTGATAAAATATCCTAAATGATTTGCTTTTTTTTAAGATTGACAGGTACCTTTAGTTGCAGTGCAAGAAACTCTATTGTTTAGTGAGTGATACAAACTACGGACTAATGTGGAGAAATGAGTTCAGAGCAGATGGGAATAGCATGAGGCATTGAGTCAGTGGGCCTGTTTCTCTGCTGTATGACTACGATACCAGATAATGTTACCATAGTGATTACGATCATTCTAGTCATGGACTCCATCAGAATGCTTTGTCTGACAAAATAATTTCATCATTTTTACATAGTAAGTACCCTGTTTTGCCTGAAGGATGAGGACAAGATCTCATGGCATCAATTCCAATCCAGGCATACCTAACGAAATTGTATCATTGTCTGAGTGAGAGACCTCAACCCCATAATAGATGGCAATACCTGTTTAACTGGCAACTAACAACAGGAATTCTGCAGATGCTGGAAATTCAAGCAACATACATCAAAGTTGCTGGTGAAGGCAGCAGGCCAGGCAGCATCTATAGGAAGAGGTGCAGTCGACGTTTCAGGCCGAGACCCTTCGTCAGGACTAACTGAAGGAAGAGTGAGTAAGGGATTTGAAAGCTGGAGGGGGAGATGCAAAATGATAGGAGAAGACAGGAGGGGGAGGGATAGAGCCGAGAGCTGGACAGGTGATAGGCAAAAGGGGATACGAGAGGATCATGGGACAGGAGGTCCGGGAAGAAAGACGGGGGGGGGGTGACCCAGAGGATGGGCAAGAGGTATATTCAGAGGGACAGAGGGAGAAAAAGGAGAGTGAGAGAAAGAATGTGTGCATAAAAATGAGTAACAGATGGGGTACGAGGGGGAGGTGGGGCCTTAGCGGAAGTTAGAGAAGTCGATGTTCATGCCATCAGGTTGGAGGCTACCCAGACGGAATATAAGGTGTTGTTCCTCCAACCTGAGTGTGGCTTCATCTTTACAGTAGAGGAGGTCGTGGATAGACATGTCAGAATGGGAATGGGATGTGGAATTAAAATGAGTGGCTACTGGGAGATCCTGCTTTCTCTGGCGGACAGAGCGTAGATGTTCAGCAAAGCGATCTCCCAGTCTGCGTCGGGTCTCACCAATATATAAAAGGCCACATCGGGAGCACCGGACGCAGTATATCACCCCAGTCGACTCACAGGTGAAGTGATGCCTCACCTGGAAGGACTGTTTGGGGCCCTGAATGGTGGTAAGGGAGGAAGTGTAAGGGCATGTGTAGCACTTGTTCCACTTACACGGATTCCTATAGATGCTGCTTGGCCTGCTGCGTTCACCAGCAACTTTGATGTATGTTAACTGGCAACTGCTTTGTTACCTCCATCAGCCTGGCCTCAAAAAATGGTAGTAGCAACCTTGGCACGAGAATGTCAATGCTGAAAGTCTCAAGAGCCTGCGACGCTTGCTCTTAGACAATCTGGCGATCTGCAAATGCGTCCACAGCATCCGAAGTGCCCCAAAGTCTATAATAATTAGAACCTGCTTGTCTACCAAATAACATCATTAAACCAGTCCTGATGTAGGAGATAATTAAGTACAGAAATGCCTTGTCCTTGGATTCGAGGCTCTGCCATGTCTCTGGAGAAAATAAACTGCTCTGTCATTACCCAAAGCCAAATGTCCAACAGATAATTCAGAAACTACGATGTGAGTTTATACTTCATCAGTATCAAAGCTATCTATGGCTTAGTATTCACCCTGCCAAGACTCATGATCAGAGGTAATCTAATCAAGAGCAGAGATACATGAGTTCTGTGAGGAGCTCTTCAAATGTGGTTCTGCCCTTGATAGGAGCACTTTTGACTCCATACTTCAGCAAGTTATGTGGTCCAGTCTCACCACTATATCTGGCTAGTTAGCAATATAAAAGCATGTATGCCAGCTGGAAAAACAAGAAGTCCTTGGGAGCAGACAGCTGCATCATTGCCTCAAGGTCCTGCAAACTGGCAGAGAAGAACTGCAGTCACAAATTCACAACCTCATCTTCCATATCTAGGAAGGGAAGACCATGCTAGGCCAACTACAGATGCCATAAATTATGACCCACTTTAAGTCAGTAGTAATGGCTGCTGCCACTTTGCTTCAATGACTAGGATTCTATACTGGTGCTTTGTGTGTAGAATATGAATGTTTTTCCTGTGACCACATGCTTTCATCTCACATCTCAAAGGTATGCTGGTTGTAGCCTACTAGGAACTGTCCGTACCGTAGGTGGATAAGAGAAGAGTTTAGGTTGAGGGGTGGGTGTTGATGGGCACTGGAGAAAACAGGTTAGAGGGAAATAAATGTGGGAATGAGACTGATGAAATGCTCTGAAAGCCAGCATTTACCTGATAAGTTGAAAGTTGTCCTCCTCACATGTCGTAAGGAAACATGGGAAAAGAAGGGTCTGATTGTGGTAACTACAGAGAAGTCTCTCGATGTCTGCTAGAGGGAAAATTATCATCAGCCTGTTCCTCCAGGTGGCTGAAGAACTACGTCCAAAAACACGATTTAGATGTATCTGTCTGGAGGGACGATAGAAAAGATCTGTGAAATGAGGGATCTGCATCAATGATGCTTCATTGACCTTACAAAGATTTTGATTCCATCAATTAAGACGCATTGTGAAGGTTCTTCTCAAATCTAGCTGCCTGCAGAAATTCGTCTCCATCTTGCACTGCTTTGCAATAGTTTGCAAGCCGAGATGTTAATCAACAGTAACAGTAATCTCAATAATAAAAGATGACAGAAGATGCTGGAAGTATTCAGCATGTTAGGACACATCTGTAGAGAAAGAAACCGAGACGGTGCTTCATGTTTAAAACCCTTCGTCTGACCTGGAAACCAGAAAATGTTGAAATTACTCAGCACGTCAGGTGCATCCGTAGGTGAAGAAATGTCATCAGCTCGCATCAACCATCAACAATTGAGCTGTGTACATACATCTATTGATGCTTCTGGACACATCTTCAGTGATGTTCCTGGAATCATTGGGTATTTTGGGTCTTTCAACATCATACAACCTCCTCCGGGTGACCCAGCCGGGGATGATCAGACCCCAGCTTGTGTCCAGATGGCTAGCTACTTATGACTCCATGGCTCCCCTCTTTTGAGCCACAGCCATCTTGAGGCCCTCTCTGCCGCATCGGTGGTACTGCGGATGGCTCTCCTCTTCCTCTCTCCCTTGATGCCCAAAATGCTGAAGGCTCTAACTAAAGAATGGGCTACGAATCCCCTACAACCAACCTCCACTGGGAGACACCTGGCTCTCCATCCAGCCTGAAATGAGCATATGAAAAAAAGCACATGATCCCTAATCCCAAGCAATTGCCTTTGATACTAAACAGAACTGTAGATATAGCCAACCCATTTTTAATGTTTATTAATTCCCATTTCTTAATGCATATAAACCTTTTTCATAGCTGTAAATATTATTATTTTGGAAGTTTAATTAACACACAATTGCTATTTCTATGTGACATTTCTGAATTATAATTTGCAAAATGCTTACTTTCAGCAGTATTTACAACTATCTCTGACTTCGCTGTTTCAGGCTTTTTTCCTTGTTTATGCCTTGGGATGTTTAACTATTTATCGCAATGAGGTAAGTTTTATATTTCTTTTTTGAACAGAGAATTTTAAAATGGGTCGAATCTCTCCCAATTGTTATATGTATAAATGTGCACTAAATCTTGCAGACCACAAAACCTCACTTCAGTCCTCAAGCAGCACTCTCACCCCTGGGTTTAGATTAAGTCTGGGCTCGGAGTAGGATTTCGTAGTAATTTTGTACCTGAAGAGCCTTTATCTGAAGAGACATGGCTAGAAATTCTTAGGCTTTTCCTTCTCTTTGCTGCACTGTTGGAGCTGCCATGTTCTCAGCTTCCCTTAAATCAGGGGTTCCCAATCTTTTTTTATGCCGTGGACTAAGGCCATTTTGCTAGGGGTCTGTGGATGCCAGGTTGGGAACCCCTGCTTTAAATGAACTGTCCACCCAGTCAGCTTGATGCAGTAGAACTTCCATGACACTATCATAAGGGCAAGCAGCACAGAATCAGAATCAGGTTTAGTATCATGGCGTATGTCATGAAGTTTGTTAACTTTGCACAGCAGTGCAATGAAATGCAATAAATAATAATACTTCACGCAATACATAATAATACTTCATGCTTCTGTACCTCCTTCCTGATGGTATCAGTGGGAGCAAGGCATGACCTAGGTGATGGGGGTCCTTAATGATGGACGCTGCCTTTTTGAGGTATCACTACTTGAAGTTATTCTGGATACTACGGAGGCTAGTACCCAGAATGGAGCTGACTAACTTTACAACTCTCTGCAGCTTACTTCAATTCACTGCAGTAGCACAACCCCCCTCCACCCCCAACCCATATCAAACAGTGATGCAGCCAGTTAGAATGCTCTCCACGAATAAATTTAAGTGTTTTTGGTGGCATACTAAATCTTCTCAAAATCCTGATGAAATATAACCCCTGTCGTGCCTTCTTTGTAACTGCATATCTGATTAATTGCAGCATACCTGTCCCTCACTCAACCTCCATGAACAAACTTTCTGATCTGATCTTTGTAATATTGCTGTTTGTGGAAGCTTGGTATGTACATATTAGCTACATTGATCCCTAACCTTCAACAAAACGTACTCTAAGTACTTTATGCTATAAAGAGGGTTGAAACATTCTGGGTATGAAAGATGTGTTTCTTTTCCCTTAATATGCCAGTTCAGTTATCTTTTACTTGGAAACTCAGCCTCTTGAGTTGCCATTCACACTGGGACACTTTAAAGCAATAGCAGGAAACCAGGACATTCACTGTTGAATTTTCACTCCAACCCGAAAACATTTAGCCCAACTGTGGAGTCTTGCTGTCAGTTTTTATTCTTAAGAAGTATCAAACCCTGAAAAATACAGTAATCTTTGAAAACAAAATTAACAATTTTGAAATATTTAATCTATCCACAGAGATTGAACCTGAAGAAATTTCTAATACAACACACTGAGGTAACCTATTAGAAACACGAAATATAAACAGAGAGCAGTAGACACCCCACAAGTCTATCAGTATCATTCTATACAAAGGAAGGATAGGTTTTAACACTTAAGTAGTTTGAATCATTAGCAGTATTGATTTACGTTTTGTTTGCTTGTCAAGCCATTGACGATGAATGAAGCCATTAATACCCAAGCAGTCTCTGCTATTGAAGATTATAAATATTAATGGTAGCCTGTCTTTTGCTTTACTTTAGGAGCCTCTGACTATTGTAAAATTATGGGAAGTATTTAGTGCAATTCAGCCCGGCTTCAAGACTAATTACATGGGCTATCATTACTTTCGAAGCAAAGGCTGGGTGCCAAAAACTGGATTGAAGTATGGGACAGACCTTTGTAAGTATGGGCTTAATTCACACAGTGAGCTTCATTATATTGCCATTGGCAAAATAGACAGGTTCAAAGAGAAATTGAGGGTGGGGTACTCAGGCCAATATTTATACTTCTATCATCAAAGTTCCTTAAAACAACAGATTGCAGTCATTATCACACTGGTCTTTGTGGGTACTTTGCTATGATATTTCCTACATTGCAACAGAGACCATATTTCAAAATATGCAGCAAATGATTGGTTGTTTGTGTTTCAGGAGGTCCTGACACTGAACAGCAAATATAATTGGAAGTCTTTTACCTTAATGGCTCTGTAATAGCTCAAAATTTACAGAATAACTAACTGAACTCAACAGGTCAGAAATGTCCTAAATTGTATCTAATTTCTGTTTGGGGCATGAACTAGTGGACTGTGGATCTGGAAATAAGTTTGAATCCCACCATGTCTTAAGAACAGGTAAGGAATTCAGAAATAAAATTAGGGCATTATTACTTGCAGTAAAAGACACAGTGGCCACTTTACTGAGTATACCTTCACCTGCCTGTTAATGGAAATATCTAATCAGCCAATCAATAAAAGCATGCAGACATGGTCAAGAGGTTCAGTTGTTGTTCAGATCAAACATCAGAATGAGGAAGAAATGTGAGCTAAGTGAATTTTACTGTGAAATGATTGCTGGTGCCAGAAACTGCTGATCTCCTGGGATTTTCACATCCTACAGTCTCCAGAGCAGGGGTTCCCAACCTTTTATGCCATGGACCAATACCATTTCAAAAAGGGGCTCGCGAACCCCAGGCTGGGAACCCCTGCTCTCGAGTTCACAGAAAAAGGAGCGAGAAACAAAAACCATTCAGTGTGTAGCAGTTCTGTGGGTGAAAGTGCCTTGTTAATGAGAGAGGTCAGAGGAGAATGTCTAGACCGGTTCAAGCTGAAGTGATGTGAAGGCAACGGTAACTCAAATAAACAGGTGTTACAATGGTGTGTGCAGAGGAGCATCTCTGAACACACAACACTTTGAACCTTAAAAATGATGGGCCACAACAGCAGAAGACCTCACTGGTTACACGCCTGCATCTTATAAAGTGGCCAATGAGTGTACATGTGGATTGAGTTTATAAAATCCCTCAAGTTCATTAATATCATTCAGGGAAGAAAATCTGATGTCCTTACTTGGTCCGGTCTTTGTGATCCGGATTTACAAACCTAGTTGAACCTTGACTGTCTCTTCAATTAGTACTGCTGTTGAAGAAAGTACACATCTAATGCTGAGTGAGAACATGATCAGGATCTGCTTTAATCCTGTTTTGTTTGTATGATCTTTCTAAACCTATTACTACAACATGTAGAATAGGGCAGAGGTGCACTGAGCTGGGATCACCTTTCAACCCATAATTTAGAAGTAAAAGTGTATATAAAATGTGGCAGAGAATCTTTACAAACTGAACCTTCCAAGCTTTTGCATGGTACTGATTACTTTGCATATAACAAATATTATTATATATAAGATTTACCCAGTGTTTGAAGTGAAATTGTACGGACTAAGTCCGACGGCTGAAAGTATTGTTGCTTTTGAGTCATCATCATCAAAGCCTCAGTTGTAGAAAACTACAGCACAGAAACAGGCTCTTTGGCCCATCTTGTCCAAGCCAAACTGTTATTCTGCTTAGTCGCAATGAACTGCACATGGACCATTGACTTCCAAATCCCTCACATCATGCACTTAACCAAACATTGCTTGGGTGCTGAAATTGAACCCGCGTCCACTACTTCTGCTTGCAGCTCACTCCAAGTGAAGAAATTCCCCTTCGGGTTCCCTTTAAATAGTTCACCTTTCACCCTTGCCCTATGACCTCTAGTTCACCCAAACTTAGTGGGAAAATCTTGCTTGCATTAACTCTATCTATACCCCTTTATAATTTTGTATACCTCTATCAAATCTCCCCTCATTTTCCTGCATCCCAAGGAATAAAATCCTAACCTATTCAACCTTTCACTCTTACCTCAAGACGTGGCAACGTCCTTGATATATTGGGAATGGTGACATAGTGGCCATAGGACAGTACAGCACAGGTACAGCCCCTTCAGCCCACAATATCTGTGCTGACATGATGGCTAATTAAAGCTATCCGCCTGCTCACAATCCATTTCATTCCATCCCCTGCGTGTTCCTATGTCTGTCATATCTGCTTCTACCAGTAGCATTTGGACTCCACTGTATCTATGCCACTCATTTTATAAACCTCGAACAGGTCTCCCCTCGGCCTCTGCTGCACAGAAAACAATCAAAGCTTTTCCAACCACTCCTTGTAGCTAATGTTCACTAATCCTGGCAAAAATTCTGGTAAAACTCTTCTACATCCTCTCCAAAGACTCCATGTCCTTGCTGTAGTGAGGTGGTCAGAATGGCACACAATACTCCAGTCGCTGCCCAACCAAAGTTTTACAGAGCTGCAACATGACTTCTTGACACACACATGGTGCACCAACTGATGAAGCCAAACATGCCACGTGCCCTCTTTACCATCCTATCTACTTGAGTTGCCTCTTTCAGGAAGCTATGGATTTGCACCCACAATTCCTCTGCACATCAGTGCTTCTAAGTGTCCTGCCATTTACTGCATACCACAACATGTAGAATAGGGCAGAGGTACACTGAGATGGGATCACAGTGGATGCATTTAAATTCCTAAAGTCCAGTACCTCACATTTTCCTGGATTACGCCAACTGCCATTTCTCCACCTGTAACTGCAGCTGATCTAAATCCCATTGTATTCTTTGGCAACCTTCATCACTATCCACACCACCACCTATGTTTATCTAGGTACATTTTGCATTTCCAGCTGTTTTAGTGCTTTATCCTGTCAATAATGCCCAATTTTCAAATTTTTGCATCAACTCAGTTAAATTATTAAAACTGATTAACAATGAAACAATATTATCACTAAATTTGGTTCTTGGAAGCTGATGTCATGATAGTTATTTAAAATACTAAATAAGGTGAAGATGGCACAGGCAGCGAGGCGGATGGTGCAGAGGGTGGTGACCGGGACCCCGATGCTTGCCAGCACTGCTGTTAAGTATTCAAGGCCTCGTCTACCTTCCTTTTGGAAATATGCTCGGGTAGAGCTGAGTCCTCCCAACACCCGGTGAAATCCCTGTGGCTGTCGAAAGCTTTAAGGGCCCTGCTGCATCTTTCAAGGCTGGGACTTACAAACAACTAACTGTCAAGGACGCCTTGAGAAACACATCGGTGGCCACAGAAGTTCTGATGTGGTTCTTCATTGGTGAGGTCATTGGCCGAGGAAGTCTGATTGGATATAATGTCTGAGCTCCTCTGTTTGATCCAGCATTCCATTCTATATGAATGAACATAATATTTCAAAAGAAACAAACCAATTATTAAGACCTGAAAAAAATAAGGTGGAATTATGTTTTAACGAGTGTGTATGGATTATTTGCACTTTAAAGTCCAAATTTTTTTTATTATCAAAGTACATATGTGTCACTGTATGCAACCCTGAGATTCATTTTCTGGTGGGCATACTCAATAAATCTACAGAATAATAACCATAACAGAAACAGTAGGGCATTGAAGAATGCAGTAGAACAGAGGGATCTAGGAATAATGGTGCATAGTTCCCTGAAGGTGGAATCTCATGTGGGTAGGGTGGTGAAGAAAGCTTTTGGTATGCTGGCCGTTATAAATCAGAGCATTGAGTACAGGAGTTGGGATGTAATGTTGAAATTGTATAAGACATTGGTAAGGCCAAATTTGGAGTATTGTGTACAGTTCTGGTCACCGAATTATAGGAAAGATGTCAATAAAATTGAGAGAGTACAGAGGAGATTTACTAAAATGTTGCCTGGGTTTCATCTCCTAAGTTACAGAGAAAGTTTGAACAAGTTAGGTCTTTATTCTTTGGAGCATAGAAGGTTGAGGGGGGACTTGATAGAGGTATTTAAAATTATGAGGGGGATAGATAGAGTTGACGTGGATAGGCTTTTTCCATTGAGAGTGGGGGAGATTCAAACAAGAGGATATGAGTTGAAGAGCAAAAGTTTAGGGGTAACATGAGGGGGAACTTCTTTACTCAGAGAGTGGTGGCTGCGTGGAACGAGCTTCCGGCAGAAGTGGTTGAGGCAGGTTCGATGTTGTCATTTAAGGTTAAATTGGATAGATAATATGGACAGGAAAGGAATGGAGAGTTATGGGCTGAGTGCACGTCGGTGGGACTAGGTGAGAGTAAGAGTTCGGCACAGACTAGAAGGGCTGAGATGGCCTGTTTCCGTGCTGTAATTGTTATATGGTTATATGGTATAGAAACAATGAAAGACTGCCCAACTAGGGAGTTCAACTGGAGTGCGGAAGTCAACAAAATCCGTAAATTCAAAAAGAAGAAATAATTAATAAATATGCAGTAAATATTGAGAACATGAAATGAAGGGTCCTTGAAAGTAAATCCTTTGGTTGTGGGAACATTATAATGATGGGGCAGGTGAAGTTGAGTGGAGTTTATACCCTTTGGTTCAAGAGCCTGATGGCTGAGGGTAGTAACTGTTCTTGAACCTGGTGGTGTGAGCCTTGAGGCTCCAGTACCACCCTTGTAATTTTAGCAGGGAGAAGAGAGCATGTCCTGGGTGATAGGGGGGGTCCCTGATGACTGCAATCAATAACATGTAACTTCCCTTTCGGTGTTTGAACCACCTGTATGACCTGGCATTTTTGTGGTGTGAACTGGAGTCGCAAAGGTGCAGAGCAATTGCGGCATTGCACATACAGGCCGAGTTGAGAGGGTTGGCCCGGGCACGAGAGCATGATATGAGCCAGTGTTTGGCCATTGCTGGAGCAGACTTGGAGGTGATTCAATGCACCAGAACCGAGTCAAGGCAGAGCCCGGGCCCGAGAGCTTTCTGCACTGAACTAAGGCTGTGGCCTGCAACCAACAGGCTCCTAAATCGGCTGTGGCTGGCTTAATGGATGTGGATTCTCTTTCATGAAATTCAGATCTGAAAACAATTTGCTCACTTTTTTTGTTTGCATGATTTGTTTTTCTTTTATGCACATTAGGTGTTTGGTGGTCTTTTTAACGGGTTCTATTGTTTTTTTTGTCTTGTGGCTGCTTGTAAGGAGACACATCTGGAGGTTGTGTACAGTATACATACTTTAACAATGTACTTTGAACTTTGAGGCTGCCAGTCAATATACTCTCCACTGCACATCTATAGAAGTTTGTCAGAATTTTAGGGGTCATGCTGAATTTCCACGAACTCCTAAGGAAGTAAAGGTGCTGCTGTGCTTTCTTCATAATTGCACGTGTGCTGGGCCCAGGACAGGTCCTCTGAAATAATAACACCCAGGAATTTAAAGTTGCTGACCCTGTCCGCCTCTGATCCTCCAATGCAGACTAGCTCGTAGACTCCTGGTTTCTTTCTCATGAAGTCAATGATCAGCTTCTTGGTCTTGCTGACATTGAGTAAGAGGTTGTTGTTATGACACCACCACTCAGCCAGATTTTTATTCTCCTTCCTATGTGCTGATCATTACCTTTGATTTGGCCTGTGTCGGTGGTGTCATCAGCAAACCTGAATATGGCATTGGAGCTGTGGTTAGCCACACAGAAAATATTTTAGAACCCTTAGTTGTAACTGTGGCTCAGTTGGAAGTTCCCTTCTGTGTCAGAAATTGCTGATTTCAAGTCACATGCTGGAGAATTTGACATCAAATCTATGCTGGTGCTGCTCCTTGAATTTAACATTTAATGTGAGCCCTGTCTATCATATCGAACAGTTATGGCATGTGTGAACTCATTACACACATGCTGCTGCTAGCTAAATTAAAGTTATTTTGATCACTTTCTGGTTCTAATCCATAGTTTATATTATTTACAGCATATCAAGTGTTCCACCAGATATGATTTTAAAAATGCTATGTGTTTCTCATGCCTTTTCAGGGAGGAAGTTCCAGATTTCTGATATATTTTGGTGGGAAAATTCCTTTAACTCCCTCTAATCATTTACTAATCATCTTAAATATTGTCTTTGACCTTTTTTTAAGCCAAGGGATATAAATTCCTTGTCCAGTAATGTACATTTTCATTGCCCAGGCAAGTCATAACCTTGTACACTTACCTCCTGTATTCCAAAGATAATCATATTAGCCTAGCTAGTTTCTTCTCGTAAATAAATTGCACCAGGCTTAGCAGACTGCTTGTAAATCGGTGTACCATAGGCTACCATGTTTCAGCTTCTTCTGAAATCTTGAGGAATTGTATATTATGTTATTTTGTGCTACTGGTTATTCAGCACCTTGTGGCATGAGGATGTCTCTGGCTACATAATCCTGCTGTTACTGTTTCAAAATGGGTAGAGCTGCCAAGGATGATGCCCTCTGCTTCCACCTTATTTCCTCACCACTGCTGGCATCAGGCCATTGCAGACAAGCTGTTTGAAAAAGAGAATGTGATATGGGGTGAGTAGTTGGAAGCCCCAAACCTGCATTCCACCTTTCTTTCACAGCACATTGTTTGCACGTGGAACAATGACTCATTGCCAGTGTAACACAATATCCTTTGTGAATGACATTCTGAGACACAGACACTTATCTAAATAGAATACCAGTAAAAGAATCAGGATACCCTCTAATAGCCTCTAATGGTATATTTGGATTTTCAAAAGGCTTTTGACAAGGTCCCACACAGGAGATTAGTGTGCAAACTTAAAGCACACGGTATTGGGGGTAAGGTATTGGTGTGGGTGGAGAATTGGTTAGCAGACAGGAAGCAAAGAGTGGGAATAAACGGGACCTTTTCAGAATGGCAGGCAGTGACTAGTGGGGTATCGCAAGGCTCAGTGCTGGGACCCCAGTTGTTTACAATATATATTAATGACTTGGATGAGGGAATTAAATGCAGCATCTCCAAGTTTGCGGATGACACGAAGCTGGGCAGCAGTGTTAGCTGTGAGGAAGATGCTAAGAGGATGCAGGATGACTTGGATAGGTTGGGTGAGTGGGCAAATTCATGGCAGACGCAATTTAATGTGGATAAATGTGAAGTTATCCACTTTGGTGGCAAAAATAGGAAAACAGATTATTATCTGAATGGTGGCCGATTAGGAAAAGGAGGTGCAACGAGACCTGGGTGTCATTATACACCAGTCATTGAAAGTGGGCATGCAGGTACAGCAGGCGGTGAAAAAGGCAAATGGTATGCTGGCATTTATAGCGAGAGGATTCGAGTACAGGAGCAGGGAGGTACTACTGCAGTTGTACAAGGCCTTGGTGAGACCACACCTGGAGTATTGTGTGCAGTTTTGGTCCCCTAATCTGAGGAAAGACATCCTTGCCATAGAGGGAGTACAAAGAAGGTTCACCAGATTGATTCCTGGGATGGCAGGACTTTCATATGAAGAAAGACTGGATGAACTGGGCTTGTACTCGTTGGAATTTAGAAGATTGAGGGGGGATCTGATTGAAACGTATAAGATCCTAAAGGGATTGGACAGACTAGATGCAGGAAGATTGTTCCCGATGTTGGGGAAGTCCAGAACGAGGGGTCACAGTTTGAGGATAAAGGGGAAGCCTTTTAGGACCGAGATTAGGAAAAACTTCTTCACACAGAGAGTGGTGAATCTGTGGAATTCTCTGCCACAGGAAACAGTTGAGGCCAGTTCATTGGCCATATTTAAGAGGGAGTTAGATATGGCCCTTATGGCTACGGGGATCGGGGGTATGGAGGGAAGGCTGGTGCAGGGTTCTGAGTTGGATGATCAGCCATGATCATAATAAATGGCGGTGCAGGCTCGAAGGGCCGAATGGCCTACTCCTGCACCTATTTTCTATGTTTCTATGTAATAGCAATAGTAAAGCATGCACCCCTCATTAAGAGTTTACAGATAAATATGAGATCTATTTTGGAAATCTTGGAGCTCAGATATTTCTGTGAAGTAAACCAAAAGACCATAAGACAAAGGAGCAGAAGTCGGCCATTCGGCCCATCGAGTCTGCTCCGCCATTTCGTCATGAGCTGATCCATTCTCCTATTCAGTCCCACTCCCCCCGCCTTCTCACCATACCTTTGATGCCCTGGCTACTCAGATACCTATCAATCTCTGCCTTGTTTTTCAATTTGTAATTACAACAAAACTTTGTGTATCAGATTTAAAATAACAGTTGATTTTCCTTTGTATTTTAGTGTTGTATCGAAAAGGACCTCCATTTTATCATGCAAGGTATGAATGGTGTAGTTAAAATTATACTTGCAATGGAGTCTAATTCTATTTTCATAATATTTGATTTTTTTTTCTGCCTACAGTTATTCAGTAGTGGTTGAAATGGTTGATGACAGTTGTCAGGGCTCTCAACGCCGGCCTTTTACCTGGAGGTCACTTGCTGGGTTGGTTCGAACAACTACAAATGTCTCCAAGGTAAAGGTTCTCCTGAGCCTTCCCAAGAATGATTCAATGTTGTTGACATCAGGGCTCATCTCAATTTCTGTACATTCTGCTTTTTAGTAGTGGAATGAAAACTTTTTCATCTGTTTCCTAGGTTTCCCCAGTCATTTATTTGTGGATTACAGATTTTCACACCAAACTCTTCCTTTGGTTGTCGTAAACGTCTACTGTGGGCACCTTCCTTTGCCTCATCAACAAGATCACCATACAATCATTGTATTTTTTTTAAAAAGTGGGGGGGCATTTGGCAATTGTACAATTCGTAAGGAATTGATCCTCCCAAAATTCTGATGTTCAATTACTTTGAGCCTCTTTTACTAAAAGGTGCAATGCTCTTTTCCATAGTTTGTTGTTATAATAAAATATTCCATCCCATGTTCTAATGCCCTACATAAAGAAATTCCTCCTAACCTTTTAATGCTTTTAAACTGTCACTGGATATTCAAAATGTGGCAGAAGAATTTGTGTCCACCCACGTCCTGTGTTACAAAGGTTTTCAATCTGGGGTCCATGGACCCTTTGCTTAATGATGCTGGTCCATGGCATAATCAAGGTTGGGAACCCCTGCTGTAGAGGGCTTTAGATGCCTCGAAGTTATTAAAGGCTCTTTGTGATGCAAATTGCAATAGTCTTGGCATTCATATCTTATCCTTGGTTATCATTCTGATGTAGGCTTAGGGCCCTTTGTATTAATCATAATCCTAAAATTCTCAAAATTTTCTTCAGTATAGTCATAGTCATACTTTATTGATCCCAGGGGAAATTGGTTTTCGTTACAGTTGCACCATAAATAATAAATAGTTAAATAGTAATATGTAAATTATGCCAGGAAATAAGTCCAGGACCACCCTATTGGCTCATAATTGAACTGTTCCTTTCTTTTTCCCTATATACTTTTTCAAATCCAAAATGCTGTTTGCTTTGGCATTATCTGTACATGAACTTTGAAAGGAAACACTATTTGTTCGACACCTTTCCAAAGAAGGTGTTTTCACATTTATATTTTACCTCCTTTGTTATATCAATTGCACCTTTTCCCATCAAGCTGGTGTACTTACAGCTACTGCAAATGGTTAGCAGGAGCCTGAACTGCATTTCAGATTGGTTGGAGGCTGCTCATAATTTCTTTTGTTTTGATAATAAAACAATTAAACTTGGATTTATTCTTTAAAACTTATTTGCTCAATGGCTGGTCCGTAGTCTTCAGTATCATAGATGCCTGAGCTTTGCATCTGAAATATTGCAAGGGAGATGTCTGCAACCTCAAACACCAAATGGTATTGCTGCACAACATACTCTTGTATAAACAGGAGAAAGTCTGCAGATGCTGGAATCCAAAGCAATACACACAATGCTGGAAGAACCCATCAGGTCAGGCAGCATCTATGGAAATGAACAAAACAGTTGTGTTTCGGGCCAACGCCTTCTTTGGGCCTAGGAAAGAAGGGGGAAGAAGCCAGAATAAAAAGGTGGGAGAGAGGAAGGAGGACTAGCTAGAAGATGGGTGAAGCGAGGTGGGTAGGAAAGGTAAAGGACTGGAGAGGGAGGAATCTGATAGGAGAGAAGGGTGGACTATAGGAGAAGGGGAGTGGGGCACCAAGGGGAGATGATAGGCAGGTGAGAAAAGGTTTCAAAGGTACATTTACTGTCAGAGAAATCATACAATATACATCCTGAATGTTTTCTGCCCAGCTCCCGCAACGATCCCCCCTCCCCGCCCAGCAAAAAAAAAGCATTGGCACCCACCACCGAGCACTCGAGCATACAGCAACAGCAAAAACACAGACTTGCGGTATTCCAATGACTATGTGTTCACCTGGTATTCGACATAGCACAGGCTCTCTCTCTCCCTAATAAGGGAGAAAGAGATGTCTCCGTTTCACAGCGAGAGAGGAGACATACCAAATAACTCGCTGGTTTACGATGTTCAAGATCCTTTGCGTCGCTTTTTCGAGCTCTGGGCACACAGCCAAAGGTCTTCCAACTCCCATGACACACCATTCTGTATATAATTATTGTCATATTCTGTATATCTGTATATAATTATTGTCAACAGTCATTTACAAACTATGGGAAGTACAAGAAACTATAGATTCTGGAAATCTGACATAAAAGCAGAAAATACTAAAGATATTCAGCAGGTCTTCCAGCATCAGTAGAGGAAGCACAATGAAATGTGCTTGCTGTTAATTTCTTTGTAGTAGCTTTTAAACAGATTAGTAAAAGTCAAAATCTTTTTGTTGGCTTAAAAATAAAATGAATGCTAAAATTGACTGAAAATTGCATAGATATGCTGCAGGTCAGGAAACATCTGAAGGTTGTTTCAGGTTTTCCCCAATGTCAAGTCTGATGAAAGCATTCTTAGTCCATAAGATACTGATAAACTGCTTGTGCCTCCATTATGTAATGTCTTTAATGTCAGTAGTTTCTGTTTTAGTATGGACACTAAAAATGTTATCATTTTCTTTCAGGAACTTCTGTTATGCTACTTGATTAAGCCATCAAATATGACTGAGGAAGAAATGACAACACCAGATTGTATGAAGAAAATTAAAGTTCAGGTGCCAAGATTTCTTTTGGTGAAAAGTTTAATTATTGCATTAATGTTTGTAGTTTGGTTCTGAAGCAAAGGAAATACTGTAAAATAATTTTATCTCATTTCAGGAATTGATTGTAAATCGTTGGATTTCTTCCCGAGAACGCACTGATCAGGAGGAGTTGTAGCTTTTCAATTGCATGTTGGGATCAAATAAATTTATTTGGAACCATGGCAAGAGCAATTTAAAAAAAAAAGCAATAAAATTTGGAACAAGACTTTTTTTTTAAAACTGTGATTTCATTTGTAAATGCTATGCAACTTCGCTATCCAGGATACCAAGAATATGGTGGTACCAGACTAGTAGATCTTTTGGATTACTCAGACTCTTATTATCCCAATGCATATAATTTATTTATGCATGCTACATAATTAATATATTTTCCATTGAACCCAGCGAGCTTAAAGGGAGCAAGAAGTTGAACGCCAGTAGAGTTTAGTTTGTTCTCGACCTTAATCTTGCTTCAACCAGATATCCAGGCACTGCAGTTGGCAGCCTTGCAATATGTGATTAGTGTGTCCATGGATTGCAAGAATTTTGTGCATTAATAAGTGACCCGGCTGGTGGCATAGTGGCATCAGCACTGGACTGCGGGGCGGAGGTTCTGGAGTTCAAACCCAGCCGGCTCCCTCCGGCACGCTTTCCATCCATGTGGGGTTAAGAGCTGGTGATCTCTTTGGGGGGAAAGAAAACTCACCCGGCAGAAGGCAATGGCAAACCACTGCTGTAACTTGCCTCGTACGCGAATTCCAACTACGTCAGAACGGCAAGGGAGGAAATTGTCTGCTACCCAGAAAAATTCCTGATGCGACCTATGTTATTATTAAGTGAGCTGTAAGACAAATGGTCACACAACAGATTAAGTATTATTAAACTTGCAATATTTCATTTGTAATGTAAAAATATGCTAACTTAAAAGATGTGTTGAAAACTTTTTTAAAATCAGAATATGAATTAAAGTAAAACGTAAGTGCGAAGTTCAATGAAAGATTTGCATTTGAAATGTGACTTCACTTTCTAAATACTGATCACATTATTTCCACTACTGATCTTTGCTATTGTTAATTCGTTGTACGTTTGAACAAGTCAAATCTTGTTAAGTCTAGGGAAATGATTGATTGAAACTAATTCTTTCTGAGAAATAAACATAACATAAAGCCACTGCAAAAGTCACCAAATTAACTACACTGCAGTACTGTGACTTCATTCACACCAGTACATTACCTTATAATTGCAACTGTTAACTTATACTCACAGATTAGAGTTTATACATCATATTTATTTTTCATGATTAATCCCTTCGTTCCACACGGCCGCGCAGCCACAATTACAGTGGTTTACTCTTTTTACTCGCACACTCAATGGAAACTTCTTGAAAACTGATCTGTCTGTCATGAGCTATGTGAAAGACGGCCCTTGTGAATGAGGCAGGTCAAATTCTGATTTTTAAGTCTGTTAAAATATTTACAAAGCAATTGGAAAAATCCTAATCTGAAAGACTGTTATATTAGTATTATTACTTAACCAGACTAAAAGATCATTTTGCTTCAGGTATCCTTTTAGCATCTAGTCTTAAATTACACAAGAACTGGTAGGTTTGTCATACTAAGGACATAGAATAATTATTTACAAAATTGAAATAAGACAATTCTTTACATAAGGATGAATAAATTTAACAATTGTTAAATTCCTCTGTGTAAAGGATATTTTCTAATGAACATTGGAGTTGTGATTAAAACAAAGATCTATCGACTGGCAATAGGGGGTTTTTTTGTCTTTAGAAATGAATGTTACTCATTCTTGCAAATTGGATTGCTATAATTGATTGCTGCAATATTTTAGTTATTTGTCAAATGGAGATGTATTTCTCCAAAACCCAGGAAATCATTCACTCAAATTACTGAAGAATAATGGTTTATTTTAATCGTGGACTTGTTTTTGAATTTCACAGGTGACCATCTTCAGCAGTTCATTTCTTTAGGGGTCCCCTCATTTGTTCCACATGAGTTTTCCAATGCTGCTTCCCAAATTTATGGCTGTGTGCCTCAGAGTAAAATGAAGATATGATTTTATGTATATGGCCTTTCTATCTAAATCCCTGAGACCACTGGACTCCCAGATTGCTTGTATCATATGGTGAATGTTCTGTTTCTTTCTGTAAATCATGATCAAAACTACCACGTTTGGATTAGAAGAAAACACAACATTCACAGCGAATCAGCCACTCATTCATAAGGGATGCATCCTTTAGTTGGCTGAGAAAGATGCTACACTATTAACAATACAAGTCTGATGCCAGAGCACTGTAGATTGTATCTGATACACTGCGATCAATTATTTTATAATGGTAGGATAAATCTTAGAAGTGGAAGTGCGCATCAATCACTTTAATGTTGGTAATTGGGAACTTCTGAAACCTTACTCTGTGAGAAATTTAATTGACTGTTGCTCAAGCATGGACTAATCATTAAAAATCTATTCATGCAAGTATGTTTCAGTAATCTTGACAATTCTTGAAGTACAGAAGGTAATTGAAAGCAGTGCAAGGCAAGCACATAGGATCCTGGGATGAAAAAGCAGGCCCTTCTAGATTTCGACCATAAGACATAGCAGAATTAGGCCACTCGGCTCACTCTGTGCTCTGCCACTCGATCATGGCTGGTTTCCTTTTCCCCCCAGCCCCATTCTCCTGCCTTGATAACTTTTGATGCCCTTACTAATCAACCTTTGCTGTAATTATACCAAACAACTTGGCCTTTGAGGCAATGAATTCCACAGATCCAACATTCTCTGGCTAATGAAATTCCTCCTCATCTCTGTTCTGAAGGAGCATCTTTCTATTCTGAGACTGTGCCCTCTGGACTGGGTCTATCCCACTACTGGAAATATTCTCTCCACATCCACTCTATCTCGGCCTTTCCCTATTCAATAGGTTTCAGTGAGAACCACCCTCATTCTTCTAAACTCCAGCAAGTAGGGGCCCAGAGCCATCAAATGCTGGTCATCTGTTAACCCTTTCATTCTCTGGATCATTTGTAGTTCTGATTTGTTTTTGTTTTGTAAGATTAAAGCTGAGACTTGGATTACTTTAAGTTCACAAAGTGTACAAGTGGGATATCATCCAGGCATGTTCTAAGGGATTCCAGCAGCAGTTGTTCCACACAATAATGTACGTATATGTGTGTGTGTCTGTGTATATTTTTTAAAATTAGAACAGTAATTGCAGCTTGGAATGCTGTTTAAAAAACTTAATTATTAGTAGTAGTAGTACTAATAGTGCAATCACTTGCGGTAAGTATGAAGTTCTCCTAAGAGGTTATTCCCTTAACAGGCATCTGTGCATGACTTTAACATGGGGTAGCTGATACTTGGTCAACACCTTAATTACACTTCACTCAACAGGGCTTTAGTTTATCATGAGTTTTAAGAGTGAGGATACGCCATGTCAAAAACATAGTTGAAATTCTGATCCAATTCTCATCAGTGAGGCTTCAGCTGTGACCATGATGGTGATGCAGTATTATCCTTGATATCAGCTTCAAGATTCCAAAAGAAGAGCTTACAAAAGGTTCAAAAAACTAGATAATGATAGGAATCTAGAAGATTATAAGGCGAGCAGGAAGGAGTTTAAGAATGAAATTAGGGGAGCAGAAGGGGCCCTGAGAAGGCCTTGGCGTACAGGATTAAGGAAAACCCCAAGGCAACTTACAAGTATGTGAAGAGCAAGGGGATAAGACGTGACAGAATAGGACCAATCAAGTGTGACAGTGGAAAAGTGTGTATGGAACCGGAGGAAATAGAGGAGGTACTTAATGAATACTTTGCTTCAGTATTCACTATGGAAAAGGATTTTGGCGCTTGTAGGGATGACTTGCAGTGGACTGAAAATCTTGAGCGTGTAGATATTAAGGAAGAGGATGTGCTGGAGCTTTTGGAAAGCATCAAGTTGGGTAAGTCACCAGGACCGGATGAGATGTACCCCAGGCTACTGTAGGAAGCGAGGAAGGAGATTGCTGAACCTCTGGCAATGATCTTTGCATCATCATTGGGGACGGGAGAGGTTCTGGAGGATTGGAGGGTTGCGGATGTTGTTCCCTTATTCGAGAAAGTGAGTAGGGATAGCCCAGGAAATTATAGGCCGGTCTTACTTCAGTGGTTGGTAAGTTGATGGAGAAGATCCAGGATTTATGAACATTTGGAGAGGCATAATATGATTAGAAATAGTCTGCATGCCTTTGTCAAAGGCAGGTTGTGCCTTACGAGCCTGATTGAATTTTTTGAGGATATGACTAAACACATTGATGAAGGTAGAGCCGTAGATGTAGTTTATATGGATTTTAGCAAGGCATTTGCTAAGGTACCCCATGCAAGGCTTTTTGAGAAAGGAGGCATGGGATCCAGGAGGACATTGCTTTGTGGATCTAGAACTGGCTTGCCCACAGAAGGCAAAGAGTGGTTGTAGACGGGCCATATTTTGCATGGAGGCCGGCAACCGATGGTGTGCCTCAGGGATCTGTTCTGGGACCCTTACTCTTCGTGATTTTTATAAATGACCTGGATGAGGAAGGGATGAGTTAGTGAATTTGCTGATGACACAAAGGTTGGAGGTGTTGTGGTTAGTGTGGAGGGCTGTCAGAGGTTACAACGGGACATTGATAGGATGCAAATCTGGGCTGAGAAGTGGCAGATGGAGTTCAACCCAGATAAGTGTGAGGTGGTTCATCTTGGTAGGTCAAATATGATGGCAGAAAATAGCATTAATGGTAAAACTCCTGGCAGTGTGGAGGATCGGAGGGATCTTGGGGTCCGAGTCCATAGGCCACTCAAAGCTGGTACGCAGGTTGAATCTGTGGTTAAGAAGGCAAATGGTGCATTGGCCCTCATTAATCATGAGCTTGAGTTTAAGAGCCAAGAGGTAATGTTGCAGCTATATAGGACCCTGGTCAAACCCCACTTGGAGTACTGTGCTCAGTTCTGGTCGCCTCACTACAGAAAGGACATGGAAACCATAGAAAAGGTGCAGAGGAGATTTACAGGGATGTTGCCGGGATTGGGGAGCATGCCTTATGAGAACAGGTTGAGTGAACTCGGCCTTTTCTCCTTGGAGCGACGGAGGATGAGAGGTGACCTGATAGAGGTGCACAGGATAATGAGAGGCATTAATTGTGTGGATAGTCAGAGGCTTTTCCCCAGGGCTGAAATGGCTAACATGAGAGAGCATAGTTTTAAGGTGCTTGGAATTAGGTACAGAGGAGATGTCAGGGGTAAGTTTTTTTTACACAGAGAGTGGTGAGTGCGTGGAATGGGCTGCTAGTGGCAGTGGGGGAGGTGGAAACAATGAGGTCTTTTAAGTGTTACGAGAATACACATAAAATTAAGATGTTTGCTGGCCTGGGCTAGCATCAGTGGCATCAGCAGTTGGTCTGCCACCTGCCCTCAGGGGAAGGAGAGATAAGGAACAATGGAGCAGCGTCTGGAGATGTGTAATGAAGGGATGTGGGAGGAAGAGCTGTCTGGAGCGGCTCCCCCCTTTGAACCCTGAACTGTTTGAAGTGATGGACAGGCGATACCCCAGCAGGGGGATAAAAAGGGACAGGTTCGCTAAGACAGACACACACGCCACCCGAGGTAACGAGACCCTGGAAGCGGTACGCTTCTCACGAGTGGGTGGAAAGGTACGATCAGCGGGAACCCGGTGTGTGTCCGCCCTTGCCTGGGTGCCGGGTTCACTGCAGAGGATCGACCGCATCTGGAGGAGGGGTCACAGTCGGTGACCTCAGGTGACATCACCAAGGACCCGCCCAAAAGCTGTTTGTGAGCCATCCCGCTGGTCTGTGAGTGAAGCTGCGCTGAATGATGAGTTGTTCCTATTCTATGTCTCTCTTCCCCCACGTTGTCCATCGCCATGGCAACGATTACTGCGAACTGAACTACAAACTGGACTGAACTTTGAGTCATTTTGAAATTGGTCATTTACCCCTAGACAACGATAGAGCTTGATTGATGCTGTTATCTTAATTCTGTGCACATGTGTGGTTATCATTGTTGAATTGTTGCATTTATTATCCTTTCGATTACTGTGTTGCTTGTTTCTTTAATAAAACTTTCTTAGTTCTAGTACTCCAGACTCCAACTGAGTGATCCATTTCTGCTGGTTTGGCAACCCAGTTACGGGGTACGTAACATAAGAGACTCCTGGATGGCTACATGGAGCTTCGAAAAATAGAGGGCTGTGGGTAAAGCCGAGGTAGTTCTAAGGTAAGGACATGTTCAGCACAGCTTTGTGGGCTGAAGGGCCTGTATTGTGCTGTAGGTTTTCTATGTTTCTGTCTGTGAGCAGAATCCTGCTGAATCAGGTCTGCTGCCCCTCACCTGCCCGCCTCATCTTGCTACTTGGGTAAAGATGATGCCCTTCCATAGTACCCTAACACCCTTTAACAGCAGACAATGCTGGGAAAAGATGTTTATCTTCTATCTTAACATCAGGTGTGTTTTTTTAATAACTGTCCAAAAAGCTTTTTTTAATTATTTTAATCAAAACTATTAATATTGGAATAACTTACAAACTATTTAAAGTGAAAGCAATTATGAAATACTAAATATTTGAAAATGTATTAATATTTTGAAATAAATGAAACTACACTGGTCTAATTCTGTTCCTGTGTCTTATAGTTTTAGCGAACAAAATACTTGTTGAAAAAAAAGAAATTCACTTAGACCTACAAGTCAAGAATCTCTATTCAAATGATTTTTGAACAACAAATGGAGGCCAGTGATTTAGCCCAATGGCACATTTTGCTCACTAAGTCCCAGCCTTAAAGTGCAAGTCCAAGAGAGACTTGCATGGGAAAAACTGAATACTGAAGCACAGTTAGCATTATTTCCCACATGCATTTGGAGCCTGCAGAAGGTAGGCTGGTTTCACATTGTACTGATGTTGAAGCCTGAAAGGTTTACTTAGACTTTCCAGAGTGTTCAACTATGAAGCAAGCAGTACAAGAAACCCTGCCTGCTTTCTTCCATGCAAACCCGGGGTTGCTGACACTACCACACAATAATTCACACACACTTCCAATGTATGAACGTAGCTTATTACCTTGGACAAAATTTAAACTACAATTTTATTGTGTGATCTTGAGAACAATACTGCATGCACGTCCAGTATTCAGGACTGTTTACAGCAAAATAAAATATTATTTTACTTCAGTTATTTATAGTAGTTCCATTTGTCATAATCTGTGTAGTTAGAAAAATAATTAGTGGTTGATTTATAATAAAATTACCTTGTAACTAATGGACATAGGAGGAAATGCAACTCTATTAATCAATGCAAGTTTAATTTTTCTGCACATTTCACTGAGTAGTGATTTTTAAAGTCATGAATTTAGACGAGCTGTTCAGTTTTTTTTTAAAACTGGGTGCTAACTTCTTCAGTTTGGATATCATCTGCAACATAGTAGTAGCTTCTGCATAGCTCTCGATAAAGTGTGATGTACTTGGAGGCTCGCTTTGTCCGTGGAACCACAAACCTCTCGGTAAATTCCATCCTACTCAGCTGCCGTTTACTCTGTGCTGCCAAGACACGATTGATGAAGGTCAATGCAAAGGAATAGCAGTTGTGCTCATATTCATCATACCTAGAAACACAAATGATAATCATACTCAGAAAATTGATTACAATTGTGATAGTTCAAATACAACTTTGAACAGTTAACGTAAATGGAAAAGGTAATGTGATGTATGGAACGTCATCAACCATTATGTATCAAGTGAGACTTAGAGACAGAAGAGCATGACACTGGCGAAGAGGAATGAAGAGCTGAATAGTAGAAATGGAGGAGTAAATTTGGGATTGTTTATGTTGGTTAATGATGGCAGGGTGGGCTTAAGTGCATGGAGTAAAGCCAGATCTAACATACAGAGAGGCTTTGAGGAAAGAGAAACAGAATAACAGAATAAACGGTGTAAAGACAGTAAGGTAGAAGGGCTGAAGTGTGTGTACGTCAATGCAAGAAGCATCAGGAACAAAGGTGATGAACTGAGAGCTTGGAAACATACATGGAATTATGATGCAGTGGCCATTACAGAAACTTGGCTGGCACCAGGGCAGGAATGAATTCTCAATATTCCTGGATTTCAGTGCATTAAAAGGGATAGAGAGGGTGGAAAAAGGGGAGGAGGGGTGGCATTACAGGTCAGGGATACTATTACAGCTACAGAAAGGGTGGGTAATGTAGCAGGATCCTCTTTTGAGTCAGTATGGGTGGAAGTCAGGAACAGCAAGGGAGCAGTTACTCTGTTGGGAGTATTCTGTAGGCCCCCTGGTAGCAGCAGAGATACAGAGGAGCAGATTGGGAAGTAGATTTTGGAAAGGTGCAAAAATAACAGGGTTGTTATCATGGGTGACTTTAACTTCCCTAATATTGATTGGCACCTGATTAGTTCCAAGGGTTTAGATGGGGCAGAGTTTGTTAAGTGTGTCCAGGACGGATTCCTGTCACAGTATGTGGACAGGTCAACCAGGGGGAATGCCATACTACATCTAGTACTAGGTAATGAACCGGGTCAGGTCACAGATCTCTCAGTGGGTGAGCATCTGAGGGACAGTGACCACCACTCCTTGGCCTTTAGCATTATCATGGAAAAGGATAGAATCAGAGAGGACAGGAAAATTTTTAATTGGGGAACTGTAAATTATGAGGCTATAAGGCTAGAACTTGCAGGTGTGAATTGGAATGATGTTTTTGCAGGGAAATGTACAATGGACATGTGGTCGATGTTTAGAGATCTCTTGCAGGATGTAAGGGATAAATTTGTCCCGGTGAGGAAGATAAAGAATGGTAGGGTGAAGGAACCATGGGTGACAAGTGAGGTGGAAAATCTAGTCAGGTGGAAGAAGGCAGCATACATGAGGATTAGGAAGCAAGGATCAGATGGGTCTATTGAGGAATATAGGGAAGCAAGAAAGGAGCTTAAGAAGGGGCTGAGAAGAGCAGGAAGGGGACATGAGAAGGCCTTGGTGAGTAGGGTAAAGGAAAACCCCAAGGCATTCTTCAATTATGTGAAGAAAAAAAGGATGACAGGAGAGAAGGTAGGACCGATTAGAGATAAAGGTGGGAAGATGTGCCTGGAGGCTGTGGAAGTAAGCGAGGTCCTCAATGAATACTTCTCTTCGGTATTCACCAATGAGAGGGAACTTGATAATGGTGAGGACAATATGAGTGAGGTTGATGTTCTGGAGCATGTTGATATTAAAGGAGAGGAGGTGTTGGAGTTGTTAAAATACATTAGGACGGATAAGTCCCCGGGGCCTGACGGAATATTCCCCAGGCTGCTCCACAAGGCAAGGGAAGAGATTGCTGAGCCTCTGGCTAGGATCCTTATGTCCTCGTTGTCCACGGGAATGGTACCTGAAGATTGGAGGAAGGTGAATGTTGTCCCCTTGTTCAAAAAAGATAGTAGGGATAGTCCGGGTAATTATAGACCAGTGAGCCTCATGTCTGTGGTGGGAAAGCTGTTGGAAAAGATTCTTAGAGATAGGATCTCTGGGCATTTAGAGAATCATGGTCTGATCAGGGACAGTCAGCATGGCTTTGTGAAGGGCAAATCGTGTCAAACAAGCCTGATAGAGTTCTTTGAGGAGGTGACCAGGCATATAGATGAGGGTAGTGCAGTGGATGTGATCTATATGGATTTTAGTAAGGCATTTGACAAGGTTCCACACAGTAGGCTTATTCAGAAAGTCAGAAGGCATGGGATCCAGGGAAGTTTGGCCAGGTGGATTCAGAATTGGCTTGCCTGCAGAAGGCAGAGGGTCATGTTGGAGGGAGTACATTCAGATTGGAGGATTGTGACTAGTGGTGTCCCACAAGGATCTGTTCTGGGACCTCTACTTTTCGTGATTTTTATTAACGACCTGGATGTGGGGGTAGAAGGGTGGGTTCGCAAGTTTGCAGACGACACAAAGGTTGGTGGTGTTGTAGATAGTGCGGAGGATTGTCAAAGATTGCAGAGAGACATTGATAGGATGCAGAAGTGGGCTGAGAAGTGGCAGATGGAGTTCAACCCGGAGAAATGTGAGGTGGTACACTTTGGAAGGACAAACTCCAAGGCAGAGTACAAAGTAAATGGCAGGATACTTGGTAGTGTAGAGGAGCAGAGGGATCTGAGGGTACATGTCCACAGATCCCTGAAAGTTACCTCACAGGTGGATAGGGTAGTTAAGGAAGCTTATGAGGTGTTAGCTTTCATAAGTTGAGGGATAGAGTTTAAGAGTCGCGATGTAATGATGCAGCTCTATAAAACTCTGGTTAGGCCACACTTGGAGTACTGTGTCCAGTTCTGGTTGCCTCACTATAGGAAGGATGTGGAAGCATTGGAAAGGATACAGAGGAGACTTACCAGGATGCTGCCTGGTTTAGAGAGTATGCATTATGATCAGAGATTAAGGAAGCTAGGGCTTCACTCTTTGGAGAGAAGGAGGATGAGGGGAGACATGATAGAGGTGTACAAGATAATAAGAGGAATAGATAGAGTGGATAGCCAGCACCTCTTCCCCAGGGCACCACTGCTCAATACAAGAGGACATGGCTTTAAGGTAAGGGGTGGGACGTTCAAGGGGGATATTGGAGGAAGGTTTTTTACTCAGAGAGTGGTTGGTGTGTGGAATGCACTTCCTGAGTCAGTGGTGGAGGCAGATACACTAGTGAAGTTTAAGAGACTACTAAACAGGTATATGGAGGAATCTAAGGTGGGCGCTTATATGGGAGGCAGGGTTTGAGGGTCGGCACAACATTGTGGGCCAAAGGGCCTGTACTGTGCTGTACTATTCTATGTTCTATGTTTAAAGTGCAGGTTTCTCAAGTTTTGTATATATTGTAGTTAATATGCTAAATTATCTAAATGGAGGATATGTAGGAGCATAATGATTTTTAATGGGCACTTACATTTCCATTTGATCCATTCTGCAACTTCATGTGCAGTAGAAACCAGATTTTTTTTTTCTTTAAAACAAGATTTATGTATATTTTTGCTTTCTTGGTTTTGGTTACCTGTGTAACAGGAACGATTCCTTTGAATACTTTCTCCACAACTCATGAGGGTTAAGTTTTAGGCTTGCTGATCTCTTAGTGGCAGACCCACATATCAGTGCTAACATCACAAACACTAGAAAGTCTGCAGATGTTGGAAATCAAAGCAACACACACAAAGTGCTGGAGGAACTCAGCAAATCAGATGGCATCTATGGAAATAAACAAACAATCGACGTTTCGGGCCAAGACCCTTTAAGACTGGAAAGCAAGGGGGAAGACACCAAAGTGAAAAGGTTGGGGGAGGTGGGGAAGTGGATATGTGTGCTTGCAACACTGTGTATCCGACAGAGTGATCAGCAGCACTGGGGCTCCACAGGGGACTGTCTTGTCTCCCTTTCTCTTCACATTTACACCTCGGACTTCAACTACTGCACAGAGTCTTGTCATCTTCAGAAGTTTTCGGATGGCTCTGCCATAGTTGGATGCATCAGCAAGGGAGATGAGGCTCAGTACAGGGCTACGGTAGGAAACTTTGTCACATGGTTGAGCAGAATTATCTGCAGCTTAATGTGAAAAAGACTAAGGAGCTGGTGGTAGACCTGAGGAACCGGTGACCCCTGTTTCCATCCAGGGGGTCAGTGTGGACATGGTGGAGGATTACAAATACCTGGGGATACGAATTGACAATAAACTGGACTGGTCAAAGAACACTGAGGCTGTCTACAAGAAGGGTCAGAGCTGTCTCTATTTCCTGAGGAGACTGAGGTCCTTTAACATCTGCCAGACGATGCTGAGGATGTTCTATGAGTCTGTGGTGGCCAGTGCTATCATGTTTGCTCTTGTGTGCTGGGGCAGCAGGCTGAGGGTAGCAGACACCAACAGAATCAACAGACTCATTCGTAAGGCCAGTGATGTTGTGGGGATGGAACTGGACTCTCTCACGGTGGTGTCTGAAAAGAGGATGCTGTCCAAGTTGCATGCCATCTTGGACAATGTCTCCCATCCACTACATAATGTACTGGTTGGGCACAGGATTACATTCAGCCAGAGACTCATTCCACCAAGATGCAGCACAGAGCATCATAGGAAGTCATTCCTGCTTGTGGCCATCAAACTTTACAACTCCTCCCTTGGAGGGTCAGACACCCTGAGCCGATAGGCTGGTCCTGGACTTATTTCATAATTTACTGGCATAATTTACATATTACTATTTAACTGTTTATTACTATTTTCTATTGCTATTTATTATTTCCATGACTATTACTACTTACTAAGTAATATTACTATTTCTATTACTATTTATAATTTATGGTGCAACTGTAACAAAAACCAATTTCCCCCGGGATCAATAAAGTATGACTATGACTATGACTACTGGAAGGTGATAGGTGAAGCCAGGTGTGTAGGGTGGGAGAGGAATAAATCTGATAGGAGCAAGTGGACTATAGGAGAAAGGGAAGGAGGAGGGGACAAGCAGGTGAGAAGAGGAAAGAAAGCCAGTGAAGAATAGAAGAGGAAAGGGGGAGGGATTTTTTATTATTAATTGGAAGGAGAAATCGACATTCATGCCATCAAGTTGGAGGTTGCCTATAATAGTCAATCCCAATATGACTTCACCCAGTGATTCATGAGCTCAATTTCAGATAAGGAACTTCTTACACCCCTTTCAAATGTTCTAGCTGAGTGATTCAACACGCACTATTCAGCACACTACTGACAGAAGTAGAGAGCGATAATGTGGTGAGGAATGTAGAGGGAATTAGCGCTTTAGAGAAGCATTTAATCTCTGGTAATAGGTGTACTGTAAATGATCTAGATCGGGGATTTCCAGCCTTTTTTATGCTATGGACCTCTACCATTAACTGGGCTTGTAGACCCCAGTTTGGGGATGTCTGGTCTAGATTAGAGCATGGGGAAACATGACAGAAACCAGGATTGTTGCAGATACCATCTTAATGCAGGGTCTCACCCCACAACGTTAACAAATTCTGCCATCCTTTCCCCCGCTTTCCATCCGTTTGCTGTGTTGAGCGTCGAGCTAGAAACTCGACCTCGTAAAAAAGAAATTGCCTGCTACTGAAACATCAACAGCAAAAAGTCGATGGCCTATGCTCTCTCGTGAGTTTAAAAGACAATTTCCTTTTCTCCTTGCCCCCCCCCACACACCCATCGATGCTGCTCAACCCACGACAGTCCTCCAGCAGATTAAATATTGCTCCATGTTCCAGCAAATGCGGTCTCTTGTGTCACCAGGATAAAACCTATGCTTGCAAGGTGAAATTATTGAAATAAACCTCATGGGCTAAAAAATGTTCTATGATCCATACCTGTCTGGTATCCATATGTCAGCAGTGGAGAATTGCTCCAAATAAAGATCCCACTGGTTAATTAAATTGTATGTGTCTGATTGTACCAGTGGTACTGAAATGCATTCCTCCCAACCACAGTCATCTCTTTGGACACCGGTTTCAATGTAATTGTACACAATTCCTGCAATGAAAGAATAGCGAAAACTTAAGAGTTACTACAGGAAGCGAAACTAAAAGATAGAAACATAGAAAACCTACAGAACAATACAGACCCTTCGGCCCACAATGCTGTGCCGAACATGTACTTACTTTATGGTTACCCATAGCCCTCTATTTTTCTAAACTCCATGCACCTATCCAGGAGTCTCTTAAAAGACCCTATTGCATCCGCCTCTATTCCAGCCCATTCCACGCACTCACCACTCTCTGCATAAAAACTTATCCCTGACATCTCCTCTGTACCTACTTCCAAGCACCTTAAAATGTATCATAATTCTTGGTCACTTAAGTGTAAAATGTTATTGAAACTTTCAGCAACACAGAAAAGAAACATTTTGAAACGGGGGGAGGAAAGAAGTTCACAAAGAAACAGTTTGTATCAATTCATGCATGGAAAAAACCTCCTGAGTATATGCTGAACCATATCACCGAACATTACTGATGCAGTACCAATACCATAGTTTTGTCCAGCACTTCATGAGGAATAGAATAAATTTGGAAAGTAGGCTAGTTATGAATACAAGCAATTATTTATTAATATCATAAATTATTTGCAAACAAAATTTCTACATCATTCATATTAAAATGATTAAGCTCAAAGTATTACGTGACAAAAATGATCTAGTGCTTTCCCGGCATATATGACAAATAAACTCTTCTCAGGTATCGATTATAACTGACAAACTCCACCATCTTCATCGGGAATGATGCCTGTGGGCATATCGGCTCCGGTGGTATTTATACCCCCGTAGTCTGTCCCTCCTGATTGGATGAGGATTAACCAATCAGGTTTCCGCTCTACTCCCTTGTTCACATAATAATTTTGGCTCAATTACTTTCACTATGTTGTTTCCTTATACAATATGTTTTAATGTACCTATCGTGTGCTTAAATTCTAAACGTTTGTTCAAACTAAGTATGGTCTTATTTTGAACTCACCCTGAGTATTTGAGATACCAACATGAAGATCAGCTTGTCCATCATATTCTCTGAGGAAAAAATAAGTTTTACTGAGCGTTAAGTGCAGTCCTTATGGAAGACTATCTCACCGAGCCACGTTAGCTGGAGAACAGGGTAACTGGCAGGAACGAAAATGCATCTTGAAAAGCGCGCATAGAAAGAAACGGGAAAGTGCGGCGATTTTGAAATGTGAAAAGACGTTCAGGAAAAGGAAAGCTTCAGTAAATGTGGAAAGGAAAGTGAGATTTTTACGTCTCAATCATAAAAAAGAAACAAAGTTTTGAACGAAATTTAAAATAGAAAACATGCAACTTAAAACTAACCTTCATTCGGTCTCGTATTGCCTTTTTGTTACCAACCCTACAACTACTACTGTACGTAAGCCAATAATTCCACAGTAAACGGACACGTCTATCGGTGTGCCTGTGTGTGCTAACCACTGGAAGAAATCCTACACAAAACCTGTAAACTGTTATACTTGTAAAAGAGATTATCTGTTTGACAACTGTGGGTTAGAACTCCAAAACCTTGTCACACGGGGTGGGAGGGGGTAGCTGCTATCCGCATGATATCGACACATCTCAAAATCTTTTATAGTTGGAAAGTGACTCTTCAAGTCCCGCGTGGATTGCAGTGAGAGACGGCAACAAAGGTCGTATGAAATAAAGCGCAACCTACTGGACACAATCAATAGAACAAATGCTGAGGCATAGTCATACTTTATTGATCCCGGGGGAAATTGGCATCTTCAATATTTTGCTTTTGGGCCATTTAAACAAAAAAAAAATTGTTGATCCGATTAACACACATCAAAGTTGCTGGTGAACGCAGCAGGCCAGGCAGCATCTCTAGGAAGAGGTACAGTCGACGTTTCAGGCCGAGACCCTTCGTCAGGACTAACTGACGGAAGAGTTAGTAAGAGATTTGAACGTGGGCGGGGGAGGGGGAGATCCAAAATGATAGGAGAAGACAGGAGGGGGAGGGATGGAGCCAAGAGCTGGACAGGTGATCACCCCCTCCCCCTCTCAAATCTCTTACTAACTCTTCCTTCAGTTAGTTCTGACGAAGGGTCTCGGCCTGAAACGTCGACTGTACCTCTTCCTAGAGATGCTGCCTGGCCTGCTGCGTTCACCAGCAACTTTGATGTGTGTTGCTTGAATTTCCAGCATCTGCAGAATTCCTGTTGTTTTTGTTGATCCGATTACTTACTTCGCTTTATTTGAGGGGGAAGTATTCTGATCTCTGCAGTATTCTACTGCAGCCCTTCAGCACTGCTCTAAACTGTCAAGTTAGGTCGGGACTTGGCATGCAAACTTGTGACTCGGAGACAAGTTTCAAAGGAATATGGTTTTCTGGCGTTTAACTAAGTAACCCGTAAAGAAACAGAGTGAGCGGCTGTATTTCTGGATATTGGTATTCTTCAGGAATTCAATCACCATAAACACGATGCATCCAATCAGAGGCTCTGTGAAGAGCACGAACATTCCGTCTACCCAAGTCGGAACACGTGTAGGTTTTGGGAAATCTGAGTTCGCGTTGAGAGTACTCTCGCCGCAGCAACTGTCAGGTCTGCTTTGCTCCTTGTATCCACCTATTCATGACAACCGCTGGCAGGAAGTGCTGAAAGTTTGTTCTACAAATTCAGAGGATTTGTTTTCTCAGAAGCATTAAACTCATGTTAAAATGTGCCATGTTTCTATTTTTGTTCTCGTAAAACAACAGTTCGCGGTTTCAGAACATTTATTCACATTAAAGAGATTATGAACCCTCTGTCCTACTGGTTCGCAAAGGGCAGAAGAACAGACAATAAGTAAGAAGCATATTTAACAGATCACGCGACTAAATTGGATGGGACTGGACAGCCTCCCAAATCCGAACGAACCAACTAGTCACCGCACTTAATCTATCCTCCATATTAAATTATATACAGTAGTGCGAGAGTATTAGGCACAGAAATATAGCTTGGGTACACAGTACTGTAATAATATGTATTGCTCTGTAGAGAGAGGAGAGGGAACGGAGAGCACCGGAGAGACGTTCCGAAATGATCAGTAAATCAATTGTTTGGAATCAAATAGCCTTGCCTGCAGTCTCAGGGCTGGGTGTGCCTGCACCCGCACCATCCCCGTCCCAGGCACTCCTTCTCTGCCACCTGTCCCACACCCGGCCACCCTCACCGTTCTCGACATCCTTTGCTCCCGCCAGACTGACAATCTCGCACTCCGCTCCACGCTGGCAAATACAGTGCTGTGGAAAAGTCTACGGCAACCTCGCGACATAAATGTGCCTGACAGAACTGCACAGTACTGCAGAAAATGTAAACTTGGATTTACTTTCTTTCATTTCGAATTCTTGACTGGGATTTAGACGAAAATGTTGGTGGGTTGATGAATAAGATGCAGATAACACAGAAATTGCCAAAGTTATTGATGGCTGACAAAGGCTTCAGCGGGATGTACAAGTTGTAGATAGGCAGGGAAATGGCAGACGATGCTTAATCAGCGCAAGTGTGAGGTGTTGAAGTTTCAAGGACAAGTGTATGCGGAACATTGGCACTAAGTGGCAGGATTTTTAGAACTGATGCAGAGAGAGGGCTCTGAGTCCCTCTCAGAAAGTGGCAACACAAGCAGATGGGGTAGTACAGAAGCCTCTTCACTGTTCGGAACATTAAGTATAAAAGGTGTAAAGGTTGCTGTTGTACAAAACTTCGATGAGGCCGCACCTGGAGTATTGTGTGCAGGTCTGGTTGCCTCGCTGCAGGAGAAATGAGGCTTTGGAGAGTGTGCAGAAGAGACGCATCGAGATTGGCGAGTATTGGCTACAGGGAGAAGTGGGGCAAACTTGGATCGTTTTCTCAGGAGTATCGAAGGCGGGGGGGGGGGGTTGCGATCTGATAGAAGTATGTAAATGAATGAGAGGCAACCAATACATAGGTTAGAGGGTCAGATTGTTCCCCCCCCCAGAGTGGAAACCCAACCACTTTAAGGGCATAGGGGGAAAGTTTAAAGGAGATTTAAGAAGTAAACTTTTTTTTAAAACTCGAACAGTGGTAGATGCCCGAACCCACTCCCAGGAGAAGCAAACACGACAGAAATGTTTAAGACTCATTTAGATAGATGTGAGCAGGCAGCGAATGGAGGGATATAGACCATAAACAGGCAGGTGTGCGGTTTAAATTGGCAGCATGGTCAGCATCGACGTCCTGGCCGAAGAGCCTGGTGCTGTGCTTTACTCTTCTATAAGCCATCGAATCAGGTTTTGAGGACAACAGATTGCGGTGTAATTTTAAGGCTGCAAATTATAGATAATTAATATTTCTGTCCACTATCAAGATTTTTGTTTACCTCAGGAACGATCCTTTAGTAGGTTTGATCAGGAAAGAACACTTTTCTTGATGCCCATCTACAAAGCAGTTGGGAATACTGACCGGGGCATCTTCCAGTCTTCGTCCTAAGAGACTCTGGCCACAGATCGGGCATTCCACCGGTACATTAAAGCAATAAATATCTTTGCCACAATGGCGAAAGGTTATAATCCGATTCTCCATTCCCTTCTTCCCCGGTGGAGTACGGAAGTCATCCAAATTTGGCAATCCCGCGGTCTCTTTAAATACCGATTTCACCCAGCTGCCTCAATTAGTATTAAATATTAATTGTCCCGTGCCAGGAAGATGATTGGCTGCTGATCCAACTATTATGTTGGACGAGGTGGACGGATTATGTCAAATTGAGCTCCTGTTCCACTCGCTGCAAACAGACCTGCAGAGATAAAAAACAAGAGACACCACTCCCACTGAAATTTAAGCGACTGTCTACATTTCAGGCGTTCATGCAGCTGATGCACTGCAAGTATATATTTCCCACCTTCCCTGCTGTGTTTTGCTTCCTATTCGAAAATGAGCAGGTTTGAGGTAGGCCCCAGCCCACTCAAAATGTTCAGGAATAGATAAGCCAATGACAAATTTGAATTAATGTCAATATTAATTTGGAGGTTGGAAGAAGCCTCATATTCCGTCTGAGTAGCCTTCAGTCAGTTAGCTGACCAATTTCTTCAGCTAAAAGTATTTTTCCCTTCCGAACCCTATCACTCTGGCCTCTTAATTCTCTCCTCCTCACCTGCCGATCGCCTCTCCCTGCCCTTTCCCTCATGGTCCTCTCTCCTCTCCTATCAGGTTCCTTCTTCTCCAGCCTTCTTTTCGACCTGTCACCTCCTGGTTACATTACACCCCACCCCCCACACCCACCTGGCTTCACTCATCACCTGCCAGCTGGTACTCCCTTCCCCCCCCCCAGCTCCGCCTTCTTATTCTGGCTTGCCCACCCCTTTCCTTTCTAGTCCAGTCTCGGCCTGAAACGTCGGCTGTTCGTTCCTCTCCATAGATGCTGCTAGATCTGCCGAGCTCCTGCAGCATTTTGTGTGTGTGGCTTTGAACTTCCAGCTTCTGCAGAATCTCCTGTGTGACCATATTAATTTGCAAGCTTCCGGAACAGATGAAGTGAGAAAAGGTGTGGAAATCTGTGCGAAACAGAACGTGCAAACACGACGAAATCTGCAGATGCTGGAATTTCAAGCAACACACAATAAAAGTAGTAACTATCTCTTCTTTCAGTTAGTCCTGACGAAGGGTCTCGGCCCGAAACGTGGACTGTACCTCCTCCTAGAGATGCTGCCTGGCCTGTTGCGTTCACCAGCAACTTTTAGGAAACAGAACGTGGCCTGCGTTGTTTGGTTAAGGCACAGAAGTTGCCCAGGGCGGCATTGGATAGGGCAAACTTCAACGGGAGTGAAATACAGGAAAAGGAGGGAGCTGCCAGTGTTAACGGCGTTGGAAGACAGATTCTTGCTAAGAGTGCGGCAGAAGCAGGGGGCAACCAAGGTCTGAGGCAACCGATGGAGTCAAGGGAAGATTTATTTTTGAGTTGTTGTACTTGGCCTAGAACTGAAAGGAAATAGCTTTCACAGTTCTGGGGCTCCTTCCTTCATTCGCTCAGAGGATGGCGAAATCTCTGGAATTATCTCCCCCAGAGAGTTGTGGGGGGGGGGTGGATTTATATATTTAGATATTACTTTCATACTTTAGAAGCAACAAAAGTTAGAAGTTAAGCCATTTGTTCAGCAGTTCGGGGCTTGAGGGCTATGGGATCTGGCCTGTGGTAGATTAGCCATGCTAATTTTGAATGGCGGGAGAGGTTTCAGGGTTTCCTACTTCTAACTGTAGGAGATTATCGTTGTGTTGCCTGATTGGTTTTTGTTTAGCAAAGGTTATGACATTATTATTCATGAGATATTCGTTTAGATCAACTGAATAAATACTTACAAATTATTTTAAGGAATCAATCAAACATTATTTTATTATTCACGGGATTCGGGCCTTACTAAAATGCCACTTGCACCGTTCATCTCCTAAACGGATGAAATGGTTTCGAAAAAAAACGGCACTAATTGTTCGGCAGTCCAGACCGGAATTGAATGCCAGACCTCCCCCCCGGGGTGTCCTTTGGAGAATGACCACTCATTCCACTCGCGAGCAATGTTTCCGAACCAAAAGCTGCCTCGGTTGTTTCCACGAGGGGCACAGATTTCACGCGGTGGAGATCCTATATGCCTTGCGAGGTAAGCTATGGGTAGTTTAAATATATTCACTAGGTTGCTTAAGTTTCCAGCACTGTTCATTTCATGGAGTGAACATTGGAGCTTGTGTAAATACTTAGACTCGCGGGTTGGTTTAAAAAAACATCGCTATGTTAAAGCTCTTGTCTAAACGCGTGAGAAACAAAATGCAGTTTGGTTCAGTTCAATCCATGCAGCTGTTCTAAAGGACAATGTTGAAGGAGAAGAAAAATACAGTATCATATTTCCGCGCTGTTAAAACCACCTGCCAACAAGGACAATCAAATAGTTTACCAGCATATCCTTTATAGAACTAGTAATTACTAATTTAATATGACTGCTATGCACGTTTACTCTTGCAGATAATTAGTTGAATAAACACAATTGATTGTTCGATTGATTCCTTAATTTGTAAATATTTATTCAGTTGATCCGAATGAATATCTCATGAATAATAATGTCATAATCCTTGTTAATCTATTTAAACAAAAACGATCAGGCAGCACAACGATAATCTTCTAAAGTTAGGATACTTGCTCTCCAAAATTGGTTTCCAGTCGTTGGCTTTGCAGGAGCTGAAGATACTTTTCTAACAATAACAACAAAATGGAAATATTCATCTGGCTCATTAATACAAAACTGTCCTAGGGAGAATTGGTCGTTTTACCTGAAACTCCAGCTCTCGCGCACCTTTAAACTCTCACGGGATTTCGCCAGAACACAGGAAACAACTTGCGCGGTAACACCCACGTGGAGTGCTTAGGCTATCCAAAATAACTTCATGTATTCCAATCCAATTTCCGGATAATGTAACACCTTTAAGATAGGAAGAAAACGTAATTTCATTCCAAAATCAACTACATCTGATAATTGTTCTGATGTACGTTTCGTTAAAATTAATACAAGTGATAATCTCCAATTCTGTTTAGTACAATTGGGAAAATGCTGTTTCATTAAAAAATGTAATATTTGGTATCCACTTGTCGCGTTACTTCTAGCCACCCAATCCTACGTTAATGTGTACAACTAATATTAGAACTTCCAGAATAAGTTTTAAAGGAAGTACATTTAATTCATGCATTGTACATATTCTTAAGCCACATTCCCGAATAATATTACTCCATTGATATTTATACAATGTGTTGTTTGCCATTATCGCCCACCCCATTTGAAACCAGGAGTCACGAACCTGCCATCCCTTTAGAATTGAATGGACAAGGAGCAATAGCAAAAGTAAATGCAAGTACAGAACAATTTAAATTAAAGGGAAATGGAAACGTATCAGACCTTCTCACAGCTTGTTTCTATACATGTACCAATTCTGAGGTACTTGCCAGTTTCATAAAGCCTCAGGTATGTCCTTCTACACCGTTAACATTTCCCCCCTTTGCTGCTTTGAATTCTATTTCCTCGTGCCAGGGGTAGGCAACCGGGCCGGCACGCCTGAGTCCAACTTCTGATGAAAAATTACCACCTTGAAGCGATTACCCTTATTTCCCTCTCCTCGGACCTGTTAACTCATTTCCAGCATTCCAAGTGTCTGACCGGGTGGGCTAGCATGACCCGGCCAGGGAAGGACCTCGGACGTGGCTGGCCCACTTTGTCGCCAGGAAACTTGCCCGGCCGGTCAGCCAGCGCGACCCCGTAGCCCAGATGTGTGACGCCGGTTGCCCTTTACTTCCTGGTTACGAAATAAACAAGCACCGGCAAACGTCGCCTCAAAGCCACCCTCCGCTGCTGAAGGGGGCCGGAACCGCTGGTCCGGGCTGCGGTGGGTCCGTGCCGCTGAGACGGACGGACAGGAAATAGGTCTGGGTAGGCCGGGAGGAGGGAAGGAAGGGGATGTGGGACTGGCGGCGGGATGATGAGCACTAAGCAGGTGACGTGCAGGTACTGAGCCTCTTAATCTTGGGGCTGTCGGGTTTGAGGGCTTTGAGCCTGGCGGTGGCCTTTAGGGTGAGGGTTCAGGAAGCGGGGGTATCGGGCGCTGCTGTCAGCACGGAGGCCCGGAGCCAGGACTTCTCTCCCACCCGGGTTCAGTATGCCCCGCAGCTTACCGTGACCCTGTGCCTTGACTCTGAGGCATTTCCTTCGATCGTGAATATTCAGTGCCTTTTTTTTTGTCTGCCGCCTGCTGGAAATTATAAATTCTTCTGTGGATTTGTTTACGAGGATGTTTACTGAATGAGTTCTCGGGTCTTATTTGGCATTACAAACTTGCATTGAGGCTGTGCCCAAAACAAAACCCGCAAGTTCAGCGACGAGCTGGGTTTCTGATCCAGTTCAGTCTGTAGGTTTCTACTTTGACATCGCCTGCACCTGCCCTCATGTCAATCCTCTTGTGCTTTAATCTTTGTTGAAGCACTTCGCGATCTTAGATGCTTAGGAACACTGCATCATTTGTGAACTTAAGCTTTTCAAAACTGTTGATGCTCAAATCACATTCTATTTCACAGTCTGGTGACCTATTAGAGTTAAGTGCACCAAGTTCCTCAGAGTTTGCATCACGGATGACCTCACTTGGTCCCTTAGTGTCACCTCCCTGAACAAGAAGGCACAGCTGTGCCTCCACTTCCTAAGAAGATCGAGGCAAGAAAGGCCTCCCCCCGCCCCCACCATCTTAACTGTGTTTTACAGGAGCGCAATTGCGAGTGCACTGACAAGTTGCATCTCCATCTGGTATGGGAGCAGTCGAGCATCGGATCAAATGTCCTACAAAGGACTGTGAGAACAACTGAGAAGATCATGGGGTCTCTCATCGGACACTTATCAAGAGCGCTGTGCATGCAGGGCCCTTAGTGTTATTAAGGATCCCGGCCTTCCATCCGGCATCCTCCTTTACTTTCTACCATCAGGCAGGAGACACCGATGGATAAAGACAAGAACGGATAGGATGAGAAACGGTTTCTTCCTCCAGACCATCAGGCTTCTGAACTCCCGCATCGTATTGGAAGTGTCACTGGTTAATCTGTTCCTGATCTTACAATAGTTAATATTAATGCACTTTAGTTTGTTAGCTATGTGTGATTCATCTGTAGATTTTATCCTTACCTTCATAAGTTATCATGTGTACTACTGTGCTCTATACCCTGGCTCAAAGAAACGTCTCATTTCTATATACATTATATATTATTTACATGTATATGGTTAAATAACAATAAACTTGACTATTGCTTTCGGTCTCCCAAGGCTTCATACTAAAGATTTTACCTTGGGTGAGCAAAGCTATTTAAAAAAATACATACACAAGCGAACCACTGGATTTTGGTAAAGAATTGGGTCGTGGAGAACTTATGCTAAAAGTAGGAATGTACCTATTGAACCTCAGTTGAGTTGCATGTATAGTTTCAGTCAAAAAAAAAGTATGGAGAGACTGCATAAAATACTCAAAGAGTGCTAATAGTGTGAGACTCTCTGCCACAGGGAATGGTTGAAGTGAATAGGACAGGTGCATCTAAAAAGAAGTTAGGTGAGCATGTGAGGGAAAAGGGAATAGATGGTTTGGCTGAGGGATGAAAGAAGACAGTTCAAGTGGACCAGTATCTGAGCTATACATCCTCCGTTACCTTATCTTCCAGTCTCAATTTTCACTCTCGTTTGTGAGTTTTGCAAGTGTTTAGACTCTCGGCTGACTTGATGACATCCCAATTGCTCCCTAACTTTCGCAGCATCATAATACAAATGACTGCTGGTCAGTTTAGTTCTGTGTACTTTATCCAGTGTAGTATCTCATGGTTGGACAAAGCAGAATTAGGCCAAATGACCAAATTCTACTCGTGTCTAAAGGTAATGAGTTCTTGTGATGGCATCATTCTGTAGGACTTTTGTAGCAGTCTAAAACTTTTGTTGGACCCCACTTGGAGCATTGTGTGTGGTTCTGGTCTCATTACAGGAAGGGTGTGAAAGCTTTAAAGAGGGTGCAGAATTAGTTTACCAGGACGCTGCTTTAAGGAGACGTTGGGTTGTTTTCTCTGAGGGTCAGAGGCTGAAGAGACAACTGATATGGGTTTATAAAGTTATGAAAGGCGAGATAGGGGAGAAATGTCAAATACCATAGGGCAAAGGTGTAGGTGAGAGGAAACAAGGGAGAAAAGTTTAATGGAAATTTCATACTCAGAATGGAATATGTTGCCCCGGTGAGAGTGGGAAAAAAAGTGGTGGTTAAGAGGCTTCTGGATAGGCAAATGAAGATGGAGCGATATCATGTACAGACAGAAGGGATTAGTTTCATATGGATCGCAAACATTGTGGGTTGAAGGATTTGTTCCTGTTCTATTTGTGAAGGTGTTACACTTGTGCAAAGTCTGTATTGTATACTTTTTGCAGTCAGATTCAGTTTTAGTTATCACTCTTGCATTGAAACATACAGTAAGACACATCGTGGTAACAGCCAACATACCCAAGGACCTGCTGGGGGCAGCATGCCAGTGTTGATACATAGTGGCACCAGACACCCTCCCACCTCCAATCCTCACACATACAGACAGGCCTCCAACTTCAGGACAGGCTGCCTCCAGGCCTGCAATCCTTGGCCCTGATCTCTCAGATTTGTATACCTCAGGCCTCCGACCTTCAGTTCCTGGCCCGGACTTGCAGACTAGGCCTTTCAGCCTCTATCTTTGGACTCACTGACTTTGGTCTTCAACTTTTCAGGCTTTCTACCTCTGGACTCGCCAAGCTTTAGACCTTGACCCTCACAGCTCAGCACTATCTTGCCCCGAACACTGGCTTCTGCCCCGACACTTACTTTACTGTCCTGACCTCTAACATCCCTGTCTCTAAACCCCTAACTCCCGTGCTGTCTCCATCACTACAAGTGTGGTTCCCATTGAAATCAAAAGGTTTTGATTGCAAACCATTAATTTGTGATTACGAATCTTTGGATTAAACCACAATGAGATTAAGATCTCAATTGCAACTTTAACACCAACATTTCCATAACAGTTTGTAGCTGATAAAGAGTCCTTGCATTCTATTTTAAGTCTGACTACAAACTGTTTATTGAGTTGTAAATGAACCCTTTATAATGAACCATTATCGTAGCCATATGCAGAAAGGTGCCAGTAACATCACGAAGAATCCCACACACCTTGCGCACGGACTGTTTGCTCCACTTCCATCAGGACGGAAGCTATGTAGCATCCACGCCAGGGCCACCAAACTCAAACACAGTTACTTTCCACAAGTAGCAGGGCTGATCAACACCTCCACCCACTAACCCACCCCATCACCACTACTTTATTATTTCCTGTCAGAGTCACCTTGTGTACAGACACACCTGAACCTAGCATCACTTTATGGACATACAATCAATCTATGTGTATAAGCTATCCTATGTATTTATATTTACTGTGCTTTTTTATTACTGTGTTTTTTTGTGCTGCATCAGTTCGGCAGTGACAATTGTTTTGTTGTTCTTTACACTTGTGTACTGGAAATGACATTAAACTCTCTTGAATTCTTGGGGGTCTATATGAGAAGTTTGAGACAGGAATTACAAGAGGTGAAATGACTTAAATTGGAGATGACATTTTTTCCTGCATATGAATGCTCTTGTAATTTGCAAAATGCAGCAGCAATTATTGTGTCATATTGCCATAACATTTTATTGATGTCTTTATTTGCAGAGTAGTTTTGAACTTTGTTCTTTCATTTCTCGGATAATTCTGTACAGTATTGCGTATAATTAATTTGAGATCAAAATGTCTTTTATATCTTTAATAAAGAAAACTTCTAAATCCCATTAAATATTTGTGTTTAGATATTTTATGCACGGTGTATGCCGTGAAGGAAGCCGCTGTATGTTTTCCCATGACTTGTCTACAAGCAAGCCATCGACAATCTGTAAATTCTATCAGAAGGGACAGTGTGCCTATGGAGACCATTGCCGGTATGTTTTTGTCATTTTGGTTTTTAATTCAGTAGTACAAAATTATTTTCAGAAGAGAATTGTTGGTTTATACAACTTTGAGCAGTAGTAACCAAATCAGATATATTTCCCTTTTGTAAATTGAAAAGGAAGTAAAGCATTTATCGTGTTCCCAAGATCTTCGTTTCTGCTTCTTCCTTGCTCTTTTCCCTTCCAAGTGATTTAATCTTAATCTTTTACTGTTTGCTGTTGGTAGATTAGGCCCTTATGATTAATGTTTGGTTGAGTTTTAGAGTTAGGTTCATACCTTTTGGTGTTTCCTTTTATTCGTATTAATAACAGCCATATTCTCGGGAGTAACAGCACCTCAGCAGCAAAATCAGAATGCATTCAGAAAGTTCCTGTATGAGATTGTGTATTGCGATCGTGTAGAACGGACTGTGCTCAGTATGCTTCAGTATACAGTAAATGTGAATTAAAGTCCAATTGGGGGATTCCAGTTCTTTTTCTCCCTGTAGCCATGTCAGAGTGGCCTCACCAGCGAATGTAAATTTGGGTCCAGTGTTATCACATAGGCTGTGCTAATCGTTTTGACTACGTTCAGAACAGGTCATTATCAGGGTCCTGAAGTAAGTATGAGTCACGGCTGCCCAGGGGTTTCCCTGCTCTTCTGATTTATAAAACTTTTCCAAAAGATTCCTCTGCTATCAACCTCTCCAACAAGTGACAGCAGAGATGTAAAGCTTTTGGGTTGCCTGATCTGAAGGGACACCTGGATTGCAGAGACTGATGAAAACCTGGCTATTAAAAGTGACTGTTTCCCACTGTGCCTCCATTGTGAAGAGTAAGAGCCATAGTGGCTGTATTTGCGTGTAGTTTAAAAATTCTGCCTTTTGTCCCAGTGGTGATATGGGCTACAATTAAAATGATGAGTTGCTTCTGGGCAATCGGCGCGGTGTGTTGATGGTGACTAACTACAGTTGTTCTCTATTAATAAGATATGATCACGTGAAACCACCTGGATGTAGAGCAGTGGGGCCAGTGAGCTCGCGAGTCTCCTGTATACCCGTCGTTCATGATGCAGTTGCTGAATCTCCCACTGCAGAACAGACTGTGCCCGTCAGAGCCATTGAATCTGGAAGATGTAAAAAGAAGACACTGGAGCTGAAAGACCGAGGTTTGCCGAAACTGCAGCTCAGTATCCGTCATGTAGATGTTTAAACTTGAGTACTTTTGAACCAGAGCGATTTGAGAAATGTACTTAAACTAACTATCCCTCAAAAGGAGATAAATGAAATGAGTTTTATTTTTCCTTTTGATGTGAAGGCTGAAATTTGAGAATGCTGCAGGGATCCAATGATGCTGGGTTATTCTGTTTCACCTCGGCAAAGCTGTTTCATATATTTCACCCCTTTATTTTAGAATCTTCTTCCAAACCCTTTTCTGAGATTAGGTTTTCAGCAGTCCACCCCTCCTTCCGTCCGGATGTACAAAATTATCCATAAGCAAGTTTTTTACCCACTGTGTCTTCCCGCCATGTATCCTCCTGACCTGGCAAATGGTTGTCTGACAGCTGAAGGTAGATAAATGGAAATTTTCTCCATTTAATCACTGGGAAGCATTAAGTTTGCCGTGCACTCTGCTCCCTTGCAGCTAATCCCATTCCTCTCCCGGCACACTGTCTGTATTTGTGACCTTGCTGTTGTAATTAGTCCTCAACTGAGCTTCCAACATTTTATCCTCCACCTGCGGCCTACTGGATAAAAATACTTCCCTTTAACCATATCTCAGTGTACGTGATATTCTCATTTTTCCCTTTTGTCGTACCCAGACTTGATTTCTCCAAACTCTCCTACCTTCTGTTTTTATTTCATAAACTTGAACTTATCACAAGTTGCTGCGCACAATGTAAGTTGCATTGTTCAAGTTACCCAACACCTCTGAACACTTAACTACCTTGACCACCAATGCCTTAACTTTAAATTTCTCACTTTCACGGTTTAAGTCCCTCTACTGCTCTATCTCTCCCCTTCTCTATAAGCAATGTCAGTTCTGTAACCCACAAAGAACGTAGAGTTTGGACTATTAAACATCTTCTACAATATCTTTGCCATAAAATTTGAATATCAATCTTTGGAATGTAGGGTCCACAATTGCCTTTTTAAAACTTTCCATCTCTCTACCTCTCTTCTCTAAGACTTTCTTTACAAGTTTTTCTCTTTATTCAAGCGAATGTCCAGGTGTGGTGTCCTGTATTTGGCCTTTTTAATACTTTATAAGGCGTTATGCAGTTGCCAAATGAATAAAGGTGAGTGGGGGAGGGGATAAAAAGCTAGATTATCCCGGTAGGTTTAAATGAATAGGACAAGAGTATTTGACCATTCATGAGTAAAAATTGTAATTCATCTGCATGGCAATGCATCAGGGTAATTTGGATGATCTTTCAGTGTATAGTTACTGCAGACTGTGCAGCAGAATTGGGATTAACCAGTGGTTCCAGAGGCACAGGTTTTTTTCTCTGTGAGAACTTAATGTGTGATGTAACTTCTTTTAAGTGCTTCAGAGGTTGAAAATATAAAGCAAAACCTATTTTGACTGTAACATACATTTGTACGTGAAGCCACCTTCAACTGTTACAAAATCTTAAACTATTATGCTCTTTGGTTGTTGCAAGATTTATTTCTATCCACTAGAGTGAGCTAGAGTACGTTTTTTTCATCAACGTTGATTTTTCAATGTGCAACTGAAAGTGTTTGCTGACATTATTAGTCACTAGATAGAAAAGTGTCTGAAAAGGCACCATGAATGATGTTGCTTCTTTGCTGCAGACTTTTTATTCACTTGAGTGGGTCGGTGTGACTTTGTAAGGTAGATTATAAGGAGGCAGTTTGTTTTCGTTCAGTATGAGAACTTTATTCCATCCCACAGCTTGGCCATTATGCTTTTTGTTTTATTTTCCATCAGTTTATTCCCAGAGTTTTGCTACCATTTTAGAAGGCAGGGCCTACAAGAGGAAGTGGGAGCAACAGAAAAGCAATTTGTACTTGTGCCATCCGCTCATTTTGTATAATTCTATAAAATTGCTTCTGTTCATAATTCACCATCAATTTTAAATGTGAAACCCTGACATCGAAGGAATTCATACTAATGCTATCTGCTCATTTTCTATAACTCTATAAAATTGTTTCTGTTTGTAATTGGCTATGAATACTAAATGTGAAACTGACATTTTGAACATTTTTGTTTGTTGTGCTACTTCAGTTTTTAATCATCTTTCATGCCCCAACCTATGAAAGCAGGGTAAAAAATTATTTTCAGTTACATTTGTAATTGCATTCAGTAACATAAGTTCTATCTGCTTGGAAAGATTTCTGATTTACTTACAACAGGTGAACATGTGCTGTATCCACTGTGCCTGAAGTCAACAATGGAACTGGCTTTTGGATTTGTTCTCCATATGATGGATGTTCTTGTTTACATACAGATGTCACTTTAAACTGAATGTTAATTGCATCAAGTTCCTACAGATAATCTCGTTTTTAAATTGCAGTCGTTCTTGCATTGCTCTCAGTTTACCTGTTCGTTCAATTCATCTTCTTGTCTGATACTGTACAGAATTCATTGATCTGGCTTTCATCTTCTATGTGTACTTGCAATTACTTATTATATATTTGAAAGATTAATTAGAAGGACTAGAGAGGAAACCTTAACAGTAGAGATTGTTTCTATATTCTTCAATGTCTGTTATACATGATCACTTCAACTTGTAAATGCATTTCACACTACAATTTTTTTGGGGGGTTCTTATTCTCCTCTTTAGACCTTTGCAACCGAACAGCAGAAAAATCTAAATTGTTTCCTTTCCCACCGTCTTACTGCAACACTACGAAGACTACACCACACTTCCCTGACTCGGCAGCTTTTGCTGATGAAGATGTTGAAGTGAGGCCGCCGTCATATTTGGACGCAGTTCGCAGGGGACTGAGTGTTTCAGAAGTAGCAGATTGCAGTGATTATGCACAGCAGCTGTGCCCTTTTGCACTAGCGGGTGAATGTCATTATGGCGACAGCTGTTTGTACCTTCATGGAGATGTGTGTGAAGTATGTGAACTTAAAGTACTGCATCCAACTGACCTCGAGCAACGTAAAGCACATGAGCAGGCAAGTATATGTCAAAGCAATGTGCCTTTCAGTGACCTGAAAGGATGTACTGTTTAATCTTACAGACTCAGTAGCTCGTTTTAGTTCTTGCTACCTTCGTACTTTAATCAATCCTTAAATCACGTGCAAGTTTAATATGCTTTGAAGCTTTATGAACTAAAACTATTTAAGTCTCATTTCAAAGTGTGGTTTTAATAAAATTCCATGCAAGATGCTGAAAGTATCATGTGGCATTTTTCTTATTAAATAATGGTCTCTTAGAATGATTGTTTTTACAACTACACAGATTTTGATATTTCTGATCACTATTAATATAAAATGTCTTGTGTCCAGGTGATGCACATGGCACATTTTGGGTTACTTTCAGTTTTATAATTTCTTGCGAAGAGCTGAACTGTTATGAAAACTGCAAATTGTGAAACATCATACTAAATCGTAAGAGTTCTGCTTTATTACAGATTGAGAGAGAGAAAATGTCACATTTTGGAATATTCCAAAGCATTTAATGAGTAATGAAATACTTTTGAAATGTAAATCTGATTTAAGAAAGCATGGCAACAATCCCAAGTGTAGCAAAAATTCCAGTTATGGTAGAGAGATGAATAGATTTTTTTAAAGAGATTTTTGGTGAAGCATAACTTTGCCTAAAATATCTGAATTTTGCTGCTTATGTTAAAACAGTGGAATGTCATACTATACACCCACAAAGAAGGGGGTGGGTGTGGTCTGCATTTAACATTCAACAGAACAGATCCATGTGATCCAAGATTAAAACCTCAAATATGCAAATTCTAGCTCACGATTTTTTGAGCAGATATGAGAGTACATCACTGTGCCAAAGCTGACATCTTAAATTTTGTTTATGTTTTTATATCCTGTAGTTGAAGTGTAGAAGGCTTTCAAAAGACTATAATCGAACAATTCTAATAGACTTGCAATACAGAGTATATTAGGTGATTGATAAGTGAGTGAGTTGGTACTGAGATCAGCACTTCCTCGTCTTTCTTCATTTAGATTGTTCCCTGTTCACTGATATCTTTTCAAAACTTTACTACAAGTAAACCGACATTGCATCTTGATTAACTGAGTCTTAAGAGAACTTTCCTGAATTAACTTTTATGAAGTGCAGAAAACCCACTACCTAGTCACTCTATACCACTGTCGGTTTATCCAATATGCTGAATGTGACCTGCTGCTGACAGTTGTGTTTCTGTTGCAATCAGATGTGTCTCATTGCATTTGAACAAGACATGGAGAAAGCCTTCGCTATACAAAAGAGTCAAGATAAAGTCTGTAATATTTGTATGGAGATAGTCTACGATAAAGTGATACCATCTGAGAGAAGATTTGGAATTCTTTCTGACTGTATTCACCCATATTGTCTGTCCTGCATTCGACAGTGGAGATGTGCAAAGCAGTTTGAGAATAAAATAATCAAGTGAGTGTGTAACTGGCTTTTATGGATTGCTAAGCGGCAATTTTCAACACTGGTACACCTATAAACATAGCTGTCTAGAGCAAATGAATGGATCAGTAAGGTGAAGATTTAGTGAGTGAAGTGGGGAGATTACCTTGAACAAATCACAGTTTACTATTTAAGTATTTGTTGTGTGTGTTTAGAGGAAAGTCCTGGTATAAATATTTTTTAAAAAATCATCCTTGCTTTATTTATAGTGTGTGGGCTTTCATTAGGGGGATTGAGTTTAAGAGCCACAAGGTAATGTTGCAACTCAGGAAGACCCTGGTTAGACCACACATGGAATATTGTGTTCAGTTCTTGCCACCTCATTATAAAAAGAATGTAGAAGCTTTAGAGTGGGTGCAAAGCATGGACACAAGAAAATCTGCAGCTGCTGGAAATCCAAAGCAACACACTCAGCAGACCAGGCAGCATCTGTGGAAAAGAGTAAAACAGTCGGTGTTTTGTCCTGATGAAGGGTCTCAGCCTACTCATTTCCGTAGATTCTGCTTGGCCGGCTGAGTTCCTCCAGCATTTTGTGTGTGATGTTCTGCCTGGAGATCAGTGACCAGTGATGTTCCTCAAGGATATGTTCTGGGACCCTGTTCTTTATGATTTTTATCAATGACTTGGATAAGGAAGTGGAGGGGTGGGTTACTTTGCAGATGATACAAAGGTTGGTGGAGTTGTGGACACATTGTTGTAGGTTACAGTGGAACATTGATATAATGCAGAGCTGGGCTGAAAAGTGACAGATGGAGTTCAAAGTGTGGAATGATTTGCTTTGGAAGGTCAAATCTGAAGGCACAATACAGTGTTAATAACATGATTCTTGGCAGTATAGAGGGATACATATGAAGAATTTATGGACATGGGGTACATATCCATAGATTCCACAAAGTTACCACAGAAGTTGATAGGGTGGTTAAGAAGGCATATAGTGTGTGGGCTTTCATTAGTAGGAAAATTGAGTTTAAGAGCCATGAGGTAATGTTGCAACTCTATAAAGCATTGGTTAGACTACACTTGGAATATTGTGTTCAGTTGTGGCCATCGTGTTATGTGAAGGATGTAAAAGCTTTAGAGGTAGTACAGAGGAGATTTACTGGGATGCTGCCTGGATGAGAAGGGCTTGTCTTATGAAGATGGGTTGAATGATCTTGTGCCTTTCTCTTAGGAGCGAAGGAGGATGAGAGGTGACTAGATAGAGGTGCACAAGATGATAAAAGGCATGGATTGAGTGGATAGCCAGAGTCTTTTCCCCAGGGCGGAAATGACTAATACTAGGTGACAGGATTGGAGGAGAGTATAGGGAGAATGTCAGAGGCAAGTTCTTTACAGAGAGTGCTAGATGCATGGAATGCCCTGCTAGGGGGTGATGGTAGGAGATACATTAGGGTCATTTAAGAAACTTGAATGGTATGGATGATGGAATAAAGGAAGGTTATGGAGGAGGGCTGGGCTTAATTGCTCTTAGAGGAGGTTAAAATGTCAGTACAACATTGTGGGCCAAAGGACCTGTACCATGCTGAAATATTCTAATGATCTTCTATGTCAGGCTACCAAACTTTGTCCCCCCCCCCCCCCAGGAAATACACATTTCATCTTTTCCCTGTCTCTTCTAATAAAAATATTTTTAGTTGCCAAGAAATTCTTAAGGGTTTCATCTTCTTGGTTTCATAAATGGAGTAAATTCAAGATAACTGTGTAATTCTATTTAGTTCTGTTTCAAATAGCAAGGATTCTATCTATCTAATAAATCAAAGTTACTCATAGAGCCCTTACAATCTCTCCTCGAGTCAAATCTTGCATCATGGTTATAGATCTGTATAATTAGATATTGAAAATCCCCTTTTGGTTTGAATATAGAAGTTCCTTGAGTCATGCAAATAGGTTTCTTATAAATAAAGTATTTATTAATGGTTACATGCCAGTGTTCTACTTAATTTATCATAGGTCCTGCCCTGAGTGTAGAGTGATATCTGAATTTGTGATCCCAAGTGCTTACTGGGTAGAGGAAAAGGAGGAAAAAGAGCAACTCATTGAAGCATTCAAGCAGGGAATGGGGTAAGGAGTTCTTGTTTCATGTCGTTGGTTACTAAACTATTGCTGAAGTAGATGGCCTATGTAAATGTATGTGTGTATAATTTATATATAGTATAATAAAGTTGAAATAATTTAAAGTTAAATTTGTGTTAAATTGTTTATAGTTTGCCTAAGTTAAATATTTCTGGCCATTGGAATATTTGGCAAAACTTCACATTTCTATAACTAGGAAGATGAGCATTTAGCTTTCTGTTGTATCAATTCCAGTTTAACAGAAGAAAATTAGGTTTTAATCAACTTGGAATCAGTTGTTTTTTTCAAACATCCAACTGAAATTGCAGTTTTCTTACAATAAGTGACATTCCAGTGCCTGCACAGCAAATAACAACCCTTCAACAATGCCTTTTTATTTTTTGCTAAACTTAGTGCCCCATCAGGGCAGTTAATAATGGAGCTACTCTGAACAGAAAAAAAGCAGAGGTGGCTGTGGTGTACCTTGACTGAGGTTCTTGAAAGATTTATCATTCCTTTGAGTTTCCTTCTTCAATTTAGTCCATTTGTTAGAGACTTGATTTGTAACCTTGAAAGATTGTTCAAAGATTTTGCTAAATATTAATGTATTAACTGCCCCCTCCTAAATATATTAGCTGTTTTAATCATCACTAAGTACACAACAACTTCTCGCTTTCTTCTGCAAAAAAAAAACACCTAAAATCCGAAGTGTTGCTACATATCTATTCTCTAGAACAGGGGTTCCCAACCTGGGCTCCATGGACCTCTCAGTTAATGATAGGGGTCCATAGCATAAAAGAGGTTGAGAGCCCCAGCTCTAGAATTTTAAAATTTTATTTCAACTGTTGCATCTAATTGAGAATTAAAACCTGCCAGCGTTTTTTTTCTCCTTCTTGAAAACTTCTTGATACCAATACTGTATCAAAGGTAATTTGTAGAGCAGCCATCAGGGTATGAGGGGTGCCTCTATCATAGCTGGTCTATAAACAGATGTGGAAAAATGTTATTGACAAAAAACTAGGAGAGTACACCAAATGTAAGATCTAAATTGAAATATCCCATAGAGGATAAGGTTGCTACATTTAAATCTTATACTGCATAGGTATCTGCTCCAAAGAGTTTGCTTTCTGTCAGAAAAGAAATCAAAGAAATCAAGAATATCAGGAATATGTTGTGCTTGAGATAACGAGTGAAATCTTAAAAGTTCCATTAATTCATTAAGTTTAATTTGTGTAGTAAAAATTATTTTAGTGAGTGAAGGATACATACAAAATTGCATAGAAACAGATTTTTATGAGAATGCAAACTGAAATGGCTCTTAACCATCTCAAATTGTTCAGTTGATTTTCACTACTTTAACTGTGGCCCAAAATCTAAACCATTGATATCCCTGTTTCAGTAAGTATTTGATTTGAGGTCATTTAAGAATGTTCTTATATCATTATGAAGAACTGTAAGCTTAACTGATTTGATTATATACTTTGGTACACACCTTATTTCTGCTTATTCACATTTTGTTCCATGAATAAACAGTGGGTGGAGCAAAATTGCAGCTCCACTTTTTTTTTTAAAAATGAGCCCTTTAGCATCCTTTATTGTAAAACCCAAATTAATCAAGTTTATGAGGGAACAATATTTTCCACAAATGGTTCTTCTTAATTCAGCCAAGTAAACATTTATCATAATTCAACTACGAGATAGAAATTATTTCTGTCAAAAACATTGCAGGGGGTCAGAAAATTATACTAAAACTTAGCACCCAAATATATGGATGCATTTACACCAAACAGTGTAAAAAGTTTTTCTAGATGTACCCAGTGGTTTACATTGATAGATTAAGGATTGTAAATGGCTAATTTATTTATTTCTTGAGATACAGCATGAAATAGGCCCTTACAGCCACACCATCCAGCACCCCCGGTTTAACCCTAGCTTAATCATTAGGCAATTTACAATGACCAGTCAACCTACTAACCCGTCCATCTTTGGACTGTGGGAGGAGAACCACACATTCCACAGGGAGGACGATGTCGGAATTGAACTCCAGTGCCCCAAGCTGTAATAGTGCCACGCTAACGCTACATTACCGTCGTTGACTAATCTGGAGTTGTGAACAACAGTTCAATCATGAAGGCTGTTTTTGAAAAATAAGAATACCAATACAAAATAATTGAGTGTGCTTTCTAATTCTTCTCTACTGTCTATTACCAGTAAGAAAGCTTGTAAGTACTTTGACAAGGGGAAAGGATCCTGTCCATTTGGTGGCAAGTGCCTTTACCTTCACGCTTACCCTGATGGAACACTGGCAAAACCTGAACAGCCAAGAAAACAGCTCAGTTCTGAAGGCAACGTGAGGGTAAATCATCTAGATAGCAACTAAGTTTGTTTTTATAAATGTTAGCAGTTCTGAGTTAATTTTGTAAAAATCATCTGATGAATCTTAAGTTTACAGTTAACGGATAGTAGTTGATTAACATACAAGGCAAATCAGTGGGTCCTTTTCAGATTGCTGTTGTGTGCTTAGTGAGGTATGATGACATTGGTGCTTGAGGCTCAACTGATTCAACCAAGTGGACCAAATCTAACATTCCAAGTTTGCTGGCAGCAGCACATTAAGTGTGAATATAGGTAGCCATGAGGATGTAGACAAGCCAAGTGGGTGGGCAACAGCGAGCAAGATGTGGTATAATGTGGAAAAACTTCAGGTATCCACTAAGTTGTGAAAAACAGAAATGCTATTGTTTTAAAACGATGACAGATTGGAAAGTGTTATTGGGAGTCACTGAAATCTAACATGTAAATTGAAAAGTCAGTTAGAAAAGCAAATACTGTTTCCCTTTATTGCAGAGAGGATGAGTAAAAGACTAATGATGTCTTACTAATTATACAGAGCAAAAGTGAAAGCAGATCCACAGTCTTTTCAAAAAAAAAGTAGTTACTAAGAGTGCAGCAACGGTTTAGCGCGTTTATCATTAGAGAGGCTGAACAGGCTCGCCTCTTCCCTAGAGTTTGGAATAATGAATTCGTTATTAAAAACTTAGTTTCTGAAACGAAGCAAAGAGCCCAGAACTGCAGGTGACTGTTTCTAAATAAAAGATAGATACTCTGGACTGAAATGGGGAGATGGAACAATTAATTTTTGAGCCAAAGTCCTTTTGGGTAACAAATTTCCATCATTGATTGCATTCAGAGGGAGCAATAGATTTCTGGAAATTAGAGGAACCGAATGGTTATACAGCAGAAACTCTGAGATAAAGGAGACCTTGTTGAATGATGAAATAGGGATGAGGAGCCAAAGCGGCTCCAAATTATGTTTTTTGAATGCCCCCAAAGGAAGTAGGTTGTAACTAACTTGGAACCATCTAGCTGAGCGTACCAAAGATCAGATAAATCAGAATGACCACCTTCTGTGTGGGTTAGTCCACTTACAAACCATCGATACACCAGAGAGTTTGTAAATCAGATTCGAGTACTTTGTAAACTTAGTCCTTGGGGAAAAGATAAAGTTAGAAAAGTCCTTACATAATGTTTACAACAAGTTATTTCATAACCTTTCTTCTATATTGGAGAACAATTTGAACAAAAAATACCAAAGTAATGCTGTTTGTGTTTTTTTTTTAACCTGCAGTTCCTTCACGCAGTGCGACTGTGGGATTTCATTGAAGAGCGGGAGCACAGGGATGTTTCCCAGCATGCAGGAGAAGATGAAGTGGCAGAGCTTGGTGATCTTTTCATGCATCTTTCAGGAGCGGACGAGAACACTGTATCCAGTGAGAGCTAGTCTGATCGGCCTGTTTCTGTATGTTGTAAGGTGATTACAAACCAAATTATAGCTGCTTTTCCTGAAACTACAACTGATTCAATAACTATGGGAGCTTGGTTCAAAATTATGTTTGAACTAAAGCTGTTATAATGGAAACAAATGGAACAATGAAACTAGTTGAATCAAAATGGTATTTTGTAGAATTTACTGTATTTAATTGTAAACTTATTTATGGATTTGAAGTTTTTCATCAGAGAATATGCCACCCAATATAGTGTCATAATCTTTGGTAGTAAATTTCTTCCAGCTGTAATTTTAAAAGGAAATTGTTGCAATATTACCCATAGTGAATTACCTTAATGCTGTATACATGGTAACAAAGGAAAGCACTCTTTAGTAGCTCATCCATAACAGAAGCTGAAGAATATTTTCATTACGGAATGACTTTCTTCACCCATTTCTTGGATTGATAGTCTGTATGTTAGTGATTTTGAACGGGCTCCAGGCGAGTACCAGAATAATCTCAGATTGATTCAGTTTGCCTTTGTTTTCCCACTCTGAGATTACTATCTTCTGTATCCAAGTTAATACTTGGTGGCAATGTAATAAACCTGTTTCCCTCTACGAAATATTTTTGACCAAAGGAGCAGATGGGTCTGCTGTTGTCAGGCTAGTGTTTTTTTTTGAAACATGATTTTTTAAATCAGCCATCAGAAACTGCAATGAGTGGTTTGAAGTGATTTAACATTATTAACACTTTTCCTGGCTGTCGTGAAATAGACATTCATATGTGGGAACCTATCTTATTTCAAATCAAGTTGCTGTGTAGCCAAAAAGTACATTTTAGCATGACTGCACATGGTAGCTGAAAATTATAGATAATATTTCTAATAATTCATTGAAGTATTGAAGAAAACATGTATAGTACTATAGATCATAAGAAAGCTCCCAAACTTGGAAGCAATTTTTAAATTTTCTTTTAAGTTAATAATAGAAGCTTGGAAAAATATTAATTTGGCTGTGGTTGTTGAAACTAAAGTACTAACAACATACAAGAATGTTGTCCTGTATTAAATTCAATGAAAGATCAATATTTATGCTTCAAATTGGTTTTAATAAATCTAGGAAATTATGTTACCCTAGTCGCAAAGTACAGATCAAATTCCAGGGTAGGAGTCAGGTCTGAAAGTGGTTCGGAAAGTGTAATCATGTTGAAGCTGTGGTTTAAAACTTATAATTAGGAAATTAAAGTACCCTATCACATGAATGCAAATACAGTTATATTCACAATTAGTTCCATTAGCAGTTCTCTCCAATTGCTAGGTGGACTACTTTGCTGTGATAGGCAGCCCTTTGTATAACAGACAATCACTAAGCCCACTTTGCCATTCTGACTTAGGCAAGGGGTAAAACCTCAGCAAATGTTCCGACCAGTTTCCATAAATACTAACTTACTCGAAAGCCAAGCTTGCTTTATCTGGTGGTGGGATGTGTATTTTGTTGTATAAAGGTGCAACCTGAAGTTCATGCATTAAATATGTAAACTGTAGCCTTAATCATAGGATAGCATTGTGTCACAGAATTGTTATGTCAGGATTAGTCATTAATCACACTGATTTACTGTTACAACATAAAATCCTTTTTATATATTTTACAAAGTGCAAACTCAAATGGTGAAACATCAGTATTAGAATGTTATTTCCCTCCCCCCAACACTTCCCGGTTCTAATGTTTCCTCAAATGATATTTAAAAGTCTATCAAACTGAAACTGGTTATGAAATTATCCTCAAATGCAGCATTGGTTTTATTGTACTCGCCAGATATTGGGTAAAGTTCAGTATTTACAGCTGCCTGATTTCTCCTTTGTATAGTAGTACTACTTTGAATAAAAGTTTCCTAGAGAAGTATATTTGCTCTTTGGATTGTAATAAAAAGAAGCAATTGCACTTTTACGGTACTTTTGCAGTTTCAGGATATTGTAGTTTAAAACCACTAATTAAATTCCTCCTTTACATACCTAAATTTGAAGTTCATTATACTGTATTCATCTTTTTAAATATTCCATTATTGTTCAATTACAAGAAAAGTTTGATACATTTCTAAATCTAGTAAAGTTGTCTAGCTGGACCCAGAATTGTTCTTCCAGGTACAGCTCTGAATACAGTAAGCTCAAATTCAGATGGTAGTAAATTAATCCTTGTCATCTTTTCACCATGGTATAGTCTTTAAGCAAACAGCTCTGTTTTTGCTACATACTTTTCTAAGCTCTGAACTATTCTACCACTGCATTGGTGCTGGCAAAGGACCAGCAGGCATTTCAAATTCTCTTTAATTCCATATTTATAACACTGACTTGTTTCCCCTTCGCTACATCTTTATTAGTGTTTTATGAGTATTTTGGATCAATAAGATTAGTCTAATTTTTCATTTCCAAAGAAACAACTTCAAATATTTAATTACCAATCATGTCCATTGTGCAGCTATCTCACAGTAATAGCTATATCAAATCCTGGAATAACAATACTGTATTTGAGCCTCTCTTTACTTTGGTACATAAACTGTTTACTTCTGCCTCAGTATTTTATTAAACCCTATTTAACAAATATCCTGCTTTTCTTATGATACAAACTGTTTACCTTCTCTTTAAAAGAAAATCTTTAATCTGTCAATTAGCTAACTATCTCTAATTGAACCAGTTCTGCTAATATCTCCTTCCTTACACTGTCCTAGAATGAATACCAAGAAATCAAGAGGTAAGATCTGTGTGGTTTTTTTGGGGGGGGAAGGGAAGAGTACAGGTGGGAGAAAAAAAAAATCACATAGAAATTTAGAGGAGCAGATTATATTTTTAAAAAAGTGGTTTTGTTGAACACGGGATAACAATTTTCAACCTCATTTTAAAAGGGAAGCAAATGCAAATAAATGTAATATCTTCCTGTTTCTACTGGATTTTGTTTAATAGTACCTCAATAATCATCTAAACTTGTTTGGGATTTTGATGCAGCAGAAAATAATTACAGAATTTAACAGGTTACCTAATATTCTGAATTGTAAAACCAAAAACATTGCAATTTGTACAGAACTATTTGCAAACCTTTAACTTATTAAAAGACACGGGTCTGGCAACAAATGTTCAGGTATCCAAATGGAACACCAAGTTATCTCCACTCATTAGCAAAACAAAAACAAACCTAATTATTTATGATCACTTCAAGACTTGTGTTGCATCATAGTTCACCAGAGTAGTTCACCATTGTCCTCTGCACTTACTAACTCCTTTAAACGGGTACTTATTTTTTGCAGAAATAATGTCTTTGTTAAAGATGTTGCTTGGATCATCCAGTAGCAGGTTATATTGTTCTTGTTGACATGTACCCTTCATATTTTCAGCTAATTTGTGCCAGTATAGAGTCTGAAGCCTGAGATAAGCATGGAAGGCAAATGAGACAACTGCCACAGCAAAGTTGATGTTGAGTCAATCGTTTGAGAATTTCTGGAGAAGGTTTCGTGAAATTTGCCAGGCATCCATATATCTTGTGAAATGGAGCGACTGTTACCTTATTAGTTACAACCTTAAATCTGATCAGTAGCAGCAGTCAGGTTTGATTGCTTGTGATCAGATGCTGCAAATTAGGCAGTTGCCTACGCCACCAAAAAAAAAAGGCACAGCTTTCTGCATTGTTCTTGACTGAAGATCGTTAGCAAGCAACCAATCTTGTTGATGTTAGGGTTAAAGGATTCAAGTCCTCCGTGTGTGCAGCTCGATGTAGAGAAGGTTCTGAAGCACTGCGATGTATTTTGGGTAATGAATGTTGTAATAATTCAACAGAAGATAAAATCTGTAAAAATGTCAGAACAGAAGATTAACAGCACTCATTTGTTGACACGAGAGATTAAATGCAAACTAGAGCAATATAACCTTGTTTACCATCTAGGCAGTCAACAATACAGTGGTATGAGCACTGAGTTCTCCAATTTCCAGTAAAGTGCTCTCCCTCTGTCCCTTTAACCTCTTCCAGATCTACCCAGTCCACAATCACCCTTTTTCCCCTCCTCCACCATCATCCACACACTCTTGCCCTACTTTCATCTGCCCTGTCCACCTTTGCCCCCAAATTCCATCCTCCTATCAGATTCCTTTGTCACTTCCACCTACCAGCACCATTTCCACTCTCCTTCCACCACTCACAAGCTCTTGTTCCTCCCACTTCCCTTCTTGTTTTTAACATTAGCCATCTCCCCTCTACTTTCAGTCCTGATCTGAAATGTCAACTGTCCATTTCCCTCCATTGATACTGGATTCCAGCTTTGTGTGGGCTGTTACACTCATTTGGTAACCTAGTTGCAAGCATTTTATACAATTTAAACTTAAATATTGACAAATTAGATGAAGTTATAGCCAGAAATGATCTGTTCTATCAATCCCCAATGACATAATTATTGCAGACACTAGAGGTATTGCAGGTCGACAGCAACACACACAATGTGCAGGAGGAGCTCAGTGGGCCAGGTGGCATCTATGGGTGGGAATAAACAGTTGAAGTTTCGGGCTGAAACCCTTCATCAGGACTGGAAAGGAAGGGAGAATAAGTCAGAATAAGGTGGGGGGAGGGAAGGGAGAAGTACAAGGTGGCAGGTGATAGGTGAAACCTGGAGAGGGGGAGGGGTGAAGTAAGGAGCTGGGAAGTTGATTGATGGAAGAGATAAAGGAATGGAGAAGGAATAATTTAATAGGAGAGGACAGAAGCCCATGGAAGAAAGGGAAGGGACAGGGGCACCAGAGGACGGTGATGGGCAGGTAAGAAGAGAAGGGGTGAGGGAGAGGAGGCGGGGTAATTACCGGAAGTTCAAGAACTGTTTCACAATTGCTTAAGAAACCTTTCATGATAGAATAGTTCAAAGTCCTTAATCCACTTGGCTATTCAATAAAAATCCAATTACAAAAGTCCTGAACATACATCACGTCTGGATGTTGTTAATTGCAAAATAAAGGCAGGTCGTGTCTACTCTAGATGAACACACTCCTACGTCTTTGGATTATTAAAACAGTCTATCATTTAACCCAAGGGACTACCATAAACCAATAGGAGTCGTGTACTAAAAAGTTAATTGCATTCATCTGTAAAGCTCTCTATTTTTCATTCACTTTACTTTTAAATCAAGCCAAAATATTCATTTATAAGAGGATTGGAATAGATTTAGCACAGGTAAAGTGTAAAATGGTCAGAGTATCCTGGAGGATCTGTTCTGAGCTCAACATACGGATGCTATCGCAAAGGTAATACACCAGCAGCTCTACTTCACTAGGAGTTTGAGGAGATTTGGTAACTTCTATAGATTTATTGATGAAAACCATTCTGACCAGTTCTATCACAGCCTGGCAAGGAGGCTCCTGTGCACAGGGCACTGCAGAGGGCAGTAGACTCGTCCAGTTTCATCATCGGGTACAATCTTCTCCATCATGGCTGAAACTCCTACACTAGAAGTCTATTTACTTCAGCATTGGACAGAAATTGGAGGATATAGATTGACAGCTAAAACTGCATCTAACATGAAGGAGTCTTTTAAAGGCCGGCTGGTTAGAGTTCAGGACCAACGTGTTCCTGCGAGGATGAAAGACGGGGTAGCAAGGTTCAGGATCTTGGACGACAAGAGATTCTGCAGGTTTAATCAAACAGAAAAAGGAAGCATTTGTCAGGTTTAGAAAACTGAAATCAGACAAGGCCCTTGAAAATAAAGGAAACAGGAAAGAACTTTAACAAGGAATTAGGGGATTTGAAAAGGGCCATGAAGTGTCCTCGGTCAAGTATGACTAAAGAGAATCCCGTAGCATTTTATCGATATAAGAAGGTAGGTAAGCAAAGAATTGGCCCACTCAAGTATAATGGAAGGAATTCGTGAACGGAGCCAGAGAAAATGGGTGAGGTCTTAAGTAATTAACATCAGTATTTGCCAAAGAGGAGCTAATCCAGGGAATGAAGAAATTAAAAAGAAATTGTGGGGTGTTTTAAATAAACATTACGGTGGATGTGCCACTGTGCCAAGTGGAATTTTACCACAGGATACAAAGGAAAGCTAGGAAGGAGGGCGCAGAGATCTGTGCATTCTCTTTAGTCATGGCACAGTGTCAGAAGTCTGGACTGCAGCCATGTTGGTCCTTTATTAATGGAATTACATAGCACAGACACCAACTCGTTTCTGCCAGCCAAGAAGCCTATCTAAGCTATAGTCTCGTTGGCCAGAATTTACCAATCAGTATGAATAATTAGATATTATTATCCAATTATTATAATAAATGTCACTGGATAATTTCATCCCCATAATAACTACTGATGACACTTGCCCCTCATTCTCCAGAGTTCTATTACTTTTATGGGTGTGTGCCTCAGTTGTTGGAACGGAAAATAGCGCAACTTTACAATTTTTCCTTGTAACAAAGTTGGGGAAATAACATGAGAATATAGAAAGATGCCTTCAGAATGCAGTCATATTAAATGTTAGCTTAAGTAATGTGCTCATAAAATACTGACAATTCCTATCTCTTCAAACAAAGAGTTCTGCTGGACCTGGAAAACAGAGATCAGGACAGCCGGTGTTAACACAAACACGAGGAAATCTGCAGATGCTGGAATTTCAAGCAACACACATAAAAAATACTGGTGAACGCAGCAGCGCCTGACGCAGGGTCTCGGCCCGAAACGTCGACTGTACCTCTTCCTATAGATGCTGCCTGGCCTGCTGTGTTCACCAGCAATTTTTATGTGTGCAGCCAGTGTTAAAGATGTTTTACTCTGACCTTTTGGACTCTTATCTCCGTTTAATTCATTTGAATACTTGCCTGGAAATAAAAATATGTCTGGGCAGTGAACATTTGCTCAGTATGTCAAAGTAAGTTCTTCTCCCTTACCTGAGGAAAGAGAGGTCTGTCATCCTTGTTCCTGTTTACACAGTTCGCTACAAGTCTCTTCATTGCTTTTGGGCAATTTTTGTAGAGCTTGCTGAGGTCGGGTGTTAAAAACCCTCGGCCCACCATGAAAATAATCTAGATCAAAAAAGACAAATGTAAACTTTGCTGGCATGTTTTACTAGAGCAGAAACAAATGCAGAACAATTATTAAAATGAAAGGAAGATGTTTCCTGATAAAATCTTTAAATGAACAGAAGGGTGGAATGTGTGGGGTTGCTCTGGTTTATTTCCACGGTCTAAGGACATTCCGGTTGATAGGTTAACTGGTCACTATAACTTGTCCTGTGATTAGACTAGGGTTGAACCGTTGGGGTGGGGGGTGGTGTTGAGGCTAAGGGCTAAGGGCTGTACCTCTAAATAAATTAAACAAAACTAATTTTCAGTTCACCAGCAGAAGTGGCACTAAGTGGCAAACAACAAACGGCTTTATTCCAACAGGGTATGGGAAAAGAGCAAACTTTCAGATGGATCACTTCAATAATTAAATGTCTTTCTTTTTCTTTTCAATGTCAATGAAATAAGACACTCAGTAATCACTGATACAGTTCATCACAATAATTTACCAATATTCATTTGGAAAGAGTTATTAAAGCAAGAGAATGATATAGAAATCACAATTTAACTGAATTAATCCTTCTGCAGCTTAACATGATAAAATGTCATAAGGATAAAGTTCATTAGTGTAACCTGTATTATCTGGAATTCCACGTGGAAGTATGCAAGGGCAGGATTAATTCCAGAGCAATAATGACATTTACCTGGAGTCCAGAACACAAGTCAACAGTTTCACGTTCAAGTTTATTGTCATCTGACTACATATATACAATCAAATGAAACAATGTTCCTCTGGACCACAATACATATACTACACACAGCACATAAAGCAATGTACTACTGCAAGCAAGTTAATAGAACATAATTCAAAGTGTGCAGCACAGGTAAACAATAAACAGCTCGCTATCCCAGTGATGAGACCTCGGTGGTGGTGGGGTATTCATTAGTCTCTCAGCCTGAGGGGAAAAAGCTGTTACCCAGTCTGGCAGTCCTGGTCCCGATGCCCCTTTACCTCCTTCCTGATGCTAGTGGGTAAAAGGGATTGTGGGATGGGTGGTGGGGATCCTCACAATGCTTCCGGCCCTTCGCTCCTCGTAAATAGTGGGGGGGAAGAGACCCTGGCGATCCTCTTGGCAGTTTTTACTGTCCTCTGTAGAGGTCCTGTGGTCCGATGCCCTGCAGCTTCCGTACCGCACAAAGATGCAGCCAGACACGGCTCTCTCGATGGTGCTCCTGTATAAAGTTGTTAGAATGGGGGAGGGGAGTCTTGCGTACTTCAATCTCCTCAGGAAGTGTAAACACTGCTGTGCCTACTTGACTAATGAGGTGTTGTGGGTCCAGGGTAGGTCGTCGGTTATGTGCACACCGAGGAACTTTGTGCTCTTCACTGTCTCCATGGCTGAGCCACTGACATGTAGTGGAGAGTGGCCGACCTGCGCCCTCCTGAATTCCACAATCATCGCTTTTGTGACAAGCCTCTCTACCTCCTCTCCATATGCCGACTCGTCATTGTTGCTGATGAGGCCAGTCACTGTTGTATCATCAGCCAACCTGATGATGTGCTTTGAGCTGGATCTGACAGTGCAGTCTGAGTCAGCAGCAGTGGACTGAACACACAACACCGGGAGCAGCAGCCTGGTGGAGCTTGAGATGTTGCCGCCAATTTGGTCTGACTGGGATCTTTCCATAAAGAAGTTCAAGATCCAGTTATAGACAGGGACGCTGAGTCCCAACAAGGACAGTTCACCCACCAGTCCCTGAGGGATGATCACGTTACTTTACTTTATTGTCGCCAAACGATTGATACTAGAACATACAATCATCACAGCGATATTTGATTCTGCTCTTCCTGCTCCCTGGAGTACAAATCAATAGTAAATATTAAAAATTTAAATGATAAATCATAAATAGAAAAGGGAAAGTAAGGTAGTGCAAAAAAACCGAGAGGCAGGTCCGGATATTTGGAGGGTATGGCCCAGATCCGGTTCAGGATCCGTTCAGCAGTCTTATGACAATTGGAAAGAAGCTGTTTTCAAATCTGGCTGTACGAGTCTTCAAGCTCCTGAGCCTTCTCCCGGAGGGAAGAGGGACGAAAAGTGTGTTGGCTGGGTGGGTCGTGTCCTTGATTATCCTGGCAGCACTGCTCCGACAGCGTGCAGTGTAAAGTGAGTCCAAGGATGGAAGATTGCTTTGTGTGATGTGCTGGGCTGTGTTCACGATCTTCTGCAGCTTCTTCCGGTCTTGGACAAGACACCTTCCATACCAGGTTGTGATGCATCCTAGAAGAATGCTTTCTACGGTGCATCTATAAAAATTAGTGAGGGTTTTAGGGGACAGGCCAAATTTCCTTAGCTTCCTCAGGAAGTAAAGGCGCTGGTGGGCCTTCTTGGCGGTGAACTCTGCTTGGTTGGCCCTAGTCAGGTCATTTGTGATATTGCCCCGAGGAACTTAAAGCTTTTGACCTGTTCCACTTGCGCACCACCGATGTAAATTGGGTTGTGCGATCCACTACTCCTTCTGAAGCCAACAACCAATTCCTTCATCTTGCTGACATTGAGGGATAGGTTATCGTCCTCGCACCATGCCACCAGGTTCTTAATTTCCTCTCTGTACTCAAACTCAACATTACCTGAGATACGGCCTACAATTGTGGTGTCATCAGCAAACTTATATATTGAGTTTGATGGAAACTTTGCTACACAATCATGGGTGTACAGTGAGTACAGCAGGGGGCTGAGTACACAGCCTTGTGGGGCACCGGTGCTCAGAGTGATTGTAGAGGAGAACTTGTCCCCTATTTTTACAGCCTGGGTCCTGTCTGTGAGAAAGTTGAAGATCCAGCTGCAGATCTGAGTGCTAAGGCCCAGGTTCCGGAGCTTAGGAATCAGTTTATTTGGAATGATGGTATGAGCTTAAATGTATGAACTACAACAAGGTGCATGAGGCACTGTTTTCTAGATGGGACAGGACGGAGTGCAGGGCCAAGCCTATGGCATCATCAGTGGACTGGTTAGAGCGGTAGACAAACTGGAAAGGGTCTAATGTAGCTGGAAGGTGGGATTTAACACGATCCATTACCAAACACTCATGACTGTTGAGGTCATTGCAATGGGCAGTAATCTTTTTAGGCCATAAGACTTAGGAGCAGAATTAGGCCATTCAGCCCATTGTGTCTGCTCCACCATTTCATCATGGCTGATTCATTTTGCCATTCAACCCCATTTTCCTGCCTTCTCTCCATCATCTTTCATGCCCTGATTAATGAAGAAACTATCAACTTCTGCCTTTATTGTTTGGCGACAATAAAGAATAAAGTATTAACATGCCCAATGACCTGGAATCCATAGCTACTTGTGGCAATGAACTGCACGGATTGCTAAAGAAATTCCGCCTCATCTCCATTCTAAATTTATGCCTCTCTATTCTGGGGCTGTGCCTTCCAGTCCTAGACACCCCCACCATAGGAAACATCCTCTCCACATCCACTCTATAGTCATAGTCATACTTTATTGATCCCGGGGGAAATTGGTTTTCGTTACAGTTGCACCATAAATAATAAATAGTAATAGAACCATAAATAGTTAAAAAGTAATATGTAAATTATGCCAATAAATTATGAAATAAGTCCATGACCAACCTATTGGCTCAGGGTGTCTGACCCTCCAAGGGAGGAGTTGTAAAGTTTGATGGCCACAGGCAGGAATGACTTCCTATGACGCTCTGTGTTGCATCTCGGTGGAATGAGTCTCTGGCTGAATGTACTCCTGTGCCCAACCAGTACATTATGTAGTGGATGGGAGACATTGTCCAAGATGGCATGCAACTTGGACAGCATCCTCTTTTCAGACACCACCATGAGAGAGTCCAGTTCCATCCCCACAACATCAATGGCGTTACGAATTAGTCTGTTGATTCTGTTGGTGTCTGCTACCCTCAGTCTGCTGCCCCAGCACACAACAGCAAACATGATAGCACTGGCCACCACAGACTCGTAGAACATCCTCAGCATCCTCATCCTCCTCATCCTCATCCTCTATCTAGACCTTTCAACATTCAATAGTTTTCAGTGAGATTCCCCACTCTCCATTCTTCTAAATTCGAACAAGTACAGACCCAGAGCCAAACACTCCTCAAATGATAATCCTTTCATTCTCATGAACCTCCTCTGAACCTTCTCCAATGTCAGCACACCCTTTCTCAGATAAAGGGCCCAAAACTGCTCACAATGCTCCAAGTGAGGCCTCACCAGTGCTTTATAAAATCTCAGCATTACATCCTTGCATTTATATCCTAAATGAATTGTATCACTGCATTTGCCTTCATCACCACTGACTCAACCTGCAAGTTAATCTTTAGGGAATCGTGCACAAGAAGTCCCAAGTTCCTTTGCGTCTCAGAGTTTTCAATTTTCTGCCCTTTTAGAAAATAGTCTACACTTCTGTTCGTTCTACCAAAATGCATTACCATACATTTTCCGATACTGTGTTCCATCCGCCACTTCTTTGCCATTCTCCTAATCTGTCCAAGCCTTTCTGCAGCCTCCCTGTTTCCTCAGTACTACTTGCCCCTCTACTTATCGTTGTATCATCCATAAGTTTGTCCAAAAGCCAATCTCTTCATCCAAATTATTGACATAATGTAAAAAGGAGCAGTCCCAGCACTGACACCTGCGGAACATCAATCACTGTCAGCCAATCAGAAAAGGCTCCCTTATTCCCACTCTTTGTCTCCAACCAATCAGCCTTTCCTCTATTCATGCTAGTACCTTTCCTGTCATACCATGGGATCTTATCTTGATAAGCAAACTCATCTTGCCAAAGGCCTTCTGAAAATCCAAGTACACAACATCCACCAATTCTCCTTTGTCTGTCCTGCTTGTTATTTCCTCAAAGAGTTCCAACAGGTTTGCTCCATGATGGGAGGGCGGTACCCGTGACAGACTGAGTTTTATGGGATTTCCCGTTCAAGGGCATTGGTGGTTCCATACCAGACTGTGATGCAGCCAGTCAATATACTCTCCGCCACACACCTACAGAAAATTGTCAGAGTGTCAGATGTCATGCCAAATCTTCGCAAACTCCTAAGAAAGAAGAGGCGCTGCTATGCTTTCTTCGAAATTGCACTTGCGTGCTGGGCCTAGGACAAATCCTCTGAAATACTAACTGAGGAATTTAAAGTTGTCTACCCTCCCCACCTCTGATCCTCCGATGAGGACTGGCTCATGGACATCTTGGTTTCCTCCTCCTGGAGTTAATAATCAGCTCCTTGGTCTTGCTGACATTGAGCAAGAGGTTGTTGTTATGACACCACTCAGCTTCCAAAGCACCTTCTACCTAGTAATAGCAACCACACTCACTTCTGCCCTCTGACACTCTTGAACTTCCACCATACTGCTACGGTCTTCCACAGTGAAGAAAGATGCAAAGTACTTATTTAGTTCTTCCACCATTTCCTTGTCTTCCATTGCTTCCTCTCCAGCGTCATTTTCCAGCGTCTCTTTTAAGCCAAGTTACCATCGTTCTCTTGGGCACCAGACTGACGGTGGCTGTCTTGAAGCTTGCAGGGACAGTGGACTGTCACAAAGAAATGTTAAAGATGTCCATGAGGACCTCTTTAAGCTGGGTCGCACAATCCCTGAGCACCCGACCAGGTACGTTACCTGGCCTCGCAGCTTGGGTGGGTCCACCCTGGCTAGGAACCTCCTCTCCTCAGCTGCGACCAGACAGAGTGCCTGTTCCTCAGGGGGAGAGGGGGTTTTCCTTGATGTCACATCACTCATTGTGCCAAATCGTGCACAGAAGGCATTCAGCCCATCAGGAAAGGTGGTGTTGCTGTCATTGGCACACAGAGTGAACCTGTAACCTGTTATGCTTTGCATACCTTGCCAGATGTGCCATGCGTCTCTGGTGTCACAAAGGTGCCTGTGATTTTTCTGTGAGGACCCTCACTTTGCCTTCCTGATGGCACGTGAGAACGCGACTCTTGCTTGCCCTCGCACCGTCCCATCCTCGATCTGAAAACAGCGCACCGATCCCTAAGCAGTACTTGAACCTCTGCAGTCAGCCATGCTTTCTATTTGCCCTGGCAGTGTAGTGTTTAATCATGGTAAAATCCTCAATGCATTTTACTACGCAGCCAGTCACCAGTCCCGCATATTCATCAATGTTGGGTGATGATCGTAGGTAGCTGTCTCCCTGAATATGCTCCAGTCCGTGCTTTCGAAATGGTTCCGCAACATTGAGGTGGCACCTTCTGGCCTGGTCCTGATCTCCCTGTAAACTGGCTTGGCTTGCTTAACCAGTGGTCTGTATGCAGGGATGTGGTCTGAGTGTCTGAGGTGAGGGCAGGGGGCATCATTGCAGGCTGCACAAACGTTGGCAAAGACCAGGTCCAATATCTTCTCTCCTCTGGTTGCGAAGTTGACATGCTGGTGGAACTCTGACAGGACTGTACTTAAGTTGGCATAGTTGAAGTCAGCAGCAACAATGGAGACACTATCGGGGTGAGAGGCTTCGAGGTCACAGATTGCGCTGTAGAGCTCCTGCAGCGCTTCCCCAGCACAAGCGTGGGGGGGGAGGGGGTTGATGTTAACAGTAATAATCACAATGGCAGTGAACTCCCTGGGTAAATAGAAGGGCCTGCACTTCACCATTAAAAACTCAGCAATGAACACTGGGTCATTACTACTGAGGTGCTCACGCACAAGTTCTGTTTGACAGAGACACACAGATCGCCTCCACGGGTCTTGTGGGAGGTCACAGCATTTCTGTCTGTCCGAAAGGAGATTAGGCCTTCTAGCTAGAAGCCCGAGTCTGGAGATGCGTCCTGAAGCCATGTTTCTGTCAGGACGAATGTGCAACAGTCACTCATTTCCTACTGGTTCAAACGCAGACACAGGTAATCCAGTTTACTTCCTGGTGACCGGACGCTAGCGAGTAGAATCACCAGGAACATGGGCCTGCAGGCATCGGCTTCAAGTCTCGCTTGAATACCGGTGTGCTTAGGATAGTTCTGCGTCCTTGCACAACACTTCCGACGTCATGGCGCAGAGCAGGGCCTGCTTCATGCATTAAGCCTTAACCGCACAGCATCTTCATCATCCCGCTCACTATCAAGGCAGATTTGAAGATTGTAGCGCTCTTCATGATCAATAGTATTTTTCAATCGTAGAAAAGACAAGCAAAATAAGAAATTTCACCAGTGATTAGAGCCAGAGAGGCCATTGCGACTACGCACGTTGCCATCTTGTGACGTACAGTAACAGCACTAAAGGTTAGGAGGAGAAGGCAGGGAAATGCGGTTGAGAGGGAAAACAGATCAGCCACGATCGAATGGCAAGAGCAGACTCGATGGGCCGAACAATCTACTCCTATGTCTTATATATTGCAATTATGTCATTTCAAAACCACGGTCTGGAAATCAACAAACTTCACAACACCATGAAATTGAATGTGTGAAGCAGATGAATTTCCACGGGATAAAATGCCAGATGCATTCCTAAACCATGATTTGAGGATTATCGGCATCGTTTCTCAGCCTGTGCAGATTAAGTGGTTTCAATCAGAGCAGTATTTGTCTACAACTGGCCTCAATGCCCGTGTACAGTTCCTGGACGTTTTATCCCCTCTAAAGTCAAAGCTCCAGTTTTGTAAGAAATCAGGATCAGCTCTCCATCTGTAGCTCACACATATAAAGAAAACCACCTGAAGGCTTTTGGCACCAGTAAAACTCTGCACCCTCAGCATAAAAGGAACAAAATCTATAGCAAATGTACCACAAAATGTAGGTGGTTGTCCCACAAAGAGGAGGAAAAAGTGAATATTATTAACAAATAAATCACTCTGCATCTTCTCAGTATGCATGATCATTACCAGCAGTGCAGGACTTGTTTTCCTCTCCCAGTAACATGAGACAACAGGCAGAGAAAGACCGTCAGGAACAGAAGGAGTGTGGCATATTTATACTAATTTCTTGTTTTAAACACTGAAGGTGATTTGAAAAAATGGCTTACCTGATCTCGGTTGTTTATGTGTGAGTACGGTAGCTCTCCTGTCATTAGTTCAAACAGTACAATGCCATACGAATAGACATCCGATTGAAAACTGTACGGATTAACTTCCTCCATTCGGATGACCTCTGGTGCCTAGAAATGGGTCCACATCATAAATTATACAAGCAGAGGCTGGACCACACACTCTTACTCTTTAATTATTAAAAGAAAAATCAAGTTTTAGAAAATACAGAAATTCCAAAAACCCTTTCACATGAATTGTACAAAAATCATGAAACTTTAGATGGATTTGGAACCATAAAAAGATACGTCATATCTTTTCCAAGTGAGGAAGGGTGATAGACTACCGATGAATTGAGCTCCTTTCTCATTTGAACAGAAGGCCAAGGGCTACAGATACCAAGAACTGAACATAACTTGAAGTATTACAGAAAGGAGTACATGAATTAATCAGTCAATATGACAAAGACTTCCACAGCCCTAAATTATCTGTTCTGGTTAACTTCTCTCTACAGATTATCAGCAGGTTCGTTCTTGCCCTTCTCGTTTCTGGAGGAAAGCCCAGTCTCCTCTACCTTTCCCGAGTGCTTCATCTGTGCAACTACTGCAATTATCTTTTCTGAATGGTTCTCCATAGAGCCCCGATATCACTCATCTATGGAATGACCTACAGCGTACCTTCAGTCAGTACCCCAAATGTGAACCAACTTAAAATAAGTTTAATCAAATTTTAATAAAATAACTTTCCTGCTTTGTTAGTATAGTGTTAGAAATTTATTTTCAGTCGCTTGTGGTAAATGCCCAATAAATACTGTTATCTAAAATTCAGTTCCATATTGGGTACATAACAAAAGCAACCCCGGACAGATCTCTGTACCCATTTCTCTGAAATTCAATCTCAGTACTTGCAAGCTATGTGGCCTTAACAATTTGCAAAACTTAAAGCAATGTATGTCAAATCTTACAGCTCCAATACCCCATTTAGTTACTTACCTTCTGAGAAATAAGCGGCCTCCTTATGCCTCCTATCAAAATGAAACATTTCATACTTTTTAGAAGAGTAGAAGGCTATTTGCATGGTATTCCTAAAGATGTCTACATTATTCCATTTGAAGGGAATGTGGATACAAGGAGTATGAAAGAATCTGGATACGATCGCTCAACAGTTTAATCTGCTTTCATTGTCCCACTTTAGAATCAATTGCACTCTTTCTAATGCATTCTACATTTGTCTACACCATAAATCAGCTTTTCAGAACATTAAATAAAGCAACATCAGAATTGCTTATGGCTAGCAATAAGAAGTGTCAAATAGCAAAAAACAATTAGGCTGACCACGGTATGTTCCATTTCTGCTCAGCCACATCTCAACTACCAACAATTTTTCCAAGTTTTGACACTAATGTCAATGTGTACCTTAACAATAAAAGATATTTGAAAATAATTTTGAGGGAAAAAAAACATTTAATAAGACGGAAGCGAAACGCAATACCCTGCTCTAGCTTTTCAGTCAAATGCAGCAATGCGCAAGGAACCCCTGAATGAATTTTCACCTTGTCAAGGCTGAACACAGGCCAGAAGGCAGGGGTACTGCTTTCTTGCCTGTTTGACCATAGCCTAACTGGACCAGATGTTGAGTAATGTTTCAGACAAGTAGGTTCAAAACTGAAAGTGATTAAATTCTGTTGCTGGGAAATACGTTCCAGGATGCACTGGAACACATCGTCAGCGATGTAACCTCGGGTCATCTGGCGTTTCGGGTCTCTCAACATCAGACGCTCCTGCCCAGACAACCCAGCCTGGGTTGATCAGGCCCTGGCTTGTGTCCGAGCAGGACTGGTCCAGCATTCACACTTCTTGATCCATAGCCATCTGGAGGCTACGGATCGAGAGGTGACAAGACCGAAGGTAATATCTGGTGCAGGTTATCTGGGGAAGAAGGCAATTAATAAATTATTTTGGAGATTACACTTGGTTTTATTTCTAGTTATTCCAGTACAGAGAGTCAGATGTCAGAAGAAATTAGAGAATAATAAAGAATTCATTCAAACATTTTCAGTAATAATTTGTAAGCATACAGGATTGTAACTACAGAAGTTTAATGCCAAGTTTGAAGAACGTTTCAGTAGAAGGTTGTTTGGCAAGTACTTTGGAATTGCTCTGGGACCACAAGTAGAACATTTTAGATTGCATTAATTATGTATTATTAACAAGAGACAACTAGAATTTTATTGCTTAATAGGCAACAATTTGAAGCAAAGAAGTCTTACATGTCTAAATTAAAGGGGCTGCATTAAAGTACCTGATGGTAAGATCTGTTTGACATATCCTTTGAATCATGGCTCCTTAACAAGTGTAAAGTCATACTTAATTTAACTAACACAATTAAGCTAGCCATCAAACAACCAAGCTACTAAATCCTCACCATCCAAAGAATAGATCCTGTTGGCTGCCCTACTTGTTGAGAGCCACTCCATCGCGATTTCACAGTTGCTAAACCAAAATCTCCGATCTTCACAGTGAGGCCTTCGTGAAGAAATATATCTGAGCACTCATTAAGGATAATGTTTCTCAATAGAGGAAGATTACTGCTTAAAAAAAAACAATTAATTCAAATCTAAATACTCAGAAATAGTTAAGGTTTTCCTACTAACTACACAGCGTAAAGTATTATTTTTTCCACAAGATACATGCACTTTTTAACATGATCTGTTGGATTTTGAAAACTTTGCCTTTGTCCTTCATTAAAATTTAGGCCAAAATAAATTCATGTTTTACATGTGCACCTTAGACAGAACATATTTGATAGGTTAATTTTGAGACATTATAAGAAATCATGAATAATCACAACAATATTAAATCCACTCTGTCCATCAAGTCCACTCCTGCCAATAAAAAAGGGCTTCAGACTAACCCCAGCCACTTACTTATGTTAGTTCACATTTCCTTACAAAACAGGGAGCCATTTTGTCCATTTGAGTTCTGTGATGACTCTTAAAGCATTCCCATTGTTCCCATTCCCCTTACCATTCTCCCTCACCTGACCATGAAACTCACTCTGATTCTCCCATCGACCACCTGCACCAATAGGAATTGACAACATTACCAACCATTTCTACATGGCCCTCCCAGGTACTTGCTCAAGGTGCTTCAATTACTTTCTAACAAGGAAAAGTCCTTTTTCAAAACCCTTTAAGGCATACGGTACATTGGCCTTCATCAACTGTGGGATTGAGTTTAGGAGCCCAGAGGTAATGTTACAGTTATATAAGATCCTGGTCAGACCCCACTTGAAGTACTGTGCCCAGTCCTGGTCACCTCACTACAGGAAGGATGTGGAAACCATAGAAAGGGTGCAGAGGAGATTTACAAGGACGTTGCCTGGATTGGGGAGCATGCCTTACGAGAATAGGTTGAATGGCCTTTTCTTCTTGGAGCGACGGAGGATGAGAGGTGACCTGATAGATGTGTACAAGATGATGGGAGACATTGATCGGGTGGATAGTCAGAGGCTTTTTCCCAGGGCTGAAATGGCTAGCACAAGAGGGCACACTTTTAAGGTGCTTGAACGTAGGTACAGAGAAGATGTCAGGGCAAGTTTTTTTAAAAAAAAAACGCAGAGAGTGGTGAGTGCGTGGAATGGGCTGCCGGCAACAGTGGGGGAGGCAGAAGTGATAGGGTCTTTTAAGAGACTCCTGGGTAAGTACATGGAGCTTAGAAAAATAGAGGGGTATGGGTAACCCTAGGTAATTTCTAAGTACATACATGTTCGGCACAGCATTGTGGGCCGAAGGGCCTGTATTGTGCTGTAGGTTTTCTATGTTTCTCCTGATGAACATAATCTATGCTGCCTAGTTATTGATCTCTGATATCCACATCAACATTAGCAAGAATATACAGTCAAACCGTCCCCAAAACTTTACTTATATATTTCATCAGTCATTGTCCAATATTGTAACCAACCTCTCTATAGTCGCACAACAACTGAAATCAGTTCTTACAGGGTTTCCTCTGGTTGAGGTATCTGGAACTAGGGATCTGCAATCAAGTCTGAGATGAGCGAAAGGGATTAACGAGTCTTTGAATTCATTACCCAAAGGTGTCATGTAGGCCCAGAGTCAGAGTCAGAGAAATACAGCACAGAAACAGGCCCTTCGGCCCATCTGGTCTGTGGCAAACCATTTAAACTGCCCACTCCCATCGACCAGCACTGGGCCCATAGCTCTCCATACCCCTACTATCCATGTACCTATCCAGACTTCTCTTAAACATTGAAATCCAGCTCGCATGCACCACTTGTGTTGGCAGCTCGTTCCACACTTTCACGGCCTCCTGACTGAAGAGGTTTCCCCTCACCTTCCCCTTACACTTTTCACCTTTCATCCTTAACCTATGACCTCTGGGTTTACATTTTAGAATTCAGTGGAAAAAGCTGCTTGCATTTACCCTATCTATACTCCTCATAGTATGTATTCATGGGAGAGTTTTTTAGATTTTTAAATATGGAAGGAATCAAGGGAAATACAGGATGGCTAGTGCAGGAAAGCAGCAACGATGCAAAATATCCGTTACGACGTTATTGCCTGGTGTAGCAAACATTCGATGGTGAATGCTTACATCTGCTTTTTACTGATGCTACAATCATTCCACTTACTTGCCGTCTACCTCCCCATCACAGATGCACTTTCACCTCCCCAAGGCTGCGTTTCTGGGCTCTCTTCACAGACGTTAGCTCAGGCGCCCAGATTGATACCATTATGCAGCTTCAAGGCACCACTCCAGGAGCTGCATCTCAATAAAACAATAAATATTCTATCTGGAAGGAGAATGGAATGACTTACTCTGATATCCAAGCCAATATTTATCCTTCAAGCACCATTGTCTGGTCATTATCACAATGGTGTCTGCCAGGAGCACATTAGCTGCAGCCTTTTCTATAATATAGCCATGACCACATTCCACAAGTATTTCTATGCTTATACAGTACTCCAGATCACCCCAAAGTTAACACAAAAACAAAATGTTCATGGAAGTCCATTCTGCTTTCAGTCCAGAAGACTAATTCTAAAACCCATATCAGCTGACCTATTGCCCTGAAGGTGAGAAACTCCTTCCAGCTGTATCCCTGTCAACTTGCGGGCGTTAAGTGACCAGGAGCGGAGATACAGCAGCAATGGTTGGAGTTTCTGGGAGTAATTTCAGAATTGGCAGGATCGGTTCCTCCCAAAGAAGCAGCAGCATTCTAAAAGGGCGAAGACCCAACCGTAGCCAACAAGGGAATCAAAGATAGTGTAAAGGTCAAGGAGAAGGGCGACTTAGTGGATACTGGTGGATTGGGAATCTTTTAAAACCAGCAGAAGACGACCAAATTCAGCAATAAGGGAAAAGATTAAGGTAATATAACAGAGGATACCAAAAGGTGTTTTTTTTTCCAGATATATAAAGAGTAAAAGAGGAGGCAAGAGTGGGCCGCTGGAAAATGATGCTGGAGAGGTAATAATAGGACCAAATAGCAGATGAACTGAAGTAAGTTGAATCAGTCTTCACCAGCAGCATATCAGAAATTCAAGTGTCAGGGAGCAGAAGTGAGTGTCGTTGCTATTCCTAACGTGAAGGTGCTTGGGAAAAAGGTGGCTGAAGAGATTGTGAAGGCATCATCCAAGAATCACTAGAATCTGGAATGATTCCAGAGGATTGGAGAATGCAATTGTTTTAAAAAGGGAGGGAGGCAAAAGGCAGGAAATTGTGGGTCAGTTAGCTTGACTTCAGTCGTTGGCAAGATATTAAGAGTCTATTAATAAGGATGAGAGTACTTCATGGGGAGAAGGTAGGAGAATGGGGTTGAGAGGGAAAATAATTCAGCCACGATCGATGGGCCAAATGACCTATTTCTGCTCCATGTCTTGTGGTCTTATGGGGGGACATCTAACTGCACAGGGTTCCTACGTAACAACACAAGATCTAGGCACGCAACAAGTCCATTTCCAGTCGATATGGTTTTTAGAATCAGCGGTTAAGTGAGAAGATATATCAGTGTGAAAGCAGCAGACGGCAAGGAGCTTGGGCTGCAAACAAAATAAACTGACCCGTGTGGCTGTGGGGATACAAATTCCATTTCTTTTAAGTAAGCCTGTGATGGGAAAACTCATACTTGGCAACGGCCTTTATGAGTTCTATATCATCTTGCTGCAGCACCAAATGTTAAAGATCAAATAAAAAAAAAGGATACTGTTTGACTTCATGTCTCTGTGGATAATATTCTTTGCATGTAAATAACTGTCAAAAAAAAAGCAAACCACAATCAGGTTATTCTGTTCCACTCCCAGGCTGTTTCTTTTCTTTCTAAAAAGTAATTGATCTAATTCCAAATGTGTCTTTCATATTAATTGTTACAGAAGTGCAGATAATATGTCTGAATATGTATGCCCTGACCAAATGACTGAAATAAATTATTACATACAAAATGCTGGAGAAACTCAGCAGGTCAGGCATCATCTATTCATTTCCATAAATACTGCCTGTCCTGCTGAGGCCCTCCAGCATTTTGGGAGTGCCATTTCTCTCTGCGCTTTGGGTGGCAACCTCAGCAGTTTGTCTGTTTTTTACAAGACCGAGTTGCTAGCTCGACGCTCCAACCCAGCACGGATGGAAAGCGTGCAAGGAGCCAGCCGGATTCGAACCCAGGACCGCTCAGCTCGAAGTGCAGTGCGGATGCCACGACACCACCAGCCAGCATTTTGGGTGTGTTGCTTCGGATTACCAGCATCTGCAGACTTCCTGAGATTAAAAGTCTTTTTTGTATTTGCACAGTCTGTCTTCATTTACACGTTGGTGGTGTCAGTGTTTATAGTTTTTCATTCATACTATTGTGTTTATTTGGTCTACCGTGAATGCCTGCAAGAAAATAAATCTCAGGATAGTATATGGTGACATATAGTACGTACTTGGACAATAAATTTACTTTGTTAGTCATTCTCGACTGAGGTTCAAATTCAATCTGTGCTAAATGAGTTTCCAATGGGCACCATTCTTCCCAGACAAGTAAACTCCTTGGTACAATGCCTACCACAGACACTTTTTAATCCCCTTTTCCCTTATTGCAGGACTTATGAAATTATGCCATCTTCTTCTCTCCCTTAGCCTCATCATCTCTTAAGTTCTTTGGCCGTCTCTATGAGTTCGCCTGCATTATAAACTGCCAGGAAAAAAGAATGAGTCGTAGCTGAATCCAGCATGGTAACAGTTAAAGCAGCTGAACTGGGCACCGTTCCTTACTCCCCTGCTGCTTTCCAGACTGCAAGCTTCAGTTTCAGACAAGAATAGCTCACCAATTTCCATTTATCTATGTCGAGTGCTTCCATGTTACATAGATTTGACTCCAAAAAAATATACATCTGAGTGGATCAAGGAATTCACAGGTGCCTGCCTCATGGAATTACTGGGCTGTTGTAGTCCAGAATCTGTGTGTGAACTTGTAATGTGGAGCAAATATAATTTAACAGGAACTTTAGAAACCATGTGAAATTAACAGCAAATGTTCTGGAGACAGTTTTTACTTCTGAATATACATGTCCGGAATCTGGGAAAGTAATTCACACTTTGAAGTATTAGTCTCCAGTATATGCTGGCAAAGAAAAGGAGATCCATTTGGTCCACCATATAGATTCACGGTGGACTCACAAACATTGCCAGCTCATTCCTGTGCTCCTATTGGTCAAACCAACAGCTGTGAGCTCTCGTGAACCTCTCAATTCAAAAAAACTGGCTCTAAATATTCCAACCATTGTAATCCAGCCACTAAAGCAATTAGCAGCTTTGAATCAGAATCCAGACCTTAGATAGAAATCTCAAGCACATCAATATATTTTCATCCTGACAAAGGCTCTCGGCCCTGAATGGCAAGCAACACACATCAACGTTGCTGGCGAACGCAGCATCTCTAGGAAGAGGTACAGTCGACGTTTCGGGCCAAGACCCTTCGTCAGGACTAACTGAAGGAAGAGCTAGTAAGAGATTTGAAAGTGGGGGGGGGGGGAGATCCAAAATGATAGGAGAAGACAGGAGGGGGAGGGATGGAGCCAAGAGCTGGACAGTTGATTGTCAAAAGGGATATGAGAGGATTAGCAGGATCTCCCAGTGGCCACACATTTTAATTCCACGTCCCAGTCCCATTCCCATTCTGATATGTCTATCCACGGCCTCCTCTACTGTAAAGATGAAGCCACACTCAGGTTGGAGGAACAACACCTTATATTCCGTCTGGGTAGCTTCCAACCTGATGGCATGAACATTGACTTCTCAAACATCCGCTAATGCCCCACCTCCCCCTCGTATCCCATCTGTTATTTATTTATATACACATTCTTTTTCTCTCTCTCCTTTTTCTCCCTCTGTCCCTCTGACTATACCACTTGCCCATCCTCTGGGTTTTTCCCCCCCTCCCCCTTTTCCTTCTCCCTAGGCCTCCTGTCCCATGATCCTCTCATATCCCTTTTGCCAATCAATTGTCCAGCTCTTGGCTCCATCCCTCCCCCTCCTGTCTTCTCCTATCATTTTGGCTCTCCCCCTCCCCCTCCCCCTTTCAAATCTCTTACTAACTCTTCCTTCAGTTAGTCCTGACGAAGGGTCTCGGCCGAAACGTCAACTGTACCTCTTCCTAGAGATGCTGCCTGGCCTGCTGCGTTCACCAGCAACTTTGATGTGTGTTGCTTGATTTTCCAGCATCTGCAGAATTCCTTGTGTTTGCGGCCCTGAATGTCAACTGTTTGTTCATTTCCATAGATGCTGCCTGGCCTGCTGAGTACCTCCAGAATTTTGTACGTGTTGCCTTGGATTTCCAGCATCTGCAGGATCTCAAGTTCTTGCTGTCTGTTCTGATCAAACTCACTTATTATCGATAAATGCAAATGGAAATGTTGTCGCTTAAGGAGAGGGAGAACTCGGAGCAAATAATATTCGTCCTTTAAAGAGCTAAATGTTTTAACTACATGGCAGCAAATTAAAATTTAAAATAACAGCTACAAATGCTGGAAATCTAAAATAAACAATTACAGAATCAATTGTCTGTATCAGAACTGGCCTGTCCATCCAAGATTTAGCGGAATTTTTCTCTCATCATTGGCACAGCCTGACATACTGGGAACGTACAACAGCTCTGTATTTTGCAACTTATACATCTTTTTTTTGTATTGTTGCCCCCAGTAATCTGTGTTTATCTCATATTTTTTAACCTTCAGCTTATCTGTCCATAACTGCCCCCAACTGTTGTACATTTTATCTCACGGCAGCCTTGTCCTCACCTTATAGAGATACTTCCTTTGTCCTATCCATCCCTCCTCCACCCTTTCGGCAGCTTGTAAAACAACTAGTATTCTCTCCCAACGCAATACACACACACAATGCTGGAGGAACTCAGCAGGTCACGGCAGCATCAATGGAAGTGAATAAACAGTTGATATTTTGGGCCGAGACCCTTCTTCAGGACTCTCCCTCCCCTTTCTGACAAAGGGCCTTTAAACAAACTGTGGACTCTCTTTCTCCTTCTACAGGCCAAATGAGTGTTTTTTTTGTTTGTTTTTATCTACACGACTGTGAATTTGGTACTCTAATCTGCAGTCACAAAAGTGATTTTACAAAGCAGCACTCACTCCATCCCTTGGGCTGCCTGACGGGCAATGTCAATCAGTTGAAACATCTCCAGCTTGACCTCCTGGACGTGCAAGTGTTGGTAGAGGCTGCTGCCTTCACACCACTGGGTGACAATGGCCAGGTTAAACTTTGTCATGTAGCCCATGAACAGTAAGATGTTTACATGCCGTGTTTTCCTGTATCAAATAAAACAGGTTACATCAGAAAAAAACAAAACAGCAATTTAACAGGAAATAAACAATTTTAAACTTTTTTTTTGCCAAGTTCCCTCCACTCACTGTCCATTAAGGATTACTGTTTGCCAGGTTCAACGGATGAGGAAGCCCCTGCACTTCACTCAAATAATCATACTTGCATGCAAACTTGGTTTCCTTCAAATACACACACACATTCAGACTTCCTTTTAGGAGATCTTTTAAAACTTTTTAAAACTTGGGCCAAGAATTTGCCACTCTGACCAATGAATTCTACAGTAACTCATGATAACATCAGCTAAACTAATGCAGAGACTGAAACTTTAACAGCCTTTCTATCTACTGACTGGACTCAGAAAAGTGAGCCATCAGTACCCTTAAGAGTTTGCAAAGTACTTTTAATGTTGAAGCACATCTCAAAGCACTTCAGAAACACAATTCACCTACAATGGCACTACGCCAGATCTGAATTTATTCCACAGGTTTATTCAAAAACATTCCTTTAAAACAGAGTTTTAAACTGAAAGGGATTCTGATTTGGAGGCTTCATAGTACCGCAGACGGTAATTTAGCACCATTGTTTCCTCAGCCAAGCTCCTCAACAATGGCAAAATGAAGGAATTTTAGACACTCAAATATTCTGACTAAAAGCACGGGGGGAGGAGAGAGGAAAACGGGACAGGACTAAGTGATAGTCATAATGTTATGAAGTTATACATCACAGAAATAGGCCTTTCAGCACAAAAACTCATCCATCCTAAACAAGATATTTGACAATGCTAGAATCAGAATCAGGTTTAATATCACTGGCATATGCCGTGAATTTTATTGTTTTGCGGTAGCAGTGCGTTACAATGCATAATTGTAAAAAGAAAATCTGAATTACATTAAGCGCATATTAAAAAAATAAATTAACTAAGAAATGCAAAAATTGTCCATTCATAAATCTGATGGCGGAGGGGAAGAAGCTGTTCCTGGAATTACTGAGTGTCTCTCGGGCTCCTGTACCTTCACCTTGATGGTAGCCATGAGGAGAGGGCATGTCCTAGGTGGTGGGGGTTTTTAAAATGATGGATGCCGCCTTTCTGAGGCGTCACCTTTGGAAGGTGCCCTGGATGCCGGAGAGCAGGGTGCCCGCAATGGAGCTGGCTGAGTTTACGACTTTCTGCAGCTTGTTCCAATCCCGTGCAGAGGCCCCTCCGTACCAGACGGTGATGCAGCCAGTCAGAAAGCTCTCCATCGTACAGTTCCCATTCGCTGCATTTGGCCCGTACCCCTCTATTCTTTTCCTCTCCAAGCACCTATTCAATTGCTTTTTAAATGCTGGGCTTGTAATTTTCTCTATCCACCCGTCTGGCAGTTTGTTCCATACACCAACCAATCCATGTGTGAGAAACCTCCCCCGCACATCTCCTTTACAGATTTCACCTCTTTCACACCTTTGTCCTCTAGATTTGGCCACCTATCTCCTTGGAAAAAGACTGTGACTATCCTATCTCTGCCTACCATGACTTTATAAACTTCTATGAAGTCCCCTTTCAGCCTTCTACATTCCAGTGAGAACAATCTCAGTTTATCCAATCTCACCCTTGAATTAAAGCACCCCCCTACCTCACCACCTACCAATCCAGCCAAAATCCCAGGCCATCTCTTCTGCTCTGTTTCTAGCATCATCACATCTTTTGTAAGATGTGCGAACCAGATTTGCACTCAATAATCTGCACCAGAACTGGCAAAGGCAAGCAGACTTTGTGACCTTTGTCACTGCCCTCTTCAGCTATGACCCCATTTTCAGGGAGCTCTGGATTTGTAGCCCTGGGTCCCTCGGTACATCAACACTTCTAATGTCTCATCCATTTACTGCATATATCTGGCCAATATTAACAGCGTGACATACGAGGAGAGCATTTATGATAAGGTGTTATGGAAAAGCATTTGAAGTGTCTGTGGTGTTTCTTTAACCTTGCACCTTCCTTTATCTTACAATATTCCTCCATTTCCAACCTGTAATGCATTTTTTGAACACTGGCATACATACCATCAGATGTCTAGACACTAACTCTGCAATTCACTCCCGAGACAACCCCTTTCTCCCAAGGTATCAATTAAAACCAACCACTTCAAGTCAGCTTTTGGTTAGTTGTTTTAACGTAGCCTTTTGCGGTTTAATCACTCGAGATCGAGATCGTCTTATTATGCTGAAGGCTTCATGTAAATGCAAGGTTTGGTTGCGATGGTGGTTTTTGTGGGAATTCGGTTGGCTCATCCTCAATTCAACTTCCCCACTACTTAAAGGCAAGGTCCTGAAATGTTCCACAATTACCTTGTCCAAAATCATTAACCAGTATTCCTACTTCAATCTTGCAAACTACGTCACCCATAATTATCACTTCATCATTGTCACTCACTTGTAATATTTGTGGTGTTTTGAACAAATGACCATGTTCCTTCTTGTACTAGTGAAAGGAGGACTATTCAACTCTGCCAATATCCCCTAAATACCAATGACCCAAAAGTGTAGCCTTTGTTTCTGGCAATATCGTTTAATTGGAATGTTGCCCATGACCTCAGCTGTAAACGTCTACGTTTTCTTACCTCAGGACCTGAACTTCATTCCGAAAAGCCTGGAGTTGTTCTGGCGTTGGATCCATCACCTTTAGAATCTTCACAGCTACATCACCTGAAATGTCAAAATCACAACCAGTCACGCAGCTGAAGGGTCAGTCAGAGACGGCTATGCTCTGTCTTGTGGCCTCCCTTCCATACAAATTCTTGGTGTGCAGTACATCAGGAGATACTCATAAATATTAGGCACTGACTAGAAGGGCCAAAGGGCCTTTGTCTGTACTGTAGAGTTCTAAAGAATCTATACTCTCCACTGACATAGCAAATTAGTGCTTCTGACAGATTTAGGAACACAGGAACGCAACGAAAAGTAAGACAGCTACATCCTTGACTGTGGCTATAAAACAATTACTGGGAATAAGCAGATAATGTACAAAAAAATAGGTTATCCTGCATGTTATTTAACCTGAGGTTATAAATGTTAAACCTCGTGCAGCTACACATTGTTCCATAATCAAAAAGCTGCCTTACAAAGGCAATGACACCATTAAGTGTAAGCGCATTGTAAAATAAATAAATGCAGACTATACAAATTAATTTTGGTCCAAAACAATTTATTCAATTAACATCTTGTTATTAAAATCTCCTACAAAGTTTTTAACTTCTCTAATGAAAAAAATAGTAAACTGGAGAACTGGCTGTTAATTTTTTTAGACCGTTAGACTTTGTACTTGTTGCCATATGGGGAAGCATGGTAGTGTAGCGGTTAGCACAACGCTTTACAGTACCAGCGACACGGGTTCAATTCCCGTCACTGCCTGTAAGGAGTTTGCACGTTCTCCCCATAACCGCGTGGGTTTCCTCCGGGTGCTCCGGTTTCCTCCCACAGTTCAAGGACATAGCAGTGGGTAGGTTAATTGGTCATTGTAGATTGTGTCGTGATTAGGCTAGGGTTAAATTGGGGGATTGCTGGGTGTTGAGGCTCAAAGTTCCACACTGTCTCTCTCTCTGAAGCACAGTACTCCAAAAAGAAAAAAAATCAGTAATATTAGATTAGATTAATATTAGATTAGATTAAATATGGCTAAAGGAGTGAGAGGTATGCAACATAAAGAATGTGAAACAGAATCTGTAAATATTTCTTTAAACCATCCTATCATTTGAATCTTCAAGGATAAGAAAAGTTAGTTTAAAAATAGATCTTTCTTAGCGCCTTCCAGATGCTCCTCTGTTTTAGATCCCTTGAGGGGTGTGAGCAAATCGTCGAGAGAACCACCACAAACACTCTTATTCTTTGGACTGCTGTGGTATTTTCTGTGCCAAGTCCAAAATAAAGAATTGCTGATCTTAACATAACATTAGAAACACTTTTCCCCCCTCCTTTCTTAAGAAAAAACTTTGTTATTACAAAGGGCAGACTTCAGCAGAAAACAAATACCTTTCCTGCGGTTGTCATCTAGCCATCGTTCGTTCATTATGTGCCATGTCGTATGACGAAGGCAATCATGAACTTACCATCACTTAGTCAATAGAGCAACTAATAAAAATACTAAAACATCATTGCAAAATCAGCAGAAGCTGCTGACAGAAAACAAGGTGCAGAGAAAAGGCACAACTACCTGTCCTCCGAAAATAAAAGCATCTCTGTTCTTGCTTATTTGGACGCAAAACCAAAATGTTGCTATCAGTGGTTTGACACAACTTTGCAAGTTGCACTTTGACTCTGTACTGAACGTGAAGTTCAGTGAAGGAGTGCTGACTTGGGCTAACTGCCCAGTGCTTGCGGAGGGAGACCGCGTCCGAAGAGGCAGCAGAATGTTTTCCTGTATATTTAATATTTCTATATAGGGCCCTGGTGAAACCACAAATGGACTGTCATGTACAGTTCTGGTAAGTCCAACCAAGAACTCCTGCATGTAACAGGACGAGTGCAAAAAGAGTTCAAACAAACTTCTCTACGGGAGATTAAGCATACAAGGACTTTACGTTCCAGAGTTTAAAAACAAAACGAGTGATGATCTCATCAAAACATGCAAAATTCTTGCGGGGCTAAACAGGTTCGATGCAAAGTTGATGTTTCCCCTGTGAAGTGGCAAAGCCAGAACAATTGCCAATGCCTGCAACCCTACAGTATTTGCACAACGTGCCCCCAGCTCCAATAAAGCTTGTTCCAAAGGTCGAATCCTTTTTTGGTAATTAGCAAACATGTGATCTTGATGCGGTACAACTTCAGCGTAGCCACGCGTAAGCTAACCGCAGCTGAACATTACCGAGTGCTATTCAGCGGTCAGCAAAAGATACATCTGCCAAGCCCCAGCTACAAACCAAGCACGAACTCGGAACTTATTCCCTTCACGCTAACTGATGTGACTGGTTACCAGAAAAAACGAGCAACACGGAATACAAAGCAGGTAAGAGAACAGATGCATGGCTCCTAGACCCTGGACAGGCAGTCTGGAATCAGGGATCACGCTCTCAAAATACAGTCATTCAAGATGAAAAAAGGTAGGAACTTCTTTACCTGGATGACAGTGAATCTTTGGATTCCAAAGAGCGCCAAGAAGGCTGTGGAACTTGAGTTGCTGAGCAAGTTCAAGAGATCAGTAATTATGATATTAAGTTATTCGTGGCATACATGGTAAGCAGAGAAGTGTCATGCCCAGATAAAAGATAAGTCATGATCATAAATGGCAAGGTAGGCCCAAGGGGGAGAATGTCCTATTCCTGATTCTTTCACCTTTGTTTTCAAGAGAATCCCAATAATGGTAAAACTATTCTAAATTATCTTCACTATTGCACCAGTGTGGCTACCATCTGCACCATCATCAACGTGAACCACAATTAATTATCCAGACTATTCTAATAGCCTCCCAAACCAAACAGCTCCACCACAGGAAGTACAAAGGTGCACAGAACACCGCCCTCTGCAAGTTATCTCCATGTCGCACACCATCTTCACTGTCACGTTCTGTAAGTTCAAAACATTAAACTAATTCAAAGGAAATGTAGGTTTAACTTGGTGTTTACATTAAATGGGCTGTGCATGTATCACGCGGAAGCACGATGACATGCAATTCACGTATTTATACATAAAACTCGTAATGAATTATTCAGACAAGAATACAAGAATGATTTCATGCACACATAAATATACACACACACACACATGATTATTCAAACAGTCCTTAAATATAAAATATACAACACTTAACACTGTTCCTTTGTCATTGTGAGTTCATTCCTAGAACTCCCTGGTGGAGAACACTGTGTTCACCTGGAGATAAGTAGAAGCTCATTAAAGTGTTTCAACTCCACTTTCTGAAGGGCTGTAATACTGTAATAGGGAATAAATCTTGCTCTTTTCACTGATGCATTAGTACCAAAAATGAATTTTTTAAAAATATTTTAAAAGTTATTCCCTCATCTTACTAATTCAAAGAATCATTAAAATCTTTTCAAGACTTTTTAAAATCATCCTCATTGTTTGTTAAATAGATTTTTTTAACCCTTGTATCTCAGTTGGCAATTTTTTAAAATAATTTAGAAAGTTTTAAAAAGCTTGACAGCCAAATACTTTGGATTAAATTTGTGTTTGGGGGGGGTGATAAAGTTTGCCAATTTTGTTTCCTCATTTGTCACTGGGGCTTCTCTTTACAGCCACGCGTGCTCTGCTGCTGTTTTCTTTTTTTGACTGACTGTGAATGAACAAAAGCAGCACAGCCACCTCGTGTAGATAATGGACTGCCTTCATACAATGCTCTCGATAAACTGCATCTCCAAATGTTCATCTTCATTGTAACATACAAGATGACAGAGAAGACACCGGAGAGAACCGGTCGTAGGATTCCACCCGGTGGGGGACCACGATTCGATGGAGCAAGGTGACGGGGAACACGGAGGACTGGTAAATATGACTTCTGGAAGAGTTGAGCTCCAGCTTGTGCACATTTGACTGTTTAATTATAATGGGCCCTTTCTGTCTTTTTTTCTTTTCTTTACTAACCCTTTAACTAAGTTAAGATTCATAAATATAATTCCTTTAATCGTACTGAGTTGTAACAGGGTAGCAAATTACACAGCATCCACACAAACTGGAGTTTAGGGTGGGAGAGCTGTCCCAATCTCACAGGTTTCGGGGGGACCAGAATTTATCTCCCCTAGACTTACACAGCCCAAGAAAACCTGGGGGGGGGGGGGGTTTCCAAAGGTAAACTCTTTCCCATGCAAAGGGTGGTTGAAATGTTTTACACACCAATCCAGACTCAAGATCTCTCTGTCAATCTGTGCACAATTTTTCTCTGCAGCAGTAAGGGAATGTGACGCAAAGATTATAGGGCATTCACTTCCATCGCTCATAACATGTGACATGATTGCACCTACACCATAAGGCAAGGCATCATCACAGGCAAGCTTCACTGGGTGATGTGGATCATGATACGCGAGTACAGTGTCTGAATGACCACTTCATTTGTCTTTCGGAAAGCCAGCTCACACTGCTTTGTCCATTACCAATTCTTCCATATCTGTCCTGATTAGTTCAGGGGGTGGAGCACAGTAGCCAGGTTTGGCAGGAACCTGTTATAGTAATTGACAAATCCTAAAAAGGACCACAACTATGACACATCCTTTGGCCTTGGGGCATCCACCACTGCTTGGAGTTCTCAGCCCACTCATATAATCTTTGTGAGTCAATAGCCTGACCACAGTAAGTGATGCTTGTTTTAAAGTGCTCAGAGCCCATCATCTTCTCATCTTTTTAACACTGTCTTGAGAGTTTGGAGATGTCCCTTATTATTCTCACCGGTAACAATGATGCCATCCTGGTAACACTGAGTACCTGGGCAGCATTGGAGCTCCTGGTCCATAGCTTTCTGCAAGAGAGCAGGTGCACAGGCCTATTATGGTGAGAGCCATTTGTGAATGCTTATAGTGAGAAAAACTTCGGGCTCTTCTTCCATCTCCATCTGTAAGCAGCTCTCAGCCAAGTCCATTTTGCCCAAGAGTTTCCCTCCAGAAAGGTTTCCAAAGGTATCCTCCATCCTGGGCAGAGGGTATTGATCTAAGTTCAGTACCGGGTTGATGGTGACCTTACGATCACCACAGACCCTGACAGACCCATCCTTTGTGACTATCGGGACCACTGGCATTGCCCATTGACTCCACTCAACCTTGGAAAGAATTCCTTCAGCCTCCGTGCCATCTAGTTCACTGTCTACTTTATCACAGATGGTATAAGGAAACAGATGGGCTTTGTAAAATTTGGGTGTCGCATTTTCATTTAACACTATTTTAACTTTGATATGTTTGAGTTTTCCAGTGCTATCCTTGAACACTGCTGTGGCATCATCCAGTACCTTTCTTAGTTCACTTTGAGTTGACTCTATTGCAAGGGATGTGAATGCAAATGGTAGATGGATCAGCCAATCATGCCCCGCCTCACAATCCTGTTTTTACCACATACAAGCTCAATGTGGCTTGCTGGTTGTTGTACTTCACTATTACGAATGTCATTTCCACAGGTTTAAAGGCGCATCTTGCAGAAAATGCAACAAAGTAGGAGACATACAAAGAGAATGCTGGGTATTCAAAAATAAAAGGACTGCACATAGAAGAGAAAAAGATTAAAAAGACAATTTGCAGTTTAAAAAAAAAGAGCACTAATCTGCATGCTGTTGATGAAAAATTTGATGAGAGTGACATGGGACTGAGTAGCCTTAAGATTTACCGTGTGAAAACTAACAAGAGATCAGCAATATGGCTTACACCAGAAGTGCACAGCAAACTAATTAAAATGGAATTGGACACGGGCTCAACTGTTTCAGTCATTTCACCAAATGAGTTTGAATAGCATTTCAAAGATACTGAAATGAAGTTTGCAGATATTCAACTAGGAACTTGTACTGGAGAAAAGGTAACTCCTATGGAAGTGACATTTGTAATAGTAATAATTATTTATAATTATTTTAATTACGGTAATTAACACCTGGTACTCACGGTTTATAAACCCGTGAATTTCCTCCATTTTCTGCCTTTTTTTAAAAACTCGACTTTCTCTGTCCCTCTTCCAAAGAGACAAAATGCTCTGCTTTTTTTTAAAAACTTGATCATTTCTCTGCTCGTGAAGAAATCATGCTGCGCTTTTTAAAAAAAACTCAAACGTTCTGCTGCGTTTCAATGGATAAGTAGTCGTCTTGTGTTTGTTTTAAAACTTACTCAATGCCACTGTTGTGTTTTGTAACACCAAAGCTAATCAAAAGAAAAACATGGAGCCGGGAATAACACGTCTACTTTTCGTTTTTACTTTAGTGAGGCATATACATATGACGAGGTGGCGTTTTAATGTATGCCATTCACATATCTTTACATATAATGGTCATGAATTATATAAACAAACAGAGAATGCTGAATCAATGTATTTACAATATTACTCAAATATTACTGAAGTATGAAATACACAACACTCGGGGCTTTTGGAAACCGCTAAGTCATCCCAAAGCACAAATATAGCTGTAAAGCTGAAATGCTGGAATGAGGAGGTGTTGCAAGTTTCAATCCTATGTCCAGCTGGGAACCTGTTTTCAATTTTCACATTTAAGTAAAGCTGTGTGCAAATCAAAGCTGCTCTATTTCCAATACAGCAGATTTTGCAAACTTCCTCAGCTAATCAGACTAAACAAACTATTTGTTATCATCGGCAGTATGAATAAGCAGTCAGAAGGCAGGCCAATTCACCCACAATCTGCAACGCCCCCTCATGTGGTCAGTGCTGCAATTCCAAGCCATATTCTCTCCAGGCATCCATAAGCAGGGCTCTGTATGAACAGTCAATGCAGGCATCTGTTTATTTATTACATTTGCAGCAGGGAATTGAGCAGAATGTTAAATACTGGCTTTGTAACACCTCTATAAATGCCAAAATATTGATTTAAATTTTAGTTTGGTAGCTTCAGATTTCCAATTCTAAAAGCCAACAGGGAACGCAAGTGCCACAGGACAGAGTTCTGCATGTGACAATATTCCAACCAAGATCATTACCCAACAACTGGTATTTAAATCTCAGACACGTGAAGAGTTAAACATGGCATCAACTACTAGAGCCTACTTGCTCTGGGCTAATATCATATTTAAATGAAACTTGGTCTAATATTCCCATTTAAATCAATTCAGTTCTGAAAATTAGGAAATCTGTTTAATTCCTTTCAAATTAATATTTTTCTACAATGCTTCCATCATTTCCTCCCCTTGGTGAGCAGTGAGAGACAAATTATTCCAGATCTCACTATCACCATCCGAAGTTAGATGCTACAGTTAAATTCCACAACAAGCCATGCCCTCCAATTTCCTTCCTTTCTTTCTGAAGAAAGGTTGAAGGCAAAGAGGCAGCAGCAATATTAAAAGGACAATAATTCCAGCCGTACCAAAGAGCTCACATTTCAAGACTGAGCTGTACAAAAATCCAAACCCAGGGAAACGTGGAAATTCACAGCACACAGAGAAACCATTCAGTCAGCCACATCCGTACGGTGAGAAACTGAGCTATTTACTTCTATGCTCGTGGTCCGCGGCCCTGTAGATCACAGCTGTTCGGGAGTTCATCACATACCTTTTAAATGTGACAAGAGTCTGCATTCTTCAGCTCTTAGGCAGAGAGTTTCACAGTCACATTGCACTTTGACTTGCCCAAAGAAAACTCGGATCTCCCATCAATTAACTAATATCTACATTGCCTACTTATCAACCTCCATGCCCATCTCGTTCGCCCTGTGGAAGCCTCTCATAACTCAGAGGCTGGTTTACGGAACAAAGGCTTTATAGTGAATTTTTACCAGCTTGGAAATGGAGACAAAAGCAGATTGTGTTCTGCACGTGGCTAGGTTTCATCTGACTAGATGTGGCTAAATTAGGTATGGTGTTATTTCCTAAAACAAACATCCTTCACACAATAAACACAGAATACAATGAAACAAAAGGATTGAATGAATTCTGCGCAGAACAATGGAAGTCTTTTAGCGATAAAAAGCTCCAAACCTCAGGTCAGAAAAGTTTACTTCTTGAGATACATCAAAGTAAATTTATTATCAAATTACATATACTGTATGTCACCATACACAACCCCGGAGATCATCTTCTTGTAGGCATACTCAATAACTCTATAGAATAATAACCATAACAGAATGAAAGAAAGACCACACAACTTGGGCATTCAACGATTGTGCAAAAGACAACAAACTGTGCAAATACAAAAATAAAGAAATAATAATAATACATAAATAAATAAGCAATAAATATCAAGAGCGTGAGATGAAGAGACCTTGAAAGTGCGTGCATAGGTTGTGGGAACATTTCAATGATGGGATGAGTGAAGTTATCCCCTTTGGTTCAAGAACCTAATGGTTGAGGGGTAGTAATTGTTCTATACAGTAACATTTATTATATAAACAATAGTTTAAAGGTTCATTTGGAGATCCAACAATTGAACACAAGGCAGGATGATGCCTCAGTAAAGCAGACAGCATAATCAAAGACCTAAGAAAGAAATTACACTACAATTAAATGACAGTTGGAATATAGGAAGATAATCAGCTTCTTACCATGCCATTTTCCTTTAAATACAGTTCCAAATGACCCAGAACCTATTCTCTTCAATAATACAACTTCCTCGCCTTTTATTTCCCAGTAGTAACTGGAATCCCGTTGAACTCGAGGTCGCTGTAACACAGAATGCAGTGTTCAAACCAATTCTATAAATTATAGTTTAAGATGTGAAAAATATTCATTTTAGAATGTTGGTCAGTCAACATTCACATCTGCCTGATGGATAGGCCTAAAATATCACATTTGTCGGATTACATTTAAACCTCAATTCTTCCTGAGGTGCTGGAAGACACACTCAGATCCACACTCCAATCTGCTCATTCAAATAACCTTGACCGGAGTGAGAGAGCTGAAGTGAGTTCAACATTCTCTGAATTAAGGGAAAGAAAAGCAGCTTCGATTTTCGCTTTTGGTTAGCACCAAGTCCACCGCTGGGCAAGGGCGAGTGTGAGCACGAGAATGGTAGGGTAGTGGACAGCAGAACACTTTCCGGTACCAACGACCCAGGTTCAATTCCCGCACTGACTGTAAGGAATTTGTTTGTTCTCCCTATTGCTGCGTGGGTTTCCCCCGGGAGCTCCAGTTTCCTCCCAAAGTCCAAAGTCCGAGGTTGGTAGGTTAATTCTTCATTGTAAATCGTCCCGTGATTAGGCTAGGGTTAAATTGGGCAGCCCGGCTCGAAGGGCCAGAAGGGCCTATTTGGCACTGTATTACAATCAATAAAAGAATAGCTTCTTCTGCTTAATAAATTAAACTTTAGGATGACATATCATCATATGGGAAAAGACTCAAAAGGGTATATTACTTCACCTGTATTTTAGTATTTTTTCTCATTTTTCATCATCTTTGATGATCTCACTCCCTCCTCCCCTGACATCCACTCCCACTATTCCTCTTCTACCCCCATTCCACCAGCCACTCTGAATCAAACTCACAGACTGAGAGAGCAGGTTGCCAATGTGTGAAAGAGCAGGTTGCCAATATGTGAAAACTGTTTTCGCTATGTTTTCTCGTCCTTTGTACAGAATTCAGACTGAACATCTGTCTGGGTTTTCCGGAAGTTTCCGGTAGAGTGAGGAACACTTGCCCTGGCCTGTATTCACTTCAGCCCTCCACAAGAGGAGGATTTAAAACAGTACACTAAATTAACAATATCCCTGTGGTTTTTAAAAGCTTAAAAACAATTTCCTACCCGACTGTGTCAGTTACTTAATTGTAAATACAAGTGCCGAATACTCCTTTTGCCAGATGAATAATCAAGGAATGTTTTAAGTAACACAAATAATGCGAACTACAGCACTGTGTAAAAGCCTTGTACAGTGGCATGCAGAAGTCTGGGCACCCTGGTCAAAATTTCTGTTATTGTGAGTAGCTAAGCAAGTAATAGATGAACTGATTTCCAAAAGGCATAAAGTTAAAGATGTCACATTTCTTTAATATTTTAAACAAGAACATTTTTTTTATTTCCATCTTTTACAGTTTCAAAATAATAAAAAAGGAAAAGGGCCCGAAGCAAAAGTCTGGGCACCCTGCACGGCAGTACTTAGTAACACCCCCTTTGGCAAGTATCACAGCTTGCAAACACTTTTTGTAGCCGGCTAAGAGTCTTTCAATTCTTGTTTGGGGGATTTTCGCCCATTCTTCCTTGCAAAAGGCTTCTAGTTCTGTGAGATTCTTGGGCTGTCTTGCATGCACTGCTCTTTTGAGGTCTATCCACCAATTCCCAATGATGTTTAGGTCAGGGGACTGTGAGGGCCATGGCAAAATCGTCAGCTTGTGCCTCTTGAGGTAGTCCATTGTGGATTTTGAGGTGTGTTTAGGATCATCATCCTGTTGTTGAAGTCATCCTCTTTTCATCTTCAGCTTTTTTACAGACGGTGTGATGTTTGCTTCCAGAATTTGCTGGTATTTAATTGAATTCATTCTTCCCTCTACCAGTGAAATGTTCCCCGTGCCACTGGCTGCAACACAAGCCCAAAGCATGATCGATCCACCCCCATGCTTAACAGTTGGAGGGGGGTTCTTTTCATGAGATTCTGCACCCTTTCTTCTCCAAACATACCTTTTCTCATTGTGGCCAAATAGCTCTATTCAAAAGTTTCAAAGGAGAATCTAAAAAAGCCTGATGCATTTTGGAAACAAGTCCTGTGGAACGATGAAGTTGAAATAGAACGTTTTGACCGCAATGATTCCCCTCTTTCTGCCCCCTTCCCACTCAGTCTACAATAGAAACCCGCATCAGAAGCAAGTTTATCACTCAATACATTATGAAATTTGTTTCTGTTTTTTTTTTTTACGGCACCAGACCAGTGCAATACATAAAATCACTGAGGCATCCTAGCTATATAAACGTGCATTAAGATTCTTGCACGGTACTGTATAAAACACACTCACTCCAGTTAAGCAGGGTGAATAAAAGGATGCGTGCGCTGACTGCTGATGAAACACTAGAAAATGTTTTTTTAAAGGTCTGATAAAGTGTTCAACTAATAACCAATGTTCTATTCTATGCTTCATATTGCCAAGTGATACAGCTGACCACAAATATCTAAGCTAAGCCTTGACCCTGAGGAACTTTCTAAGAAGAGTTGTGTGGATTCTCAGGAAGTATACAGTCATTCTTTGGGCTCCTCCGTTTACTTGTACTTACTATCTTCTTTGTTCCTTCAGATGTTGCTGAGGGTCTTCTGTCTCGGTGAGCTTGAACGGGAGACTTCTGTTTAGAGTCACGTGTCGGGCTTAAGCTGGGTGGACTATTTGACAATGCTGATGAAGGAGCTGGGTAAAAAAAAAAGTTTAATATTATAGTTGGGCTTCAATTTTTGAAAAACTTTAATTAATTTACTTTGCATTTGCATTGACAATCTATAATACTGGGAAATCCACACAAGCATCATACGAAACACACACAAAATGCTGGAGGACTGAGCATTTGAAAACCTCCATTCGAATGTTGAATGAGCATCATATGAAAATTATCTGCAAGTTTCAACAAGTATGTAAATTGTGCAGTGGGGCTCACTTTACTTGGATCCAATCTAATGTTCCAACAGTTGGGTGTCTCCCAATTGGAAAACACGAAAAAGCTCAAACTCTCTGCACTGGCAAGCTGCCTCTTTTACATTCAGTTAAATTCTTAAGACTTGGTCATACACAATCTGCCTCCAAATTCACTAGATAAATCAAGTGTGTAATTACAGGGATTGCATGCTAATACACAATATAGCGGTTACTTGAAAAATAAATCAAAACTTCTTAAAGACTGTGAGGGATTCGACAGTGTATGACTTGCTTCCAAATAACCAAGTTCCAAGTTGAAAAAAGTACCTTAAATATTCTATTACGAAACCAGCAAAGACAAATGATCCTATATAATGATATTAGCAAAACTAGCAGAATTAGCAATAAGAGAATTAGCATACTAAGTGAAATAAGCGGTCAACAGGAAAAAAAAATCCATGTCCATATTAAGTCTCTATCTAACTAACGACACAAAGGGGGAATACGTGACTATACTCACGTACTTCTACCATGCCCAAACCCACATGACAAATTACCATAACCCGTAATAAAAATACCCAAGGCAAAATATAATACATCAAAAATAGGTCCATGACTCCTACACACAACTGGAAAATAGAAACTTTAACCAAGTGCATTTCATGGCTATCTGGAGAAAACAAATATCAGAGTTGTATTGTACATGAATTCTTTGACAATATGGTGAACCTTTGAACCTTTTCTTGGTAGATTGGTTTGGAGACAACTAGATACAGAAGGGCTTCCATTTGAGTTTTATATTGGCCCCACCAAAATTAAAATGTGTGAACAATCTTAAATAAGTGCTACGAATTATGTAATATTAAATGAGAATGTTATTTCAATTAACCGCCAATAAATACCGCAATTATTTAAAATAATAATGATGGCATATTGTATGATGCTTGCCCAACAGGGAGAGGAAATGAAAAATACCATTTGTATATATCATGTCTCCTAGCAACAAGCTGACACAAGCTGCTTTGTCCCCTGATCTTGCTGGAAATCAGGATGTATATATCCCATATGTATAGAAAACAATAAGCAACTTACTTCTTGGAGTGTGACTTCGTATTGCATCCTGTAAAACAAAATATATTATTTCTGAATATCTATTAATAGTTAATGAATTGGAATAAATAATGCATTGTTTTGTTTAATCTGTTTCAAACTGTCGCAAATGAATTTGTCAAATTAGTAAATCGACATTTTTGGGTGAAATGCACCAAATCAAATCTGGCTGTAGCAGCTTTAAATCTTCCATGCCAGCCTAACCAAAGCTCCTCTAAGTCAACCAATTTTTCCAACTCAATTACAAGAAAATAATGCCAATCTGTTCTAAATCAACTATTCTGAAACAATATTTGTTAATTCATTATGTGCCGTGTCATATGACATAGGCGATCATGATCTTTCCATGACCAACATTGTTCTTGGAAAACTTATCTAGAGAATTAGTTTGCCATTGCTTTCTTCTGGGCAGTGTCTTTACAAGACGGGTGACCCCAGCCATTATCAATACTCTTCAGAGATTGTCTGCCGGGAGTCAGAGGTTGCATAACCAGGTATATGCATTATTAAATGACAATAAAGGAGGACCGCGTGTCCTCATAACCTAATCTAATCTAATATGCACCATCTGCTCCCATGGCTTCACATGACCCTGATCGGGGGCTAAGCAGGTGCTACACCTTGCCCAAGGGTGACCTACTGGCTAGCAGAGGGAAGGAGCACCTTACAGTTCCTTTGGTAGAGACGTATCTCCACCCCGCCACGCTAACAGCAAAGCATATTATACGTTAAGAATTCACTATAACCTATTTTAACTAGTTACTCATAGAGAAACTAGTTTTCACTATATGTAACATGAATATGAAATTGACCTAAAAATATCTTAAGGACCGAGGCACGCATCACCTTACCTCAATAATATTGTTATCAATTGGCATGTTGGTGCTGGACATGTGAACATTGGGGGTAGATGACGATCTTTGTCGCTGACAGAGCTGTCCTTCTGTAGTTGGGAAAGGCATGGGACAGTTGAAGGCATGAGAACTGGAATACCTATACTGCAAGCTGAAAACAAAGGGGGGAAAGCACAGCGTCAACCGTCAAATAATTCAAGAAACGATGGAAATTCCTCTCTGTTCAACGCTTCCAACTCACCTCTCAGGAAGTCGTGACAGAGACTCCCGAACCCGCCGCGTGGTCATTTGAGTAATAGATGGTACAACTCCATCACTGTTAGAGGACGAGAACAATCTGGAGTAGGGCGTACCAGCCTGATAAGCTCTAACGGAACACAGACAAAAGAAATGAGCTGACAATTATAATACACAGGGTATTAATTACGATACTTATCACGCAACTAAAAATAACGAAAAAAAACAAAAACAATCTCCCCATCGTGGGGTGGTGGTGGCAAAAGAACTACAGCCTTCATAGTGTACGAATTACAGGCTTAACACAACCGTCACCGAAATCAGCTCAGCAATGTCACTGAAACCCAGAACCCTGAGACAGATATGGGGGCAGCACAGTCACAGAGTGGTTAGCGCAATGCTTTACAGTAGAGTGACCCGGGTTCAATTCACACTACTGAAGTTCGTACATTTTCCCTGGGGGCTGCATGGCTTTCCTCCAAGTACTCTGGTTTCCTCCCACAGTCCAAAAGATAAACCAGCTGGTAGGTTAATTAGTCATTGTAAAGTGTCCCGTGATTAGGCTCAGATTAAACTGGGAGATTGTTGGGTGCTGTGGCTTGAAGTGCCAGAAGGGCCTACTGTGCATTTTATAGAACCATAGAACATTACAGCACAGAAACAGGCCCTTTGGCCCTTCTTGGCTGTGCCGAACCATTTTTCTGCCTCGTCCCACTGACCTACACTTGGACCGTATCCCTCCATACACCTCTCATCCATGTACCTGTCCAAGTTTTTCTTAAATGTTAAAAGTGAGCCCGCATTTACCACTTCATCTGGCAGCTCATTCCACACTCCCACCACTCTCTGTGTGAAGAAGCCCCCTCTAATGTTCCCTTTAAATTCAATTAATCAATAAGTAGATATATAAATAGATGGATTACAAGTTACCCGCTCTAGTGTCAATTTTTTTCTGAAGGCAGGAGTTAAAAGTCAGAATCTACAATATTCATATTTCTTACCAGCCTGGAGAACTTATGCAGAAGCCACACACCATCAGCACAACGTATAGAATCATAACAGTAATATCAATCACACAAAAGCTTCAGTCATTTAAACACACATGACAAAAGGTTTTTGGAAGTACCTGACATTATTCCAGTCAATACACATGGTGGGGATTTTGGTGCTGCAATGCTCGTGAAACTTGTAACCACAGGTCTGACACCGGAACCCATTCAATAAGAATTTCTGACAGATATCACAGAACGCCAATTTCAGAAAGGTTTTCCGAACCTTTGAATAAGATAAAATGATACAGGCTTACAATAGTCACACTGCGAAAAATGTTTATCGTTTGGCACCAAGAACCAACCCAAAATACTTACAAAGTTGTGAGTAGTTAAGGGGAGATGATCCAGGACTTCAACCAGCAACTCTTCACCAATCAAGGAAGTTGCATCCGTGGTCCAATCAATGCGGTACTTTGAGCTACAGATTGTGCAAAAGATATTAACAAAACTGTTGAAAATTTTCAAGTTATTTTTCTTCTCTAACACAATCAGTGGCAACAGCAGCATAGCTGACTTCTGCCCAAATCTGCAAAATCTGTTTCCTGAAAACATCCCATTCAGACCAATGGCTCTCCTTCTAGCAATCACCATTGTGACGTGCCGTGTTGTATGACGTGGGGGATCAGAGTCTTTCCATGACCATGATTGGTCTGGGCAAATTTTTCTACAGAAGTGGTTTGCCATTGCCTTCTTCTGGGCAGCGTCCTTACAAGACGGGTGACTCCAGCCATTAACAGCACTCTTCAGAGATTGTCTGCCTGGCGTCAGTGGTGGCAGAGCCAGGACTTGTGATATGCACCGAACGCTCATACGACCATCCACCACCTGCTCCCATGACTTCATGTGACCCTGATCGGTGGGGGAGGGGCTAAGCAGTGCTACACTTTGCCCAAACACGCACTGCCAGCTCGCCGAGAGGAGCACTTTACAGGCATATTGCCACCCCGCCACCTTGGGCAATACCTGCCTCTTACGAGGAAACGCCTGTCACCTAGGGCTCACAGAAGGGATCACCATTCTGTAGAGCTGTACAGTAATGCTTCAATATCATGGGACCACTGCATATTAAACCCAATTGTCTGACTCCCACAGAGTTCATCAGTTAGCGTTCCTGGCAAACCCAGCACTGTGAAGGCGTCACCCATGCAGACTGAACACCCGATGACCAATCTTTGCGTGGACTGGCAACATTTCATTTCATACGTGATTGACATGAAAACCTTGGTGATGTTTCTCAGCTGTATAGTTTTTGGGAGTTCGGCGAGGTGGCCATGAGGAGACTGCCTCCAGCATAAATGCTCCCCTATCATTCACCGGCAAAACTCTGCAACTCATTTTCTGTTATCGAGCTTAAAGAGAATGCAAACTGGCAGCGTTCCTATATCTGCTAGTGAGTTTACCCAGTCCCCTTCTGGAGAAAAAAAACTTCAAATGTCTCATCTGTCAGGAATTTAATACATTTTTATTTCAAATAAAAAAACACTTAAATGGAGTATATGGATATAGGAAGCTTGTGTCCATGTTCTCATTACTTACAGGAGAAGTTCTGAAGTTCAGCTTTAAAGCTTTACACACCAATGAGGCGGCAGCACTAAAAACCAATCCTTTCCAAGGCAAGGGGCTTACAATAACACACACGCGCGTGCTCCCCCCCACCCACACACAAGACAAATCATTGAATTAAACAAATAAGAACAGTACAGCATTATCCAGTTTCAAACACAGGATCACAGAGAGGATGGAGGCTGCACAGGGGTCATTTGAAAAGCTATGGAATTGTTATATAATTGTTGGGAGAAAATGCAAAAATGGGTCTACCTATCAATTGCAAAAAGACAGAATGTAGGGTGATATCCAAAAAGAAGGAGAATCCTATCTGCAGGCTGAGAATAAACGGGGAAGACATAAAACAAGTACAAAATTTTTGCTACTTAGGAAGCTGTGTGACATTAGATGGCAGGTATGACTTGGACATCAAAAGAAGAATAGGGATGGCAAAAGACACCTTTACGAGAATGAAGAGTATACTGACCATTACTAAACTAGGCATGACAACCCACCTCAGAGTACTGAAATGTTACGTTTATCCAGTTATGTTATATGGCTCAGAATGTTGGACAATATCTAGTAACATGAGGAAACGAATGGTAGCAGCAGAGATGTGGTTTTTGAGGAGGATGCAAAGAATATTGTGGACGAAACGAATATCTAACGAGGATGCCATGAACAGAGCAAGCACAAAAAGAGAAATAATGTATGAGATCATGAAAAGGCAACGTAACTTCATTGGACATGTGATTAGGAAAGAGGTGTTAGAATGCACGGTAATTATGGGAGAGATCGAAGGGAAGAAAGCAAGAGGAAGACAAAGACAAATACTGATGGAGACAGTAACCAGAGAACTGGAAATGAATACCAATGAATTGATCCACTTGACCTGAAAGAGGAGTGTGTGGGCCATGGCAGTCAACGCTCAAACTGGGCACGACACCTGATGGTGATGATGATAGAACTGTATAGGAAATTAATCACTGCTAACTCTGTAAAAGAGTTAATCACTGACAATACCTCTGAGAGGTCACTATTAGGCTACGTCCACACTACGCCGGATAATTTTGAAAACGCCGGTTTCGAGTAAAAACGAGAGGTGTCCACACTAAGTGATTTTCAAAATATCTCCGTCCACATTAGGCGGATATTTGGGCGAATCTCCTCCTACTGGGCATGCGCAGGACACACAGAAAACAAGCAGAGAGGAAACGGTATACTTGGTGCGCGTTTGTCCAGTTACGGACTAGAGAAACTACAAAGGAATTGCTCCTGGCTCTCGCGCAGGAGGACTTAAAACTTATAAAAAAAACAAATACTGGAGCGTATGGAGGCAACCGACAGGGAGTTCACGGACAGTATGACCCGACTGATGACAAACATTGAAAAACTGACCAACTCCGTTGCATTAATAAAGCACCTTGTTAAATGTATAAAACGTCTGCATCAGCGTTATCTTGTATTTCCATACAATGTTACATTAGGCTGTTACACATCTATTGTCAGAGAAGTACTTGCATAAATAGGTAAACCACCTTCATACAAGCAAGGACAGAAAACAGGGCGAAGTGAGTATACTTATTTATTCAGTAAGCTATGGGTCAAAGTATTTGGTGAGTACATAACTTTTCAGGCTTCAGTCTCGTTGCCGTCTGTTCTGAAATTGTAAGATGGTGGCGTTCAAGAAAGCAATGAACATCTGTTCTGGCACGTCATGACAGCGTTTTCAAATAGTCAAAAAAGCTCACTTTACAATTTAACTCTCACGCCGTTCACACCGACTGCACGTTATAACAGCTTGCACAGTACCAAGCAGAAGCAGAAAAAAGCATTGTAGTTGTGGGGTCGTCATGACAACGTTTTTAAATCTCTCCGGTTATCCCGTACACACTACGCCGGATATTAAGCGTTTTCAGATTTATTCACTCTGGAGAGTGTTTTCCAAAATCTCTATTTTCAGGGGCTGAAAACGCCAGCTCAGTGTGGACGGGAGGGCAAAACGAAGAGAAAAAGCTTCGTTTTCAAAATTAAAACAACAGGAATTCTGCAGATGCTGGGAATTCAAGCAACACACATCAAAGTTGCTGGTGAACGCAGCAGGCCAAGCAGCATTTGTAGGAAGAGGTACAGTCGACATTTCAGGCCGAGACCCTTCGTCAGGACTAACTGAAGGAAGAGTTAGTGAGAGATTTGAAAGCTGGAGGGGGAGGGGGAGATCCAAAATGATAGGAGAAGACAGGAGGGGGAGGGATGGAGCCAAGAGCTGGACAGGTGATAGGCAAAAGGGGATACGAGAGGATCATGGGACAGGAGGTCCGGGAAGAAAGACAAGGTGGGGGAGGACCCAGAGGTTGGGCAAGAGGTATATTCAGAGGGACAGAGGGAGAAAAAGGAGAGTGAGAGAAAGAATGTGTGCATAAAAATGAGTAACAGATGGGGTACGAGGGGGAGGTGGGGCCTTAGCGGAAGTTAGAGATGTCGATGTTCATGCCATCAGGTTGGAGGCTACCCAAACGGAATATAAGGTGTTGTTCCTCCAACCTGAGTGTGGCTTCATCCTTACAGTAGAGGAGGCCATGGATGGACATGTCAGAATGGGAATGGGATGTGGAATTAAAATGTGTGGCCACTGGGAGATCCTGCTTTCTCTGGCGGACAGAGCGTAGATGTTCAGCAAAGCGGTCTCCCAGTCTGCATCGGGTCTTGCCAATATATAAAAGGCCACATCGGGAGCACCGAACGCAGTATATCACCCCAGTCGACTCACAGGTGAAGTGTTGCCTCACCTGGAAGGACTGTTTGGGGCCCTGAATGGTGGTAAGGGAGGAAGTGTAAGGGCATGTGTAGCACTTGTTCCGCTTACACGGATAAGTGCCAGGAGGGAGATCAGTGGGGAGGGATGGGGGGGACGAATGGACAAGGGAGTTGTGTAGGGAGCGATCCCTGCGGAATGCAGGGGGGGGGAGGGAAAGATGTGCTTAGTGGTGGGATCCAGTTGAAGGTGGCGGAAGTTACGGAGAATAATATGTTGGACCCGGAGGCTGGTGGGGTGGTAGGTGAGGACCAGGGGAACCCTATTCCTAGTGGGGTGGTGGGAGGATGGAGTGAGAGCAGATGTACGTGAAATGGGGGAGATGCGTTTGAGAGCAGAGTTGATAGTGGAGGAAGGGAAGCCCCTTTCTTTAAAAAAGGAAGACATCTCCCTCGTCCTAGAATGAAAAGCCTCATCCTGAGAGCAGATGCGGCGAAGATGGAGGAATTGCGAGAAGGGGATGGCGTTTTTGCAAGAGACAGGGTGAGAAGAGGAATAGTCCAGATAACTGTGAGAGTCAGTAGGCTTATAGTAGACATCAGTGGATAAGCTGTCTCCAGAGACAGAGACAGAAAGATCTAGAAAGGGGAGGGAGGTATCGGAAATGGACCAGGTAAACTTGAGGGCAGGGTGAAAGTTGGAGGCAAAGTTAATAAAGTCAACGAGTTCTGCATGCGTGCAGGAAGCAGCGCCAATGCAGTCATCGATGTAGCGAAGGAAAAGTGGGGGACAGATACCAGAATAGGCACGGAACACAGGTTGTTCCACAAACCCAACAAAAAGGCAAAATTATCCGGCGTAGTGTGGACATACCCTTAGTGAGCAGGCAGCAATCCTACTACCTATTGTCAAAGGTTTTTGGTTTAAAAAAAAATCACAAAACTTGTGGTAAAATTGTGTTTTTTCAAAATCTGTTTTTAATTATATATCAATTTGCAGATTGCACTTTGAGAATAAGATAGTCAAATCCACCAAGAAATTGATTCGTGCACTGTCATACTCCTTGGATTTGACCTGAGTATTCACACCTCCTTGGTTTTAACTGAATTGTAATGGACTGGAATTGTGTCTATATTTCAGTCGATGTTGCTGCTATATATTCACTGCTCAAGAGTTATCCCGTTCCAAATTCAACTTCTTAGCGAATTCGGAATCTGTTAGCTGTGGTCTGCTCCTCCGGGCTTATCCTCCTACGACCCCACCCCATCCCACCCAAGTATCTCATTCCCACTTTCTGCTTCACAACTTAATGCACTGTAGATTAATCTGAAAGGAAGAATCTTCTGGCTGAATCATATCAGATTATACAAATAACTAATTTGCATTGATCTGAATTGCAGCCTCTCTTTAAGTACAAGATATTTCAATTTTTTTTGCATTTTCTTGGCAACAACACAAACATAATAGTCAAAACCAAATTACCTCCATTCTGAATTCATTCGCCTTTCTCTTACATCACAAAGTGAGGCCATTCAGCCCATCCATACTTTGTAATATTAATTGCTACTTCTATTTGTTCTTTTCATGTCCAAAACGCAAAATGAGCAACTAATTGCAAATATAAACATATAATCCGATAGGCCACACGCTACAAACCGTAACAGTTACTTAACATAACAGACCAAAATAGAAGGATCCAGGTTATCCAGAATATACTGAATCTGGCATGTCTACCAGTTAACCAAATATACAATGCAGATGATGGAAATTTGGTTTGCACTTCCCTCATGACTTGACATATTTCCGTGGGATCTTGCTATATTTCCATAAGGCTTTGATGTTGTACTTTGTGTCATTATCTCAAGTCCAGTGGCAAATGGTAGAACCTCTCCTGCATAGATATTCGAGAACAGCTTGCTTAATTGCTGTTTGCCCTTTTTGTTTCAATAAAACCAGAATATGAAATGCACTGCTGCACAAGCTCCTATAGAAAATGGGCTGTGATTCTGCAAATGTGAGGAGTATAATGAACGCCTGAAGCAGCTACACCTCAGAATGGTATTTCCCCCCACTTCTCTCTTCTAAGCCGTTTCCATTTTCTTCCAGCTTCCCAGGATTTATTACCGTCTGTAAATTCCACATCATTTAAAAATCTGTGTAATCTCTGCCTATTTCAATCCACTCTCCCATATTGTTAACACTGAAATGTCATACTGGAACTACTAATGCTTCTCAAAGTCCAACCCTATGCCCCCATTGTGAGAGGTGGAAATGGGCAAGGCTGGCCAACCGGGCTCAGGTGAAACTGTACAGGCCAATCGCCTGTACAGTGAATACAACGGATTACAGAACCATTGATGAACGCCAACAATGGAGGTGGGAGATCATCAATTACCCACGCTCCACTGGGAGCAAAGGGCCCAAGAAGAAGAAGAAGAACTATTAATGGAACATACTTCACAACATTAATAATTTCTGTCATGTTTATTTTCAGTTTGAGCACTAAAACCTTTCAATTATTTCTCTTCAAAGGAATCTTCGGTGCTGGAACACAGCTTCGCTCTGCCTCCTTCTAAAATTGCTCCTCTGAATCTCGGGCACTAGAAAAATTACACAATGTCTCTTTGATGCAGTAAAGTAGTTCAAAGCATCAAATTATTCCATCAGGATGTGTCTATTTACTTTGAAATATTTCAATGATTCTTGTTCCATTGGGTATTTCAATGATATAATAGGAAACAAGAAGATGGTAAACATATTCTTAAAAAGTAATTCCAGTCAGCAAGGATGGCCTGTCAATGATCCAATAAAAGAATACATTTGCTTTTTTCTGTATTGTTAAATGTTATTTTATTGGCTGGCACAAATATCTTATGTAACCAATAACATAAAATTCCTTTGCTCATCTATGCATTGCCTAGAGCTTCATATTGCACTGGAAATGACTCGATCTATTGCAGCAGTTACCTTCACCAATCATTACAAATTTCTTTAAAGTACACTGGAACAGTGACCAGGTCTTTTATTTTATTACATCCATCAGCACTTGTATCACCAAAATAGAAGCAGACAAGCATCTCCAAAAGAACCCGGCTGCAAATTATATTTAATCTGGAAGCAGATCTTGTTCTGCACTAATTTATTTAAATGGCTCAATACTTCTCCACTGAATCAGGATTAGGTTTACTTTTGCTGATGTACATTATGACACGAAATTTGCTGTTTCGTGACAGCAGCAGAGTGCAGAGACATAAAATTAATCATAAATCACAAATATAAATAATAGTGCAAGAAAAGGGAATAGTGAGGTAAAGTTCCTGGAACGTTCAGGAGGATGAGAAGAAGCTGTTCCTAAAATGTTGAGTGTGCATCTACAGATTCTTCTACCTCCTCCCCAATGGCAGCAATGAGAAGAGGGCACGTGAAGGTCCTTCACGACGGATGCGGCCTTCCTGAGGCACGACCTCCTGGAAGACGTCCTCGATGGAGGACAGGTTTGTGCCTGTGATGGAGCTGCCCAAGTCTACCACCCTCTGCAGCCTCTTGAAGCCCTGCTCATTGGAGGCTCTGTACTCGACTTCATGAGCTGGTCATTTTGATCGCACAAGCAATTACCCTACTCCATGACAACGTCCAAAGCAATCAGAGAATGCCTATGCTCGTGCTGGGCAGACTTCAGCATTTACCTTTGGGGTTTGGCTCAGAGATAAAAGCACCCTTGGACTGATCAACTGCGAGCTATTTGCATAAGAGACTCTATAGCTTATCCAATTTGGATCTTTTATGCAAATTATGCTATATTATAATTTACTCATCTCTTATATAAAATTGACATATTTAATGTCATAGGTGGTGGAAGTGCGGAATTGCTTTGTTCTCTGAAGGGTTGCAGATAGCATGGAATATTGTCCAATCCTTAGGCCTGATGAGTTCCTCAAGCATTTTGTGTGTGTTACTTTGGATTTCCAGCATCGGCAGAATTTCTCATCTTTACAGTCCTTAATCCTGTCTACATGATAGAAGGGTGGTCATTGGTGAGACAGCTGAAGATGATTGGCCAGAATGCCGCGGAATCTCCTTCACTTCTGGTCGAGAGCTAAGCCAACTGGCCTACAGCAACACAATGACCTTCAAATTGCCCAGTATGGTTCCAGCTCGCAGTCAGTTTCCCACCAGATTCAGTTTTACTACCTGGTCTCAGGAACAAGTCACTTTCATCCCACTAGTGGAAATGAGTTCCATTGTCCATATTTGAACCAAGACCAGTTGACTGGTCCTGGAATGCAATGAGTATGTGACTGATGAGAAAGCGCGGATCAACCCTTTCTATCACTTTGCTGACGACTGGGAGTATTCTGCTGATGCAGTAATTAATTGAATTATTTTTTCCTGTTTTTAAGATATGTTCCACTCAGCTGTGCAGATGCCAGTGCACAGTTATATTGAGATTGAAGCAAAGAACACAAAACCACCCTTTCCTTTTTGTGCAATGCTGCACTTCCACCAAATTTTCCAATTCCCCAAAAGAATCAGTGTCCTATCGGTGTTCAAGAAGTTCTATTGAATTAAATTTATATCTGGCCTGGACTTCCAAATGCATCATGACTTTTACCAACAACGAAGACCGTGTAGAACTCACACTCCGATGGTTGGTGTCGACCATAGATGTCGCATCCTAGCTGCCTTCGTGATACACAAGCCAGGACAGTACGATATGGAAAGCAAGATGGAAATTAAATTGATTACCAGATGGTGTACGTTTTCTGCGAGGCATACTCAGCACATCCGTAGAATAGTAACTAATACAGGGTCAATGAAAGGTCAACCAGAAACAACGAGCTGTGCAAATGCAAATATAAATAAATAGCAATAAGTAGTGAGAACATGAGATAATGAGATGAAGAGTCCGTAAAGTGAGCTCATTGGTCGTGGAAATGTCTCATTGGATGAGCAAGTGAGTGCAGTTAGCCCATTTTGTTCAAGGGCCTGATGATTGTGGGGTAGTAGGTGCTCCTGACCCTGGTGGTGCCAGTCCTGAGGCACGTGTAACTTCAACCTGATGGCAGCAGTGAGAAAAGAGCATGGCCTGGGTGGTGAGGATCTCTGATGATGGATGCTGCGTTTGTATGAGAGTGTTTCATGAAGATGTGGTCAATGGTTGGGAGGACTTGACCTGTGATGGACTGGGCAGAATCCACTACCTTTTTGTAAGATTTTCCATTCAAAGCCATTGACGTTTCCATACCAGGCTATGGTGCAGCCAATCAGTACACTCTCCATTACACATCTATAGAAGTTTGTCAAAAAGTTTTTTGATGATATGCCAAATCTCTGCAGGTCCTCTGTAATAGTAACTCCAAGAAATTTAAAGTTGCTAACCCTCTCTACCTCTGATAAGGACTGGCTTATAGACCTCTGGTTTCTTTCTCTTGAACTACAATTAGTTCCCTGGTCTTGCTGACATTGAGTGAGAGGTTGTTGTTATTACACCACTCCAGCCAAATTTCCAGTCTCCCTCCTGTATGCTGATTCATCAACCCCTCTGATATGGCCCACAACAGTGGTGTGTGTCATTGACAAACCTGAAAATGGTGTTGGAGTTGTGCTTAGTCACACAGTCCTAGGTGTAAAGCGAGTAGAGCAGAGGGCTAAGCACACATCCCTGTGGTGCACCAATGCTGATGGAGAAGGTGGAGGAGATGCTTTTTTCCCCAACCCAAACTGATTGGGGTCTGCAAGTGAGGAAATCCAGAAGTTGCTACCCATGCAGTAGGCTCCCCATGCCCGTGCAGCTGATGATTCCAAAAGGTATGGCAGAGACCAATACAGTTTGGCATTACTGGCATCGCAGGAGCTGCCAGTCAGCATTGAGCTCAACATTGAACCGCCTTAGGGACTCCAGCTCCAGAGTTCTCCTTGGGGTTTCATCCAAAGCCTTCCCCATGAGTGGGGAGAGCCGCAAGGCAGCGGAGGTTTGAGATCAGTTTCCCTTCTAGACAAGTTGCCAACCACAGCTGACGACACCCATCTGCCCGAAGTGACTGGTTTTAAAGGCACCAGTAACATGCCTTTGCCCCTTCTGCTGTCAGCAGAAATGGATCCGTTGAACACGTAAAGGCCAGGAGCTGGACCTGATTGTCGGAGGCTATCTGAGACACACATCACTGGGAGTAATCCATAGGTAGTGGGAGCTTATCTCTCATAAACCCACGCCATCCCCGGCTATAACAAGCTCCTCACACACACTTTTTCATAGTCAAGTATGTTTCTGTAGTGTGTCACAGAGGAAAATCATGGCAAAACATTTGCAGAGCTATTTGATACGTCCAGCTTTTTATTTACCATAGTCTGTTAGATCACTCATGCTGGCATCAAGAACAATATCATTACAGGAAGAACAAGATTAGAAATAAACAATGTCATCCTTAATGAGTTATCAATAATTTACTCAGAGTATAAAGTAAATTTGACTCCATTAGAGAACATTACAAGTAATTCAGCCATTATTCATGGTAACAGAAGAGACAGGCCTTCTTACCATCCTTGGGGAAGCCTGAAGACTGAACAGCAATCGGGCTGAAGGCCTCGGACTTTCAAAGCCTTTTTGAGGCTATCCTGTACAGTCATACCTGGCCGTACATTCACCTGCAGGAACAGAGAGCAAGGGTACCAGGTTACAAATACAAAGCAACGCACACAAAATGCTGGAGGAACTCAGCAGGTCTGTTCAATAAGACAGTCAACGTTTCAGCCGCGATTTTTCTGCAGAACTAGAAGAGTAGGGGGTGGGGGTGGGGGAGGGGGGTAGCTAAGAGGTGATAGGGGAGGCCAGGTGGATGGGAAAGGTAAGGGCTACAGAAGGAGGAGTCTAACAGGAAAGGAGTGTGGACCATGGGAGAAAGAGATAGAGAAGAAGCACCAGGAGATGTGATTGGCAGGTGAGAAGACGAGGTGAGAGGCCAGAGTGGGGAATAGAAGAGGGAAGAGAAATAGGATTTTTTAAAATTTCTCCTTCTGGTAAAAAAAAATTTACCTTCCCCATTCCCACTTTTTCTATTCCTTACTCTGGTCTCTACCTCTTCTCCTCACATGCCTATCACGTCCCCATGGGGCCTCTCTTCCTTCTCTTTCTCCCATGGTCCACTCTCCTCTCCTATCAGATTCCTTCTTCCGCAGTCTTTTAGCTTTTCCACCCACCTGGCTTCTCCTATCTTCTTTCTTTTTAAATCTTTTTATTATTATTATATTATTCAAAAATAACATGAGTACATCGAAGTAAACAACACTTACAATGTCTCAAGGGAAAAAAAACATTATTTTAAGGAATGAAAAATTTTGGTGATGACAAAAAAAAACCCTACTAAGCAGAAAAAGTGGGAGGAAAGAACCCATTAGGTGTACAACCTGGAGCCATGCGTCATACAAAAAGCTTCTACAGATAAACATCAAACCGCCAGCAAGAAAAAAAATACCAAAAATTTACAATTAGATTGTGGAGAAAATCTTATCAATTAAATCAAATGATAATAATGAGCAAATGAACCCCATCTTTTCTCAAAATCAAATAAAGGTTCAAAGGTTCAACTTCTAATTTTCTCCAGACTAAGACGTAGCATCACTTGAACCATTGTGATGAAGTGGGTGCTGATGTATCCTTCCACTTCAACAAAATGGCCCTCCTAGCTATCAATGTGACAAATGCAATAACATGTTGGTCAGACACAGAGATACCACGGATATTCCTATCATCTTCTAGCTAGTCCTCCTTTCTCTCCTCCCACCTTTTTACTCTGGTGCTTTTCCAGTCCTGAAGAGCAGTCTTGACAGAAACATCACCTGTTTATGCATTTCCATAGATGCTGCCTGACCTGCAGGGTTCCTCCAGCATTTCTGAGTGTGTCAGTCCGGATTTCCAGCATCTGCAGAATCTCCTGTTCAGATATGCATAGTTCTGCATTCTTTTTATCTGATTTTGAAGTATACTTTTAACTTAAAATGTGATTTAATTATACATACAAATTACATGTGCCTTTCTTTGAGAGTACAACAAAGTTAAAATTGTGATCGATAGATTTTGCCCAAATTGCTGAGCATTCCCAGCTGTCTGAATGACAGGTCATAGGTCTTCACTCTTTTTCCCCTCTCCCCAAAGATGCTGCCTGACCTGCTGAGTATTTCCAATGTTTTCTGCTTTTATTTCCAACCCAGTATTTTATAACCCCATCTAATGCTTCATAAATGCTAAAAATATTAGCTAAAAATTGTACATGTTCTTTCCTTGTTTGCTGTTCATGAAGATGCTTTAATATGATTTGCTAATTGGTTTACCAAGTGCTGTTATGATTCGGGGGTACCACTGACAACCTAGTAACCACCAGTTTCAGAAAAGTGGAAGACAATAAAACAAAAATCGAGTGCTACATACTTTAGTGACCAAATTTCTTCAAGATCAGCTTCATTACTGACCACAAAACTCCAGACCAATATTTTTTATGAGTAACATTCAACCAAACTGCAAGTCTATATCCAGTACTATCCATATCCTGTTCACATCCCAGGCTCAGTAGCAAATTATAAAGTAAGATGTCCCGAGTTCTGAACTGAGGGAGGCAACAGTACACCCCAGGTACAGTCTACCCTCAACACCTTCTACCCCAAGTACATTACTTGAGTCTGCCAAGATGACCACAACTTTGGGTTTGGAGGCTTGTGTGCCTCATTGACCCAGGAGAGCGATGCTGGCTGGAATCAGGGCTTTATGCTTTGGCTCGTGCGGGGGTCACCCATGCCAAACAGATCAAAGAGTGGAGGCCAGAGTCTGAGCGTTCTACCAGTCCTACCAGCCCAGGGCTAACAACACTGACTGGTCACACAAAACTGCTATGGAAACAGCAATGAAGAATCCTTCTACATCTGAGTGTGGCGGTATTCCTGAGTCTCCACCCGGGACTTGCATGACTGACAGTAGTGAAAACCGAGCGGAAGCTACCGACACGATGAAGGAAGCCCTGAACACCGCCAGAGATGGAGGACCTTCATTGCTGCCCTAAACACCAGCTGTGTTATGGACAGTAAGTACATGACTCGAGTATAAAGCTCGTACTTATTCAGGGAAAAGGTGAGAGAAAGGGTTGAGAGGGAAATGGATCATATTATGGAATGTCAGAGCAGACTAGATGGCCCGAATGGCCTAATTCCACACCTATGTCTTATGGTCTTAGTTTGTTTTTGTTTAATCTAGAAGGCTTTTAAGAAAAACACAACATAGCCATTCAACTTTACTTATTTTTATCACAATCACATGATTGAACTGTTGAGATATAATCAGACTCCAGGAAAGCAGATTATTGTGAAAGAATCAATTTCTACCCTTAGTTTCGTAATGAGACAGTTGCTCTAGGAGTGCACAACTTGGAACGACAGTAATACCTTTGTGTAATTCGGACCTCCTAAATGTACAAATGCCAGATGTTTGATATTTGAATTTAGATTTTCTAGATGGGTGGGTTTTGGTTTCCTAAATGTGAATTGGAAGGTTAATTGAACATCAATTACACTGAGAATTAGATTAATTTCACTTCTGCTGTGCTGTTCTGAAGACAGAAACAGCCGTGTACTTTAAAGCGAGCCTGTCCGCAATATAGATTCTTAGGAGATCCTTCAATGAAAAAAGACAAAGTAATTTCACCACTGAAGAATTGCTGATCATAGATACATTTAATTACATTAAAAGAAAATCCAACTATTGTTAATCACTCATTAAAATTGAATCTTCCCGACTTCTTCTTTTAAAGGCATAAATCTTTTGTTAGAAAAATCTCTTGGTGATGCAAGTTTTCCTTAAGACTGCCTTCAAAGTTGTTCAAGAATTACGTAATCAGACATAAATTTACAGCCCACATTCTAACATTTCTGTCCGTTATTTCTACCGCAGAATGGGATGGAATACCCCACTACTAATTTTTTCCTCTCTCTTTTCTGGCAATTTCATTCACCTCTTTCCGTTTACATCTTCCCCAGAGATCATTTTTTGTTGTGCTCTAACCTCTATCATCTCTTCACTCCTTCACCCAGCTCCATGCCTCTTGGGGCCAATCATCCACTCCTGGTTCCACCCTGTCACAGACCTCCCCTTTCATTCCTTACATCCCAGAGTAAGGAGTTCAATTCTGGCACTGTTCTGTAAAGAGTCTCTGTAAGTGTCCCCCACCCCGGTGCAATGCATGGGCTTTCTCCAGGACCTCCACTTTTCTTTCACAGTCCAAAGACATACCAGCTAGGTTGACAGGTCATTGTGAATTGTCCTGTGCTTGGGTTAGGGTTACTTGGGTTTGTCAGGGGTTGCTGGGGCAACGTGGCTCACAGGCTGGAACAGCCTCTCCACATGGTATAGCTAAATAAAGAAAGAAATCTTGGTGTTTTTCCCCAACATTTCTCAGTAATAATGAAAAGACTTTGACCTTAAATGTTGCCTCTCTTCCTCTTTCCACTGATGCTGCCAGGCTAACTGAGTATTTCCCAGCAAGTTATGAAGTCAGCATTCATGCCAAAGCTTACACCAGACATCTTAAGCTACATGACCATATTTTAATTCCTCCAAAGTACCAAGTGCAACATTCGAAACTGATAACAATCCAGTGAGTGTACATCAAATTATACTGATCACAAATCCCTTTTGCAGATCATTTAAAATTCCAAACGTGACCCTTGTTCAGCTGGCCAGACACGGAACATGAATTTACCACAGTGCGCTGCTTGTTTGGCAAGTAAACCCGAATGGTGCCTCCTGCTTTGTAAGCATCCGCCAGCTTGCCCTCCTCCGATTCCCGGCGGTACGCAAAATGGTGCGTGAAAGTGGGAGAGACACTTGTCGCGACGTCGTGGAACACATCTTGCGCACTGAAGCCGTTACTGATGGACTTCCAGAAACCCAAATTGTACTCCATTTTGGTCAGGCGCACAGGTGACCTGTAAACAAAGCAAATACAGATCACAGCACAATTCAACATTGCTACAGTATTCAAATGTCGACAAGCATCACATCAATAACAATTAAGTTTGATGTACAGGTGCAACAAAAAAACTAGTGCTTTTAAATTTCATTTAGTTTCAATTGGAACCAGAAGAATAAATTCAACTATTTGCTTCCTCAGAGGTGGATTTTATAGTAACAAAAATGGCTTCTTGGCTTACAATTTCAAAATAAGATCCAAACTGAAGGTTCAAGTATAATATGCACTTCAAAATTCAACAACTTGATCTGGACTCTGTAACAACAGTCTGTTTAAATTCTGTTTTCCCAGTACCTCAGCATTTTTGATCTAGCTGCCAAATATATGTATCTTTTTAAAATCAGTAAAGCCAACCAGGCGTAACTTTCACATCAGTCATTACTTCACACTTCAAAATCCAGGGAACAATAGCACAACTGCTGCAGTGTTCACCATCCTTGAACATCTGTGACATCTGATTAAGTTCTTCTAACAGCTTACACAGATTCCAAGCATTGTAGAGAATTTACTTAAACAGGTCAATCTTGAAAAAAATAATTGGGGCGGCACGGTAGTGTAGCGGTTAGCACAACGCTTTACCGTACCAACAACCCGGGTTCAATTCCCGCCGCTGCCTGCAAGGAGTTTCTACGTTCTCCCTGTGACCACGTGGGTTTCCTCCGGGTGCTCCGGTTTCCTCCCACAGTCCAAAGACGTAGGTTAATTGCTCATTGTAAATTGTTGCATGATTTGGCTAGTCTTAGAAAAGCCGGGTACTGGGAGCCCGAGAGGAGTTTAAATTGGGGGTTGCTGGGTGGTGAGGGACTGAGGGATGGAGGGGAATGAGAAGAGTGAGGGGGGAATGGAGGGGAAGGGGGTATGGAGGGAGAAAAGAAATCAAGTATCAACTTTATTCACCATATACATTCACATGAATTAGGAATTTCAAGACTGTTTAATGTCCATTCAAGTACACAAGTGTGAAGGAGAATAAAATAATTGTTACTCCTGCACAAAAAAAATACAATAAAGAACACAAAGAGCACTATAATAATAAAAAAGACAATAAATTTAAAGATAAGATAGCTTATATCCATAGACTGATTAAATGGCCATAAAGTGACGCTAGGCACAGGAGTGTCTGAACATGAGATGTCTGACAGGAAATAATAAAGTATTGGTGGTTGGGGGTGTGTATGGGGGGAGGTGGGTTAGTGACTGGAAATCCTGATCAGCCTTGGGGGTAAGTAACTGGTTTTGAGTCTGCTGTTACTGGTGTGGATGCTATATTTTCTCCTCCCCGAAGGGAGTGGGACAAACAGTCCATGAGCAGGGTGGGTGCAATCCTTCATAACGTTACTGGCACTTTTCTGTATATATGTCCTTGACAGCGGGTAGCGTGGTGCTGGGGACGCGTTGGGCAGTTTTGACTACCTGTTGTACAGCCTTCCTGTCGGCCGCAGTGCCATTTCCACACCAAGCAGAGATGCAGCTTGTTCAGATCCTGTCTGCTGTGCATCTGTAGAAAGATTCGAGTACAGATGTGCCTGCGTCTGTACTGTGATGGTGTTGGGTTTGCTGACTGCAGAGTTCTAAACTCACACGAAGACTAAAATCCCTGTCGAACATAAATAGCCACAAGTACCTTCACTAAAGGAAGATTATACTCTAACTCCCAATCTTCAAAGACTAGTGTGCTTCCCTGTTCATTCTCCACGGCAAGTTTACCTGCCAATACCCACCATTTGAGTGGTGCGACCCCACCCCCTCCCCCCCAACAAGGAGAAGATGCTTCCAGCTAACAAACACAATTCATTTATTCTCAGTGATACACATTTAAATCCAAACAACATTCTTAAACACACTTAAAACTTAGAGGATTTCTATTGAATATAAATACAAGCATGTAACAGTATTATACAAAAGTGGTTTGAGGTCCTACAGTGCAGTGATTGAGGCTACGTCCACACTAGACCGGATAATTTTGAAAACGCCGGTTTCGCGTAAGAACGATAGGCGTCTACACCAGGCGTTTTTGAAAATACCTCCTTCCACATTAAAATGGGTATTTGGGCAAATCTCCTCCTACTGGACATGCGTAGGACACATCTACAGAAAACAAGCGAAGAGGAAACAGTATACTTGGTGCCTGTTTGTCTAGTTACAGACTAGAAAAACTTAAAAGGAAATTGCCAAATGAAAGACTTGGTGCGCGTTTGTCCAGAAACATTTCCTACAGCCATAGTCTCTTCACCGATGAAAGGGACGACAGCTACAACTAAATGCAATAAGGCTTGTTACTGGGCAAAAGTGAAATTTGCTGTTACCTCATTTGTTTGCCTTTACTTTTGCTATATCTTTGTGTATTACTTTGCTGTATTTAACATGAGCAATAAAACGAGTTACTAGGCAAAAGTGACAATTGCATCTATTGAATGTTTGCACAAGCAATACATTAATAAAGCACCTTGTTAAATGTATAAAACATGTCTGCATCAGTGTTATCTTGTATTTCATACAATGTTACACATCTATTGTCAGATATTGTTGTTGTGGTGTTGGAGGTTGCGTTCAACAAAACAATGAAATGCCGGGCTGCCGCCACCATTTGTTCCGGCACGTCATGACAGCGGTTTTAAAATTAGCCGGTTACTCCGTACACACTACAACGGCCAACTGACGTTTCCAGATTTAAACACTCTAGAGAGTATTTTAGAAAAGCTCCGTTTTCGGGGGGAGAAAAACGCCATTTCAGTGTGGACGGAAGGTCAAAACGAAGAGAAATCGCTTTGGTTACGGATTTATCCGTCTAGTGTGGACACAGCCTGAGTAATAGAGGGTGGAGGGATAACTAGAATGATCGATCAGGTCAATTGCTTGAAGAAGGAAGCTTATAACATGGCATGAAGTCTTTGTTTTAACAGCCCTACAGCACTTCTCAGAAGGGAGCCTTCGGGAAAGGCAGCTTGCAGGGCGAGAGGCATCTGCAACCACTTTCCTGCCTGCTTCTTTTTTCCCGGACACATTCAAGTCCTGCCGTGATGGTAGACTGCCGCCAACTTTTTTTCCTGTTGACTTGACAGTTTTCGTTTTTCGTGAGAAGATGTGGCACCAAACCAAATAGTACTGACTAAAGTGAGGGTGCTTGCACTCCTGGCACCAGTATGTTCGGGGAAAGATGAAATAAGGAAACCATACCAAATAGAAAAGATTTTCTCTATCTGTGCCTGCCAACTACCCAAAACAAAAACATTGTAATGTCCTTTGAGATCAATAATAAGTATCTATCTAGACACTAACATATCCAATGAATCAGTGCCAGCCATTATATTGAAAGAAATTATCCATCTCAATGCCAAAAACTACATCACTTTGCTTTAATGCAGAAGCAACTCCTGTCATAGTGCAGCACATCCTCAGAAGTACATTCCCAGGGGTTCCCAACATGGGGTCCACAGACCCCTTCAGTTAATGGTAAGGCTTCATGGCATAAAAAAGGTTGGGAACCCCTGTTCTACAGGAATGTCACAAGATATACTGCAATATTACTCTGAATGGCACAACAGTCTTCTTAACCGCCTGCACTGAAGTTTCATCTCTTTGACACCCTTGTAAACGGTTTGCACCCTGCATAGGTCATGCAGATTCCAATTCACTTCCCACCGGTCTCAGAGGGTGAATAGTTACAACATTGTTCAGCTCTCTGGGCTCGGAAGTTGAGGGCATAATCACAGAGTGGTTACAGCATAAAAGGGGCCCACTTGGCTGGTTGGAAAGCAGCACAGTGGAGTAGTGGTTAGCGCATCACTTCCTAGTACCAACAACCTGCATTCAATTCCCGCCACTGCTTATTCCGCGCCACATCTCAGTACATAAATCAATACACTCCATGCAGAATAAGAACAGATTGTCACCCCACAGCCCTTCAAATTCTTTCCTTTTGGATACTTACTCAGCTCCTTTTGAAAGTGACAATTGAATCTGCCTCCACTAATCCCTCTGGCAGTGCACTCTCTTGCTGTGTTTAAAAAAAATCTTGTTTTTTCCATGCCCCTTTTGGTTCCTGCTTATTGCATGTGACTGGAAAATGCATTATTGTGGGCACTGGTCAAAGACAAATAGCTGAGATGCTCTTCACAGTGGAATAGCCACATTTATGAAGGATTGTGGCAGGCAGGAAAGCAGATGTCAAACACCTCTAGCTGGGCACTTCGTATGAGACAATCAGAGGAGAAATTCTTCACTGTATGCCAGTGCTAAACTTGTTTGTGTATATAGCTGTTTACGATTCATACCTCTACAAGTTCAGCCACACCGACTTCAACGGAGTCAAACCAATTCCAGCAAACGAGACTGTAAGCCGATCCTCTCGCAGGCATTTAGTACTGGCAAGTATTGCTAACTAAACTGAACAGCGCCAAGGCAAGAACAAATATTTAGTTCTGCTCCTTTACTCTAGACAGCAGAAGAGCATGAGAACTCCTGTGGGAATGTGCATGGAAGTATTTAGTGGAGAGAGTACTGGGTTTAGTTCTGATATTTTCCACCATAAATAGCATGCCATTACAAGAAAGGACAATTTGGGCAATACATTGGAAAAGATTACCAACTGTGCACATTCCTCCTTCTGGGAACATGAAGAGGAGGAACAACACTGGTGAAAAAATTAGAGGAGGAATATTTAAGAAGTGATGCAAACTGCATGCACAGTGAGCTAACTGTACATTCAACCTCAAGTGCGGATCTAATAAGTAACATACAATATTCAACGATGCAAAAATGAATCCATCTGCTCCGACTTGAGCCAGTCAACTCCAATACTGAGACTATGCAACGATAAGGAAAATTGCCCAGGCACGCCCTGTTCACATTTCCAATCCGCTTCATTAATAAATAGTCTATTATTAATCAGCAAAGGAGGACTGTGTCATCAAGTTACACTTTCTTACCAATAATTTGCTCACTGATGCCTAAACCTATTCCACCAACACTTAGCCCTAGACTACTTTATAAGGCCCACACAGATGAATATATGAATAGGAATTTGGCAAGCTTTGTTGGGCTGAATGGGCTGTTCTTGTCAGAAATTTTCCAATATTCTAATGCTCTAATTCCTTAATTCCAGTAAATGGACTTGACAGCATGGCAGCATTTGACCAAGAGTGAAATCAAGGCCCAGTAGTAAGCTGAAGGCAAAAGGGGTCAAAGGGAAAACATTCCAATGCTTATCTTGCATGAAGGAAGATGATTGAAGTTGCTTGAGGTCAATCATTCCAGCCCTATGACATCACCAGAATCCATCAGGGTAGTTACTGTGTAGTCCAGATCAATTTTGGGGAATTATGAAGTGTACATGCACTGGTCCTCACCATTTATTTTCAGCTTCATCATCAATATCCTTGCTCCTGTTGTAAGGTCAGAATTGAGGATGTTCAGTTTCATTTGTAGCTCCTCAACAAATCAAGTATTCTATGTCTCTACGGAACAAGTCCTGGACAACACTCAGCATGGGTCGGTAAATAACAAGTAACCTCCATACCGCAAACGTGTTAGGGAATAACAAATCTCCCCCCAGAACAGGTCACCATCTACCCTCAACATTTCAGTATACTAACTTCCTTCTACCATTAATACCCTGTGGGTCACCGTTGGCCAGAAACTCAACTAGATCAGCAATTTAAATACTGTGAGCACACGAGCAGATCCTGCAGCAAGTAACTCACCTTGTTATTACTTACTGCCCATTACACCTCTGGAGTTTAGGGAAGCAATGAAGGTCCTTCATCTCTGGTGGTGCTCAGAACTTCCTTCATTTTTTTAGATTAGATTAGATTATGAGGACACGCAGTCCTCGTTTATTGTCATTTAGTAATGCATGCATTAAAAAATGATACAATGTTCCTCCAGTATGATATCACAGAAACACAAGACAAACCAAGACTAAAAAAACTGACAAAAACCACATACTTATAACATATAGTTATAACAGTACAAAGCAATACCGTAATTTGATTTAAAAAAAACAGACCATGGGCACGGTAAAAAAAGTCTCAAACTTTCTCGAAAGTCCCATCATCTCACGCAGACGGTTGAAGGGAGAAACTCTCCCTGCCATGAACCTCCAGCGCCGCAAACTTGCCAATGCAGCACCCTGGAAGCACCTGACCACAGCTGACTCTTGAGTTCTTCCGAAAACTTCGAGCCTCTGACACCGAGCACCAAGCACCAACTCTGCCGAGAGCTTCGACCCCGGCCCCGGCAACAGGCAAAGCCGAGGATTTGGGGCCTTCCCCTCTGGAGATTCTCGATCGCACAGTAGCAGTGGCAACAAAGCAGGCATTTCAGAAGTTTCTCCAGATGTTCCTCCATGCTTCTCACGTCTGTCTCCATCAAATCAGGATTGTGCACGGCCCCTACTTAACAAATACCAACATCATTTTGGAGCGGCCACGCGCACTGCGTCACGCTGCCATCTTCTCCTCCCCCTCATGTCAGTAGGTTTTCATGACTGTCAGTCATGTGGAGATTCAGGAATACTGCCACACTCAGATGTAGAAAGATTCTTCATGGCAGTTTCCATTACAATTTTGTTTTACCATTCAGGGTTGTTAGCCCTGAGCTGAACCCCCAAACCCGGAGGACCAGCCTGGCCCCCACCCTATGACCCGTTTGGCATGGGTGACCCTACCAAGAGCCAGAGTATAAAGCCTCGACTGACTCCAGACAACACAGCTCTCTGGGTCAGTGAGGCACGCAAGCCCCCAACCCAACGACAAGGTTGTGGTCCTACTGGAGGAACTCGCCTCTTACCACCATTAATAATGTACAAATTATTGAGATGGAGTGTCAATTAAACAAGTGCCGTTCCTATAGCACTCAAGGAACACCCAGCACAAAGCAGCTCACTTAATTATTTCACCATACACCACCTTCAATATTCATTCATTCCACCATCAATGCACACTGGCTGCAGTGTCCACCATCTAAAAATGCACCAACAACTAATCACCTTATCTATTCCAACACTATCTCCCATACCTACACTCTACCGCCAAGGAAAACAAGAGCTGCAAGTGCACATAAACATCACCGTCTATGTCAGGGTTTCCCAACCTGGGGTTCATGGACTCCCCAGTTAATGGCAGGAGTCCATGGCATAAAAAAAGTTGGGAACCCCTGGCCTTACACGGTCTCCTTCAGTCACACACAGTCCTGACTTGCTCATCTATCCCTGCGCTTTCATTGTCATTTTAACCAAATTCTCTGTCCAACAGATTCATGGGAGCACCTTCACCAGAAGGACTGAACCAATTCAAAGTATTGGTTCACCCCAAAAACTTCTCAAAAGTCGTTAAGGATGGACAATAGATGTCAGCTTTCAAATGAATCCTGAAACGTAATTAGCCCCTGAAGCATTAAGTAGGCACCGATTACAATGAAAGGAAAAGGTATACTCGATGATTCAGCAAGAGTGCCCATTTATTGAGAAACAGCGCAGAACAGACCCTTCCAGCCGCACCACCCAGCAACTCACCAACTTAACCCCAGTCCAATCACAGGACAATTTACAACCACCAATTAGGCTACTAACCAGGGGTCTTGTGGGAGGAAACTGGAGAACCCGGAGAAAACCCACACGTTCCACTGCGAGGACGACAGACTCCCTACAGATAACGCTGGAAATGAACTCCAATGTTCCGAACTGTAATAGCATCACACTAACCACTATGCTACTGTGACGCCACAATGGTATGAACACTTCTGTGATTTCTATAACGGTGCTCATCAAAATGAAGTCTATTACCAGCTAATCATCAGTGTTTCCGATTTCACATTATGCAGAACAAAAAGGTTAAGTGACAGGGAATGAGCCCTCCGTTCTAGACTGACCAAAAATGACCCACACATTCAATGCAGAATTTTAAATAACATAATATTTATGAGCCTTGCCTGATCATTTCGGAAATGTTTCGGGTAAACCCAGTTCATACAAAGCAAGGGTTTCCAACCTTAGTTATGTCATGGACACCTACCACTAACCAAGGGATCAGTGGACCCTAGGATGGGAACCCCTGAAATAAAGGAACTTAAAGTGATCAAATGTTTGAGTAGGTTTCAGCACTCATCAAGATATAGATCAACTCCATTTTGTCTTTCTTTGCATCACGACTGTGGATATTATTAACTAGCACAAAATTATATTGATCATATCTTGGCAATTTTAAATTGACTAACAAGCCATGTTCGCTTGGGGAGTTCAACCAGATGTCCAGGTCTAGGCAGAAATTTTAGGCAGTCTCTACAGTTGGTTACATGGTCAGAACAAAATTGTGGGCCGAAGGGCCTGTAATGTGCCATAAATTTCTATGTTCTAAGTCTCTCTGTGTAGAAAAGTATTTGTGATTTCACTTTCAATTGGCCTACCCCTTTTCTGAAGATTTGAGCTCAGTGTTGAGAACTACACTGTGAGAGGGAATACAGTATAAAATCCTTATGCATTTGAGTGCAACTATAATATTAAACTCAAACTTCTAAACTCACGGGAATTGGTAACTGGAGTCATGCAACTTGCTCTCATAATTTAAACTTGTAAAACAGGTTACCACTACAGTAAGGCAGCATTTTATTTTGCCACTCTGCCTGCGCGCCCCCCCCCCATGGGATCTTTACACAAAACTCAGCACAGTACTCTAACTGGGATTCAAAGCAAAACTTGGCACAAACGAAACATCATGATATTTTGAAACCCAACCCACGAGATGGAAAGACCAAAATCCCAACACCAATTTGAATCACGAATTGTGCACGGGATCTAGATTTTAGTGAACCTTATGCAAATGCACAAGTTTCTTTGCTCTTCCATGACGCCTAGTCTTTCCCCATTTGGAAACTTTTCTGATGTCCATCTCACATCTAAAGGTAAGATACCCCCCACCCCCGTTTTCAATGTCATCTCTAGCATTCACACATCTGAACGTCGTAGAAACAAATTGAATTTCAGAGACACACAGCTAAGATCTAGGCATTCACTGCATTACGCAGGAAGTGCTGCACTGACAAGGTGCACTTTCAGATGGAACCATAAAATAAATAAGGAGGTGGCCCAGAGTGAGATAGATTGTCTGGCGGAATGCATGTCTTTAACAATGGTCTCACACACTCAACATGAGCAAGACCAAGGACTTCAGGAAGGGTGAATTGGGAGGACACAAACCGGTCATCGTCGAGGGGTCAGCAGTGGAAAGTGTGAGCAGCTTCAAGGTCTTGGGCACACCACATGGATGCAATCAGGGAAGTTGCTCTCCTCATAAGGAACTTGAGGAGGTTTGGAATGTCACCACAGACTTTCACAAATTTCTGCGGATGTACGGTGGGGATCATTCTGACCGGTCGCATCACCGCCTGTTATGGAAGCTCCAGTGTGCAGGATTAAAAGAGGCTGTGGAGGGTTGGAGATACACCAAGCTCCAACATGGGCACAACCCTCCCCACAATCGAGGGCATCTTCAAAAGGAGGTGGCTCAAGACGGCAGCATCCATCATCAAGGACCCTCAACGCCCAGGCCATCTTCTCATTGCCACCATCGAGGAGGCGGTACAGAAGCTGAACACCCACACTCAATGCTTTAGGAACAGCTTCTTCTCTTCTACCATCAGATCTCTGAACAGTCTAGGATATATACAGTTAATTTATATAGGTAGTGAAAAAGTAGTGAGGTTCCATGTCCACTCAGGAATCGGATGGCAGAGGGACAGAAGCTGCTTCTGAATTGTTGAGTATGTTCCTTCAGGGTCCTGTATCTCCTTCCTGATGGTTGCAATGAGAAGAGGGCATGCCCTGGGTGACGGGGGTCATTAATGATGATGGCACCTTTTCAAGGCATCACTCCCATCTTGGTGGAATCACACCACCAAGCACACCTTCCCTCCCCCACACTTTCTGCAGGGATCACTCCCTATGCGGAACAAGTGCTACACCTGCTCCTACACCTTCTCCCTCGCTACCGTTCAGGGCCCCAAACAGTCCTTCGAGGCAAGGTGACACTTCACCTGTGAGTCTGTTGGGGTCGTAAACCGTGCCTGGTGCTCCCAGTGTGGCCTCCTGTATATCAGTGAGATCTGACGTACACTGGGAGACCGCTTCTCTGAGCACCTACGCTCCATCTGCCAGAAGAATCTGGATCTCCCAGTGGCCACCCATTTTAATTCCACTTCCCATTCCCATATGTCAATCCATGGCCTGCTCTACTGCTGCAATGAGGCCACACTCAGGTTTGGGGAACAACACCTTATATTCCAACTGGGTAGCCTCCAACCCGATGATATGAATATCGATTCCTCAGACTTCCAGTAATGACCCTCACCCCCTCCTTCACCATTCCCCATTCCCATTTGTCTCGCTCACCTGCCTACCACCTCCTTCCGGTGCTCCGCTCCCCTCTTCTTTCTTCCATAGCCTCTGTCCTCTCCTATCAGATTCCTCCTTCTCCAGTCCTGTATCTCTTTCACCAATCGACTTCCCAGCTCTTTACTTCATCCCTACCCCCTCCATTTCACCATCACCTTGTGACATACAAGATCTGAAGGCTTGCACATAACTGCTGCCACAAAACAACAAATTTCACAACATATATCGGTGATAATAAACCTGATTCCAGATGATACCCCAGGTAATTTCTAAGGTACGGGCATGTTCGGCACAGCTTTGTGGGCCGAAGGGCCTGTACTGTGCTGTAGGTTTTCTATGTTCCATGATGATAGAGAACTCATTCTGTTCAAAGGACAGACAAGTTATTTATAGTATCCTTGCTAGGTTAAATATTATCCCTCATTTATCTCTCAACCAACAAGATTAAAACAAATTATCTGGTTATTATCCCACTGTTTATTATGGGAATCTCTTGTGTGCAAGTGACTGTCATATTTTCTATGTTGCAAAAGACCAAATTACAACACAAATCAATGGCTGTTACGTACCAGGGGCATGAAAGGCACGAGAAAATCCTTACCTTACCGTAGATCTGCCGAATTTTACACTCCCATCTACAAAGCTTGCTGTGCCTTCTAAATAAATGTCATCTGCAAACCTGGATACATCAATATCTTCATCCAGCTCATTAATATACTAAGTGCAATGCTGAGGTCCCATCACAAATCCCTAGAAAACTCGATTCCATATACCATATCAATAATACATTTCTAATGCATTTCTCGTTATACTCCCTGTTTAGTATGAGCTTATCTACTGCCTGTTATGCTGCTGGTCTTCAGGATAGCACCCTGGTTTAGTATTTCAACCCAGCTGCACTAACGTTACCTCCACTTCAGCATGTTTTCAGTTGTGATAATCATCTCCTGCAGGACCTTACAAAACACTTCCATATAATTCCTTGCTGCTTATCTAAACGTTGCTTAAACGCCGACAACAGTCTAAATAAAATGCAAGTCGACAGCAGCCTGCATGATGCAGCAAAGGCAGCTGTCGTCAGGGTCACGAACAAAACCAAAATACTTCTTTGGCATTCTTCTGAGAATCATAGCCTTGTGCTTCATGGAAATGGGTTCATTGACTCAACTAGTCCATGCCGACCAAGATGGATATCTAACCTAGTCCCACTTGCCTGTGTTGGCCCAAATCCCTCTAAACCAGTGGTTCCCAACCCTTTTTTTTCCATGTCATGGATCAATACCATTAAGTAAGGGGTTTGTGGACCCCTGCTCTAAACCCTTCATATCCATCTACCTATCCAAATGTCTTTCAGCTGGTTTAAGCAACACACATCAAATTTGCTGGTGAACGCAGCAGGCCAGGCAGCATCTCTAGGAAGAGGTACAGTCGACGTTTCCAGCCGAGACCCTTCATCAGGACTAAATGAAGGAAGAGCTAGTAAGAGATTTGAAAGTGGGAGTGGGAGTGGGAGGAAATCTCTTACTACCTCTTCTTTCAGTTAGCCCTGACAAAGGGTCTTGACCCGAAACGTCGGCTGTACCTCTTCCTAGAGATGCTGCCTGGCCTGCTGCGTTCACCAGCAAATTTGATGTGTGTTGCTTGAATTTCCAGCATCTGCAGAATTCCCCGTGTTTCAGCTGGTTTAATTGCTCCTGCCTCTACAATTTCCTCTGGTAGCTTATTCCATTTGCTCACCACCCCTTCTGTACAAAAAATATGCCCTTTTAAATCGTACCTGCTCACCTAAACCCATGTCCTCTAGTTTTAGGTTCTCTTACCCTGGGGGAGAGACTGACAAAATATCAATAAGAGGGAATATTTCATACACAGTGGCCCTGCCCCTGCAGCAAGACTAGATATTGTGAGTTATTTATTTATGATGGGGGTGCATAACATCCAAACTGATACCCTTCCTCACCCCGACCACATTTTCTCAAGCAAATGACAACAGTATACTGATCACACTAACAAATGTACACAGCTAGATGACGACCAAAGAGAGGACTGAAAAAAATCCAATACTTCCCTCTCTACTACTTGGCTCGTCCCACACAGCAACGCTAGTACCCCAGCAAAATTCAATGCTCAAAAAGGCCAGGAGGAAATGATGTCGTTATGTGTTTACATTTCTGAAATACAATTGAAACGTACAAGTGTTTTTCTTTAAATTGCACTGGTTCTATTCTAGGTGACTTTTCAGGAAACACTTTAATAAAGTCCAAATGCAAAATATTATAAATGGTGGAAATCTGAAACAAATCAAAAATAAATGGAAGTACATTGCAGGTCAGGCTGTATCCATCAGGATATCTGGTAAAAAGTATATGGACTGACTGCATCACAGCCTGGTATGGAAACACCAGTGCCCTCGAATGGAAAATCCGACAAAGAGTAACGGATACGGCCCAGTCCATCAGCGGTAGAGCTCTCCCCACCACTGAGCTCGTCTCAATGGACTGTTGTCACGGGGAAGCAGCATCCACCATCAGAGACCCCAATACCAAGGTCATACCCTCTTTTTGCTGTGCCATCAAGGAGGTGGCAACGGGAACCTCAGGACTTAACCACCAGGTTCAGAAGCAGTTATTACCCCTCAACCATCAGGCTCTTGAACCAGCGGGGATAACTTCAACTGTCCCATCACTGAATTGTTCCCACAACCTATGGACTCACTTTCAAAGATTCTTCATCTCATGTTCTCGGCATTTAATGCTTATTTATTTATTATCACTATTTCAGTTTTTTCTTTTGTATTTGCATTTTGTTGTCTTTTGCACACAGGTCACACCTGTGTTGGGTGCAGTCTTCCACTGATTCTATTATGGTTATTAGATTTACTGAGTATGCCCACAAGTAAGCGAACTACAAGGGTGGCATATGGGGACATATATGCTCTTCAATAATAAATTTACTTTGAACTTTGAAACAGAGTCAAATTAGGAATAGGATGGAAAACTCATAGTGATAGCTAACTCTAGGTTTGAGGTGACAATCCCGTTTATTATCTCTATCATTTGTAGAGTTTTCTCCCTTCTTTTGGATGCCTAGCACCTACTTTCATTTCTCCATCACCATCTTAGCTATTCCATCTCTCCTGCCCTTCACCTATCACAGCCCTCCAGCTCGCCCGTCCCCCGTCTATCTCCCTTTCCCTGCTTCACCTCTTATCCTTTCCCAGTTCTCATGAAAGGTATTCAACTAGAAATGTTACTCTGAGATGCTGTTTGACTATTATCTGATTCCATATTAAAAGCATTTGCAGAATTATTTTAGTGAAATAGATTGGTTTAACATGGTGCAGATAGTTTCATTTAACCAAGCTAGAATAGTTAACTGCCCGACAATCCCGATCTCAAAAGCTAATGGGTGAATTCTCATTACCACCTTCAGGGAGGAGGTACAGGAGCCTAAAGACCCACACTCAATGTTTTGGGGACAGCTTCTTCCCCTCTGCCATCATATATCTGAACAGTCCATGAATACCACCTCAACGTTCCCTTCCTGCACTATTTAATTTTTATTGATTTATAGAATTTTTTTATGTCTTGCTCTGTATGTTGACACAAAACAACAAATTTCATGACAAAAACCTGATTCTGATGAAATAAATTGTCCAATGAGATATGTCACCACATAAAATGGCCACCACAGCCTACCTTCCATAATTAGTAAAAATTCCAATGGCATAATGAAATATTAAACATGTTCCGCTCTTACACTTCTGACTCACTTTTGTATCACTATTTTATGTGACATTTAACATAAAGAACGTTGTTTTATTATCTGTAACAATCTTAAACACTGTATTGTAAAAGAATACATAACCACAAGAGATTCTGCAGATGTTGGAAATCTAGAGCAACACACACAAAATACTGGAGGAACTCAGTTGGTCAGGCAGCATCTATGGAGAGGAATAAATCGTCCACGTTTCAGGCAGAGACCCTTCATCAGGGAAAAAAATTTACATGTGAAAAATACATTTAGGTTTTGCTGAAACCGGAGCAAATAATTTCACTATTAATAGCAACCTTGGTTTCTTTCAAAATTTACACATGTAGCACAAATCACCACAAATTTACGTTACTGCAAAAAAAAAATCACTGATGAAATCCTTGTAACAAGGTTGCATTTTATTTAGAAATAAAATGTGCCTACCCCAATTAGACATTGTTAAATATTCATATTCATAAACCAACTGTAAAAGTTTCAATTTGTCTTCCAATTACTGCGCTACAGATAAAATGAAACTAATTATATAACCTGACTCCAGGACTGTGTTAACATTCGTACCCCATCTGTTACTTATTTTTATACACACATTCTTTCTCTCACTCTCCTTTTTCTCCCTTTGTCCCTCTGAATATACCTCTTGCCCATCCTCTGGGTTCCCCCCCCCCTTGTCTTTCTTCCCGGACCTCCTGTCCCATGATCCTCTCATATCCCTTTTGCCTATCACCTGTCCAGCTCTTGGCTCCATCCCTCTCCCTCCTGTCTTCTCCTATCATTTCGGATCTCCCCCTCCCCCTCCCACTTTCAAATCTCTTACTAGCTCTTCCTTCAGTTAGTCCTGACGAAGGGTCTCGGCCTGAAACGTCGACTGCGCCTCTTCCTACAGATGCTGCCTGGCCTGCTGCGTTCACCAGCAACTTTGTTGTGTGTTGCTGTGTTAACGTTACCCACCGCCAGCACCTCCTCCTACAAATAAATATCTTATTTATAGAAACACTTAATTCACTAACCAAAATAGAGGTATCTTGGGTAAATAGGCAAGGTTTTACGGTAAAGTGCTCTCACATCAAAGAATGATACATTGAAATGTACGTTAAGCTTGTCTACATGTAGTTTCAGATCATGATAATTATCCTGTGCAAACTGTTTTAAAACAATGTCAAAAGAGCCAACTGTAACAAATTCAAGGTTGTATTACATGTCTGCTCTTGAAAATGCCAAAGATAGTAAATGTTGGAATTTGGGTCACTGCTAAATTGACAGGGTCTGTACAAAATGGTGTCCATATAAACTATAGTTTTCAATAATGAAAATCAAACTAATTCACAGTGAAACCACTGCACAGCAGTGCTTCTTCTACCTTAAGAGTTTGTGGAGATTCAGCATGATATTAAAACTTTGACAAGCTTCTATCGATGTGTAATGGAGAATGTACTGACTGACTGCATTGTGGCCTGGTATGGGAACACCAATGCCTTTGAATGGAAATTCCAACAAAAGGTGGTGGATTTGGCCCAGTACGTCATGGGTACCATTGAGCACAACTACATGAAATGTTGCTATAGAAAAGCAGCATCCATCATCAAAGATCCTCACCACCCAGGCCATGCTCTTTTCTCTCTGCTACCATCAGGTAGAAGGTACAAGAACCTCAGGACTTGCACCACCAGGTTCAAGAACAGTTACTACCCCTTAACCATCAGGCTCTTGAACAAAAGGGGATAACTACATTCATTTGCCCATCTACTGAGATGTTCCCACAACCAATGATCTCACCTTAAGGATGCTTTATCTCAAGTTCCCATTACTTATTGCTATTTATTTATATTTGCATTTGTACTGCTTTTTTTGTCTTCTGCACTCCGGTTGATCCTGTTATAGTTACTATTCTATAGATTTGCTGAGTAAATTAATCTCATGGTTGTATATGGTGACATTTGTGTACTTTGATAGTAAAGCTTACTGTAAACTTTGAAGGCATTGTATCCACACTTTGGAACAAAACTTCAGAATCAGGTTTAATATCACTGGCATACATCGCGAAATTTGTTAACTTAATGACAGCAGTGCAATGCCATACATGATAATAAATTTAAAACAGTGCAAAAACAAAAATAATATTTTGAGAAGTGAGGTCACGTTCATGGGTTCAATGTCCATTTAGGAATCGGACGGCAGCAGGAAAGAAGCTGTTCCTGAACAGTTTATGCTATATAGCAAAACCATTTTAAATCAAGACATAAACGTAGATCTAGGGAATGAGCACCAATATCAGTGAAAAATATATTCAAAGATTATCTCAGACAGAAAGAGTGGCAGCTGTTTGAAATAATCTTATAGCCCACCTTGGTGGTGACTGGAAACTGCCTTCTGGGAGACCAAAATCAACAGAGAAAGAAGGTGCACTGAAGTAATCAGATGACTAACGTGGGAGAAGCATGCAGAGGTTTATACGGAATAAGGTTTAGGTCAGAAGTTCCCAGTGTTTTTAACACCATGGAGCCTTACCATTACCTGAGGGGTCCTGGGACCCCAGGTAGGTAACACCTGGTTTAGATAGAAAAAAATACTTCAACTTATAAAGTGGTTGGAAGTTGCAATGCACTGCCCAAGAACTTGGTGGACAGCAGGTATTCTTACAAGATTAAGAGGCACCTGAATGCATACCTGAATTGCTGAGGTGCAGTACAGTGTGGACAAGTGTGGGTCAATGGGATCAACATAGATATATACACTGGATGGTCAGCACAGACATGTTGGGCCAAAGGGCCTGTTTCTATAGTCTTCGAGTCTGTAACTGCAACAGAATATTAAATTTGATCAAGTTAAAGAATGTCACTGTGAATATTTAATAAGTATCTAAAGAATATTGGTTCTCGTCATGCCGTTTACCGCTGTAAAAGCTGTGAGGAGGAGAACTGATTCAATTGAGGATTGATTCCCATACTAACTAATTTTTACAAGAGCACCATCAGGAGCATACTGGCCATCTAGCACGGAAATTGCGAGGCATCTGACCACAAATCCCCACAAAGGACTGCGAGGACAGCTGAGAGGATTATCAGGGTCTCTCTTTCACATATTTGAGATGTTCATCAGCAGCGCTGCATTCAGAGGGCCAGAGCATCATCAATAATCCCTCCCATCATCTCTTTGACCCCCTAGCTTCAGACAGGAGGTACCACAGTATTAAGACAAGAACTGCTAGGGCGGGAAACAGTTTCTTCCCTCAGACCACGAGACTACTGAACTCCCTGCCACCATCCAGGTCTTGTCACATATGAAGTACCAGAAGCGTTATACTGTTTATTTTTTTAACCAGTGTCATAAATACATCTTACTGTGTGTGTCTGTGTCTCCAGCTGAGTCTGTATGTTATATGCACTGTTCTGTGTACCTTGGTCCAGAACATTGGTTCATTTAGCAGTATACGTACATGTATATGACTGAATGACAATAAACTGCACTGGAATTTGACAAATCCTACAGAAGATTCCTCAAAATCCCAGACAAAGAGAACCAGCTATTCACTTATAGGCAGAATAAAGCTTATCTATTCTTTTGGTATGATGGTCCCCAGTAGAAATTGATATATTTTGGAGATGCAATGTGGGATGAAGGAAAGGAAAATAATCATGGCTGGTAAAGTGTTTAAAAAAAAACAAATCCCAGAAGAAATCCCAGTTTGGTTGAGTTGGGCTGCTCTGTGATCGTGACAGTTCATTTGCAAACGTTCTGTCACTGTGCAAGGAGACATCGTCAGTGTGCTGGTAATCTGCAGCGTGTCCAAATGCTTGGCCTTTATATACATCAATCAGCTGATTGGTCATAACGGAAACTCAATTGTGATGTTGAGGGGTGGGTCCTCGTTGCTGATTGGTTGCACAGCGAACTCTATGCACTACGGTCTGGAATTTCGCCCGCATTTATAAAAAGAACCGAGGTCTACATGTCTGTTTACAAATATTTGCAAATGAACCACCAAGATTGGAGAACAACTCAAGCCAACCATCAACCACCTCAGCTACACAATTTCCAAGTTATTTTCAAAATCCTAGTTCAATGCTACAGCAACTTCAATAGGTTGTTTGAGATTGTCTGACATAAGCAACACTCAAGATTTCCAGGTGCAGGTCAGTGGGACTAGGCAGAATAATGGTTCGGCACAGCCAAGAAGGGCCAAAAGGCCTGTTTCTGTGCTGTAATGTTCTATGGTTCTATGATTTCCAGCATCTGCAGTATCTTGTGTGTATAATTTGACATACTGCAAGCTGCCTTTGAGGGAGCTGCCAGTTCTCAGACATTAGTCCCTACACTGATGGTGAGAGAGCACTTCCATGATACAATGCTTAAAGCAGGAGCATCCCCAACACTTCATCTTTGTTTAATTTTAGAAAGAAACATGCCTATCAAGACCTTCAAACAAGCATTATGGGGATTATACGGGTCAAGTTATTTCAGACTTCTGAAATACCAGTGGTTTAATACTGTCCATGAATAACTGAATACTTGTCACAGTTCACAGGCATTCAAGTAAACAAAGAATGCTATGAACCATTGGGCAGATATGTAGAAGCTTAATGGTCTATCAGAATCAATAAAAGTACCCGTTAAGATACTTGCCTCCTTCCTTATACAGTACCTGTAGTTAGGGGAACTGCTCTCCAAGCTCTGCTCGGTGCTTCACCACCATGGGGTGGTATGGTAGCGTAGTGATTAGCACAGCGCTTTACAGTTCCAGCGACCCGGGTTCAATTCCCGCAGCTGCCTGTAAGGAGTTTGTACGTTCTGCCTGTGACCGCATGGGTTTCCTCCCACAGTCCAAACACGTACTGGTTGGTAGGTTAATTGGTCGTTGCAAATTGTCCCGTGATTAGGCCAGGATTAAACTGGGGGTTACGGGGTGGCGCAGCTCGAAGGGCCGGCAGGGCTATTCCACGCTGTACCTCAATAAGTCAATCACTACAACAATGATAGAGTCAGCCATGGAATTAGTATTTTTAAACTTTAAAAACTTATGCCCATTTTAGCGGAGGTCAAAGTAGGGAGCTGGCAAAGACCATTTCCTTTAAAACAAACTGGACTTAAAACTTGGAATAAAATATCAGACAATCCAAAGGCACCTGTAATTAAGTGGACAGCAAAGCAACTGTACCAAACAATCAGCTTTTCAATCTGCCCAGCAGAGCTCCTTCAGGGTTCAATGCAGACTTTAAACCATTCTATTTTCAGTTGATGTCATTAGAACTTAACAGGAGCCAAGTCAGTTCTCAGCAGAGCTCTGCAGGGTATTCAGTTAATCTAATGCAACGATTGCTCTGGCCATTCTCCAATTTGCAAATTACTAACACTGGCCTTTATGTGGCTAAATATATTTTCGTATGGCTAGAAAGCTAGTGAATAAGAGCTCTGTGTAGCTGCATCAACAAGTTTTATATGAAGGGATCTGAACTTCACTGTCTGTCTAGTTTTGTGAACTATTAATATTTGCTTCATGTAACTATTTTCCACTAATGAATAATCACCCTAAATACCTGATAAATTGCCTTTAAAGCTCTGAATTTATAAAGACCTCGATATTTACCTCAAGCTGCAAATCAATTACTAAATTATTTTAAAATTAACATACAGCGTTACTGCTCAGTACAGGCCCTTTGGCCCACAATATTGCGCAGACCTTTTACACTACTCCAAGATCAATCTAACCCTTCCCTCCTACACAGAGTTCCATTTTTCTATCATCCATGTGTAAGTATTTCTTAATGCTCCTAATGTATCCTGGATCTACATAAGAAACATTAAGAAATCAGAGCAGGAGTAGGCCATCTGGCCCGTCGAGCCTGCTCCACCACTCGATAAGATCATGGCTGATCTGACCACGGACTCATCTCCACCTACCTGCCTTTTTCCCCCATAATCCTTAATTTCCTTACTACCACCCCTGGCAGTACCTTCCACGCATCCATCAATCTGTGTAAAAAAAAACCTACCCTTCCTCTAAATAAAGGCATCCGTTAGTCTTGCGAGACCATGGATCTGCACCTGGAAAGTCTTCACTCCCCAGGGTGCAGGCCTGGGCAAGGTTGTATGGAAGACCGGCAGTTGCCAATGCTGCAGGTCTCCTATCTCCATGACACTGATATTGTCCAAGGGAGGGGCATTAGGACCCATACAGCTTGGCACCAGTGTCACCTCAGAGCAATGTGTGATTAAGTGCCTTGCTCAAGGACACAACATGCTGCCTCGGCTGGGGCTCGAACTCATGACCTTCAGGTTGCTAGACCAATGCCTTAACCACTTGGCCACATGCCCACACCTTTCCTCTAATCACATTAAAATTATGTCCTCTGGTATAAGCCATTTCTAGGATAAAGTCTCTGGCTGTCCACATGATCTATGCCTCTTATCTTGTACACTTCTATAATGTCACTACATCAAAAAGAAAAGCCCCAGCACGCTCAATGTATCCTGAAAAGACATGCTCCCTGGTCCAGCCAACATCTCAGCACACTCTCTAAAGTTTCCACATCCTTCCTATATTGAGACAACCAGAACTGAACACAATACTCCAAGCACAGTCTAACCAGGGTTTTACAGAGATGCAACATTACCTCACGTCTCTTGAATTCAATCCAACTAATGAATGCCAACACACCAAACACCTTCCTAACAGCCCTATCAACTTGTGCCGCAACATTGAGGGAACTATGAATGTGAACCTCCAAGATACCTCTGTTCCTCCACATTGTTAAGAATCCTACCATTGTTTGGAATGGTGATAGCTAAGAAGTTAATCCTGCAAATGTGGAAAATGGACTCTGTGCCTACATGCAATCTGTGGCTGAGAGAACGGGGCAAATACTTTACACTTGGAGAGACTGAGACTATGTAATGAGGACAGAGGGGACATCTTTGAAAGGATATGGGGCCCTGTATTGGACTTTCTTACGGAGTGAGGACTGAGGTTTTTTGGTGGGGTGCACCTCTGCTGCGTATGTTTACTTTTGCCTTTATATTTTTCTCCCTTTTGCTGCTCAATATTTAATTTGATTTTGTTATGGTTGTGGTTTTTGTGGACGTGCTGTTTTTTTCGTTTGTTTGTATTAAGTAAAATAAAAAATATTTTAAAAAAGAATCCTACCATTAACCCTGTATTCAGTCTTTAAATTCGACCTTCCAAGTGCGCTCAGCTGTGCATCCTGTCAATGTCCTGTGCCACCCATCTACGACAACCCTCCACACTGTCCACAACTACACCAAACCTCATGTCAGCTGCAAACCTCCTAACCCACCCTTCCACTTCCTCACCCAAGCCAGTTATAAAAATCACAAAGAGCAGGGATCCCAGAACAGATCCCTTTCAGAATACAGAACGTTCTATAACAATCAAGAACTTTATTTTTTATAAAACCCAAGTTTTTAAATCTATAACCTGCAGGTTAAAAAAGTTGGCAGTGAATGCAACCAGGAAAAAAAAGGAAGTTTAAATGTGATGTCTATAACCAGAGTGGACAATAGGATGTTTGTGGGTAGGTGGAGAAGGTTGCAAGAAAAATCTCTTTGAAGTGAGGCCTAGAAAAGGAAGGTGGAGAATTGCTCAAAAGGCCCAAAGAGGATTCAGGGTTTGAACTGCTTGTGAATAAATGAGTGAAGTTGCAGGATACCATTTAATCCATAGATCTGTGTGGATCAGCTGTAAACAACTGACTGGTATATTTAGCCTTGTTGATTCTACCACTGATACTGTGGTTAGAATATTTGCTGATATCCATTCGTAAATAAACCAAAATTTTCCCTTTGATTGACCAGCTGCCATTACAAACTCCAATCTTCTCCTCATTTTATCAGTTCAAACCAGACTATGTGTATATTCATCAGGATTATGATTCCAACCTCAACAGAACCATCTCCTTGCACCTTCCACGTACCTATTCCAATGTGTTTTTTCCTCTTCTAATTGGCTACCATGCTCTGTCACCTAAAATCTTAAACTCATAAAAAAACTCAGCTGCTTTACCCAAGTTGCAAAATCCCTTTGTCTGGTGCCCTGCAACTGTCTGGTGAACAACATGCAGACGTCAGTACATTCACATCCCTCTGGAGCCCAGGTCGGCCCCATAACCTTCAACACCAGAAACCCCTGAATAATTGATCAAAGCCTGCAAAAGCACACGAGTCGGTTGGTACATGACATGCCGACAAGCATTTTGTGCGGGACCACTGCTGGCAGATTGAGGAGCTCACCGCGCCATAGGTGTCTTGTGCTACTGGATTAACTTCATGCAAGGAAAGGTTTTCTAATCTCAGGTGAAGGAAATCCAGAAGCCTGGGTCTGTGGCCAGATTTAGCTTCTGGTGGTGGGGGGAGATCTGGAGAATAGAGAACAGAGTTGGGAGAGAACAAAAAATGCAAGGCTAAGTGCAGGAGCCGCGTATCTATTTTCTGCCAGTCTGTACTGTATTCTGCGTTGTGCGTTTATTCAGGTTACAGTAACTTGTCACGTGGGTTTGGGTGTGGTTGAAGTGCATGAGTGTTGTCGCCTAGTCCCCCGTTGTGCCAACAGTTTAGTTAGAGACAGACGGAGCAGGCGACAAACATCTTGTAGAGTGCTAACTCTGTTTCTATCGTTAATTTCGCAAACTTCCTTAATATCACTAATTTCGCGATCGCTATTTCTGATCGTTGGTCTTTGCTGGTTCTGTAATAGAGGATCGAACATACCCTTTTCAACTTGAAACTGAGTTATTTGGGAGCGGGCCACACAATGTTAGTTCCCTTACTCCGTCTCTCAGCAGCTTTGCATCACACGCAAAATGGTGGAGGAACTCAGCAGGCCAGGCAGCACCCATGGAAAAGAGCACAGTCGGCGTCTTGGGCCGAGACCCTTCATCAAGACTGGAGAAAAAAAGATGAGGAGTCACCCGAGTTAGAAACTGGGGGGAGAGGAGGGAGAAACACAAGGTGAAAGGTGAAACTGGGAGGGGGAGGAGTGAAGTAAAGCACTGGGAAGTTGATTGATGAAAGAGATACAGGGCTGGAGAAGGGGGGGACAGAGTCTGATAGGAGAGGAGAGAAGGCCATGGAAGAAAGAAGAGGTGGGGGAAGAGCACCAGGGGGAGGTGATGGGCAGGCAAGAAGATAAGGTGAGAGTAAGATGAGAGAGGGAAAAGAGGATGGGGAATGGTGGGGGGGGGGGCTTTACCAGAAGTTCAAGAAATCAATGTTCATGCTATCAGGTTGGAGGCTTCTCAGACAGAATAAACAGGTGATAGGTGTTGGTCCTCCAACCTGAGTGAGGCCTCATCACAACAGTAGAGGAGGCCATGGATTGACATATGGGAATGGGAATGGGAAGTGGAATTAAACTGGATGGCCACTGGGAGATCCCAATTCTTCTCCAGCTCTTTACTTCATCTCTCCCCCTCCCAATTTCACCCATCACCTGGTGTTTCTATCTCCCCTCCACCCACCTTTTAAATCTACTCATCTTTTTTTCTCCAGACCTGCCGAAGGGTCTCAGCCCGAAACTTCGACTGTACTCTTTTATAAAGTTGCTGCCTGGCCTGCTGTGTTCCTCCACCATTTTGTGTGTGTGTGTGTTAGTGTGTGTGTGTGTGTGTGTGTGTGTGTGTGTGTGTGTGTGTGTGTGTGTTAGTTACTCGGACTGCCAGCATCTGCAGACTTTCTCTTGTTTGTGATTGGATCCTAGCTGTTGTGGTTTGTTTTTCCAGGAGCCGCTATAGTAGGAGTCAGCGACTAACTGCTACGAGTTCTGAGTACGTAGCTGGTTGTTTGGTGGGGCTGGGGGTGGTGTGAAGAAAGGTGGGAAGGTTTGTTATGTATAGCCAGTGAGGTGGAAGTGTGTGGTTGATAGGTACTGTTCACTGCAGTGGGGGTGCTGGTCTCACTGGATTAGCATGCTTTGGGAGGTTGGCACAAATTAAGGGTGGAGGGGAATGGAGTGAGTGTTGCTACTGCTTGAGGGGGTTGAAGGGAGATTGTCAAGTGGAGGCCCCATTGAAGGAGAGACAGATAATAAAATCTAAATTACCAGAGGAAGCCATACCCAAATTCTCCTTCCAGCACTACACAAAGAAATGCCTTTAATTAACAAAGTACTGACTGACACAAGTGGCCAGCAGATGGGTCATGAGGCTCTCGAAAAGACAGAAGCAAAATGCACATGGCATTATGTCTTCACAGAGTTCATTCGAATGTGCCACAACAGGAACCAATATGTCAGTATGCATTTTCTCCAAATATGTGTCTTATTTAGCTTCTCGATCTTACTTGGGAATTATCTTCCTGAACAACCTTGCACCTCTCTTTTCCTCTGAAGAGGTTCTTAAAGCCTACATCATCTTGGTTGGTAATTTTCCTAATGAAAACTATTTTGGAGCGGTCTCAATTTTTGTCCCACGGAGCAGCTTGCAAGATGTTATCGCACTAGAAACAGGATATTAACAAAGGCTGTCATGAACGGTATGGGGAAGTTTTAGGTTTGAAGCAAAATTAGTGCCAAGTTAGGCAACATCAGGGCTGCAGAAGTGATGAAAGTAGTATTCAAGCATCTCGGGGACTGATTAGCCAAAAATATCATGATGATCTTCTAGCAGAAATATTTGCAGCAGCATAACTTATTGATCAAGTAACCTACTACTCAAATTTACTTCTAAGATATGCATTCAGGATAGTCACGTGGGAAAACTACACACACGTCCAACCCAAAGTCTCTCGGGAGGCATAGGGATGAGTAAAGATGATCATGTTCCCCCACTGCTGGGAAAAGCTGATTTATTGTAGTTGGGCATTTCCAGGAGGGTGCTTTTACTCATTTTGATCTCTCTAACCCTTCTGACAATCTTAGCTTAATTTGTTGGGCTAAGTTTACAAAACATACCTGTATTGTTGATAAGACGAAGGTATTTGTGGAGACTATCTATGCAGCATATCAAAAACACAGAAATTCACAAGTTCGGGTTATTTATCTGAAGTCTGGTTTGGAAGTTTGTCACAATAACAAAGAATGTGGTCAGTCATCTGACTTAACAAAACTAAACAAATTAAAGTTGCATACAAGGTTAGAGGATCTTGGGAGCCAAGATACTCATTTTCAACGCAAACACGAGGAATTCTGCAGATGCTGGAAATTCAAGCAACACACATCAAAGTTGCTGGTGAACGCAGCAGGCCAGGCAGCTAGCTCTTCCTTCAGTTAGTCCTGACGAAGGGTCTCGGCCTGAAACGTCGACTGTACCTCTTCCTAGAGATGCTGCCTGGCCTGCTGCATTCACCAGCAACTTTGATGTGTGTTACTCATTCTTAAAACATTTTCTTTCCAAACCTCAACATACATTTAAATTTAGGAAAATAACCACAAATACTGAAACTTAATTCATATTAAAGAAGTGCAGATAAAATAAAATATATTTCATACGAATGGCCCTCAGAAGTGGTTTGCACTGTAAATGTGGCCATTTGTCACACAAAAAAATGTGCCCTATTGTACTACTGACTAGTTCTGGCTCAAAACTCCAGCAGGTCTTTTAAAGAGAGGTCAATATGGTCACACATCCATTCATTCCTTCTGCCCCATAAACCACACCCCCCCTCCACCTGACCTAAAAGCCAGTCCTCTTCAATTAATTTTGAGAGTACCTACAGAATTTGCTTCCATTATTCATTTGGGGAGTACATTCCAGACAATGAAAATGGTGAAGAAAATTCTCATTTTCCAAAAATTATTTCATCCTAGTGAATTGGCTAAAATACATGATTTCTGGTCAAACCCACTGCCCACTGCCAGGGGGTACTGTACCTCATCAAACTTCCATCAATATAATATAATTAAAAACTATAAACCCATGATCTGTACAACACACGACATAATAATACTTCTTCATTAGAATAAACATCAACTATACTGTGTTCTACATTTCAGTGCTGAAGTGATACGCTCTTAATTTCAATCTCAAAGTGCAAATTATCTCAAGGTAAGATTCAGCCTGCAAGTAAATAAAATAGTAGAAACATAGAAACATAGAAAATAGGTGCAGGGGTAGGCCATTCGGCCCTTCGAGCCTGCAACGCCATTTATTATGATCATGGTTGATCATCCAACTCAGAACCCAGCCTTCCCTCCATACCCCCTGACCCCTGTAGCCACAAGGGCCATATCTAACTCCCTCTTAAACATAGCCAATGAACTGGCCTCAACAGTCTGCTGTGGCAGAGAATTCCACAGATTCACCACTCTCTGTGTGAAGAAGTTTTTCCTAATCTCAGTCCTAAAAGGCTTCCCCTCTATCCTCAAACTGTGACCCCTCGTTCTGGACCTCCCCAACATCGGGAACAATCTTCCCGCATCTAGCCTGTCCAATCCCTTTAGTATCTTATACGTTTCAATCAGATCCCCCCTCAATCTTCTAAATTCCAACGAGTACAAGCCCAGTTCATCTAGTCTTTCTTCATATGAAAGACCTGCCATCCCAGGAATCAATCTGGTGAACCTCCTTTGTACTCCCTCTATGGCAATAGTACAAGAAAAAGTTGAGAAACTGAAATTTTAAGAAATTGCAACTTAAGTGTACTTCACACGTGAAAACTGTAAAAGAGGAGGCCATATTCAAGCTTCCTAAATCACACATCACCATGGGAACTTCCTCCGCCGTCAACTGCTGAAAAACTGCACAATCTTCACAACTTTCACAAGGGGCCATTTGGAATGTTTTAGTGCAGCCTGGCCAACAAACTTTGCTGACTGCAGCAGCTCGTCTCATTCATTTTTATATGGACACACACACTCACTCACTCACACCCCCTAAATACAATGGCAAAAGGGGAACATGCAAAAGTTCAATCTTGCAATGCAAGCTTCCATTGGTTACAATATACTGTATCCCTTTCCAGTCCCCAACATTCCCTCTATGTGCATGAACACATTTATAAAACATTAACATACACAAATTAGCTTGTTGCTTTTTTTAAAAAAACAATGCTGAAACAACAGCAGTTGCAACGTGCAACCAAGTTCAACAAAAACCTCTTAAGCAACATTAATACAGTAAAACATTCCAAGGGACTTCATAGAACTGTACCCAGGCAGATATTGATAACCAAACAAAAATGGAGACAGAGAATCTTGGACAAAGGCAGTTTGAAGAGTCTGGGCAGAAGATAGAGGACATAGAGAAACAAAATTACTTAAGGAAGGAATTCCTGAACTTATGGTCTAAGAAGCTGAAGATCTGGACACCACAAGTGAATGAAAGAGGAGGAGATGGGGAAAAATCTAAAGCTGGAGAAATTTGAGTTTTGAGGATTAATGCGAGTTAGAGATAGATAACAGTGAAGAAAAATAAATCTAAATATGGGAAGAAACATTTTTAATTCTAAAATTTGTGGCCGGTTAGCCACTGCACAGTGCCTTGAAAAAGTATTTAACCCCCACAACTACTTTCACATTTTACAGTCTCATTTTCTAAAATATATTGAAGTAGGATTTTTGAGCTGATCTGCAAAACATTGTGCATTATGTCAAATCAAAAGAAAAATTCCAAAACCTCTCAACAATTTACTAAAAATCAAAACCAAAATTGTGAAGCTGAAAAAGTATTTATCCCTTTTGTAATTAGTAGCCTAACTGTCCTCAGGTGCAATATACATATTACCGTACCTTACCAACTCACCTAAATTGTTGATGTAGAAAATTGGAGGATCACCTATTTTCAAAAAATTCATACGAATAAATACTCTCCTCTCTGTAAGGTCCAACATTTCAACAGACCAAACCAAAATGAAGACAAAAGAGCATTCAAGACAAGTCAGAAAAATGAAGCACAAATCTGGGGAACGATACAACACCATTTCAAAGACATTGAATATACCCTACAGCTCAGTATAGTGCATCATATAAAAGTGGGAAAAATATGAAACTACAGCCATGCTGCCCAGGTCAGACAACCCTTATAAACTTACTCACTGGAGAAGATTGGCACTTGTAATCAAGGCTACTGTGATGCCAACAGTCACTCTGAATGAGCTGCAGAAGTCAGTGGCTGCAAATGGAGATGAGGTTCATGGCTCCACAGTCTCTAAAGCCTTGCACAAAAAGGGTATTTATGGAGGAATGGCAAGAAAGAAGACCTAGCTAAAAAAAAAGGTACATCCTTGCCTGTAAAGAAATTCCAAAGCATCACTTAGAAGATACTGTAGAGATGTGGAAGAAGGTCTTGCGGTCGAATGAGACTAAAGTGGAACTTTTTGACCTCAACACGAAGTGGTACCCGTGGCATAAATCTAATACTGCGCATCAGCCAGGTAACACAAGTTATTAACGATCTGGATGATGGGGTGGTAAATTGGATTAGTAAGTATGCAGATGATACTAAGATAGGTGGAGTTGTGGATAATGAAGTAGGTTTTCAAAGCTTGCAGAAAGATTTAGGCCAGTTAAAAGCGTGGGCTGAAAGATGGCAGATGGAGTTTAATGCTGATAAATGTGAGGTGCTACATTTTGGTAGGACTAATCAAAATAGGACATACATGGTAAATGGTAGGGCATTGAAGAATGCAGTAGAACAGAGGGATCTAGGAATAATAGTGCATAGTTCCCTGAAGGTGGAATCTCATGTGGTTAGGGTGGTGAAGAAAGCTGTTGGTATGCTGGCCTTTATAAATCAGAGCATTGAGTATAGGAGTTGGGATGTAATGTTGAAATTGTACAAGGCATTGGTAAGGCCAAATTTGGAGTATTGTGTACAGTTCTGGTCACCGAATTATAGGAAAGATGTCAACAAAATTGAGAGAGTACAGATATTTACTAGAATGTTAACCATATAACAATTACAGCACGGAAACAGGCCATCTCAGCCCTTCTAGTCCGTGCCGAACTCTTACCCTATCCTATTCCCACCGACCTGAACTCAGCCCATAACCCTCCATTCCTTTCCTGTCCATATAGCTGTCCAATTTAACTTTAAACGACAACATCGAACCTGCCTCAACCACTTCTGCTGGAAGCTCATTCCACACAGCTACCACTCTCTGAGTAAAGAAGTTCCCCCTCATGTTACCCCTAAACTTTTGTCCTCTAATTCTCAACCCATGCCCTCTTGTTTGAATCTTCCCCACTCTCAATAGAAAAATTCTAACCACGTCAACTCTATCAATCCCTCTCATAATTTTAAACACCTCTATCAAGTCTCTCCTCAACTTTCTACGCTCCAAAGAATAAAGACCTAACTTGTTCAACCTTTCTCTGTAACTTAGGAGATGAAACCCAGGCAACATTTTAGTAAATCTCCTCTGTACTCTCTCAATTTTATTGATATCCTTCCTATAATTCAGTGACCAGAACTGTACACAATGCTCCAGATTTGGCCTTACCAACACCTTATACAAATTCAACATTACATCCCAACTCCTATACTCAATGCTCTGATTAATAAAAGGCCAGCAAACCAAAAGCTTTCTTTTGTTATGGGTTATGTTACCTGGGTTTCAGATAAAAATTCTCAGTTAATTGATTAAAATCCCTTGTAGTACTCATTTATGTGAGAAAAGGGTTGGGGCTGAATACTGTTAGAAAGCACTGTAGTTCATAGATGAAAATGACTAAATGCAGGTTAGTGCATGAAAAGTCGTGTGTTGAGTGAACTGAAGCTTATGAAGGGTGATGAATGTATGAAAATGCAAGTTTATTCCTAAAATTTTACAATTACTTCAAAATACCCTTATCAAGTGTGATAATTAGACACCAAAAAAAGAAGAAGTGAAAGGAGGAACTTAGCCTGAAAACAAAACTTTTATCACAGTGGTGGTTGACACTACTATAAAATACACAATATCCTTTGAACTGTCAATGGGTGACATCATATACAATGCAGCACTAAAACTATATCACATCATGCGCCAAAATGAACAAAGCAATATTCACAAAACCAGTTCTATTACCGACACGAGAGAGTCTGCAGATGCTGGAAACCCAAAACCACACACACAAAATGTTGAGGGAACTCAACAGGTCAGCCAGCAACTATGGAAACTAATAAACAGCTGAGGTTTCGGGTCGAAACACTTCACTGAAATTCGGTAGGAATCACAATCACATGCTACATTTTCCAATGTACTCCCTGTAAAGACTAATGATGGTCAACTCCCTTATCATATCTTGTTACATGGCAACATACCATTAGATGTAAAAGTCTTGACATCATGGTACAATATTTACTAAATTGTTTACTACAGACTTGTACTAGCTATGTGCAGACAATCAAATATTCAATATTCTGGAGGACATTGATCTTTAGTACAGTTTAGTTTAAACTGTACTAAACATCCTTCCTGCAAAATTCCACCGCTGCCATGGCGACGACATCCGCCTCGTGCGTGTGCGGTGGTGGGGTGGAGATACGTCTCTACCAAAGAGGTGTAAGGCACTCCTTTCCTCGCTAGCCTGCAGGTCAATATTGGGTAAGGTGTAGCACCTGCTTAGCCCCCCGATCAGGGAGCAGGTGGTGGATGGTTGTACGAGCAGCCGGTGCGCATCACAAGTCCTGGTTATGCGACAACTGACGCCAGGCAGACAATCTTGGAAGAGTATTGATAATGGCTGGGGTCACCTGTCTTGTAAAGACACTGCCCAGAAGGCGGCAATGGCAAACCACTTCTGCGGAAAATTTTGCCAAGAAGAATCATGGTCACGGAAAGATCATGATCACATGTCACATGACACAGCACAGAATGATGATGATGATGCTTCCTTGTTCAGAGAGTGCTTATTCCCTGCACGTGCTTGCTATCACAATACTAGTCAACCACAAAAGCATTAGTTAGTACAGGTCAACCACCTCAAATCTGGCAATCAGTAATCCGGTTCCACCGCTGGCTCAGACATAATATTCGCCTGGCTAATTTCACATTACCTGCATCTTTTTTCTGTTTTGGTCTCCAAATTTGAGGAAGGACATTCTTGATATTGAGGGAATGCCGCGTAGGTTCACGAGGTTAATTCCCGGGATGGCGGGACTGTCATATGTTGAAAGATTGCAGCGACTGGGGTTACATACACTGGAATTTAGAAGGATGAAAGGGGATCTGATTGAAACATACAAGATTATTAAGGGATTGGACACGCTAGAGGCAAGAAACATGTTCCTGATGTTGGGGGAGTCCAGAACCAGAGGCCACAGTTTAAGAATAAGGGGTAGGCCATTTAGAACAGAGTTGGGGAAAAGTTTTTTCACACAGAGAGTTGTGGATCTGTGGAATGCTCTGCCTCAGAAGGCAGTGGAGGCCAATTCTCTGGATGCTTTCAAGAAAGAGTTAGTTCTGAAAAAACTTGCCAGTGATGTGTCTATGAAAAGTATGTGCAACTTGTATAGCATTGGCTCGTCCAGTTTATGATTATCAAGAAACAAAACAAAAAGTTGCTTCAGGTCTTTGCTAACAGCAAATCAAAAAAAAAAAATGTGCATTAGGAAAGCAAAGAAAGATATTTATTTACTCCCAACCTAACCACCTGTGACTCGGTAAAATCACTAATCCAGCACTACACAGGTCCCAATCATTCCGGATTTGTGGTTGTCAACCAGCGAATAAAACACTGCCAAGTTGCTTTTATGGGATTTACTACCTCACCACATAAGTTGTTATTAGGAAAGATGGCCACAAAGTTGGTGACTGGAAATAGATTTCAAAAGAGTCTTAAAGAACATATTTAAACAGAAGACCTTCATGGTCGAAATTGCCTTGTCAGACGAAAGATTGACAGCCATTTGTGCAGTGATTAATCATGGTTGCTCAAGAGGTTTGAACTGAAAGAACACACAGATATCTCAGGGGATGCAAGATTAGGGAAAGATCCAGTAATGGTGCCATTCATCGCCGCCAGGACCAGCAGACTCAAAAATATTTATTTCCCCTAAACTGACAGAACGATCACCACCTCCAGCCATTAATCCACCCCACCACCACTACTTGTTAATATCCTGTCAGAATCACCTTGTGTACAGACACTCCTATGCCTGTATGCAAATACTATCAGTCTACGTATATAAACTAATATTATGTATTTATATTTATCTTTTTATTGTGCTCTTTATGCTTTTTCTGTTTTTTCTTATACTGTATCAGATCTGGATTAAGAATCATTTCATTCTTCTATACATTGGTGTACTGACAAATGACAACAATCTCGAAAAACTAAACAGAGTTTTAAAATTGTACATCATTAAAAATTCTTCATTAAAAAAAGATACTTAAGTAAAAACAGGAAAAAAAATGTTGGAAACATTCAACAGGTCAGGCAATGACTGTGGAAAGAGAATCAGAATTACTGTTCTTCAGTCCTGAAGGCGGCTCTCCGCCCAAAATGCTGACTGTTTATTTCCATAGATTTTGCCTGACCTGCTGAGTTCCACCAGCACTTTGTGTATGTCGTTTCATCAGAACTGTTGTAGTGAAGGCCTTTACCCTGAAATTTTAACCTGTTTCTCTTTACAGGTACACACTACGGACTGAATGGAGCTAGTCTTCGGAGTTCATGAGAAAGCATATAGCTTACAGTAACTACACCCCAGAACAAAATCCACCCCTACCTCTGCAGTCAGCCAGCAATATGCAAACTACATCTGTACTTGTGCGTGTTTGAGAGACCAACCTCCAGGCGATGACTGACTCATGCGCACAAAAGAAATATCAGCAGTCACACAGTTTCCACAATACACAACCAACCGTTGCCCTCTGACCATAACGATTTCAGTTGTCAGCACATTCTTGGTTGATTGAAGGAAAGAATACTTGAAAATCAAGACTGCAAACCTAGGACAAAACGTGAGGTTTACTGAGTATCAGTGTTCCTGTCCTTCAATTTTTCGCTTCAGATTCCAACAATGGAGTCTCCCAAGTCTCAAGCTTACCCTTCTCTCTCCATTTTGCCCTTCCATACGTTGCCAAGACCTGAGCTACCAACACTGGGCACCTAAAGGCAGTAGAAAACTACCACCAGAAAATGCAAATCCTATTGATCCTCCAACTGGAAAAAGATACAAATGAGTGTTAGCATCTTCTCCCAGTTCAACATCGGGGTATACTCACCTGGCCATACTAGGCAGCCTTGGTCAAACTCCTGAGACATTCTATTGTCAAGTACCCCGTGATGGGGATAAAGAAACCAGCAGAGATGGAAAACACTTTGGAGTCCCGGATTGCTATAAACTACTAATATTTATTAGTAACTACGCAATACAGTAATATCAATGTAAATAAATCACACAGGTTAGCAATGATTATATATAAAAGTAAGTATGGAATATATATGTATGAAAACCAAGCTTCCTTAAGTCTAGGGGTAAAAAGATAGTCTTACGCTGTTGAGTAAAGTTCAGTTCGTGGTATTTAGTTGAATAGCGATGGGGAGAAAGAGAGAATGAGTTGAGTCTTCAGGTGAGCTGATGCCGTTGATCTCCTCGTCGTCCTTCGAAATCCTTTACAAGTCACTGACTATGACTTTAACCAGGGGGACCGGTTTTCCTGTGGTGGAGCTATCACCCTGGCAAGGGTGGACACATAGACAACTCCCCACCAGTCAACCCCTTCTTCACAGCTAGAATAGCAATTTGGATCGATCCGCCTGATCGATCCTCCAGAACTCACTTTCTCTGCGGGCACAACAGTGCTCATTCAGTGTCCAGATCATGTGTCTGAGGTCTGTATCATCTGACCTCCCATTTATTTCTCTGTGCTGAGCATCACCTGTCATTCAAAGAGTCCCTCCTTCCTTTGTCTGTAAAGGAAATGCACAAGCAGCAACAAGTCCTTGAAGAAATATGAACAACCTGCTGAAAATCATAACATCGGGTGTCCGTTAAATAACACCGCCTTCGGTCACCATAGCAACTTACGAGCTGCTCGGTGCTGTCTCCAACTCCAAACTCAGTAGAAATCCAAAGTTACTTCCAATGCCTTAAAGTGACAGTCCAACCGTTAATCTTCGTCTCTCTCTCGCTCTCTTTTCAAAAGCAACATATCGGTGGTAAACAACCCTATCTCTCTCTCCTTTCCAAACAAACCATCACTGATAAATATCTCTCTCTGTCTCTCTTCAAACAGTTAATAGGGGCACTTCAGGATCCCCTCACATTATCCCATCATGAAAAGGTTATCAAACAGAGAGAAGTTCTGAAAAACATGCTCAAGCCGCCTTGAAGTAACGCAGTGCCCTGGGCATCTATAGCCTAAAATCACAATTGTGGAGGAACATTTGGAAATGACATTGAGAGCTTTGAGTTCATGGATCAAGAAGGCAATAAAGTTCCTTCAAAGGCAGCTAGTGGAGAACACCAACTCATAAACGACCTACCCATCTGCCTGTCAGGTACCTCCTTCACCATCTATGAAGCCTCCTCAGAACTAAAGTGAAAGCAAGTCATTATAAATGCCAAGGGACTGTCCAAAAACCAGCTTCTTGGGTTCTTGGGCAGCACCTCAGATTGCGAACCTATTTTTTTTCCCAATCTAGGTCTGTTATTTCTCTTTTGGCTGACGAGCAATGTTCCCTCTATTTTTATATATATATACACACACACACACACATATATATGCCTACATAGACCAACCATTGCTCTGAGCTGGAAACTTTGGCACAGCCTGAAAACTATACGGCGCTTTAAATGTTTTTTGTAATATGTCTATGAATACTTAGAATGAAAATTGAGAAATCACATCCTTTTGATTTTATTTAATAATTGAAGAGTATAATGAAATACAGTACAATGAAAATCTTCCCCGTTTCGTAAACTTTTTCTAGCTGCGTCCAATTCCAACTGCGTGGCAACAAAGGCTACGTGCACGGGAGCATTTTGTTTACTTTGTGGCCGCGCACCCATGCAGCTCAGAGGAACAGGGCTGATGAGTCTTGGGCATGATTGACAGACTTTGTTTCACATGGGGCACATGAAGTTTAATGGGATGGCTGGAGTGCTATTTGGGATGTCCTGCCACAACTTGAAGTTGCCTCCATAAGCCCTTCCCTTTTGTTTCCCTTCCGATTCAAATGATACTGGGCCACCAATCACAAGATAGTGAGGATGGAAAACTTTAAGGAGATCTTGAGGAAATGCTTAGTGTTCTGTCTGCCCTCCCGGAAATCACTTGCCGGGAAAGATTTTGGGATAGAGTGCCTATTTCCAGATTTGAGAATCCAGGCAGAATGTTTCACACATTGGAGCTGGATGAGTTTCATGAGAGCTTCAAGGCTGGAAAGGGAGAGAACAGTGACATTGTTTTGTCTACACCGCCAAGAGAAGAATGTGCAATGAAGCACTGGCAATACCTATCGGGTGCTTTGAAGAGCTAACGGTAGGTTGTCCATCTCTCCGCTACTGTACATCTAGGACAGAGTGGAGAAAAAATAATGTAGACCATTATCCTGGTGCTGGGTCTGTGGTCTTGGGCATCAGGCCCCATTCCCCTCAGATGGAATAAAGGTGGTGCTGGCATAGTGGAGGTAGTGGTTCACTTTGTCAATGTCTGCCCTCTTTGAGAAGTGATCCTTCCCTCTGCTGATCTGCAGACCACCCTTGGGCAAGGAGTAGCACCTGCTGAGCCCCATATCAGGGTCTCGTGAGGCCATGGGAGCAGGTGGTGGACGGCCGTATGAGCAGCTGGTGCACATCACAAGTCCTGGTTATGCCACCACTGACACCAGGCAGAAAATCTCTGCAGAGGATTGATAATGGCTGGAGTCACCCGTCTTGTAAAGACCCTGCCCAGAAGAGGGCGAGGGCAAACCACTTCTGTAGAAAAATTTCCCCAGAACCATCATTGTCAAAGACCATGATCACCCACGTCACTGGGCACAGCACGTAATGATGATGTCATACGACACAGCATGTAATGATGATTATAACTCATGATGACCATTATCAAAGATTTTGGTTGTTATCAGGAGTGGGCCAGTCAGCCCCTCAAGCACAGCCTACCAATCACCAAAATCACAGCCAATCTACTTCAAATGTTATGCCCTATCATCATATTGCTCAATACACAGAATCACGTTGATCTCAGTTTTGAATGCAATCAGTAACTTGGGCACAACAGCTCTCTAGAGTGAATCCTAAAGATCTTTTTCACTACCACTGTAATCTCTCTAGAACACATGATTACAAATAACTTTTGCATCAGAGACAAACAACGTAGCCCGCTAAACTAAAAATTAATTTTGAACGTCAGATTAAGTTTTTGAATTGTGAGGAAATTAATTGGTTGTCTCGAATCCAAGAAACCCGTATTAAAGATCCAGCAGTGTTTGCTTATGCATTAGTACCCAGATAAGAGTCTAATTCAATGTGATTTTATTTAATTGCAGGCGAGGCTACACAAACAGTGTTTGTCATTATTGTCATTATTCATTTAACAGTTAGTTAATGCAGATTTATGTAACTCCTAGTCAAAAGGTTATATAAAGAAATACTTAGTTTGTACAGTTCATTTGCATACATATTTAAAAATACATAGCACTGGATTGGTGGGTGTGTTTTTAGACTGCTGCATAAAATATTCATCACCAGCTTGTTTGCAGGGATGAACTGTTCTTTGTGAGGCTCCAATATTGCTTGGCCTTTATACTGATCGCAAGTACAATGTCCCACTTATAAATTGCTCCTTTTGTACAAATTCCATGCACAGCATGTTGGAAGGAGAGTGGAGGTCTCCTGTACACACAATATTCCCACCCCATTTAGAAAAATTCCCTCTGGGGATCATTACAGGCAAAATCTGGAATGGTCAGATGTGCTAGTCACATGACACCATACTTTACACTGATACCCCCCAGGCGAGTCATGAAAAAGACTTATCAGTATGGTTCTCCTGAGTAACTAAGGGCGCTGTAAGGTCAGTGCTGTAAGATCTATATTTAGACCATCTGCTATTCAAAAACTCGTATATTTTTCCTCTGTCCAAGGCCGCCAGATTTATCCACTTATTCCTCCCTCTTTACTATTCATAACTAGTAGAGTTTATGCTACTTTTTACATCAGCAGTAGTTTTACAAACTACTAAAAAAAAGTATTTATACAAATATGGGATTGCAACCAGCTGTTCTGCCACAACGAACTGCTAATAACCAATTATTAACACACCATTTTAAAGCATCCTTTAAAAAGGTACCAAAATGGATTCAGCGCCAAATAGTCATGAGTGTCATGATTCTTCCAAAATGGGAGGGGGTGGGGGAGAACAATGTAATACTAACACTTGGGTTTGGTCCAAGGGTCCTGTGACATCTGACTGTATTTTCAGTTAAACTTAGAGTTTTGACTGCCACGGGTGTCATCGTACAGCCTCTCAATATTTCCATTCATATCTCAAACTTTACACCGATAAAATCCTAAATTATCAATCACGAAACAGAACTGTACATCTGGAACTTTAATGGCTGTTTCCACTTTTAGAAATCTCATGCCATCTCCTGCCTAAATAATTGAGGGAAAATTCACAATTTCCCGGGCGTAATTGAATGTTTGGAGTCACAACGTGTGATTTATTAATCTTCTACAGCCACCGAAACGACAAACCTCGCATCGTAGCCAGCGTTACCGGCTCCCCACACAGCGTCAACCATTGACCGGAGTCACTTGTCGATGTTATTTTTAGCCGATCGAAGCACGGGTAAACTTGGTTCGCTGGCGGTATTCCTGCTATAAACAGCGATCTGTTCCGCTGGAACCAGGCATTCGCTCCCCCTTACAAAATAAAACTAATTCCAGTCTCTTTCCACCTCCGGAAAATTCGTGTAAAGAACAGAATTTATTTCGAAGTGGGAAGTTCGCTCATGGTTTACTTTGCAAGTTTGAGAGAGAGAGCTGCATAAAGAAGCAATTCTCCCGAACCCCTCCAGCACCAGAGCCTCTCAAATGCTCGCACTATTTTTACACTAATGCAATGGTCGCTTTGAATTCCGCCGGGGGAGAAATGTCTTGACGTCAATAATCCTTTCTCTAGGAATTCGGGGGGCTGGAGCGTGCGGAAGCCAAAAATATATATACTCAATGCCAGCATAAAGGAGGCTGAAAGCTGAACGCTTCGGGCCCTGGTGCCGCCGCTAAACCCCGGGAAGGGACAGACCCACAGCAACAACAACAACAACAACAACAGATTGGAACTCTTTAACCCTTTCCCAAACCACAAATGGCACTCACTCTGCCTCTGGGCGATTGCCCCGCGTCCGTCGCCCTCTGAAGACGAGGACAGGGCTGGGCGATCTCTCAGCAGCCGTTCACCGTGCAGCACTGCAGATTCGGAGCTTGCCCAGGGAACTTTCTAAAACTTAACCTCCGCCATAACTAAACGAAAAAGTTGTCGCCCGGTGACATCATCATATTCCCCACGCGAAGCTGTGCTCACAGACTCTGGCAACTGTTGTGATCACAACTCGTTCACATTGCACTCTGCGTGGGATGCCGGGACGAAAACGCTGGCGATTAAATAAAAGAAAACTCATTTTGAAGCTACGTGCGTGAATTTGAATTTGCCCCGGTGCAGACTCGCCACACTCTTTCTGCAGATACCTGCAGCGCTGTAACACACGCGCGCACAGAAATATCGAATCACACCGAGTTTAAAACTTTGAAAATAAAGCTAGGACGCCAGTCTTCATGCTGGTGTTGCTCCCCGGAACGGATTTGTTTCTCGTTTTAAAGCTTCGCTGAGGAGAATAAACTGCTCTATTAAAAAAAAATCATAGGAAAAAAACCATCAAAGAAAACCAGATCTAATATTATTGGGTGGGTGTATTGCTAAGTTTAAAAAAAATTAAAAGCTTTTGTTTGTTCTCCCAGTGTTGAAAGACTAGCGCCTTCGTGACGCCAAGCGATTGAAACAAGATACCGATTCTTGATGGTCGGGAATTACAGCCATGATCAGCACGTTAGCGGGCACACTGCAAATAGTGAGTGAGATTCCACTAAGGTCATTTGACGAACCACGTCTGTTAGTTACCCAAAGAAGCGTTGCAGAATATTCGGTAATATCCAGACCACACCATAACATCTAATATCGGTCTTTGAATGCTTGTAAGAATGTCCGGTGAGTTCAATAGAACCGATGAACACTCACTTCGTCAATTGAACCGGAGTACATGTACTGCAAAAAAAAATTCAGAAACGAAAGTAGAAAATGCTGGGAGAGAAAACATTTACTAGGTCAGTCAGCATCTATGGGGGGAGAACAGCCAAGTTAACGCTGCTCCTTTGTTCTGTGGAATACTTCCAGTACTTTTAAAGTGAATTTGATATGTGCTGTGGGTCAACTCCTCGGCTGCCCAGATTCTCCTTTCTGGTTCCCGAGTGAGAAAGAAATTTGATACTTTTATTATTACTCTTATGAGTATAGTTCTTTCAGTACCTCAGTTTTATTTAATAAATAATAATAATAAGACTTTATTGATCCCAAGTGGGAAATTCTTTCGTTATAGCAGCAACATTTAAAAACACATTCAGCAGTGTGCACTTACCTAATAATAAAATACAGAATAATAACATACACAATAATAATTTACCATTATGCAATAGTAATGTACAAAATAATAAAACAGAGACTATTGTACTATGGTGTGTGTTCTCCCGTCGCACAGAGATGAACTGTTGTATATGCTTATTGCATTTGGTAGGAAAGATTTTCTTTAACGATCGTTGTGACAGCGGAGCTGAATGAGTCTATAGGAGAGGGTGCTCTGCTGTTTATTCAGTAGGTCATGGAGAGGATGTACCAGATTGTCCATAATGGATCACAGTTTGCTTAGTGACCTCCTGTTGCGTTGTGTGCTGGGGCAGCAGGCTGAGGGTAGCAGACACCAACAGAATCAACAAACTCATTCGTAAGGCCAGTGATGTGGTGGGGATGGAACTGGACTCTCACGGTGGTGTCTGAAAAGAAGTTGCATGCCATCTTGGACAATGTCTCCCATCCACTACATAATGTACTGGGTGGGCACAGGAGTACATTCAGCCAGAGACTCATTCCACCAAGATGCAACACAGAGCGTCATAGGAAGTCATTCCTGCCTGTGGCCATCAAACTTTACAACTCCTCCCTTGGAGGGTCAGACACCCTGAGCCAGTAGGCTGGTCCTGAACTTAATTTACATATTACTATTTAACTATTTATGGTTTTATTACTATTTATTATTTATGGTGCAAGTGTAACAAAAACTAATTTCCCCCAGGATCAATAAAGTATGACTATGACTATGACTCTCCACCACTCACTCAGAAGAGTCCGGATTGTAGCCAAGGATGAGTTTATTTAGTCTTTTTGCATCACCAGCGCCGATGATGCTCCCCCAACATAATCATCAGTTATACAGTGGCCTGATGTTACAAATGTTATATTCTATTTCCTGGACCAATGAAGGGAAGCATGGCATTGGCCTTCTTCAATGTCCTATTTCCCGGCTTTGTCACTTTCTTTGAGTTTTCATTCACTGCCATTAATTTATGCTGTTGGGTTTAGACAGTAATGGTATGTAAAACTATTATACATCTGATTCTGTCTGTTGTCACTCAGAATATGTTTTCAATCTCCACAATGGTCCTCCATGGGTTGTAGGATTCTTGTAGGACTTCTTGTTGGTTGCTGGCTTGCCAGTGTTGAATGCAGGACTTGTTCTCTTCTCATTGCTATCATCAGGGAGGAGGTACAGGAACCTGAAGATGCATTCTCAATGTTTTAGGAACAGCCTCGACCGCTCCACCATCAGATTTCTGAAAGGACAAAGAACCGACCCATAAAGACTGCCTCACTTTTAGAGTCTTAGAAAAGTACAGGACAGAAACAGGCCCCTCAGCCCATCTAGTCCATGCCGAATCATTTAAACTGCCTTCTCCCATTGACCCGCACTGGGACCATAGCCCTCCATATCTCTACCACCCATGTACCAATCCAAATTTCACTTAAACATTGAAATAGAGCTCACGGGCACCACTTGTTCTGGCAGCTCATACCACACTCTCACAACCCTCTGTGTGAAGAAATTTCCCCTCATGTTCCTCTTAAGCTTTTCACCTTTCACCCTTTAACCCATGACCTCTGGTTGTAGTCCCACCCAACCTCAGTGGGAAAAGCATGCTTGCATTTACCCTATCTATACACCTCATAATTTTGTAAATCTCTATCAAATCTCATCTCAATCTTCTATGTTCCAAGGAATAAAGTCCTAACCTAATTACGTTATTATAGCCATTAGTGAAACTTGGCTGCAGGAGGGGCAGGACTGGCAGCTTAATGTTCTAGGTTTCCAATGTTTCAGAAGTGATAGAGGCAGAGGAATGAAGGGTGGAGGGGTGGCATTGCTAGTCAGGGAAAATGTTACAGCAGTGCTCAGGCAGGACAGATTAGAGGGCTTGTTTACCAAGGCTATATGGGTGGAGCTGAGAAACAGGAAAGGTATGACCACATTAATGGGGTTGTATTAAGGATCACCCAATAGTCAGCGAGAATTGGAGGAGCAAATCTGCAGAGAGATAGCAGGCAACTGCAGGAAACATAAAGTTGTGATAGTAGGGGATTTTTATTTGCCACATATCAATTGGGATTCCCATACTGTTAAAGGTCTGGATGGGTTAGAGTTTGTAAAATGTGTTCAGGGAAGTTTCCTAAATCAATATATAGAGGTACCAACTAGAGAGGATGCAATATTAGATCTCCTATTAGGAAATGAGTTAGGACAGGTGATGGCAGTGTGTGTAGGGGAACACTTTGGTTCCAGTGATCATAACATCATTAGTTTCAACTTGATCATGGATAAAGAAAGATCTGGTCCTTGGGTTGAGGTTCTAAACTGGAAAAAGTCCAAACTTGAAGAAATGAGAAAGGATCTAAAAAGTGTGGATTGGGACAGGTTGTTCTCTGGCAAGGATGTGATTGGTAAGTGGGAGGCCTTCAAAGGAGAAATTTTGAGAGTGCCGAGTTTGTATGTTCCTGTCAGGATTAAAGGCAAAGTGAATAAGAATAAGGAACCTTTGTTCTCAAGGGATATTGGAACTCTGATAAAGAAGAAGAGAGAGATGTATGACATGTTTAGGAAACAGGGAGCAAATAAGGTGCTTGAGGAGTATAAAAAAGTGCAAAAAGTTACTTAAGAAAGAAATCAGGAGGGCTAAAAGAAGACATGAGGTTGTTTTGGCAGTCAAGGTGAAGCATAATCCAAAGAGCTTCTACAGGAATATTAAGAGCAAAAGGATAGTAACAGATAAAGTTGGTCCTCTTGAAGATCAGAGTGGCCGACTATGTATGGAACCAAAAGAAATGGGGGAGATCTTAAATGGGTTTTTTGTGTCTATATTTACTAAGGAAACTGGCATGGAGTCAATGGAAATAAGGCAAACAAGTAGTGAGGTCATGGAACAAATACAGATTGAGGAGGAGGAGGTGTTTGCTATCTTGAGGCAAATCAGAGTAGATAAATCCCCAGGACTGACAGGGTATTCCCTCAGACCTTGAAGGAGACTAGTGTTGAAATTGCAGGAGCCCTGGCAGATATATTTAAAATGTCGGTATCTACGGGTGAAGTGCCGGAGGATTGGAAGATAGCTCATGTTGTTCCGTTATTTAAAAAAGGCTCTAAAGGTAATCCCGGAAGTTATAGTACGTTGGTAGTAGGTAAATTATTGGAAGGAGTACTAAGAGATAGGATCTACAAGTATTTGGATAGACAGGGACTTATTAGGGAGAGTCAACATGGCTTTGTGCATGGTAGGTAAATTCTTGTAAATTTTTTCTGTAGTCCTTCAATCTTATTTATATCCTTCCTGTAGGTAGGTGACCAAAACTACACACAATACTCCAAATTAGGTATCGCTAATGTCTTATACAACTTCAAAATACAGTAACATCCCATCTCCTAAACTCAATACTTTGATTTATGAAGGCTAATGTGCCAAAAGCTTTCTTTATGACCCTATCTACATGTGATGCCACTTTCAACTAATTATGCACCTGTACTCCTGAACCCTTTTGTTCTACCACACTCTTCAGTGTACAGGACCTACCCTGGTTGGTTCTACCAAGGTGCAATGCCTCCCCCTCGCACCTGTCTGCATTCAATTCCATCTGCCGTCTTTCAGCCAATTTTTCCAGCCGGTCCAGATCCCACTGGAAACAATGATAGCCCACCTTGCTGTCCCCTACATCTTGGGTCATGAAATTTGTTATCCAGGTAACTACATTATCATCCAGATCGTTGATATAGATGACAAACAACAATGGACCCAGCACCGATCCCTGTGGCACTCCACTAGTCACAGGCCTCCAGTCAGAGAGGCGACCATCTACTACCATTCTCTGGCTTCTCCCATAAAGCTCTATTGTTGCACTACTTATTTAATTCAATTTTTCTATATATTTCTTATTGTAATTTATAGCTTTTTTTGTAATGCTGTCCCAAAGCAACAAATTTCATGACATATATCAGTGATATTAAACTTGCTTCTGATCCTGATTCTGAACACCACAGATCTAGCCCTAAGCCAACAGTGAATCTCCTGGTTCATCCAGGGCTTCTGGTTAGGAGGACCTGCTATATTCTTAAAGATATAACTCTCCACACAGGTCTTGATGAAGTCAGTGGCATACTCATTCATATCAGAAGGTGAATCCTTGAATATAGTCCAGCCCACTATTTCAAAGCAGTCCTGTAAACACTCCTCTGCCTCCCTTATCCAGACCTTCATGATCTTCCACTGGTACTGCAGTCCTGAGTCTTTGCCTATGTACCAGGAGTGGTACATCAGCCAGGTGACTGGACTCGGTAAAGTACGGGTGTGAGACGGCATGGTAAGTGTTCTTGATGGTGGTGTAACTGTGATCGAGTGTGTTTGCTCCTCTGGTTCTGCATGTGACATATTGGTAGTTGGTCAGAGACTTCCTCAGGTTAGCCTGGTTGAAGTCTCCTGCCATGATTGAGAAGGCATCAGGGTGCACTGTGTTGTGACTGTTGACCATATGATCAGCTCCTCCTGTGCCAGCCTGACACCTGCCAGCGATAGAATACACACCATTACCAGGATGACAGTGGAGAACCTTGGCAGGTAGAATGGATCACACTTTCCTGCCAAATGTTCCGGGTCAACAGAACAGGAGTGAGACAGAACCACCATATCTGTGTACCGTGAAGAGTTAATCACGAAGCAAACGCCTCTGCCTTCATCAGATGTGACCATCCAGTCGATGACGGATGGTAAAGCCCCTGAACTGGAGCACTGAGTCGGGAGTACTGGGGCTGAGCCCATTGATGCTCTCCCTGGTAAGTTCAATGCCCTTTATGCATGCTTTGAAAGGGTGAGCAACTTCAAGTTCTTGAGCATCAACATCTCAGAGGCTCTATCCTGAGCCAGCACGTTGATGTAATCACGAAGAAGGCATGCCAGTGACTCTACTTCATTAGCAGTTTTCAGAGGTTGGTATGCCACCAAAGACTCTCACAAATTTCTATCCATGTAGAGCAAAGAGCATTCTGATTGGTTGCATCACAGCCCGGAAGGGAGGCTTCAATGCACAGGATAGCAAGGGGCTGTAGAGGGTTATGGACTCATTCAGGTCCAACATGGGAACAACGTTCTCCACCACTGAGGACATTCTGCAAGAAGGTGGCATCCATCATCAAAGACCCCAGTCACCCCGGACATGCCTTCCTCCAGTTATTACTGTTTCTTTGCCTCCACGGATGCTGTTTGAGCCACTGAGATCTTCTAGGAATTTATCTTTTGATTCAGATTCCAGCATAAGCATCATGAAGTCTACCTCACTACTCTTTTATTTCTATTTCGTTTTGCCCTACTTATCGAACTTAACTATTTAGTAGATATACTTACTGTTATTCACAGGTATTTTTTCTCTCTATTATGATGTATTGCATTGTACTGCTGATGCAAAGTTAACAAATTTCACAACATATACCAGTGATGTTAAACCTGATTCTGATTCTATAACCATATAACAATTACAGCACGGAACAGGCCATCTCGGCCATTCTAGTCTGTGCCGAACTCTTACTCTCACCTGGTCCCACCGACCTGCACTCAGCCCATAACCATCCATTCCCTTCCTGTCCATATATCTATCCAATTTAACTTTAAACAACAACATGAAACCTGCCTCTACCACTTCTGCTGGAAGCTCTTTCCACACAGCTACCACTCTCCGAGTAAAGAAGTTTCCCCTCATGTTACCCCTAAACTTTTGCCCTTTAATTCTCAACTCATGTCCTCTTGTTTGAATCTCCCCCAATCTCAATGGAAAAAGCCTATCCATGTCAACTCTATCTATGCCCCACATAATCTTAAATACCTCTATCAAGTCCCCCCTCAACTTTATATGCTCCAAAGAATAAAGACCTAACTTGTTCAACCTTTCTCTGTAACTTAGCAGATAAAACCCAGGCAACATTTTAGTAAACCTCCTCTGTACTCTCTCAATTTTATTGACATCTTTCCTATAATTCGGTGACCAGAACTGTACATAATACTCCAAATTTGGCCTCACTAATGCCTTATACAATTTCAACATTACATCCCAGCTCCTATACTCAATGCTCTGATTAATAAAGGCCAGCGTACCAAAAGCTTTCTTCACCACCCTAACCGCATGAGATTCCACCTTCAGGGAGCTATGCACCATTGTTCCTAGATCCCTCTGTTCTACTGCATTCTTCAACGCCCTACCATTTACCATGTATGTCCTGTTTTGATTAATCCTACCAAAATGTAGCACCTCACATTTATCAGCATTAAACTCCATCTGCCATCTTTCAGCCCACTCTTCTAACTGGCCTAAATCTCCCTGCAAGCTTTGAAAACCTATTTCATTATCCATAACACCACCTATCTTAGTATCATCTGCATACTTACTAATCCAATTTACCACCCCATCATCCAGATCATTAATGTATATGACAAACAACACTGGACCCAATACAGATCCCTGAGGCACACCACTAGACACCATCCAATCTGGCACACAGTTATCCACCACTACTCTCTGGCATCTCCCATCCAGCCACTGCTGAATCCATTTTACTACTTTGATATTAATGCCTAACGATTGAACCTTCCTAACTAACTTTCCATGTGGAACCTTGTCAAAGGCCTTACTGAAGTCCATACAGACAACATCCACCGCTTTACCCTCGTCAACTTTCCTAGTAACCTCATCAAAAAATTCAATAAGATTTGTCACACATGACCTTCCACGCACAAATCCATGTTGACTGTTCCTAATCAGACACTATCCAGATAATTATATATACTATCTCTAAGAATACTTTCCATCAATTTACCCACCACTGACATCAAATTTACAGGCTGATAATTGCTAGGTTTACTCTTAGAACCCTTTTTAAACAATGGAACCACATGAGCAATACGCCAATCCTCCGGCACCATCCCCGTTTCTAATGACATTTGAAATATTTCTGTCAGAGCCCCTGCTATTTCCATACTAACTTCCCTCAAGGTCCTAGGGAATATCTTGTCCGGAACCGGAGACTTATCCACTTTTATATTCCTTAAAAGCACCAGTACTTCCTCTTCATTAATCGTCATACTTTCCATAACTACCTTTCTTTGTTCCTTTACCTTACACAATTCAATATCCTTCTCCTTAGTGAATACCGAAGAAAGGAAATTGTTCAAAATCTCCCCCATCTCTTTTGGCTCTGCACATAGCCATCCACTCTGATTCTCTAAGGGACCAATTTTATCCCTCACTATCCTTTTGCTATTAATATAACAATTCTGTAGTCTAGATTCTGTAGTCTCTTGTGTATTCAGTATCCTTTGCCATCTGGAGTTCCTTAATATTGACACCTTTTCTTTCAGCCTTCCCAGAACATTCTATCCCTGAATGCTTAATAAGTATCTTTTAAATGACTTGCACTTGTCAAACATTGCTTTACCCACAAGCGCCTGCTCCAATTCCACTTGTGTCTGGACCTCTCTTATGTATTAATATCAACAATTTAGGACCTTCACTCTCAAGGGACAACCTTGTCCTTTTTCACAATTACCTTTGAACTGTCCAGAATTATGGTCACTATTTGCAAAATGATCCCTCACTGACACTTCACCCTTCTGCCCAATTTCATTTCCCAAGGTGAAGCCCCATACAGCAACATCTCTAGTAGTAGCACTGTCTACATGTTGTCTCCAAACTCTCTTTGATGCACTTAACACAGTCCAACCCATCCAAACTCTTTGCACTGGGGCAATCAAGCTAATACTGGGGAAGTTAAAATCCCCTCCCACTACAACCCCATTGCATTTATACTTTGCCGTGATTTGCTTGCATAAATGTTTCTCTGATTCCTGCCGACCATTGGGATGAACACTGTCCCAGCAAACTGATTGTCCTTCTCTTGTTTGCAAATAGACTTGGATGATCTCTCCAGAAAATCCTTTCTAAGCGCCACTGTAATGTTCTTCCTATTCATTTGCATCCCCCTCTGCCACACCTGAAGCTTCTTTACCCCAGAACTTTATATTGCCAGTTCTGCCCTTCTCTTTACCACTACATGGCGGCGATTACAATGATACCGTAATTGCATGCGCTGAGCTCAGCGGACTTACCCGTCAGGCTCCTTGCATTAAAGTAAATGCAGCTGAGCCTTCCCATACTCTCTGAATTGCCTGCGTTTGTTCTGCTCACTGGATTTATCGTCTACATTTGAGACAAATCTCCCCGCCTGCTGCACTGCTAGTGTAGCCTTCAAGCCCTTCGCACCTCCCACCAAATTAGCTGAAAGCCACATCTGAGGTGCTTTGGCTGGTTACAATGTCACTGTAGCAAGGTGGATAATGTGACATCTCTGTCTCGATGAACTATCTGTGATATCATTTGTTATTGTGGATTAAGAGGATTCTTAGAGCTACAAGTTTTTGCAGTGGGTAGTTTGTGATTACTGCTGGAATTAAAGCCCCATGCCTCTGCTTTTCCTAATTAACTCTGAATGAATCTCACCCACGTCCTTGATTTCCTCTCCTGCACTGATCACAGGTGGTCTCTAGATTTTTGGAACTTCTCACATAGCAGTTGCTGATAATAAACTGTAGAAGAAATTACAGCAGCTACTTACAGATTCTGATTTATCAGGCGGTACATGTTAGGGTTGCATGTGATCAGGGAATAACTTCAGTCAGTGTGTAAGTCCCATAACAAGCTTGACATGAAGAGGATGCTTCCAATAGTGGGGGACTCTAGGACGAGAGGGCACAGCATCAAAATAGGAGGGCGTCCTTTTTCGAACCGAGAGGAGCAGGAATTTCTTTAGTCAGTGGGTGGCCAATATGTGGAATTCGCTATCACAGATGGCTGTGGAGGTCAAGTCATTGGATATATTTAAAGTGGAAGTTGATAGGTTCTTGATTAGTAAGGGTGTCAAAGGTCTTGGGAAGAAGGCTGGAGAATGGGGTTGAGAGAGATAATAAATCAGCCGCGATGGAATGGAGGAGCAGACTTCATGAGCCAAATGGCCTAATTCTGCTCCTATGTGTTATGATCTTACGAGACACAAATACAAGAGTTAGCTACTTGACTCATAAATCTCCTTCTCAATCAAATATTTTTATCTACTTCTAGTTTACATTCTCTCCCAATCCCCAAATTCCTTGGCTGCTTTAGTGACCAAAAATCTAACAATCTCAGCACTAAATACACTCAACCCTCCAGAACCAAGATACACCAAGCCTCCAGGATCGAAAATTCCAAGATTCACGGATTTCTCATTCACATTCCCTTGTTCCCTTGTTCATATCCTTTCCATTGTTCTGAGACCATGGTCCCACATCCCCACCCCATGGCTCTCCTGCCAGAAATTTTAACCTTATCATATCAATCCTGTCAACCCTCCTCAGAATGTTCCATTTGAAACAATCTCTAATTCTTATCGGCCAGTTCTTCTCACTCTCTCCTTATTAAGTACCTCATCCATGATGTCTCCAATTAGATGTCAAGAAGTACATGGGTGAGGGTTTATGAAGGGTCCTGGACAGCATCAGCATGTATTCCAAACAGTTTAGAATTAAATGCATATCTACTACACATTATTTTACTTCCCTGTGGTACCCACACGTCAATTTATTGTTTTTTTACAAACTTCTATTCCAGGGGTTTCCATCCTGGGGTCCACGAACCCCTTGATTAATGGGGAGGTGTCCATGGCATAAAAAGGTTGGGAACCCCTGCTCTATTCCAAGACCCTTCTGTACACGTGGGTTTATTAGCTTTTCATCATACTAGGAAGGTTTCTAATAGTTTAAAAACGCAAACACAAGGAAATCTGCAGATGCTGGAATTTCAAGCAACACACATAAAAGTTGCTGCATCATCTCTAGGAAGAGGTACAATCGACGTTTCGGGCCGAGACCCTTCGTCAGGACTAACTGAAGGAAGAGCTAGTAAGAGATTTGAAAGTGGGAGGGGGAGATCCAAAATGATAGGAGAAGACAGGAGGGGGAGGGATGGAGCCAGGAGCCAAGGGCTGGACAGGTGATTGGCAAAAGGGATATGAGAGGATCATGGGACAGGAGGCCCAGGGAGAAGGAAAAGGGGGAGGGGGAAAAAAGCCCAGAGGATGGGCAAGGGGTATAGTCAGAGGGAAAGAGGGAGAAAAAGAAAGAATGTGTGTATATAAATAAACAATGGATGGGGTTTGAGGGGGAGGTGGGGCATTAGCGGCATATTCATGCCATCAGGTTGGAGGCTACCCAGACAGAATAGTTTATGAGTTTTCTGCATTAGAATCAGGATTATTTCACATTATATTCTACCAGCCGCCTTCTTGCCCACTCACTTAACCTGTCTTATTTCCTTCGCAGACCTTGCATCCTCCTCCCAGTTTTCATACCCACTTAGCTTTGTATCAGCAGCAAACATGGAAACAATGCACTCAGCCCTTTCATCTATTTTTATAGATGGTAAATAGCTGATAGCCTGCCATTGATTCTGTGACATCCTGCCAGAAACAGAGAGCCAACGTAAAAATAACCAATTTGTTCCTACTCTTTATTTCCTGCCCATTAACCAATCATTTAATTTTGTTTCAATTTTCAATATTAAAAAAAATCATTCAAAACAAGAAATCAGGACTTATTATGAGATGCATTGTCCATGATTTTTCTTTCAGAACGACAGAGTTTTTGGATGTCCTGTGAGCCAAGCTTCACCCATGATGGAATCTGTGATGATCTGTTGTTCCCAGGAGTTTCAGAACATGGATGTATAACTGTTACAGGTTAACCACAAGATATTATATTACTTGCACACATGATTCATTAATGTTGTTACCTACAAATGTACCACACTTCTTGCCCTCTGAGGGAGAGTTTCACTTACATACACAATCACACATATGGGACAGAAACAGACCATACAGTTAAAACAGTTCATGCTGTAGTTCAGCATGATCTGATTTTCTTTGCATCTTTTTCTCATATAAATCTATCAATATAATCCTCCGCAAATAAAAATGCCAACTGCTGGAGGAAACACAGCAGATCAGGCAGCACCTGTAGAAGAAATGGACAGTCAATGCTACAGGCCGAGACCTTTCATCTGGAGCCATCCTAACTGGGGTACCTCATTCACTTTCAAGCATTTCACTGAGAATCCATTCTGTTGAAGATTATGTAGCTCCTCTTCCACCTGAAATATGGCACAGGCCAAGGTTTGCAATGTGTTGCTTTGACTTTGAACTTGATACATATGCCTGGATAATGCAACAAGATGTAATCATGACTACTGCATTCACACTTCAATTCCTCATGTCATACTTGTAACTCTCCGATGGTTGTGGATTGAAATAAGCCTCTGATGAAGTGATAGCATGATGGCACAATGATTAGATTACAAGGCTAATAACCCAGAGAACTGAATTAATGATACAGAGACTGAGCTCAAATCCTGCAAACGCAACCATAGAATTTAAACCCTTAGTAATGATGGCCAAGAAAACCGCTGGAACATCACAAGAACTCTTCTTGTTCACTAATGCTCTTCAGAGGAGGAAATCTGCCATCTGACAATATATGACTTCAGATTGGTAAATTCTTGGCAAGCCACTCAATTGTACCATTAATGCTATATTCAGACAGAATGTAGCACACAGGCTAGATGGGGGGATATCGATATCCATCACCAAGAGTTGCTTGGTAGCACACCCACAAATTGAGCAGGCTTCAGTCTCCTGAAGTATGTAGCTGCCACAATGGGTTTGTAGCAAGTGGATAGACTGACATGAGGGTAGGTTTTCCATGTTCCTATGTTTCTAAAGCCCTGTGTTCACACTGTGAGGACACCCTGCTTACTGTATATCATGTTACTTGACACAACAAAAGTGATAAATGGGATGGACTCAAAATGGATTCGACATCTCAAAACCGGGCATCCGTGCGATGCTATGGACCATCAGTATCAGTAAAAGAATGTATGCTACACCATCTCTCACCTCAAAGCTTGGCACATCCCTTGTTCTACCATCTCACACCAGGGGATCATTCCTGGAACAATAAGGAGTGGAGAAGGATATATCAGAAGCAGCATCATGTATATCTGAAAGTGATGAGATACCAGCCAGAAATAGCTGGAATATTGGTCGTATTCATCGCACTAAATAGCTGAAGCAGAAAATAACAAAGCTATCTGATCTTTCAGCCTACTACTCGGATTGAACCTCTGTGGTCAAATTGCATCCAATTGTGATGTAAAAATTCTTGCCTTCCGAACGGTTATGGCAGGGATGAAGAAACAGGCAGAACTGAACGAAGTTATCAAAGAAGCAGGAGTGGAAGAAGGATGGGAGGAGAGTTCTCAGATCCTTCTAATGGGTCATGGTGACTAGCTTTATTCCCTGAGAAGTAAAGGGAGGACATGGTCAAATATAGAAGACGTGTGAAAGGAGAACCAAAGGAAACAGTTAACTAAGTGACAGTTTTAAAGTACTGGAAATAACAAAATGGGGATGAGAACAAAAACACGAGGAAATCTGCAGATGCTGGAATTTCAAGCAACACGCATAAAAGTTGCTGGGGAAACGCAGCAGGCCAGGCACACATTTACATTCCCAGTGGCCACACATTTTAATTCAACGTCCCATTCCCATTCTGATATGTCTATCCACGGCCTCCTCTACTGTCAAGATGAAGCCACACTCAGGTTGGAGGAACAACACCCTATATTCCGTCTGGGTAGCCTCCAACCTGATGGTATGAACATTGACTTCTCTAACTTCCATTAATGCCCCTCCTTCCCCTCATACCCCATCCGTAATTTAAATATATATATACTCTTTTTCTCTCTCTCCTTTTTCTTGCTCATCCTCTGGGTTTTTCCCCCCTCCCCTGTTTCCTTCTCCCCGGACCTCCTGTCCCATGATCCTGTCATATCCCTTTTGCCAATCAACTGTCCAGCTCTTGGCTCCATCCCTCCCCCTATCATTTTGGATCTCCCCTTCCCCCTCCCACTTCCAAATCCCTTACTCACTCTTCCTTCAGTTAGTCCTGACGAAGGGTCTCGGCCTGAAACGTCGACTGCACCTCTTCCTAGAGATGCTGCCTGGCCTGCTTTTAAATGGGGATGAGAGTTGCTTTTGTACACAGTGTGTTGGAATAATCTGGAATACATTGCCTTAAATTATAATCAATAATTACCCGCCAAAGCGAATTTGAATGGTCAAAGTGAGTCACTCTTTCGGAGAGTTGGTCCATGCCCACTGGGCTGAAAGGGCCCGCTGTGCCAAGTTGTCCTGTTACTGTGTGATGACCCTTTGGGATATCGTTTATGAACAGAGGTCAGTGTCCACATGGCTGAACCATCCCACTTCTTTTCCATAGCGGACGTGATATCAGATTTTTTTTTTGTTCTGCATAGATGACTCACAACTTATGCTTGGAAAACCAAAATGATCTTCCAGCTTTCTCTCCACCAAGTCCTTAAGTTAGACCAGACTATTTGTATCCTTGATTATCTATTCAAACCCAAATTGAACATGGTACATCAGAAAGAACACTGACTTTCCCCTGAACACAACAGATTTTGCAGATGCTGGAAATCCAGAGTAACACGTACAAAATGCTGGAGGAATTCAGCAGGTCAGGCAGCGTCTACGGAAAAGAAATAAAGAGTCAACATTGGGGGCTGAGACCCTCCATCAGATTAAGAGACCTGATGAAGGGTCTTGGCCTAAAATGTCAACTCTTCATTCCTTTTCATAGGTGCTGCCTGATCTGCTGAGTTCCTCCAGCATTTTGTGTGTGTTATTCAGACTTCCATCCATATATGTTATGCCTCTTCCCTGCTTTAGACACCTGTTGCCTATATCTTATCAGTTCTGTTGCTACCTTCAAACTGAATTGCTCCAGTGTTTTCCAAATTGACAGATTATTATCCATATTCTGCGGGAATAGGAATTATAGTGATAACATTTACTATTCGAAAAGGAATGATGATTCGAGCTTTTTAAAATGGCTTCTTTGGTGCTATGTAAAAGATAGAACAGCTCAGTCATGCAAGTGTGATTCATAATTTATAAATGGTGATTTTAACAAAGGACGCACAATGGAATTAATGTGAGTACTTAGAAGTTTTAACTGTTAACATGCAATTTTCACAGTAGTGTAGCATTTAGCAACCCGGGTTCAATTCCGGGGCTGCCCGCAAGAAATTTGCATGTTCTCGCTATGACCATGTACGCAGGTTTCCTCCGACTTTCCAAAGGCCTACGGGTTAGTAGGCTAATTGGTCACATGGGTGTAATTGGTCGGTGTGGGCTCGTTTGGTGGGAAGGGTCTGTAACTGTGCAATATCTCTAAATAAATAAAAAATAAAAATACATTAATAGAATCACGTACTTACAGAGGAAGTTACCCAGCTAATTACATATTAAAAGAAAATAATACCGATATTTTAACATTTGTTAAATGTACTGTTGTTTTCTTTTTAAAGAGAATATTTAAAATATTAAGATCTCCCAAACAAAATTTGTCAAGGAGCAACTTGAGCAGCAGCTTTTCACAGACAAAGATTGTGCAAAATGACTGGTTTTGGAGAACATCTTAAGGAAGGAGAAAGCGATGGAGAGGCAGGGAACCTTAGGGAACAAATTCCATGGGTCTGGGCTTTGAGGCCTAAATTTACTCCTGACAATGATGGAGCAGCTAGTTAAAATGACAAAATGAGAGGTGTTTAGTGGCGGTTGGATATTACAGACAAGTGGAAGAGTTTGGTTCTGAACAGAATTGTAAACAAGCATGAGAATTTTAAAATCAGGATTTTGCCTGACTGGGGGATTGAGAGCTGGGAGATGTGTGAACCAGAACAGGTGCGAGTTAGGATAGGGACAGTAGAATTTTAGATACGTTTTATTGGAAGTAGGGAATGGGTATTAACCATCTAAGAGCACAAAAAAAAACAAGGTTGGATAGAAACCAGAACAAAATGTAAGAAGTTACCTTGAGCCAATATATATGTGAATTGAGTTCAGTTCATGAACTCCATAGTACTGTGCCACACTGCCATCTATTGGACTGAATGTAAGTTGACGAATGTTCAAAATAGAAATGTTTCCTAACATCAGGGAGAGGATAATGACAGTATCTTGCAAAAGCAAGTACAGAAAACAGATTGAGTATTAATTTTTTTTTAACTCTCAGCTTCTGTTGTTGAATAATTGTTTGCAAAGGTATATTTGTTCTGGTTGGGTTACTAAAGTGGCTGGATAGGTACATTTGAGAAATGCCCGTACAAAATTTAATTATCTCCCATAACCTAATGATATCATAACTTATCTGAAATCTCTATGATATTGGAGGAGGCTCGTCTGCCCATCAGCTCCCAGGAGAGCTGGCTATTGTTTTGTGTAGCTTGAACTAATAACCGTTCAGGGTCCCAGACAGTCCTTCCAGGTGAGGCAACACTTCACCTGTGAGTCGGCTGGGGTGATATACTGCGTCTGGTGCTCCCGATGTGGCCTTATATATATTGGCGAGACCCGGCGCAGACTGGGAGACCGTTTCGCTGAACGCCTATGCTCTGTCCGCCAGAGAAAGCAGGATCACCCAGTGGCCACACATTTTAATTCACATTCCATTCCCATTCTGATATGTCTGTCAATGGCCTCCACTACTGTCAAGATGAAGCCACACTCAGGTTGGAGGAACAACACCTTATATTCCGTCTGGGTAGCCTCCAACCTGACGGCATGAACATTGACTTCTCTAACTTCTGTTAATGCCTCTCTTCCCCCTCGTACCCCATCCGTTATTTATATATATATATATATAAATATGTATATTCTTTTTCTCTCTCCTTTTTCTCCCTCTGTCCCTCTCACTATACTCCTTGCCCATCCTCTGGGCTTCACCCCTCCCCCTTTCTTTCTCCCTCGGCCTCCCGTCCCATTATCCTCTCATATCCCTTTTGCCAATCAATGGTCCAGCTCTTGGTTCCATCCCTCCCCCTCCTGTCTTCTCCTATCATTTCGGATCTCCCCCTCCCCTTCCCACTTTCAAATACTATCTGTTCTTTCAGTTAGTCCTGACGAAGGGTCTCGGCCCGAAACGTCGACTGTATCTCTTCCTAGAGATGCTGCCTGGCCTGCTGCGTTCACCAGCAACTTTGATGTGCGTTGCTTGAAATTCCAGCATCTGCAGATCTCCTCGTAATAACCATTCTGCTCAGTTCAGATTTTTTATCACTGACTAACCCGCAGGAACAGTGCAGCAGAATATCATAAACACCACTTACTGTGGCAACCCCATTCCCAGTACAGCTGCTGCCATTTTCGCCCAGGGTTTTCAGTGAGTGCCTCAGGTTGTTTCAGACAATATCCTATCCTGATATTCTAACTGAGGCCTTGCAAAGATCGCAATACAATTTGGGATTGCCATTGGGTACTGGGGTTGAGTAGACCGCTCAGCACAGACAACGTAAGTCGAGCAAGGCTTGGAAGGATTTGTAAGGGTTAGGGAAAATGAAATCTTTCTGGGCACTGCCGCACCAACGCTAAGACTGTTTCCCCATTCATTGTGATCTCAGTGGCGGCTCAGGCTCCTTCCAGCAAGCCAGCAAGCTTGTACGAACATTGACACACAGCCATTCAGAACTAACCAAACAGCTTAGTATCATACGAGGACTTTAGCTGACAATGTGAGCACTCCCCCTGCCCAAGGTGTGAGCCAGTGTAACTTGTCCCTTTGAACCTCTGTTTCTGCTGATGCCTCATGATGGGGCATCATGAGAATACATACTATTTATTATAAATGTACATACTATTTATTATAAATTACTATAATTTGCACATTGCACATATAGACAGAGACGTAACATAAAGATTTTTACTCCTCGTGTATATGAAGGATGTAAGTAATAAAGTCAATTCAATTCAATCAAGGGATATGGTGAGAGAGCAGGTGTGTGGGTTGAATGGGATACGGGATCAGCCATGATGAAATGGCAGAATGGAATTGATGGACTGAATGGCCTAATTTTGCTCCTATCTCTTATGTGATAGTTATATGCATTTTTGTTTCAAGCAATTGTGTGAAAAACATTCAAAATCAATCCACTTGACATACATATTTATGCCTTGCTGAAAGATTATATTAAAGATTAGCTCTATTTGTCACGTGTACGTCGTAACATACAATGAATGCTTCATTTGCATCAAGTAAAAGCAAGTGTCGCCAGGTTTCTGGCACCAACACAGCATGCCCACAGCTCACTAACCTTAACCCGTACATCTTTGGAATGAGGAGAAAAACCGGAGGAAACCCATACAGCCACGGGGAGAAGGTCCAAACTCCCTACAGGCTGTGGTGGGAATTGAACCCCAGTCGGTAAAAGCTCACCCTGTGAAGCAATGCACTAACCACTACAGTTCTGTGCTGCCTACAAAAACATAGTGGCTGCCAAAGACAATAGCTTACTTCACATTGCAAATAGACGGGAAATGCAGATTGAAGTAAAAATGTAAAAAGATGCACAACAGCACTAAGTTGCGTTCTCAAAGCGGTTAAGTCAAAAGTTTTTCTTGGACAGCGGAAGAAAGAAGGCAACGGTAATGAGAAAATGGATTATCTGGGTGAGTCTGAGGACCATTTCACTGAGCGGAACGGCCTGCAGCTGAAGCTTGGAAGGTATTACTCATTCAGCAAATCAATAGTCAATTCGACTGCCAGCAACATTCCTACAATGGAAAACAGTGCTAATACTTTTATCATAACAAATACTCAACAAACACACATCATAGGAATATTTTTAAGCAGAGAAGTGATTAAAAAGTTCCTTTTATTTTGAATATTTTAACCAGTGTTAATACTCCCATCTCAGAGCTTTTTGTTAACTATGCACTATTATGAATATAAGAATTCTGTAAATATCATGCTAAGATTTCTGTGCATCCTAATTTGTTAACTAGCAAGCAATCTGATTTCAAAACAGCGCTGTGACTTTGAGGTCTAATGCTCCGATTCACGTCCTCTTTTTGGTGGGCATGGCAGAATGTGTTCTTACCTTCAAGAAGTCCCTCTCACTATCCTTAATTAAATGACTATCAATTACACAAAAGTTAGTTGCAGATTGCTTTCTTCTGGTTCTCACTGCAGTTCTGTGTTTGATATTTTCAAGTTCTAGATAACCTACAGGGAACGGCAGATGCAGTGTTTCTAATTCTGACTTTGCAAGCCTGTTGCTCTCTGGCAAGGGTGCCAGAGGGCAGATTGCCTTACAACACAGTTTGATGGTGAAATTGAGCAGAACAAGACAAACTACCAGAAAAAAGGAGGAAGGCACAGAAGGAAGGAGGAGAGAGGGAACAGAGTACCAAATCTACTCACAAAATTTGTGGAGCAAATAACCTAAATTACTCCAACTTCGGTGCTTCAGTTCAGAGCTAACAACCCTGACTGGTAAAACAAAATAGTTACAGAATCAGCAATGAAGAATCCTTCCCTGTGACGGTATTCCTGAGTCTCCACCCGGGACTTGCATGACTGATGGTAGTGAAAACCGAGAGGGAGCTGCTGACACGATGAAGGAAGCTCTGAACACCGCCAGAGATGGAGGATCTTCATTGCTGCCCTAAACACCAGCGGTGTAACGGACAGTAAGTAAATAAATACCCGAAATAAAGAAAGATGTGTGAAACATCCATGTCTTCAGAAGAACGTTCTCACTGAAATCCACCACTACAAGTCTTAAGAGGAAAAGTTGAGCAAGTTAGAACTTTTCTCTTTGGAACGAAGGACGATGAAATGTGACTTGATAGAGGTGTAAAAGAGGGTAAGGTGCATTGACAGAGCAGACAGGATTGTAAGGGTATAGATAGATTATGGATGGTGGGGTGGAGATACATCTCTACCAAAGAAGGTGTAAGGTGGTCCTTCCCTCCACTAGCCTGCAGGTCACCATAGGGCAAGGTATAGCACCTGCTTAACTACCCTCCGGCCCCGATCAGGGTCAGGTGATCTCAGGGGACCAGGTGGTGGATGGTCATATGAGCAACTGGTGCATATCACAAACCCTGGTTATAACCACTGACGCCAGGCAGGCAATCCCTGAAGAGTATTCATAATGGGAACGGTCACCTGTCTTGTAAAGACACTGCCCAGAAGAAGGCAATGGTAAACCATTTATGTCGGGGGAAAATGGCAAGACAATCCTGGTCCTGGAAAGACCATGATTGCCTGTGTCATACAACATGGCACATAACGAAGGAACTATAGATAGGGTAAATGCAAGCATGTTGGTGAGACTAGAACTGGAGGTTGCAGGTTGGGGGTGAAATGTTTAAGAAGAACTGAGGGGGAACGTCTTCACTCAGGGGGTGGTGCAAGTGTGGAACGAGCTGCCAGCAGGAGTGGTGGAAGTGGGTTTGATTGCAATATTTAAGCAAAGCTTGGATAAGTACCTGGATGCGAGGGGTATGGAGGGCTATGATCTGGATGCGGGTCGCTGGGGTCGAATCAGAACTGGATGGTCTCTGGGGTTAGTGCTTTACGGCAGCCAGCGCCCTTTTCCTTTTACAGTAATGGCAAGTATGGGAGGCCATAATTTTAAGGTGATTGGAGGGAAGTATAGGTGAGATGTCAGAGGTAGTAGAGAGTGGTGGGTATGTGGAACGCACTGTTGGAGGGCCTGGTGGAGGCAGATACATTGGGAATATTTAAGAAACTCTTAGATGGGTCCATGGATGATAGAAAAATGGAGGGCTATGTGGGAGGGAGGGGTTAGACTGATCACACAGTAGGTTAAAGGGTTGGCACAACACGGTGCTGTAATGTTCTGTGTTCCATGTCCCACATTGCCGGTTTGGCAAGCACTTAACTGAGCACCTGTGCTCTGCCTGGAATTGTCATCTGGAGCTCATGGTTTCCAGCCATTTTAATTCCCCTTCTCATTCTCACACCCACACGTCTGATCTTGGTCTCCTCTTTTACCAGGGTGAAGCCAAATGCAAACTGAAACAGCACTTCACATTCCACCTGGGTAATCCAAAAACTTAATTTCAATTAAACTGTTCCCCTTCTGTCCCATTCTCTCTCTCTCTCTCTCTCTCCCCCACCCCTTCTGATCTGTCCAGCTCTCCTCGCACACACTTCTCTTCTCAACCAGCACAGACACATATCACCCAGTTTCTCTACTCTCCCCCTCCCGCTCCATCGGCCCACTCCTCCCACTGTGTCCCCTCCCCCACTGTTCCCATCTGCCCAGACACCCCTTATTTGGTTCTACGCCTCAACTTCCTTTCTTATCTTATTCCATAATCTGCAGCCCTTTCTCGCCTTCGTCTGTGACCTCCCACTCCATCACGATCTCTACCCTTCCCACTCCAACCTGACTCTGCCTGCCAACCCACCCATCACCAGGAATGACCTGCTTTGGATCTCCCCCTCCCCCTCCAACTTTCAAATCTCTTACTCACTCTTCCTTCAGTTAGTCCCAACGAAGGGTCTCGGCCTGAAACGTCGACTGTACCTCTTCCTAGAGATGCTGCCTGGCCTGCTGCGTTCACCAGCAGCTTTGATGTGTGTTACCAGGAATGACCTACTGCTTGCCAGCTCTTGCCCCACCCTTCCGCTAATTAATTTTTGTTACATATGAAAATATAAAATGAGAGACGATTCAGCACCTCAGATCCACTCTGCTATTTAATAGGATCACGGCTGAACTCATTATGACTTCAGCCATGAAGTCCTGTCTACCCACAGTGAAATTTTAAGTCTAACTTATCAAGAATCTTTCTACCCGTTTATAGACTCTGATTCCACTTGTCTCTGAGAAAATGTTCTAAAGGCTCATGATCTTTTCAAAAATAACATTCCCTTATATCCATATTAAATGATTATCCCTTATTTTTAATACCAAGTCCTAGGTTCTGTCATGAAAACCTATATCACCTCCACATCTCTTCTGTTGATACACTTGAAGATTTGATAGTGTGCCACCTTCTCCAGGATATCACTTCCTGCCTGTTACACCACTGGCATTTAGGGCAGCAATGAAGGTCCACCGTCTCTCGAGGTGTTCAGGGCTTCCTTCATCACGTCAGTAGCTTCCTCTCAGTTTTCACTACTGTCAGCCCTGCAAGACCTGGGTGGAGACTCAGGAATACTGTGGCACTCAGATGTAGAAGGAATCTTCGTTGCTGTTTCTGTAATAAATTTGTTTTACCAGTCAGGGTTGTCAGCCCTGAGCTGAACCCCCTAGCCTGGAGGACCGGTGGACCACTCTTAGTCTGTTCTCTGCCTGTTGACGTGTTTCGCATGGGTGTGACTCTACCAAGAGCCAAAGCATAAAGCCCTGACTCCAGCCAATATTCCTCTCCCAGTCACTGAGGCATGCAAGCCTCCAAACCACGACAAGGTAGTGGTCCTCTCGGAGGTCCAGGGTATCAAGAAGTGTAAAAGTCTTGGCCAGCAACCTGACCCAGCACTTGCCAGATATACTCTAGACATTTGTCCCCAGAGTGCACACCATCTACAAGTTTGCTAATGATACCAGTGTAGTGGACTGGATCTCAAATAACAGCAGGAAAGGGATAGAGAGCCAAGGCCAAGGAGCTCAGCAGCACCTCTGCCTTCTCAGGAGGCTGATGAAATTGGGCATATCCCTGTTGCCGATTCTTACCAATTTTTATTGATGCACCAAAGAAAGCACTCTGTCTAGATGCATAGCAGCTTGGTATGGCAGCTGCTTCGCACGTCACCACAAAAAATTGCAGATGGTCATGGACACAGCTCAGCACGTTACGTCTCCCCTCTATAGACTGTCTGTACTTCTCACTGCCTCAGTAAAGCAGCCAGCGTAATCAAAGACTCTACCCATCCTGGGCATGCTATCCCCTCCCATCGGGCAATACCACCAAGATCAAGGATAATTTCTATCCACAGTTAGCAGACCCTTGAACATTAAGACATCTTGGACTCACAATCCATCTCATTATGGTTTTGCCCTTTATCATCTACCTGCCCTGCACTTTTTTCAATAGCTTTTATACTTTATCCTGCATTATTATTTTTTTACCTTCTTCTAGCTCAATGCACTGTGTAATGATTTGATCTGTATGAACAGTATGCCAGACAAGCTTTTCCCTGGATCTTGGTACATGTGACAATAATAAAGCAATGCCATTCCTTTGCCCCTTGCTGCCCCTCCCCCATGACACTCCCATAAGATTGAGAGGAACTTGGAATATATCACTTATCGTCGCTATGTGCCAAGGAATAAGTTTCATATAGGCCGATGCCCTAAATTTTAAAAACAACAAAAATGTAAAATTCTGACAACAACAACAAAAAATCAAAGCAACACACGCAAAATGCTGGAGGAAGCCAGCTGGTCATGCAGTAGCTATGGAAAAGAATAAATAGTTGACTTTTCAGGCCAGGACCGAGTAAAAAGGGGGAAGGTGCCAGAATAAAAAGGTACGGGGGAGGGGAAAGAGGCTAGCTGGAAGGTGATAAGCGAAGTCAAGTGGGTGGGGAAAGGCCGAAGGCTGGTGAGGAAATAATCTGACAGGAAAGGAGAGTGGACTGTAGGAGGAGGGGACTCGGGGAGAAGTAATAGGCAACTGAGAAGAACTAAAAGGTCAGAGAGGGAAATAGAGGGTGGGTATCAAGGATAAAAGGTGTGGGGCTTAAATCTGAGAGCTGAACCATAGGACATCCTCTCAAAAAAATGCTGGCTTCTTTTTAAAACAATACAAGCTGCCTTCAGTGAAGATCTACGGTGAGTGGAGGTTTGAAGTGTAAAATATACTGTACGTATACTCAAACATGCTCCAAAACACTTGAAGGCAGCAAAGGTTTACTTCTTCTCACTTAAGGAGGAAAAGAAGCTGTTCAGTTTACATGGAAGAAGGGAGACAATAAAGGCATACATTGGAGCTGGGGCTTCTAGACTGAAAGTACAGATAAGAGGATCATTAATGTTCCCAACTATCTCTTCATTTGCTATCAGCTTTCTGACTATAAATAAACTGTTGGCATACTATCATGTTAGGCCTGTGCCTATAAATAAACAAACCATTTCCTCTGCAATTTTGGCATTCATTCATTGTTTTTCTGTAATCTCATTTTTTTGCCTTGATCTTCTTTGGTCGTTTTGAACTTACCTGCACCACCTCCATCTCCTGTGAACATCAGTAATGTCTCTCTGAGGTTCTGAGTATTTTAGTCAATTCAAACAAATCAGTGCAGGTTAAATTCAAACCCATATTAGGTCATGGTTTGATGATAGTACTGCATTAAGCACATTATGAAGTTCAGTAACAAAAGCAACACCAAATCAAACTTACATCCTTTCACTAGTTCATTTAACACGATATTAAGCAATGAATATCTTAAGCAGACTTCCATTAATTGCCCCGCCCCCTTCGTCATTCCCCGTTCCTGTTTCCCTCACCTTATCACCTTACCTGCCCATCCCCTGCCTCTGGTCCTCCTCCAGCTTCCCTTTCTTCTGTGGTCTTCTACCCTCTCCTATCAGATCCCCCCTTCTCCAGCCCTTTATCTCTTTCAACAATCATCTTCCCAGCTTTTTACTTCACCCTCTCTCCCTCTCCCAGTTTCACCTATCACCTGCCACCTTGTACTACTTCCTCCCCTCCCCTCACCTTCTTACTCGGACTCCCTCCCCCTTCCTCTCCGGTCCTGATGAGGGGTCCCGGCCCGAAACGTCGACTGTTTACTCATTTCCATAGATGCTGCCTGATTTGCTGCGTTCCTCCGGCGTTTTATGTGTTGCTTTGGAATTCAATGATATTTTTTCATATTCAGATGATCCAATGAAGTGAATAGTGTCTTTACTGAAGTTTTCAGAAATTAAGAGGAACACTTTGGATGGAAAGACACTACCTCTACTGGCGAGGATGTCCAGGATGAGGGAGAACATGGAACAGTGCGGTACATGAACAAGTCCTTCGGTCTAAAATGTGTCTGTGCCAACCATGACACCAATTTAAACTGCACATCTGTCTGTCTGTGGTCAAGATCACCCCAATCCCCGTCCATCCAAGGGTTTGTCAAAATGACTTTCAGCAGTTGCTGTTGTTACCTGCTTCATCACTTTCCCTGGCAGCAGATTCTAGGCAACTACCACAAATGGTAATTGACATTAAACCAATTAGTTATTGTAAATCTGAGATTAATAAATGTATGCTAGTCATATATTTACTGTGACATGGGGGACATACGGGATGTATTTAATGTGACATGGGGGATAACGCTCAATATATGGAATTGGTTTGGTATATGGTGTGGTGAAAATTGAGTTATATACCTCAGAAACTGACCCAAATGGTCCATGGCGAGATCCCCATCCAAGTTAGTTCCATTTTCCGGCATTTGGCCAGTAACCTTTTAAACCTTTCCAATCCATGTACTGTCAAATACCTTTTAGAAATTGTTATTGTGCCTACCTCAACCACTTACTCTGGCAGCTCATTCTACATAGACACCACTGTTTGTGTAAAAAAAAAGTTGCCCCTCAAGCTCCTATTAAATCTTTCCTCTCTCACCTTAAACTTGTGCCCTGCAGTTTTTAATCCCCCAACCTGGGGAATAAGACTTAGTGTGTTCACCCTGTCTAAGTCCCTCGTAATTATATAAACCTCTGTAAGATACCTCATAGTCTCCTATGCTCTAAGGAATAACGTCCCTGCCCTTCCAAACTCTCCCTAATTCAGTTCCTCAAGTCTTGGCAACATCCTTGTATACCTTCACTCTTTTCAGTTTAATGGCATCTTTCCTATAACAAAACTAAACACAATACCGCAAGTGCGGCCTCACCAGCATCCTGAACAACTGCGTCATCACTTCCCAGCTTCTATACTCAACGCCCTGAATTATGAAGGGCAGTGTGCCAAAGCCTTCCCCCCACATTCAGGGAACCATGCACTTGCACTCCAAGATCCCTCTGCTGTACAATACGCCTTAGGGGCCCTGTCATTTATTGTGAAAGTTCGACTTGGATTTGACCTTCCAAACAGCAACACCTCACACTTTCCTGAATTAAACTCCATTTGCCATTCCTCAGCCCATGTATTCAGCTGATTAAACTACTCCTGTAATCTTTGTTAACCTTCTTCATTGTCCACTGGATTCCATGCCTTTCAGCCAATCATGCTGAACCTTATCAAAGGCCTTACTGATGTTCATATAAATAACGTCTACCACCCTAGTCTCATTGACTTTCTTGGTCATGTCATTATAATTTTGTAAGACATGATCTCACATGGACAAAACCATGCAGACTACCCCTCCTCATCTCCTGTCTTTCCAGATATACAGTCAGTGATCACTTCATTTGAGTGGCCACTGTGTGTATGTTCATGGTCTTTTACTGCTGTAACCCATCAACTTCAAGGTTGTGCGTTTAGTGATGCTCTTCTGTACACCACTGTTGTAACGTGTGGTTATTTGAGTTACTGTTGCCTTCCTGCCAGCTTGAACCAGTCTGGTCACTCTCCTCTGACCTCTTTCATTAACAAGGTAACTTTGCCCACAGAACTGCCGCTTACAGGATGTCTTATGTTTCTTGCACCATTCTCTGTAAATTCTAGAGATCATTGTGCGTGAAAATCCCAGGAGATCAGCAGTTTCTGAAATGTTCAAACCACTGCACCCGGCACCAGCAATCCTCCCACGATCAAAGTCACGTAGAACCCCATTCAGATGTTTGGTCTGAACAATGACTGAACCTCTTGACCATGCCTGCATGCTTTTATGCACTGAGTTGCTGCCACATGATTGGCTGATTACATATTTGTATTAACAAGGCGTACTGGTGTATCTAACAACATGGCCACTGGGCATATATATGACTGTCGTATTGCTCTGAATCCTCTAACAAAGGTGTTAGACTTATTGATCCTCAGATTTTCTTTGCCACACTTCTTGAATAAAAGTACAACACTTGCTACCCTCCAGGCTGTAGGAACCTCACCTGCAGCTGACAATGATGCAAATAAAATATCTCTGGGCTCCCAGAATTTCTTTTCTAGCCTTCCATGGGTCTCCCGAATGAACCAACAGGTTAAATGCTTAAATAACCCATTGTTATATACTCGGATTCTTACACTGAATATTATCTTTCATGCCTACTCATCTTTAAATTATAGCTTTTAATATTATGCACAGTAACAGGCAGCACCCATTATAATTAACTTCATAGCTTCCAATTAACTCTGCATTAGGACTAAAATTGGAAGCTGGCAGATCCAAAATAACACACTAGAAAGCTTTATTTTTCAAGTAGTTAAGTGCAAGATTATAAGTAAGTGTCGAAATAAATTTGTCCCTGATAAAAATAATTACTATAATCTCAGTTTTGTATACATAGAACAAAGAAATGACCAATTTTATAGTATCAAGTGCAGTTAAAATTACAAGACAGCAGCATAATAATCTTCACATTCATCTTGCTCTCCAAATGTTGACTCGTACTGGGATTACAAGGACAGATGGAAGTAGGGACCATGGGCTGTTGATTCCGCCAGGATGCTAAGCTACACAGGAATTCAATGCCCCAGCAATGACCAGTTTGATTGATGCATGGACCCACCAAAAGGTTGATAGTCCCTTGATCAGAGTGCACCTTTGCCAAGTCATCTACCTTCATCGAACGCAGTTAAGTGCCATGCAACCCAGGCAGCTTCCAGGTCAGATATCCGGTTTCTGCTCATCATTAGAAGATGACAAGTGGTAAAATATCCTGGGTAAGAAGTGTCAATAAACCAAATGCAGCAACGCTTGGAAAAGAGTGTAGGTCAGTTGTGATTGTCACATAGAAGAACAATCATTTTGTCTCAAGGCCCCCAAACTGTGGTAAAAGTGCAGGGCACAATATTATACACTGTATTAACAGTGATAATTCAAATAGTCATGGAAGACTTTAAACTACATATAAAGATGGTGCAAACCAAATTAGGAATAATATAAAGGAGTGATAATTTTCCAGATCAGTATGTTCGAAGTTCAAAGTAATTTTATTATCAAGGTACATTTATGTCACCATATAAAACCCTCAGATACATTTTCTTGTAGATGTACTCAATAAATCCATAGAAAAATAACCATAACAGAATCAACGAAAGAGTCCCCAACTAGGGCGTTCAACCAGACTGCAGAAGACAATAAACTGTGCAAATATAAAAAGAATGAATGAGTGAATGACTGAATGAATAAATAAATAAATAAGCATTAAATATCAAGAGCATGAGATGAAGAGTCCTTGAGTCCATTGATTGTGGGAACATTTCAGTGATGGGGGTGAGTGAAGTTATCTCCTTTGGTTCAAAAGCCTGATGGTTGAGGGGTGATAACTGTTCCTGAACCTGGTAGTGAGAGTCCTGAGGCTCCTGGGCCTTTTTCATGATGGCAGCAGTGAGAAGAGAGTGAGAAGAGGAACTCATCCAAGAAAGGCTATTTTAGATCTAGTATTGTGTAGTGTGAAAGAGTTCACTGAAGTTCTGGTAAATAAGAGGCCTTTAGGAAACGAATTATATTATGACAGAATTTTATTTGAACATCCATAATTATTTAGTTCAAATCGAAAACAGATTAAATCCAAACAAAGCAAAGGAAGTTCAAAGCATAAAATGGCTTAATTTGGAGTATACAGGTTGCCCCCAGGTTATGGAAGAGTTCCATACCTGTGAACTATTCATAACTCCTAAGTTAACAAATTTCACAACGCATCCCAGTGATAATAAGCCTGATTCTGATTCTGACTTAAAGCTGGAAAAGGAGTCCCCAACCAGATTCCCAGACAGCAGAGGATGCCTAGAGCAGCCAGCAGCTTGATACCACAGTTCTCTCATATGTTTGTAAACTGGGAAACCTGTATATGCCTTTAAGCCAAAAAAAAAATGGACGAGCAGTTCAGTTCCGGTATAGAAAGAAGTTAAAACTGACGTAGCAGAAAGAAACAAACAACCTCCCCCACAACCAGAGGGTTGAGAAATTTTCATAATTCAGCAAAGATCCACATCATCGATAAAGAAAGGGCGTGTAGTAGGCTGATGAGAAACAGAAACACAATTGTAAGAGTTGCATGTAAAAGGAACAGTTACCTGAAATTAATATGAGCATATTGAATCTATTATCGAGAAAGTGGCAACAAGGTATTTAGAAAATAATAGGATTGGGCAGTTAGCATAGATGTATACAAGGGAATTCATGTGTGACAAATCTGTTATAGCTATTTGAGGTTTTAACTACCAGAATAGGTCAGGTCGAACTGGTTAACATTATGGATTTAGACCTTCAGAAGGCCTTTGATGTAAAATATCACTCAACAAAATTAGATTACGCAGTAATAAACCAGCCTGTATTAAGGACTGTCAGAAAAAAGTAAGAATTACCTTCATCTTATTTTCATAGAAACATAGAAAATAGGTGCAGGAGTAGGCCATTCGGTCCTTCGAGCCTGCACCGCCATTCAGTACGATCATGGCTGATCATCCAACTCAGAATCCTGTACCTGCCTTCTCTCTATACCCACTGATCCCTTTAGCCACAAGGGCCATATCTAACTCCCTCTTAAATATAGCCAATGAAATGGCCTCAACTGTTTCCTGTGGCAGAGAATTCCACAAATTCACCAGTCTCTGTGTGAAGAAGTTTTTCCTCATCTCGGTCCTAAAAGGCTTCCCCTTTATCCTCAAACTGTGACTCCTCATTTTGGACTTCCCCAACATCGGGAACAATCTTCCTGCATCTAGCCTATCCAATCCCTTTAGAATTTTATACATTTCAATCAGATCCCCCCTCAATGTTCTAAATTCCAGAGTACAAGCCTAGTCGATCCAGTCTTTCATCATACGAAAGTCCTGCCATCCCAGGAATCAATCATGTGGGATTCCGACTACCACAGTGTTGCAGGGATTGGGTGGGGTTTCCAGCTGTGTACAATTCATAACAAATGAACTGGATAAGGGATCCAAGTAGAGTATATACAGGTTTGGAGTTACTGTAAAGCTATGTGGCACACCGGGCTGTGAGGATACAGAGAAGTTTCAAAGACTTGTAGAGTTTAAGCGAACGGATGGTGAATGAATATAAATTTAGAGGCCCCTCTGGCCCAACAAGCCTGCGCCACCCAACTACACTCATATCCTACTAATGCATAGGCCCTTGGATTGTGGCAGGAAACCGGAGTACCTGGCAGGAACCCACAAGATCATGGGGAGAAGATAGAAAGTCCTTACACAGTGGCGGGAAATGAACCCCTGTCACTGGTCTATATCAGCACTGCCCTAACCACTACTCCAATATGCCTCCCTTAAAAATGGAAAAATACTTGTTCTGTATTTCTGTACATTCTCCACAATCATTATTGACAGTAATGTCTTCAGTTATTCCAAAATTCTGAAATTACTTCCCAAAACTTCCCCACTTCTCTCTTGAACTTTAAGACATCCCTTAAAATCTACTTAAGCACGTTTTTGGTATGTGTCTTAAAGTATAGTTTATAAACCCATCAATTTTTAATTGATACTCCTATTTATACTCTGATAATACTCCTATTAAGTGTTTTGTAATATTTTAAGCTCCTATAAAGTGCCCACTAAGATTTTGCAATATAAAACGGTGCAAGTTCTTGTTAGAATGATGTAGATTCACTGATCCCGCAAATTTCTAACTTCCACAACAGCATAGAAAATGTGATCAATTATGGATTATTTTTGGGAAGCTGGGAACTAAATGATGCACTGGTCCTGGATAAACAAGTCGATTTTCCCATAAAGCCAAGTTGTTTATATAGAAAGCTAAGAAATAATCACGTTATTCAAATTCACATCACAAATCACAGGACAAATTGATACTCCCAAAGTAAAGCTAAGTAATCAGAATCAGGTTTAATATCACTGGCATATGTCATGATATTTGTTCTGTTTTGGCAGCTGTACAATGCAGTACATAATTTAAAAAAAAGGTATGTCACATCCGGGGTTTCTCCAGTTAGCGGGCGATTTCCTTCTACACCTCTCTGACTTAGTGGGCAACCGTGTGCGAGGCAAGTTACGGCAGTGGTTTGCCACTGCCTTCCGCTGGGTGAGTTTCCAAAGAGATCACCAGCTCATAACCCTGCACGGATGGAAAACATGCAGGGGAGCCGGCTGGATTCGAACTCGGGATCTTTCGTTCTGAAGTCCGGCACTGATGCCACTACGCCACCAGCCAGGTCTGCAGTACATAATAATTGATTTTAAAACTGTGAATTACAGTAAATATATATATTAAATAGTTAAATTAAATAAGTAATGCAAAAATAGAAATAAAAAAGTAGTGAGGTAGTGTTTGTGGGTTCAATGTCCATTTAGAAATCGGACGGCAGAGGGAAAGGAGCTGTTCCTGAATCACTGAGTGTGTGCCTTCAGGTTCTGTACCTCCTTCCTGATGGTAGCAATGTGAACAAGGCATGTCCTTAATGATGGATGCTGCTTTTTTGAAGCATCGCCCCTTGAAGATGTCCCGGATACTACAGAGGCTGGTGGCCATAATGAACTGCAGCTTGTTTCAATCCTGTGCTGTGATCCCCCGCATACCGGAGGGTGATGTAGCCGGTTTGAATGCTCTCCATGGTACATCTGTAGAACACATGAGTTCCAGTGAGATATAGGCAAAATGAAATAATTTAAAAATATCTTAAAAGTATTTAGAATCCAGCAAATAGTAAGATAATAAGTAGAACCTGATTCAATATCCATCTGGTATCTACAGGACATTGGCATGATACCAAAAAGCTAATCCCTGAATTTAGATACATTATATATTTCTAACATCCTTTTCCTCCACTTTTTATGAAAAATTCACAACCAGTTGACTACCATCTGAATAATAAAACAATTAAGGTGTAATGCATGACTCAGGCTATTAAAATTATGATCAAAATGTACAGATTCTGAAATATCTGGCCTTAATCATGGGTACCCATCAATGAACAATGGTTCACTGAGTAGGCAACATCAATGAACAGACTTCACATTTTGGAATATCACCAGTTCTTTGGCCTCCCACTCAATCACATCTAGGATCATGGCCATTCCTGAAATTTGCTGTCCATCTTTCAAACTTCAAACAGTTTTATTTCCTGCACAAGACCTTTGAAAGTCCCCAGATTATTTGAAAGTAGATATTATTTATCTGCAGTTTTATTACTCTTATTCAAAACTTTTTTTTTGGTAAATTAATCCCACAATTTCATCAGTGCTATCTTTATCAGAATAAGAGTACAAACACAACTTTTCTGATAAGAAATCAACATTTAATAGATATATACTTTAATAAATTATTGCTCATTAAACAAAATCATTAAGGAAATCAAGCTCCATTAAAAATATTCTGGACCATATACTGGGATACGCTTATCATCCATGTAAGCTACGTATGTAATACTGGTTTGAAGCATTGATTACTTCATGACTGCTCTCGGGATTGGGACATTTTGTAGAAAGTTTCAGAGGCAGCCTGTGAAGAATCCTTCACTAAATTTCTCGTTTTGAGGTTGTGAGACATCTGCTGTGCATCTATCTGCACATCCTGTAACTCATTTCAGAGGTTATGAACCCGTCGAATACACTTTACACCTTTGTCCCCCTTTGCCCACACCTCAGCGAGTTCCGTGTTCGCCATGATGCTGAACTCTTCTTCCGCCGTCTCCGTCTCCGAGCCTACTTCTTCGGCAAGGACTCTTCCAACCCCACCGATGACCCCTTCTCCCGTCTTCAACCCTCCTCTTCTTCATGGACACCCCGCTCTGGTCTTCTGCCTGCTCTGGATCTCTTTATCGCTAACTGCCGACGGGACATCAACTGTCTCGACTTCACCACACCTTGTTCCCATTCCAACCTCACTCCTTCCGAATGCTCTGCTCTCCAGTTCCTCCGCACTAATCCTAACCTTACTATTAAACCCGCCGATAAGGGTGGTGCTGTTGTAGTCTGGCGTGCTGACCTCTACCTTGCCGAGGCACAGCGACAACTCGCGGATACCTCCTCTTATTTACCCCTCGATCGTGACCCCACTAAGGAGCACCAGGCCATTGTCTCCCACACCATCACCGACTTTATCCGCTCAGGGGATCTCCCATCCACTGCTACCAACCTTATAGTTCCCACACCCGGCACTTCCCGTTTCTACCTCCTACCCAAGATCCACAAACCTGCCTGTCCTGGCAGACCTGTTGTCTCAGCTTGCTCCTGCCCCACCAAACTCGTTTCTGCATACCTCGACACGGTTTTATCCCCCCCGCTTGTTCAATCCCTTCCTACCTATGTTCGTGACACTTCTCACGCTCTTAAACTTTTCGATGATTTTAAGTTCCCTGGCCCCCACCGCTTTATTTTCACCATGGATGTTCAGTCCCTATATACCTCCATCCCCAATCAGGAAGGTCTCAAAGCTCTACGCTTCTTTTTGGATTCCAGACCTAATCAGTTCCCCTGTACCACCACTCTGCTCCGTCTAGCGGAATTAGTCCTTACTCTTAATAATTTCTCCTTTGGCTCCTCCCACTTCCTCCAAACTAAAGGTGTAGCTATGGGCACCCGTATGGGTCCTAGCTATGCCCGCCTTTTTGTTGGCTTTGTGGAACAATCTATGTTCCGTACCTATTCTGGTATCTGTCCCCCACTTTTCCTTTGCTACATCGATGACTGTATTGGTGCTGCTTCCTGCACACATGCTGAGCTCGTTGACTTTATTAACTTTGCCTCCAACTTTCACCCTGCCCTCAAGTTTACCTGGTCCATTTCCGACACCTCCCTCCCCTTTCTAGATCTTTCTGTCTCTGTCTCTGGAGACAGCTTATCCACTGATGTCTACTATAAGCCTACTGACTCTCACAGCTATCTGGACTATTCCTATTCTCATCCTGTCTCTTGCAAAAATGCCATCCCCTTCTCGCAATTCCTCCGTCTCTGCCACATCTGCTCTCAGGATGAGGCTTTTCATTCCAGGACGAGGGAGATGTCCTCCTTTTTTAAAGAAAGGGACTTCCCTTCCTCCACCATCAACTCTGCTCTCAAACGCATCTCCCCCATTTCACGCACATCTGCTCTCACTCCATCCTCCCGCCACCCCACTAGAAATAGGGTTCCCCTGGTCCTCACCTACCACCCCACCAGCCTCCGGGTCCAACATATTATTCTCCGTAACTTCCGCCACCTCCAACGGGATCCCACCACTAAGCACATCTTCCCCCCCCCCCCGCTTTCCGCAGGGATCGCTCCCTACGCGACTCCCTTGTCCATTTGTCCCCCCCATCCCTCCCCACTGATCTCCCTCCTGGCACTTATCCTTGTAAGCGGAACAAGTGCTACACATGCCCTTACACTTCCTCCCTTACCACCATTCAGGGCCCCAGACAGTCCTTCCAGGTGAGGCGACACTTCACCTGTGAGTCGGCTGGGGTGATATACTGCGTTCGATGCCCCCGATGTGGCCTTCTATATACTGGCGAGACCCGATGCAGACTGGGAGACCGCTTTGCTGAACACCTACACTCTGTCCCCTAGAGAAAGCAGGATCTCCCAGTGGCCACACATTTTAATTCCACATCCCATTCCCATTCTGACATGTCTATCCACGGCCTCCTCTACTGTAAAGCTGAAGCCACACTCAGGTTGGAGGAACAACACCTTATATTCCGTCTGGGTAGCCTCCAACCTGATGGCATGAACATTGACTTCTCTAACTTCCGCTAATGCACCCCCCCCCGTACCCCATCCGTTATTTATTTATATACACACATTCTTTCTCTCTCTCTCCTCTTTCTCCCTCTGTCCCTCTGACTATACCCCTTGCCCATCCTTTGGGTGCCCCCCCCCCATCTTTCTCCCTGGGCCTCCTGTCCCATGATCCTCTCATATCCCCTTTGCCAATCACCTGTCCAGCTCTTGGCTCCATCCCTCCCCCTCCTGTCTTCTCCTATCATTTTGGATCTCCCCCTCCTCCTCCCACTTTCAAATCTCTTACTCACTCTTCCTTCAGTTAGTCCTGACGAAGGGTCTCGGCCTGAAACGTCGACTGCACCTCTTCCTAGAGATGCTGCCTGGCCTGCTGCGTTCACCAGCAACTTTGATGTATGTTGCTTGAATTTCCAGCATCTGCAGAATTCCTGTTGTTTACACTTTACAAGATCCTTCTGCCAGTAGTTCCTCAGTCTGTACTCGTGAAACTACTCTGCGGCAATATAATATTAATTATCCGATGAATACAAAACAATGACATCAAAAAAAAGGATTAGTTTAAAATACAGTCTGGATCATCTCTGCTCCCCTAAAACAAATCTAACCCGCCTTCTGACCTCAACTCAACCATATAACAGCACGGGAAGTTGACTAGTAAGTTTCACCATCTGAAGACAAAATGACATAGATACAGTGGTTGCATTCCCACATAACAGAATTAAAGAGTCGCGATTGGGAGAGGGGTGATTATCTGGCTCACTACCCTCTCAAACTGGACCTCGTTGCAACTCAGTAAAACTACAACCCCCGATATTCAACGCGTACCCACTTGACAAGGATATTTATCAGATTTTTAAAGTAGATGGATCTATTGCTAACATATAAAGAAAGCATTCTACGAGAATAGCACTATGTTTTTAGCTTAAACCATCAAGATACGAGAATTAAAAGCACAAACAGGACGACCCGGCAAGCACTCACCTGAAAAAAATTTGAAAGCAGCCCGAATGCAACACACTGCACAGGCGCTGAGACTTAGCATGTGATTGGTCCCGCAGGGCTCGAGGGGCGGGTACAACTGGAGGCAGAGTGGCATTGATCCTGTCCAATCCACATAGCGGCGTTCGGCATTGCGATAAATTGATTGGTGGGCAGTGGAGCGTGTGCCGTGTGCAGAGGGTGGGACTTTTCGTCGGACGGTCGTGTGCAAACCGCATGAGGCTACGGAGCGAGGAAAGGCGAAAGTCGGGGTGAAGGCAACCGGGCGGTGAGTGTGGGGCGCGGCGCGGTGCTGGAGTTGGCGAGGGTTGAGTGAGGGAAAAACGCCGCCCGGAGTTGACATAGGTGTGGCGGAGCGGGCCTGGTTCCCTTCCTTGTTTCAAGGGTTAAAGTGTGCTGGTGGACTCCCAAGGGTTAAACGCTAAAGAAGTGCTGAGGTAAACAAGTGAATTTCTGACGGCGCATTGCGGCCTGTGCGTCAGGCTGCTGGGCCCACTGGAGCCTGGGCCTCCCTCCTTCGATCTTGGCTGCTCAGTTCCGCCTTCCCTGCCTTGGTGGTCTGCCTCCGGCATTGGCCCAAGGACTTGCCTGCCGCCTACTTCGGAAGGCCTTCTGAGCCAAGGCACTCCTGTGCTCTTAGGCCTCGGTGCGTGTAGCGGGATAGTGTGTGGCAGCTTACCTGTGGAGTCTGTCCTTACTGGGACTAGCTCACTCTCACACGTGAGAAGGAGGACGGGACCAGTCATGAACCGGGACGGCTGTCGGTGCTGCAATACTTCATGACGAACCGGCAGGTTTTAGAAACGTTGAGATTGGAGTCGTTCGGATAGGCCCGTATTCACTGGCGCTGACGTTTTTTTCCCTCCACATTTTAAAATAAATCTTTGGTATAAATAGCACGATTCAATATAGAAAACGCTATGCACAGTCATTCCTCAAAACTCTTTTTAACCCGAAAACTGAATGGACCTGCGTTTGGCGGGAAAGGGAATGGGGCTTGAAATGTTCCACGTGGGTGAGTGTCATGGCTAGTAGGTTAAAATAAAACGTGCTACAAACGTTTGGCTGGAGGCTGCATACTTATTTTTAAGTGCAAACGTTTAATTTGTGAAATGATTTTTATCTGGTTTCAGATGATGTACATACAGTTTTTAATCTCACCAGAGCCATAAGGCAACTACTAATTTTATTCGAGGTTTACCTTTGTTTCTGTGCCATTTGAAGACTGTCACTTATTTGCAGTAATACGAGGTGGGAGTATTGTAAACCAAGTGCAGTATGTCATTAGGAATGCATATTTAACTTGCAATGTAAATTAGTATTTGGTAGTGCTGTGATATTACAATTATTGTGGTGTCACTGAAAAACGTTGATGTGCACTCATAAAAGCAAATTGGATAATACTATATTTTACAAAACTCCATAAATTAACATGACTGTAAAACTATTTTGGTCTCCTTTGCCAGCTTCAGGTTGTACTTTCTGTAGCTGATTTTTGTGCCTTTTATTTGGGATATAATTTTAAAACCTAGTTAGAGTGAGAGCTGTTCTGTGGGAAATGTTCAAATTGGTCTACACAGGAAAATTACTTTGTGTTCTTTTCTAATGCAAGTTTCATGTCTACAATTTATTTCCTAAAGTGTGCAAGGATTCAGCTAGCACAAATAAATATTCTTTCTTTTTGCAATGCTCCTTTAATGCAATACAGCAATTTATTTTTCTCAAACTCTTACATTTGTATTTCAGAATTCTGTTCTGTGTCTAAGAATGGATGGATACTTCTCCAAAATTCACTCCTGAATAGAAATTAACTTCAAATTACAGTGCATCAGATTTAATTTGCAGTATTTCTTGGTTTGAATTTTGTAATTTTTTGCTTTCTATTTTATCGTGACTTCTTTCAGTTGCATTTCTGTGGATTGTGTCCATATGATTATCTTTCTAGGGCTTCAATTCTGCCACTGCTTGGGACAATAAACCAAAAGAACAGATTCCACATACAATATACTGTGCACATAAGGTTGTCAAGGTGCAAGGCAAGTTCCAGTGGCATTTGTAAAACCAAGTGACTTGTGGCAGATTTCAGTGTAGCCTTGCATCATTTTGCTACCTGCTATTCTCTATCTAAATGGCAGCTGGGTTACTTGAACCATTTTATTCTTTGGAAAGGACCAAGACAAAATTTAAAACATCTTGACTTAAAAATTAGCTAGTTGCTGCCGATACACAAGAACATCTCTACAAGCATTTTCATAGTTAAAATGCTCACCTCTCATAACTTGCTGGCAACATAATTTGAGGCTTGTACAGCAATCAGCTTTAATTTTGCACCCAGTTTTTTTTGTAACAGATTGTTAAATGTTACATTTTGGGGGTGTTAACCCTCCAAAGTTGACTGTCTCAAATGTAAGCCAGAAATGATCAGTTTTTGGAGTCTGAGGAAAATGAGATAACATAACCTGAATAATGAGTTGGGAAAGGAAGCCTTTATCACTAGTGTTTGGAAGTAACAAAAATGAGCCCTTTTATTTGCAACTGTGGCTGGAATTAATGTTGGCATTATGATCTAAATGACTTTTTATTTGTAGCATTAATGACAGTAAAAGGGCCTATAAGCCACTGTAGATGTTCATGGTATGCAAGATTAGAGAAGTCAAAAGCAGGCTGGAGGATCACATTGAAATGTGCAGTCTGTTTTTTACATAAAAGGAAGAGGAAGGTACATGAAAATGAAAAGGTCACAATTTGATTTATCTTTGTTTTCTATTAGTGCAATTTCAGAATTAAATGTCAGATAAGGGAATAAAGTTTAAGAACACAATAGATTTCGTAGGATTTGTGTGCTAAATCACAATGATGTATAGTCAATGTTTTCCATGTTGTGTTGCCTTTTGGTAGTGTTGGATGAAAGCAAAAGTGCTTCTGCTTGTTGTGCAATATCTATCATTTTCATTTAACAGGTTTTGTGCATTAGCTTTAAGTTTTGAATAAAGAGTTGTCAGGCCCTTGGCTGTGGAACTTTGCTTACATTTCACCCTTGAGTGATAGCTGGTATTGCTGGAAGTTGCTGGAAAAAAGGATTAAAGCAAAGGTGAAGGTGGCTAATACAGGATGGAGGTTACAAGAGCACAAGAAAATGAGTTGGCTTCCTGGTCCCTCAAACCTGTCCTGCTATTTGATATGATCATTGCTGATCTTTAAATTTGTACTTTAAATGTTTTTAATATGCAGTCATCTATAACACCTAAGACAGGTTCACCATTCTTGGCTTTAAATGATCAGTGGCTTGAAATCATGTATTTTAGAAAAATCATAATTCATTCTAGTCTTAAAAGCACACATACCTAACCTGTTACTCTTAATAAGGCAGCCGCCTCATCTGAGGAATTCAACTGAGTTACTTTTGGACTGCTTCCAATGCTACATTTCTTGGGCATATCATGTGTGGCCAGGGCCCTGTACAATTGTAACAAACTTTCCTATGTCCCAAATCCATCTTGGCAATAAAACCAATGTGCCATTTGTGGTTTTTATTGTTATTTGACAACTGGATTGCTATTTCCATGTATTAATAGTTATCAACCAATGGCCTCCTTTTCCTGTTAGGGATTTGTCTCGAGGGAGTATTGTTTTTCTCCAACTTTGGCTTTTTTTCATTAAATGCTTGCTGTTTCTGTCCTATATACCTTTCACTGTATTTTCCTTATAAACAACACATCCAAAGATTTATTTAGACTTGACACCCAAGTTTTGCATTTCTTGTGCTTATTACGGGAACCATTTGGCTTATTGGCTCTTTGTTGTATTGGAATGATCCTTCAATTTCATTGCCTTGCCCATTTCCTGTAACCCATTATCTTATACACTCAAACTTTTCGTCTGCCACTCAGCTGCATTAAGGGTGATTTAATGGCCAGCAATGTGCTACATAACAATTTGATCCGTATGAGCAGCATACAAAAGTTTTGCATGATCTTGGTACATGCAACAATAATTGAATTCCTACTAAAAGCACATTGAAATGAAATAGTAGCTGTTATATATCCTATAAATCAGCTGCTCATATTTTTTTAATCCTTTTTCATAGTTTAATCCAAGCTGAAATAATTTTACTGAAAATGGATAAATTAAACCTCAAATATGGTATGCATGAGACTGGTGCTAAACTAGCAGTATTTCCACATTGTTATAAGCACAGCCCTTCTCAGATTTTCTTGTGAGTTTCAAGGAATCGATGAAATGTCATCAACTGAGCCATGAGGTTCACTGTATCTAGGTCTGTCAAGTTGACTCCTATTGAAGCATCACTTATTTATAAATAGTTTGGGAAAGGTCAAGCTTAAGCAGTGTCATTTTTGGACTGGATGCTTCATGTGTATGGTAGCGTGTCTGAATCCTATGAATTGTTCTCTAAACTATTATTTTACTAAATAGTTTAACTTAATGGATTCATTTCCTCTTTTTTTTTTTGTTCCCAAATCCAACATGTGTTTTGGGGAAGGGAAATTATTTTGGGTCTTACTCAAGTAAGATTGTGTACTTGGCCTTGAATAAAGTGTGTATTGTGTGCAGTGATTTAAAATGCTAGAGAAATTTACTGCAGGCTAACTTCAGATTTGCTGCCACTTCAAGTGGTGACTATTTCTTTGGTATAATGCTAAACAGTTTTTAATGCCATAATATTTCAGATTAGATTTCATCATGAGTAGCAACGAGTGCTTTAAATGTGGGCGAGTTGGGCACTGGGCACGGGAGTGTCCAAGTGCAGTTGGACGTAGTCGTATTCGTGGTCGGGGCAGAGGAAGCTTCACTGCTGCAAGAGGTAACATGACAAATGGGAATTATCAAAATCGCATGAATGCTTAAGAGTCAATTTGTGTGCATTGTAGTTTTAAACAATCTCATTTGAAATTGGCCAGTTCATAATTTTACATCTAGAATCTTTAATAGGGGGAAAACCTGAGTTGAATGAATGAATTTTTGATTTAATAGCTCTAATTACAATGCTCTGAGTAAAAAAAACTGTTTTGTAAGTAATTGAAATTTGAGCTGGAATTATAAACATTACAGTACCAAGGTTATTCTACCAACTTGCATTTATGTGAAAGTGGCAAATCTCTTCCATTGGCACGTTGGCCTTCATTGCAGAGGTTTGTAAATGTAAGTTGGTATCTTGCTGCCATGATTAGGAGGTTGAGGCCACAAGTTGATTTCCTTGAAGTACTTAAAGCATGCAACCAGTTTTCACAGAGTGAGTTAGCAAGGTAAATTTTGCAAAGGCACCTCTGATCAGAGTCCCTATTGAGTATATTAAGGTTCCTTGAGTGATTTGAGAGTGTGATTCAGGAAAATTATCACCCAAGTACTGGAAATGAACATGGACATTTTGTTTCAAAAGAACTACTTCAACTTCAGTATGTTCTGTAGATTGGAATTCCCTGTGTAACTACTAGATATTTCAGATATTTTGTAGATTGGAAGTGCCATGTTTGGTAACACTTACAGAAAAGGGAAAGTTTAATATTTTTGGTTGGACCATTGAGTTGAGAGGTGTCTGAACTGCGTATTTCCAGCAATTTTAATCATTTGTGCCTTTTCTACGATCAGTGTGTGGAAAATATACAATTTAGTAGAATTTTGGAGAAGTTAGTGTTGCAATCTGTGCAATATTTTGTAGAGTTGTTATTGAGCTAAACTGTGCTCCACTTACAGATATCTGCTATCGTTGTGGTGAATCAGGCCACCTTGCAAAGGATTGTGAACTCCAGGAAGATGGTAAATATTTTTTCTTCATTTTAGTATGTTGTAAAATAACTTCTTCTGAATAATTTATCATCTGTCACATTTCAGCTTGCTACAACTGTGGTAAGGGTGGCCACATTGCCAAAGATTGCAAGGAGCCAAAGAAGGAGAGAGAACAATGCTGCTACAACTGTGGCAGACCTGGACATCTGGCCCGTGACTGTGATCATGCTGATGAGCAGAAATGTTATTCTTGTGGAGAATTTGGGCATATTCAGAAGGACTGCACTAAAGTCAAGTGCTATAGGTATGGAGCAGATGACCGGCCTTTTTTGTGAATATGCTTTATAGTCTATTGTTAATTTCTGTTCGGTCATAGATCACCTATGATTGTGCAATTAGCAATATTTGACTTGATTTTGTGGTGATTTTTTTTCCAAGTTATGCAAAGCATGTTCATGGCACTGCATTTTATCAAGTCCTGTTTATGCTCTGTCCTCCCCGTTTAGCCCAAATTGCAGTGCAGATGACCATTTTCTTGCTTCATGCCTAACTACAAACATTTCTGCAGTGTTGCTACATGAAGAGTATAAAGGCTTGTACCCATTTGTATGTTTACCTACCATAAATCTAGAATAGCATTGGGCATTTCAGCACTTCAAATAAACTGGGTAACTATTTTTGTAATATGGATGAAACAAAGCTTCCTTGGCTGGAGCAATGTTAGTCCTCTGCCATTGATATCAATATGGATTCCTACAAGGCTAAAATTCCATTCCTTGCTCTATTTAGCACATGACTTTTCCATTTATATTCCTCAATATTGAGACTGTTCCAAAAACACATTTCTCCTGAAGCAACATCTATGCAGGTGAACCCAGGGGATTTTTACTTGGAAGTAATTGGGTGCATAAGTGGTGCCAGTGTCTATCACTCACTGCGCTCCACCAAAGAAAACCCTTACTACTTGACTTTGGATTGCTGAGTCTAATGCCACTGTTTATAATGCTGTCCTAGCTGATTGGCCCAACTAGTATCCTGGCAGCTTCCATTATTTGTGGCTCAGCCATTCATGGCTTGCTACTACAAATTTGTATGAGCCTTTCCAAAAAAAAATTCTTAATTAATAAGATACAGGAAAGGCATAACACTTTCAGGTTTCTTGCTGGAACTTTGGTACCAGTCTCAAGTTAATATAGGAAGTAAAGTAAAACTTTGGGTGTATGGTATGCAGCAACTTGCTCTGCAGCTCAACTAACTGGGCTAAATATAACAACAGGTCCTGCATACATGTTTGCTTGAAGATTATTGGGTAATGTTGGCTATGGCATTGCACGGTCACTTGTAATACAATAAAAATGAATAACTGAAATAAAACATGCTGAACCTCAAATTTAATCTATGATAAAATGTTTTGGATGTGACTTAATAATTATTGTTAACTTGTGCACATTAAACATTGCATTTGTATCAAGCTTGGAAAAATGGAAATCAGCTTGGCTTAGCTCTTGTCATGAGTTTCTCAGCAAAAATTTTAGGTGTTTCATGTAACCAATATTAAAAATCTTGCATCTACAAAACATTACTTTCTGTTGTCAACTTTTATCTAGCGTTTGTCATTTTTTTTCTACTCTGAAGATTGTAATGACAATTATGAACTGTCATGGCAATTGTACATCCATGGTAGTACCAAACCTATTAACAACCTACTTGTTTCAGCACTTGGCTTAATCTTTGGAAATTACTGAATTGAGGATTATATTCTCTAGTGTTTGTGATAGCTGTTTCCAAGGTTTGAATGTATGATGAGGTCTCAATTTGGGGGGGGGGGCGGTCAATGGGGAGTTAATTGATACTGTTGCATTAGGATTGAAATATTTTGACACTGTGTAAAATTCACCTATTGAATTGTCATTTAACAGTGGCTTCAATGTCATTTCAAGTCTTGAATATCAGTATCAAATGATAACTGATATTTGGGCTTTAATTTTTCAGAAGTTTTTTCATCATTCTCTACCTGCAAGTATTTGGAATCTTCATTTTCAAAAATCTGCATGTAGGTTACTGATCAGTTCAACTTGATTAGTGGTAACCTTGTGACAGCAGTACCTTTCTGGAAGGTTTTGCACATTGGGCAACTTGATTTTTGAGAAATCAGTTGATGTGCTTAAGTTTATTTTGACCAGAAACTAAAACTGCTGCCTCCATACTGAGCGAAAAATGAAATTCAAGCCCTAAATTCCTTGTAGTGAATTACTCATTAAGGTAAGGCTTAACATGGGACAGTAAAATATTGTGCAGTGTGAAAAATTCCTTTCTGATTATGCGTGGCTTTTAATCTAGGTTCTGTGGAACTGATCTGCCCATAATTTTTCCTGTTGTGTACCATTTCCCACTACTAAACCAATCCCTTCTGGTTCTGTCAACAAATACAGCTATTCTTTATCACTTGGTGATAAAGATGTTGTGACCTATATAGTGGATGAAGCACAGGAGGTCATCTGTTACCTTTCAATGCGTCTTCTGATCAGGGCCATGATATTTGAACATACACTCACTTACTTGCAGTATCTTCACGCAACTTGAGTCTTTAAGCTTTCAGTCTTCTACCATCTGATCTCAATGAGAGTTGCTAAACTGGGAAGCTCTGGTCCTTCAGGGCTATGCAAGGATCCTTGATTAATATTCTAAAGTGTGGTGCCCAAATGGCTGAATGCGGGTGAGGGGTCACCAGTTCTTAAACTCTTCAACAGTCGTCTGCTTTAATCCTTTATCTCTTTAATGGCCTCTTCAGAGATGTGTTTATGCAAATAAATTGCATTGTTTGCAGTCTTGGAATGATGTGTGGTGTAGTTTAAAAAGCAGTCCTTCTAATTTGCAGCGTGGCCTTGTGTTGGGCAGCCACTCTGTGGTAAGTGGAATTGGTTTTCCATTAAACACTAATTCCAGACATGCTAATTATTTCATATGAACAACTCTATGCACCTTTTTTAAAATGCAGAAAGTCTCCAAGAACTTGTGGGTAGTGTGAGGAAAGAATGAATTCCAGGTGAGACAATCCTGTCTTTGTAGACCCAGTCTACTCTTAACTGAAGAGGACATATTGTCACAAGTTCCTAAATCCTGCCAATTCTCTGGGTCACTAATGCCACCTTTTGAGAGAATTTGAGGTCTTCTACAAGGAGCCACTTGATTCTGGTACAAATTTCTAATTTTCAGTATCTGGTATAGTGGTCAAGCTGATCTCCAGATACAGCACAGCATAATGTGCAAATTGTATTTGCTAATGACTGTACTTAGAGTTTAGAGTGTATGACAGTTTCAAACATTAAACTTGAGTTGATCTATTGTATAGTAATCAATTTACAACTCAATGTAAAATCTTGTTTAACTTGCAGGTGTGGTGAAACTGGTCATGTCGCCATCAATTGCAGCAAAGCCAGTGAAGTAAACTGCTACCGCTGTGGTGAAGCTGGACATCTTGCACGGGAATGCACGATTGAGGCTACAGCTTAAACCTTGCATTGTCGCCCCCTCCTTTTCTGATTGATGGTTGTATTATTTCCTCTGAATCCTCTTCACTGGCCAATGGTTGGCAGATAGAGGCTAGTCCCAGGCCAGTGAGCTTTACTCAAAAAGAAAATGTGAAAGGAAAGGGGTGGAAATTGACTTTCTGCATTTAACTACAAATGTTTATGTTTAGTTTGGTAGAGGTGTTATGTATAATGCTTTGTAAAAGAACCCCCTTTCCATGCCACTGGTGTATAGGGATTAATGAGTGGGAAGAGATGAGTCAGATCAGTAACCCTTTCTGGGTTCTGGAAATGATTCTGTGAGAGGAAACCAAACCTGGAAGTGTCATTGAAACTTCCGCATGTGATTTCTTGAAATGTTGGCTTTGAATTGTTTGACCTTTGGGAGCAGTTCATCTTACAAACCAACATCTGTATCAGGGCCCTACGTACAGTAAACTAAGTGGGAGTAAACAAAGCTAAACAAGCAGACCTGTCAATGGTTCGGGAAAAGACAGGTTTTGAAGCATAGGAGTAACCAGCTTGCAGTAGCTGAAACCAGAGCTGGTATTGGAGATACAGATGTGCAAGCAGAGGTTTAAATTTTTTTGAATGTAGTTTAGCATCTATTATACCCATTATGAAATTACAACAGAAACACATAGCAAATAGGATTGGAACTACACAGTTGAATGAATGTGTTTTCACAGAAATCAAGATGTTATTTTTGTATAATACAGTTAGACTACTGTAGAAAATCATTTGCTTGAAATTGTTTTTTTTAAGACAAGGTAAAAGCAACTGAAGTCTTAGAACTATAGAAATGTAATTTTAAATTTAAACTATCAATAAAGCTGGAGGAGGAAGGGGAAAAACTTGTCTGAGTGATCTTTCTAAAATTCATTGAATTCCATGGTGTACTTTGATAACCAAGGTGCAAATTTTGTTTTTGCTGGAGTCAAATGTCAGTGTAAAGCATACCTTGGGTATTTCCATGAGTGCATACTGCATAACATTTTTGTGCCTTTACTCAAATGTTGAATACATTTGGAAAGCTGCTTCAGATGTACATGTGCTCTAAATTGTTACCTTACTACTTTTGCCAAATGTTTTAACTGACCTCTGAAGAAATTAGGAAATTTAGCAAAAGTTGAGGTAATATTACTTGCAGTATTTATTTTACTTAGTAATTTACTGTCCAAATAAATTTTTAAGCAGTTATAGTTGTTAAGCAATTATTTAAAATTGAACCATTGCAGGAGGAACTTGCAAGTCAGGCAACATCTATGGAGGGAAATAAACAATTTGAAATTTTGGAAGAAAGCTGGTATCAGTTTTAGCTGTGCCTTTACCCCAGTGTGGAGATATGAAACTTGTAAGTTTGATGCAGTTATTCAGCTGCTTTTTCCAGATCAAGTAACTTCAGGTTACTGTCAAAATAGCATTTGTTTATTACTTGCCATTCCCCTTGTAGTTGCTGTCAAAAATGGAATAGTTTGCTGAGGGAAGAATAGAGTGGCCTTGGTTAAGTATTTGTTGGACCAGTGTGGAAAATTGGAAATAGACAATTGTGCTCACACTGAATTGAAGCAGGAAGCCTTTTGAGTACTCTGGACAGCTGGGTTCAATTAGCATCACTCAAATTGTAGTCTTGCAGTGCTGACAGTAAGCTGTTTTATTTATGGTTCAAGTACAAAGCCATTTTGAAAATAATAATTTACTTTTAGGATGCTGCGTATTGCATTTGAAGCCTTGCTAAACAAAAGTTCACCATGGTGGCAGTAAGTGGTGGATAGGAAAGACATGCTAAGATCAGCCAATACAGTAGTCTCAATCTTGCGGAGCCGAACTTAAAGGTGGACTGTGAATAGACAGCTGGTGAACAGCTTTGAGTATTAGTAACTGAGCTCAAGTAATTTGATCTGGGGAATATGCATAACCAATAGCAGTAGTATAAGTGGGTGACAACTAAGTGGTTTGGTATTTTGCAGTACTAGATCTATTTGCTGTACAGTGTGTTCATTCAAACTTTTAATCTGTTATTTGACCTTCATCTTCTAAAATGCATAACCCTTGAAGAGGCAAATTTGTACTTCCTTGTTCACTCACTTGTGAAAGCACTACTGTTTTTGCTGAAGTTGGTTGGTTGACATGTAGTAATTTACAATCTAGATTTTCTGTAAACTGATGGAACAACAATCTTGTTTCTGTATTACTATTTTCAGCACATTTTCATTATCCAGTGAAGGTGGGTATTAAGACTAAAATCTGCAGGCACACTTGCAAGCATAATTTCATATTACTCAGTTGATCCTGAAGACTCATTTGGAATTGGCATATGGAGTACATCCTTTGGAACTAACTGGAAGTTGTATCATTCACAGTTCCCCTTATTTTGCTTTTGTACAGAAGTTAAGAAAATGTTGCATTTGTATTGCTTCTAGGATTGTGCAGTGTCATTGCGTATTTAGTCTTCCAACTGACTGAGCCTTCAATGACTGCTTGGGTGATATTTGGAACTTCACTGGATACTGACATGTAGACAAGTTCCATTACTAGCTTAGCTGCTGGCACCCAGATATCCTCAAAAGCAGCCAACTGAAAGGTAGCTTACTGGATCTATTAGTTGGAGCACAGTAGTACAAAGACTACTCATGATGATTTGGATTTTTGCTGATTGTAGATCTTCAATAGAAACCAGTTCAATCTCATTCCTTCAGTGTCCTGTTTTACAAATGCTTGCTTAGTTCCTTCAATTGCTATGACCGTAGCTCTCCATACCCCTCCCATCATTTAAACAAAGGGGCTGCTTTTACATATCTCAGAATTAAGAGCTTTAATATGGTTATATGTGTAAGTCAATTGGACTAGGGAGATTAATAGTTGGTTATGGACTAGATTGGCCGAAGGATCTGCTTCTGTGCTGTAGTGTTCTATGACTATAAAGCTGAAATATTTACAACACCCATCTGGTGTACAACTTGCCGTAAGTTAGGGGATTTCATGCTTTAATAATACCTATTGAATATGTAATTTATCCTAATGACAGAATTTGAATGAAAATAAAATTTGCATTGTGGCAGTTGATTTAAAAACATGTTTCTCTAATCTAATTTTCATTCCTCTGCTTTCCATCCTTTACCACAGTTTGCTTTCATCCCTGAATTTCCCTCAAGCTCTCCAAATGAAATTTCTACAGTTCATTGGTAAAGTTTAAGAATATGGAATATTTTGTGTTGGCTTGACAGTATGCTGTTTGTTCAGTTAATCAAAATTCTAGAAACAGCTGTAACTGATCTTTAAAAAAAACTCCGCTCATTAATGTGACAACAAGTCAATTTTGATCACCTAGCCTAGGAGGCAAATTCTTTCAATGAAAGTCATCAATTAATGAAAGTAAATCTGACCCAAGAAGCTGTAAAAGTCTAAATTTGGAAATGATTTATACAAATATTCATTTCTTTATTATTGGCCTATTCTTTGCAGGTGCTAAACATTCATGTATTGTCCACAAATCCATGTGTCAAAACCATACAAATCCATGGTTAAGGATGGTGTGTGATAATTGGATTAATGTGTTCATTTTAGAACAGAATCATCTGGTACTTCACGTCCTATGAATGTGCCATTTTGTATTGTGTAATAAGTTGCTGTTAAGTGGTAGTCAAGTTTCTTCAGACAATGACATCACTTTTTTTGAAGTCCAATCTGAAAAATAATTACATTAGTGTTACACAACTGCAATGAAAACATCTACAATATATAATCACAACCATGTGTCCTATTAGGGCAAACTTACTTTAAAAATTCTACAACATTCATTGACTTACAATAAGTACTCTAGCAGTTTTGAACTGCTTGTGCACCAGTCGTCTATATAGAATGTGCTTGTGCCATGTGATACTGTTTGATGGAGAGCTACTGCTCTTAGCTGAAGATTAGATGTTTGTTCTACTTGTTTCCCTAACTGAGCAAACGTCTTATTTACTACATGATTCACCTGGATTTAATTGTTTTGCAAAATTAACATGAATAATGCAGATTTTTTATTTTAAAGCTAAATTACTGAGAAACCTGAAATGTTGACTACTTAATGTTTCAATTCATAAGCAAAACTCCCATTTGTTTTCCAATCAATGGTAACATTCACTCAATAAATGACAATGAGTCTACAGGTTAAGTGGGGAACAATTCAGGACATCCAATCAAATGCACAATAGAAATAAGATCAGGAAGCATGATTAGAACTGGCAGGTTAACTGCCACACTGCTTTACAGGCTCATGCCTAAAGATTGGTTAATGCAGTAAAGTATCAATGTTCCTAGATATTAGAATACCTGCATTGTCAAAAGTCAATATAGTATCTTCATAAAATAGTGGTGTTTGCCAGCGATTGCTTAGAAAACATAGCAAAGAAAACCATCCATCCAGTTCCTTGCATGGGAATATATCAAAATACAAATCAATATTTAAAAAGTGACACTATAATGAAGTACTGAACTTATTGCTAAAAATTTCATCACTTCACAAGTAGAAAACAAATTCTTCTGGTAGTATCCAGCTGTGGAAATATCATAAAATTAGAACAGTTCACTTAATATTACACTTTTTCTGTATTATTGAAAACTTATCATTTATCTCTGGATACAGCCACACAGGACTGGGAGTGAACAGAGGTGCAGGTGGGGCATCCATACTGACTTGGAGGCTGGCCTCTGTAGGCTAGCTGTCCTATTGGTGCTGCTCTGCTATACAATCCCTGGAAGATGAGCTGGTTTGCCATTGGCTACAGGGAATGCAGAACTACTATGTGTATGTGTGTGGCTCTACGGCAACATCCCAGTCCATGCCACTCAGGCATTTGTGCTATTATTTTGTAACTACTGTATATGCTGTGTGTCACTATATTGTTTAGCACCCTGGCTGCTGTGGAATGCTGTTTTGTTTAGCTGTATGCACAGGTAAAGTTGAATGACAATTCAACATGAACTTGAGTTCAAGCTGTTATTTAACATAAGGCAATCTAATCATACAGCAGAGAAACTTTTTGACCCACTATTATATACTAACTAAATATCCATTTATATTAATTTCCAGCCTTTAGCCCACCACTGTCCAAATCTTGGTGATTCACATATTTGTCTAAATTCTTTAAGAGCCTCTGCATCCATTGTCCACATAGTCATAGAAAAAACAGCACAGAAACAGCCCATCTAGTCTATGCCAAACCATTTAAGCTGCCTTCTCCCATTGACCTGCACCTGGACCATAGTCCTCCTTACCCCTACAATCCACGTACCTATCCAAACTAATCAAACATTGAAATCGAGTTCATTTGGCTCCTCACATGGATTACCATTCTGATCTTCCAGAAGACCAATTGTGACCCTTGCAATCCTTTTGCTTTTAACATAATCTGTAGAATCTCTTAGGATTCTCCTTTGCTTGTCTGCTAAGGCAATCTTATGCTGCCTTTTAGACCACCTAATTTCTTTGTTCTCTTGTATTTCTTATACTCCATAAGCACCTGATCAGTTCCCATCTGACTAAATCTGCAATGCACCTTTTTTTTCCTTAACCAGGGACTCTATCTCTTGAAAACCAAGGTTCCCGACACCTGTTATTCTGACAGGCACAAACAAGATTTATACTCTCAAAATTTCACTTTTGAAGGCCTCCCACTTACCAAGTACAGAAAACAGCCTGTACACACTTGCCAGATCCTTTCTGATATGATCAAAATTGACCTTTCTCCAATTTAGAATCTCAACCCGCAGACCAGTGAAAAAAGTTATTCTTCAGTTCCCCTTGTTAATACACTTTTGTTGCCTCTTTAAAAAGTTTATTCTAGTTTGTCAGTTAGGATTTCCCCATGCTGACTATTGCTGATCAGCCCCTGCCTTTCCAAGTGTAGATTAATCCTGTCCCTCAGATTCCTATCTCTGAAGTTAGATGAATGGTCTGTAATTACCTGACTTATCTTAAGTGAAATGACTGAATCTGATTCCACCCTCTCACCACCCAGATATCGAACAGACTCTGAAAAACAATTTCCCCTCAAATTCCCTTTAAAATTTCTTCCTCTCGCCTTAAACCTCCTCATTTTAATACCCCTGCCATAATCAAAAATATTCGGACTTTCCTTCCATAACTAAAGTTTCACTCTGACTTTTCAAAATGCATGCAATACTCCAGTTGTAGCTAAGCAAGTGTTTAAAGGTTCAATGTTACTACCTTGCTTTTATTCTTCATGATCCTTTACAACGCTGAGATTCCACATACCTAGTATTCATATTCATAATAATCCAGATAAAAATAAATTAAATGTATTCATTTTTTTACCTTGTTTTCTAATTTTCAGCACAATTCAAAATGATGACAGATCGATGATAAAGTGTTTGAAGTTAAACATAAGTACTGTCGCTGCAAGACTGACAAACGACAGCTGCGCAGACTTCCCTCTTACTTTTGCATTCCCGCTGGCAGCCTGGCTCATCTCCAGGTACCAGGCTCATTAAGCAGGAATGCATTTGAACACAAAAAAAACTTACTGCTTTACACATTTCACAATAATTTCAGGAAGACTAAACCTTTATCCACCAGAAATACAAGATAAAGAATTTATTTACCTTCAGTTCTTAATTATCTCTGGTTACCTCAGTGATTTATATTGAACAAGTTGTGCTGGATCCTGGGAAGAACTATACAACCAGTCAACTAAAATTCCATTTCCCATAGCCTATCAGATTTTCCTCTCATGATTTAATTCCATTCTCTTTTGGAGAGTATAATGTGACTGTGTAGAGACCAATCCTGACACCACACGCCAGACAAGAATGGCTGACTGTAGTGCAACATGATTTTAAAAAACTTCTCTAGTTTTGAGGAAAGCATTGAAGATCATAATAATCAAATGCATAATGTTCCCCATCCTGCCCTCCAGCTGTTCATGATGCAACATGTTCTTTAACATTAAGTCTGGTTATTGATCTTCCTGGTAGGGGAAGTAGATTCTTCATACTTCTACTATCACAACCTTCCAAAACAAGTTACTCCTGAATATTCTGCAAATGACAGTGGTCACCAGTCAACATATCTGATATTAACATACAAATTTACTGCCTCCTAATGATGAGCTAAAATGGCCCTGATAGCTAACACAGGCCACAGCTAACATGTCAAACACTTCAACATTCTTCAATTAGCAGCTGAATTTTCATTTAAAACAGCTTGGGACTGGGAAAGAATTGCACCTTCACAACCAGCTGTAGAATTTTAACAATACAGAGGCCTGGCTTGTTTGATTTGGAATAGAGATAGCTCAGGGGATGGTTAATGAAGATATACCGTCTGTGTGTGTGCGCATATGTGTAATTTATTATTGAAGCAGGCCTTTTGACCGACCATGGACATGCCAGCCATTAAGAAGCTATGCTAATTGTATTTTCAGCACTCATCGCAGAGCCTTCCATGCAGTCATATTTCAAATGCTTACCTAAATAGTTGCCAAGAGTACCTGTCTCCACCATCTCACAGGCAAATTTTGACTGTAGGAAAAAAAAATCCAAATCGTGCTTACAGACTTTTCTAAGGGGTAAAGTTTATGACTAACGAACCCGTCTATTTACACAGCTCGTTCTTTTGAACAGCTTAGCTTTCTCTGCTCCAAAACAAACAAACCTGCCTATCCAGCAGAAATGCTCCACCCAGTCAGGAAGAGCTCAGCAGGCTAACCAACATCTGGGGAGGGTCTTCATTTCAGGTCAAGAAGCTGCATTACAACTGGCAAATCTCCTCTGCACCCTCACCCGTGCTATCACGGTGTGGAGTCATGAACAATTGCATTCTTGCTTGGCGTAAATGATAATTTTATAGAACTGTACCATAGCCTTTGTGCCCTTATAGTCTATATCTCAGCTAATGCAGTATCCTATAAGCCTTCTTAACCAACTCGTCTATCTTGACAAGCTCAGGAAACCTTGGACGTGTACACTCGGTCGATCTCCTCCATAGTACTTTCTAGGGTCCTTTTATATATTTATATTCTATCCATATCACTCATCACCATAAACACACCACCATCCTTTTTTCAGGATTAAATTCCATCTAATAGTTCTCTGACCATCATTACTCTGTGCATCTTGTCATAAACTATTCGAGCAGGATGAGGCTATCAATCCACCGAGTCCAGCTCACCTTTCTTCTCTAACTCCATTCCCCTATCTTCTCCCTGAAGCCCTTAACCACGTGTCAATCAAGAACTATCTATCTGTGCCTTTCATTGCTGGGACCATCCTTGTGAAATTCCTCTGGACCCTCTCCACGGCCAACAGACCTTTGCTTAGATGCTGAGATTAAAACTGCAGATAATACTCCAGAGGCGTTCCGACTAACACCTTACAAAGTGCCTCCTCCCTTTTATTCAGAGATACGGTGCGGAATAGGCCTTCCGGTGCCGCACTGCCCAGCAACCCCCGATGTAAACCTAGACAGTTTACAATGACCATATGACGATGAGAGGAAAGTGGAGATCCCACGCATTCCAGGGGGAGGGCGAAGCAACTCCTTACAGATGACGTCGGAATTGAACCCGGAACTCCGAGCTGTTCTAATCCTGTCCAAATGAAAGCTAACATCGCATTTGCCTTCTTTGCTACGCGCTCAACTTGCAAGTTAGCCTTAAGGAAATCCTAAACCAGGACTCCCAAAAACAACACACACAAAATACTGGGGGAGCTCAGCAGGTCAGGCAGCATCCATGGCTATGAATAAACAGTCAACGTATCGGGCCGGGACCCTCCTTCAGGACTGTCTATCTGTGCTCCCAAATCCCTCCACATCTCAATTTCTGAATTCTCTTAAAATGCAAATAAAACCTCGCGCATCCCACCTGCCACCTCTTGCGGTCTCCCCACCTGGGCAATTCCTTCTGTACACTCCCTGCCTCCACGGTAGCAGCTGTTCCTCCATTCCCGTTGATATCTTCTGCAAACATCAGCTCCTTCAGGAATAACAACTTAACAAAGACCATCTCCCCCACTACCAACTACACTACCACCTTCAGTGTCGCCTGCGACCTTATCATCATGTCTACGACATTGGCACCTGCATTGTTAACTCGTATAACAAAGAACATGGCACCAGAATTTATAGTGCGGATAAATAGGGCTAAACCCTGCATGGAGCAGGCGATTCGCTCAGAGACAGAGACACACACAGTCTGGGCTTTCTGAAGGAACGGAACGACAGAAATACCCGTCAGAATTTTTTTAAAACAGGATTTAGGGGTCTCTGACGTACCCTAAGCAACGCCGAGATCAGACTGAAGCTCAAAGGGTCGAAAGTGATCAGGATCTCAACCAAAAAGCGCGTTTAAACTACAACTTCCGTCCTAACCGCCGGCTCTGGGAGATTGACAGCTGACGTAAACCCCGGCGCAGCCAATCATCTTCGCCGGCGCCGACCGTCTTCCCCACTCCCCCGTCACCGAGACCGTTGGTCGCACACGCAGACGGAAAGCCACGTGATCCGGGCCCTTCCCGCCACCCGTTTCCCGTGCATCCGTCCAATCAGCGTCTTCTTTGTCGCCGACCTCCGACCCCCGACCCGAGAAAGCTGGTTTCCTGTTTTGCTTCTGATCGGGTTGCGGCTGCATGGTGGCGTCAAGTGTTTTGTGGGATCTGTGCTGCTGAATTTCACAATGGTACGTATCAGGTTTGCTGCTGGGGGATGGGATCTCTCTACTAGACCTTCGGTATGAGAATTTTTAACATGTGGCTTCGGGTACTAACGCACGAGTAAGCCTCTATGTGTTTGGTTATTGGTGACCCCCTAAAGCACCACCCCGCTCTGGTCTTCTGCCTGCTCTGGATCTCTTTATCGCTAACTGCCGACGGGACATCAACTGTCTCGACTTCACCGCACCTTGTCCCCATTCCAACCTCACTCCTTCGGAACGCTCTGCTCTCCACTCCCTCCGCACTAATCCTAACCTTATTATTAAACCCGCTGATAAGGGGGGTGCTGTTGTAATCTGGCGTACTGACCTCTACCTTGCCGAGGCACAGCGACAACTCGCGGATACCTCCTCTTATTTACCCCTCGATCGTGACCCCACCAAGGAGCACCAGGCCATTGTCTCCCACACCATCACCGACTTTATCCGCTCAGGGGATCTCCCATTCACTGCTACCAACATTATAGTTCCCACACCTCGCACTTCCCGTTTCTACCTCCTACCCAAGATCCACAAACCTGCCTGTCCTGGCCGACCTATTGTCTCAGCTTGCTCCTGCCCCACCGAGGTTTCTGCATTCCTCGACACTGTTTTATCACCCCTTGTTCAATCCCTTCCGACCTATGTTCGTGACACTTCTCACGCTCTTAAACTTTTCGATGATTTTAAGTTCCCTGGCCTCCACCGCTTTATTTTCACCATGGATGTTCAGTCCTTATATACTTCCATCCCCCATCAGGAAGGTCTCAAAGCTCTACGCTTCTTTTTGGATTCCAGACCTAATCAGTTCCCCTCTACCACCACTCTGCTCCGTCTAGCGGAATTAGTCCTTACTCTTAATAATTTCTCCTTTGGCTCCTCCCACTTCCTCCAAACTAAAGGTGTAGCTATGGGCACCCGTATGGGTCCTAGCTATGCCTGCCTTTTTGTTGGCTTTGTGGAACAATCTATGTTCCGTGCCTATTCTGGTATCTGTCCCCCACTTTTCCTTCGCTACATCGACGACTGCATTGGCACTGCTTCCTGCACGCATGCAGAACTCGTTGACTTTATTAACTTTGCCTCCAACTTTCACCCTGCCCTCAAGTTTACCTGGTCCATTTCCGACACCTCCCTCCCCTTTCTAGATCTTTCTGTCTCTGTCTCTGGAGACAGCTTATCCACTGATGTCTACTATAAGCCTACTGACTTTCACAGCTATCTGGACTATTCCTCTTCTCACCCTGTCTCTTGCAAAAACGCCATCCCCTTCTCGCAATTCGTCCGTCTCTGCCGCATCTGCTCTCAGGATGAGGCTTTTCATTCTAGGACGAGGGAGATGTCTTCCTTTTTTAAAGAAAGGGGCTTCCCTTCCTCCACTATCAACTCTGCTCTTAAACGCATCTCCCCCATTTCACGTACATCTGCTCTCACTCCATCCTCCCACCACCCCACTAGGAATAGGGTTCCCCTGGTCCTCACCTACCACCCCACCAGCCTCCGGGTGCAACATATTATTCTCCGTAACTTCCGCCACCTCCAACGGGATCCCACCACTAAGCACATCTTTCCCTCCCCCCCATCTCTGCATTCCGCAGGGATCGCTCCCTACACAACTCCCTTGTCCATTCGTCCCCCCCATCCCTCCCCACTGATCTCCCTCCTGGCACTTATCCGTGTAAGCGGAACAAGTGCTACACATGCCCTTACACTTCCTCCCTTACCACCATTCAGGGCCCCAAACAGTCCTTCCAGGTGAGGCATCACTTCACCTGTGAGTTGACTGGGGTGATATACTGCATCCGGTGCTCCCGATGTGGCCTTTTATATATTGGTGAGACCCGACGCAGACTGGGAGACCGCTTTGCTGAACATCTACGCTCTGTCCGCCAGAGAAAGCAGGATCTCCCAGTGGCCACACATTTTAATTCCACATCCCATTCCCATTCTGATATGTCTATCCACGGCCTCCTCTACTGTAAAGATGAAGCCACACTCAGGTTGGAGGAACAACACCTTATATTCCGTCTGGGTAGCCTCCAACCTGATGGCATGAACATCGACTTCTCTAACTTCGCTAATGCCCCACCTCCCCCTCGTACCCCATCTGTTTCTTATTTTTATACACACATTCTTTCTCTCACTCTCCTTTTTCTCCCTCTGTCCCTCTGAATATACCTCTTGCCCATCCTCTGGGTCACCCCCCCCCTTGTCTTTCTTCCCGGACCTCCTGTCCCATGATCCTCTCGTATCCCCTTTTGCCTATCACCTGTCCAGCTCTCGGCTCTATCCCTCCCCCTCCTGTCTTCTCCTATCATTTTGGATCTCCCCCTCCCCCTCCAACTTTCAAATCCCTTACTCACTCTTCCTTCAGTTAGTCCTGACGAAGGGTCTCGGCCTGAAACGTCGACTGCACCTCTTCCTATAGATGCTGCTTGGCCTGCTGCGTTCACCAGCAACTTTGATGTATGTTCCCTAAAGCATCACTTTATTTTTGTTTATTGCAATCATTAATGTCTCTACTGTCAACTCCGGGTCCCGGGGATAATTTACTCCCAATCTTTAGTATTAAAATAGCCAGAGTTGATTAAATTCAAGTTCATCAAACCACAAACAAGAGAAAATCTGTGGATGCTGGAAATCCGAGCAACACACACAAATTGCTGGAAGAACTCAGCAGGCCAGGCAGCATCTATGGGGAAAAAAGTACATTCGACGTTTCGGGCCGAAACCTTTCGTTCAAGTTAATACAAGGAAATAGAAATGATTATTACAGGTACTGGAAATCGTAAGTAAAGACAAAAAAAAAACAACTCTGGATACAGCAGGTCGGGCAGTATCTATGCAGAGAAAGCCCATTGATGTTTCATTCTCTATTTCCAGCATCATCATTCATTTTAATTACTTGATTAACTTGGTACATCGTTTTACAAAACAAGATTACGTTTGCAAACACAACTGATTACTGAATTAGATGAAGTTCGCCTTTGGAAGTAACCCATGTTTGTATTTGGATTATTTAATTCCAACCCCATTTCCCAGGCATTCTCCTTTGTTGCCTTTTAGAAAAGAGATCCAATCATCACTGCTGCATCCTTTCACCACCACCACCCCAGCATCTTCCAGTGCTGAACCTATCTTGCAATGGTTAATTGCTATAGCCCAATTCATTTTATGGAGTAATCTGTGCCCTTCCTGTTGTACGCAATTGAAACAGTAACTTAAATCTTGACAGAGAAAAGTTGATATCTTGGAAGAGTTACATTCTGGAAGGAATACTTTAGTGTATTAATGGTCTAGGAGACACATGTCTTTTAGGCTTTCTGATGTATTTTGCTGCTGTTTAGAGCAATACAAAAAAGCTGAAAGAACTCAATACGTCAGGCAGCATCTATGGAGTGAAATAGTTGACATTTCTGGTCAAGAGTCTCTCTCAGGAGTACATCCAGCATTTGTACATTGCTCCAGATTACTGGCATCTGCAGCTTTTCCTGTGTCTTGTTTATAATATTTGTTTTATTTTAAAAATTGTAGAGTTTTTTTTATATTTGAGTAGCGGTTAAATTGACCACTGCTTCCTGGCTTTATGAAAACACTCTCTCATTGTAATCCGGTATAGTCATGTGGGTTGATAGAGGTTGTGAAGCACAAAGTTCTGCTGGTACACCTTCTAGTGAAATAGTTGGTTGAGTGGCTTTTTAAGTAGGGCTCATATACTTTTGTGATTAAATAATGAGAATTATAATTTTCATACATTTGTTTTGTTTCCATGCTTTTGCAGGCTCGAAATGCAGAGAAGGCAATGTAAGTAAATTAACTCAATAGGAATTAGCAAATTAAAATTTAATATAGCTCATTACAAAGCTTTGTTAATGATATAAGTACTATGGGTCCCTGTAACCTTTAGCAGTGTTCCCCAACCACCGGGCTGCAAAGCATGTGCTACCAGGCCATGAGGAAACGATATGATTTGGTGATATGAAACGATATGAGTCAGCTGCACCTTTCCTCATTCCCTGTCATGCCCACTGTTAAACTTGAACGCACGCGAGGTCATCAGTGACCCAAGATGTGCAAAGGAATGGGTCCGTGACCCATTTGTGAATGTCCCCGGTGAATCATCCATGTCAGCGCAGGAAGAAGATCAACTCTTCGAGCTTGCAAGTGACGGTGGGCTGAAAAGTATGTTTGACGTAACATCTCTGCCGGCAGTCTGGATCAAAGTCAAGGCTGAATATCCTGAGATAGCCACGAAAGCTCTGAAAGCGTTGCTTCCATTTCCAACATCATATCTCTGCAAAGCGGGGTTTTCTGCAATGAATGCAACGAAAACTAAATTGCAGAATAGACTGGACATACGGAAGCTCCTTCGAGTATTGCTGTCTCCCATCACCCCTCGATGGGACCGTCTTGTTGCAGGAAAACAAGCTCAGGGCTCGCACTGATTCAGCGATGTTGGTGTGTTGCAATGATTTTATATGTTCATACGAGGAAAATATGCGCTGTGTGTTTAATATCCAAACGATACGTAAAATGTTATGATGCTATTGACTTATAAGTGACTTATAATTCAGTGGTCCCCAACCTCCGGGCCGCAGACCAAAACATTGCCGCGGAGAATGCAGCAGTGGCCGGAACGCAGCCAGCACATCTTTACGAAAAAGCCGAAATAAACAAGCTAATTAATTTGGTGCTGCCAGGCACGTAAATGTCGGCCCAGATCAGAGGCAATTGCCAATTGCGTCGTCTCTGATCTGGGCCGACATTTACGTGCCGGGTGGCACCTAATTAATTAGCTTGTTTAATTCGGCTTTTTTCTTAAAGGTGTGCTGGGTGCGTTCCGGCCACCACTCCATTCCTCGCGGCAATATATTAGTCCGTGGCCTGGAGGTTGGGAACCACTGTTGACTTATCACTATATTCATGCAAGGAAAATATGTGCTGTGTGTTTAATATTAAATTTGTTAGATAAACCCTTTTAGAAAAGAAATTGAGTGTATTAGCCACTTATAATTGACTTATCACTTATATTCCGGTCGTGATTAAAATAATGTTTTTTAAAATAATTTAAAATAATGTTTTTTCCCTATATATTCATTTTGACTTGGCAATAAATTTTCAAGCTCTGTTGAAATGGCAGATCTGTTAGTTTATGAAAAATGAATTAATTATCCATGTTAATTATTTTCATTTAGGACAGCCTTGGCAAGATTTCGCCAGGCCCAGCTGGAAGATGGAAAGGTTAAGGTTAGTGAATTGTTATTTTCAATTATGAAAGTGATGCTGTAAAGATACCCATTTTGTATAAAACTCAGTGTATAAGATTTTCCAGGATACCCAAACTAAAGCAATATATTTAAAGACATTGAGCACACAACACCATGTAGCTTGTTCATCGAACCAGTGCATGACCTGGTCTCGTGATCATGGGAGTCATACTGAGCTAACAGTTTTTTTCCCCCAGCAAAGCAATAGTTTTAATTCAACATGTACCTTTTGATACTTTCCTGCCTGGTTGTAGTAAAATAATGTAGTTTTGATGTGTTCATTATTTGGGTCACTTGCCAGTTGGCTCTGTGACACCTTTTGGTTTAGGCTAAACATTGATTACAGTCTCTGTCTCTTCAGTAGGAAAGGAGACCATTCCTTGCATCAGAATGCAGTGATTTACATAAGGCAGAGAAATGGAGGAGACAGGTAAGCGAAGTCTCCTGGCTCTTCGGTCTCAGTAATCTTCCATGAGTGGTTTTATTAACAGCATCTATTGATTACATTACTGCAATTGTTAGTGTTTACTTCACTGTGTTTAAAAATTTGTTTTGAAACTAAATTTTGTATTTGCAGAGATACAAGTGGGATGGGGGCTGAGCAAGAAGAGATGGTGCTGTTTATTTAAGGCATCCGTTAGTCTTGCGAGACCATGGATCTGCGCCTGGAAAGTCTTCACTCTCCAGGGCGCAGGCCTGGGCAAGGTTGTATGGAAGACCAGCAGTTGCCCATGCTGCAAGTCTCCCCTCTCCACGACACCAATGTTGTCCAAGGGAAGGGCATTAGGACCCATGCAGCTTGGCACCAGTGTCGTCGCAGAGCAATGTGTGATTAAGTGCCTTGCTCAAGGACATAACACGTTCCCTCGGCTGGGGCTCGAACTCACGACCTTCAGGTAGCTAGTCCAGTGCCTTAACCACTTGGCCACGTGCCCACGTTTATACTGCTCTAAAAATTGTATCATGGTTCATTTTAATATAGTGGCACTTCTCAATTGAGATCAAGGCATGACAATTGTGAAGTCAAAGCGCCCAAGATGTGTGGTCACAAAAATTAGTCCAAAACTTTCTTTTGGACTAATAACTGTGTTTTAACATAATAGCCAATACACAATCCATTTTATAATAGTTGATAAGACACTAGTTCCTACTAAACTGGGGTGATATACTGCGTCCGGTGCTCCCGATGTGGCCTTTTATATATTGGTGAGACCCGACGCAGACTGGGAGACCGCTTTGCTGAACATCTACGCTCTGTCCGCCAGAGAAAGCAGGATCTCCCAGTGGCCACACATTTTAATTCCACATCCCATTCCCATTCTGACATGTCTATCCACGGCCTCCTCTACCGTAAAGATGAAGCCACACTCAGGTTGGAGGAACAACACCTTATATTCCGTATGGGTAGCCTCCAACCTGATGGCATGAACATTGACTTCTCTAACTTCCGCTAGGCCCCACCTCCCCCTCGTACCCCATCTGTTACTCTTTTTTATGCACACATTCTTTCTCTCACTCTCCTTTTTCTCCCTCTGTCCCTCTGAATATACCTCTTGCCCATCCTCTGGGTCACTCCCCCCCCCCCCGTCTTTCTTCCCGGACCTCCTGTCCCATGATCCTCTCGTATCCCCTTCTGCCTATCACCTGTCCAGCTCTCGGCTCCATCCCTCCCCCTCCTGTCTTCTCCTATCATTTTGCATCTCCCCCTCCCCCTCCAGCTTTCAAATCCCTTACTCACTCTTCCTTCAGTTAGTCCTGACGAAGGGTCTCGGCCTGAAACGTCGACTGCGCCTCTTCCTATAGATGCTGCCTGGCCTGCTGCGTTCACCAGCAACTTTGATGTATGTTGCTTGAATTTCCAGCATCTGCAGAATTCCTGTTGTTTGCGTTTAAAGCCATAATTACTTGTGTGTTTAACATTATTTCATATTTTCCCCTAGTTCTCACTGTTTTATGGCATGATTGAACATAATGTAATTCTGCAAATAATTGGTTTCCTCCATAACTTTCCATATCGATCAATATTACTGTAATCAAAGATACATTAAGAATTGAGATTTCAGCTTTGGTTTTAATTGGTATTCAATAAAAAGAAGTGATATGATTTTAAACAATCTTTTTTTTATAGCAGGCAGTGATTGTAACCAAGGTTTCTGCTTATCTATGGAATATAATAGTGAAGGGAAAGGAATAGCATAATAACCTTTAATGCAGCCTGGTGTAAAACAAATACAGTTTCAATATTCTAAACAGTAGAAAGAGTTCTATATTTTAATCAGAAGTACTGAATGTTGCTGAGTTTTGTTGGCAATTCCATCAGTTGGACTCCAGCGTTGGAACTGTCCAAACCTTGCTGCTGGATCCAGGGGGTGGAAGGCAATGGGATGGGTCCTGCACGTTTAGCCCAATTAAGTGGATGTGTACAAGGGCTGTGATTGACAAATTGACCCCATTATTTTGTCATGTTTTATTTTAAAAGTATTGCCATAAATAGTTCAAGTAGAGAGTTTCCTTCAATAATGAAACAGTGTTTTAAATCATTTCAAAGGTTTGTTTGTTAACGAAATATACAACTCTGAAATAATTCTTCGCCATATAGCCACGAAATCACGAAAGATAATCAAAACCCAAATCCCCCACACCCACACACAAAAAAAAAAGAGAAAGGTCGGGTGAAAAACACGGAACATAGAAAATGATAAGACTGAAAATAAAGCCTATAGTCCAAGTCCATATTCAAACCACAGAAGACCTGGGTAACATTCTCCGGGCACAGCGGCAAGTCTTTTCCTCTCCAGCAGTGATCAAAAGGCAGTCTCTGTCCCCTCTCCATTAGCAGTGACCCTCCAGAGATCTAAAGGCAGTCTTCACTTTGGTAGGAAGTTTTATTGTATTCATTCATCATATTGGAAAAGTAGTTTTAAACATGAATACATGTAATACTACCAATCAGACTTCTGTGGGCAGTGAAATATTTAATGTTAAAGTGCACAGCTTAAGGACAGGATCATGGTAGATGAATGCTTCAAATTTGCTTTAAAGGTATCCTGCTCAAGTGATCTTGTTAAGTTTACTACAGTATGGAAATAATCAGAATCTTGTAATCGCTAAGGATATATTTAATATGTATGTGAGTAGTATTCACAGCTATCAACTATTTAATCTTTGTTTTTTTAGATTATAAGTGAAATTTCAAAAAAAGTGGCACAGATACAAAATGGTAAGTTTCTAAACTGCTTTCAACTTCACAAATGTATTCACGTTTTCAATAGAAATTCACGGGATGGAAATTCATTTTCTCTTAAAGCTGGATTGGGAGAATTTCGGATACGAGATCTGAATGATGAAATCAATAAGTTGCTACGAGAGAAAGGCCACTGGGAAGTCAGAATAAAAGAATTAGGAGGTCCTGATTATGGAGTAAGTAACAAGGTTTTGCTAAATATTCATGCAAATTTTCTAAACTTTGACAGTTGTAGATATTAGAAATAATATATTTTGAAACATTGGTTTGGGGTTTAAAACACATTGGACCTGCTTACGGGAGCTTTTATTTCAGCTCTGCAATTTATGATTGAAGCTCGAGTAATCTTCTTGTTGTTCCTACACATCACTGTCTTAGAGTTCTTTGTAGCATTTGTGTCCAAGTTAGGTAAAGGCTATTAAGAGAAATAGGATGGTTTAATTATTAAAAATTAAATCTGGTTCCACAATATGACATTTTTAAAAATCTGTGCAGGACGTTCTAAATTGATTTAACTATGCTCGTTAGGGACTCCTGTTGTTTATTCCAAATGGTGATAGTTTCCAGATTATTGCTAAAGAACATAGAAATCTACAGTACATTACAGGCCCTTCGACCCACAATGTTGTACCAATCATTTAACTTACTTTAGAAACTGCCTAGAATTTCTGGTGCATAGCCCTCTGTTTTTCTAAGCTCCATGTACCTATCTAGGTGGCTCTTAAAAGACCCCTATTGTATCTGCTTCCACCATCAGCGGCAGCAGTGCATTCCGTGCACCCACCACTCTCTGATAAACTTACCCCTGACATACCCTTGGTACCTATTTCCAAGCACCTTAAAACTATGCCCCCTCATGTTAGCCATTTCAGCCCTGGGAAAAAGCCTCTGGCTATCCACACAATCAGTGCCCCTCATCATCTTGTACACCTCTGTCGGGTCACCCCTCATCCTCTGTCGCACCAAGGAGAAAAGGCCTAGTTCACTCAACCTATTCTCAAAGGCCTGGTTCACTCAACCGTTGCCAATCCGGCAATGTCCTTGTAAATCTCCTGTGCACACTCTTTATAGTATCCACATCATTCCTGTAGTGAGGTGTCCAGAACTGAACACAATACTCTTAAGTGGGGTCTGATCAAGGTCTTGTATAGCTTCAAAACTACCTCACATCTCTTGAGCTCAATCCCATGGTTGATGAATGCCAGCACACCATACGCCTTCTTAACAACACTGTCAACCTGTGCAGCAGCTTTGAGTGTCCTATGGACACAGACCACAAGATCTCTCAGCTCCTCCACACTGCCAAGAGTCTTACCATTAAAATTATATTCTGTATTCAAATTTGACCTACCAAAACTTCACACTTATCTGGGTTGAAATCCATCTGCCATTTCTCAGCCCAGTTCTGCATCCTATTGATGTCCCGTTGTAACCTTTGACAACCCTCCAGACTATCCACAACACTCCCAACCTTTGTGTCATCAGCAAACTTACTAACCCACCCTTCTACTTCTTCATCCAGGTCATTTATAAAAATCATAAAGAGGAGGGGTCCCAGAACAGATCCTTGCAGAACACCACTGGTCACCAACCTCCATGCAGAATATGAACCATCTACAACCACTCTTTGCCTTCTGTGGGCAAGCCAATTCTAGATCCACAAAGGAAGGTCTCCTTGGATCCCATGCCTCCTTACTTTCTGAAAGAGCCTTGCACGGGGAACCTTATCAAATGCCTTACTGAAATCCATATACACTACATCCACTGCTGTACCTTCATCGGTGTCTGTTGTTACATCCTCAAAGAATTCAATCAGGCTCGTAAGGCATGGCCTACCCTTGATAAGACCATGCTGACTATCCCTAATCAGATTATGTCTCTCCAAATGCTCATAAATCCTCCCTCTCAGGATCTTCTCCAACAACTTGCCCACCACTGAATTCAGACTCACTGGTTTGCAAGAAGTTTGCATATTTTTGAACATGAGGGCTAAAATGGGTATTTTTCTTCCCTTACAAATCTTTCTGCTGTTGAACCCTGCAAAAAGCAATATATCTTTTTGCTCCGTCCTGCTTTCTATAACTGCCATATAATTAAGTTGATTTTAAGAGCATAAATCACTAATATTGCATCAGATACTTTGTCCCTCAACCTGATCTCTTTCATATGCCCAACAACCCCATTCCCCATCTCCTAGCACTTGTTTTGTACAAGGGGCAATTTGAGTAATCAATTAATCCAGTAACCAGCTTGTGTTTGAATCACAGAAAAGGTAAAAAGTTATAATATGCTTCTGTGCTACCACTTCATAATGGTGTAGCTTTGATTTTAAGAATGTGTTTGGAATTGTGAACAGGTTTCAAGAATATAACTTGTTCATAAGCATGTGACTGTGTCTAAATGCAGCATATTTGAATTTTGTCCTAAAGTGATGCTGCCTTTTAGTTTATCACTAGGCAGTGATGTTAATCTACTCATGTTGGCCCTAGTGAATATGTTTAATCAACGTAAGATGAAGGTTGCTTTCCTGATGAAAAAATTTGAGGAAAACAGTGGTTTACAATTTTCTTTTTCTTTCAGAATAATGTCATTTCTACAACAGTCTTTTTTTTAATTTAGAAAATTGGACCAAAAATGTTGGATCATGAGGGGAAAGAAGTTCCAGGCAACAGAGGATACAAATATTTTGGAGCAGCTAAAGATTTGCCAGGAGTCAGAGAACTATTTGAAAAAGAGCGTAAGTTTTTTTTTAAATTTAATTTTCCTTATTACCTGTATTGAGAATATTCACCTGTTGGAAATTTCTTTGGGTGTTGTCACTCACAATGCCATGTAGCGACTTCAGTTTTCATTATTTATTCTAAATGTTATTGTCACACAGTTTAATCATTCTTTGGAGCCACATTAATTAAACTCAGGTTTTTTTCTTTTCTCATTTGATATCTTTCTGCCATTTTGCACCTGATGTTCACTTTGCTTGAACGAGGCAGGCTGTATGCCTGGGGTAAGATGTATTAATTCAATACATAGACTCTTGCCGTAATCTGTTCACGTTATCTATCCATTTCAGTATTGGGTTTAACACAAGTAAATATTGGAAAGTGATTTGTTTTGAATAAACTTTTCATAATGATTCAGTACATGAATATGTCTGAAAAGATACCTTTTATCGATATACTCATTTCTAATTTGTTACTGTCCTTGATGTATATACTGAATGTGATTAGGGATATAGAAACCCTGTTGTCCTCTGAAATTTCATTTGATGGTAACTATGGGATGTTTTGTTTTGGGAATCTATTACAATAAGCATTATGTTAATATTCCACTGCAGTATACCATTTTGTTGATGCACATTGATTTCGGACTCAATGACAACACAACAGTGATGTGAAATCAAAGAAAGCTGCTCACAGATTGTCTGTTTTGTATTTCTGTAGCTGCATCTGTCAAATCTTACATTATGTCACCAAGGAGGCTAAGCTGCCTTTATCACAGATAAAGCTAAAAAATACAAATGTTAATTTTTAATCTAACTTATTAAAAATGGCAGAGAACAATATAAAGATTCAGATGTACTTAAGTTATTGAGATGAGAACTGAAAATTATTTTAAAGATTCTTGAAATGATTAACAATTTTGTTTTGAAGACTTGGAGGCTGATATACATTGATTTATGAATGTTAAGATATCAGAAATGAAGTTGTTTATTCAGCAAAATCTTTTTCCCAAAACATTACTAATATACAAAATCCTTCAAAAATAATAATTAAATTCCACGTTAGCAGCTTCCTGGTTCTAATGGAGGAGGAGGTATCCATGGACTCACTATATGGCGTAAAATTAGTAATGGTGACTTTTGCACATCTGCTCCTGGGTCTGAGCATCCATAATTGTTCCATTATAATTCAATCCTTCAATATAATACCCACATTATTACTCTTGTCCCAAATTTCAGGCAATTCTTCGTTTAGATTTTAAGGCATGTTATCTAGATGTGCCTGTGTATTTTATTTTATTGAGCTATAGCACTGAATAGGCCATTTGAGCCATGTGCCATCCAGCAATCTTGATTTAATCCTAGCCTAATTTACAATGACCGATTAACCAATATCAACCAGTGTATCCTTGGAGAGTGGGAGGAAACCAGAGCACACAGAGGAAACCCATGTGGTCACAGGGAGAACGTATAAACTTACCGGCAGTGGTGGGAATTGTACCCGGGTCACCTGTGCTGCAAAGCCTTGTGCTAACCTCTACATTACTGTGCTGTCCCTTACCTACTTTTTATTGGAAATTAATAATAATTTGAATGTGCAATTATACTTGGTAGATTAAAGACAGAAACTCTAATTTGCTGTTTTGAGGCAACGTCTTTTTTTTATATTTGCTTGAAGCTCCTGCCCCACCACGGAAAACCCGTGCAGAGCTCATGAAAGACATTGATGCAGACTATTATGGCTACAGAGATGAAGATGATGGTGTCCTTTTACCTTTGGAACAAGAGCTTGAGAAAAGAGGTAAATAAAACTAAAGAACCAGTTATTAAAGCTGTATATGAGTATTGATAAAATTAGGTGGTCCTGGCACACCCATTAATTTCTGAATTTAGAAATAAAGCTAATAAGCATTGGCAAGCATCTAAATATGATGTATGGAATGAAATGTTTTCACATCAGCTATATTTAATGCCATAGTTTCATAGAGTGTTCCTATTATAATTATCTTTAAATTATACACGAGTCCTTACACACTTAACCTTTTGACACTACTTTTAGACATGAAAGCTATTCTCCGACCTTGGCAAACCATTTGCAAATGTTATGTCACTGTAGGAGGAGACATCACCTGTGCACTGTTTGTTTGTGGTGTGTCCTCTGAATTCTTGGCCTTTATATACTTAGCTGATTGGTCATCATAACAGAAATCCAATTGTAATGTAGGGAAAGGGGTCTTGTTGCTGATTGATTGTGTGGCAAACTCTGTGCGTGTGGTCTGGATCAGCGGTCCCCAACCACTGGGCCGCGGACCAGTACCGGGCCGCAAAGCATGTGCTACTGGGCCACAAGGAAAGGATATGAATCAGCTGCACCTTTCCTCATTCCCTGTCACGCACTGTTGAACTTGAACATAGGGTTGCCAAGTGTCACAAACGGAACCGCCCTTGTCCCGTATTTCCCCTGCTAAGGTAGAGCGTTCCTATGAAACCTTTCGCACCAAAATGGCATAAAGAGCAAAAGCAATTACCATTGATTTATATGGGAAAAATTTTTGAAGGTTCCCAGACCCAAAAAACCTACCAAATCATACCAAATAACACATAAAACCAAAAATAACACTAACATATAGTAAAAGCAGGAATGATATGATAAATACACAGCCTATATAAAGTAGAAATAATGTATGTACAGTATAGTCGGGAAGATTAAGCCAAACCCAATTTGTGGGAAAAAAAATCGGCACATACACACATGCGCACACAGGTGTCCGCGCAAGGCTTAATGGTCATGGTAGTCTTTTCTGGGGTAAACACAGTAAATAGGATCATGTCTGTTTCTAGAGAAGTTTGCAGAAAGCCATGCTTCCAGGAATCCTCTTGCATGTTGTGTGTTTGTGTGTACTATGACTTTTATGGATGTCCAGTCAAATTTGTGCCCCTTTTGATCTTCATGGTAGAGACAAGGAAAAGTTGGTCACAGAGTTCAGCATGCAACCATGAACCCCTCCCTACATCATAATTGAGTTTCCATAATGGCATCCAGTCAGAGCTGAGTAAGCATATAAAGGCCAAGCTTTCGGAGGACACACCTTAATGAACAGTTCACTGATGATGTCTCCTCATATGGTGACAAAATGTTTGCAAATGGATTGCCAATACGGAGAACTCAACCCAACCATATTCTAGAATATCAGCATGAATTTTCATTTACTCTGACAAACTCGAGGAGAAAAATGATAGCAATGGTTTTGCTGTTACATTTTTGAATGGCCTGAATTACTACTGTTGACAGTATCCTGCTCCTGTAATTTTCCAACCAGTGGAGTGTGGCTACACAACCTGATCCTGGTGGAACCTGACTAAATATACTAATTTCCTGCTGGGTATATTGTCTGACTGTGAAATCATAGTTAAGCCAGCTCATTACTTTACACATACACTTTAGCAACAATAGCACATTTTTATAGTATTGTCCAAATGCTTCCATTTGATTGCACTACATTAGAATGAATGAGGCATGATGATAGCATCTACAAAGAATTCACTTGTGGGTGACAGTTAATTTTAACCTACTAATTCTAATGTACAAATATAGTAAAGAGGCACTATTCTGCACAAGGATTATGCATATTCTGAGAAATTCTTTGCGAAATGGCTAAGATCATGCATGTGTGATTAAATTGGTGATATATTGTCATGTGTTTGTTATTCTTTTTATTAAAAAAAGGGAAATATTTTATAATGCTCTCCATGTTTATGAAGTCACAAATTAGTTTAGAATGAGTTATCTTCCTTATGTCAAACATTGATCCTGCTGTCTACTCCCTTTGCATTTTTGCTATGCAAAATGATTTATAAATATAAAACGTCATATTTTAAGATTTTTAATAACTGGCTTGCTTCAATCAGATTAGTTAAATGTAATTTTTAAAAAATCCTATTAGTGTACATGTGATCACCAGCACAATGCCCTGACTTGTGACAACTTTATAGCGTGACTGATCTTTTTCCTTTGACTGTTTGTTTGACAAATGTGGGTACTGAGTTGGTTTCAATATGTGTGTGTGCTTGTTGTACGTGTCGTCCTGGGAATCTGACATACATTTGTTGAAAGTATGTAGTGTTGGCAGTGAATACAGCATGCTTCACTGATTTGACACAGTGCTCACCAACCGTACATTCAATATTAGCAAGACCAAGGAAATGATAGTACACTTCAGAAGGAGGAAGTTTCGAGGATCACGCATCAGTCCTCCTTGAGTGGTCAGTGGTGGAAATGGTGAGCAGCTTTTAAGTTTAACATCTCAGAGGATCTGTCCTGGGGCCAACACTTTGATGCAAGTTATGAAGAAGGAATGCCAGTAGCTCTGTTAGTACTTTGAGGAGGTTTGGTATGTCAGCAGAGACGTCTGCAAATTTCTATTGATGCAGGAGGGGTGATTGTTAAGTTCATGGCCTAAGGTAGAAGGAGTCAATTTTAGAAAACCTAGCACATTTATTTTTCAACATAGTCCCCTTCTACAAGTACACACTTAGTCCAGCAGTCGTGGAGCATACAGATCCCTTCTTTATAGAAGTCGTCCACAGCAGGGGTGATTGATAAGTTCGTGGCCTAAGGTAGAAGGAGATGAGTTGTTAACTTCAAACTTTCTGCGTAATCACTCAAGGAGATGAGTTATACAGCTCTTGGTAAATGCACGCGCAGTTCAACACTTTGAGTGCAAATGCAGAAAGTTTGAAGTTAATAACTCATCTCCTTCTATCTTAGGCCACGAACTTATCAATCACCCCTGCTGTGCACCACCTTCTGGAGGTCCAAAACGCCGACTTCTACAAAGAAGGGATCGTATGCTTCACGACCGCTGGACTAAGTGTGTACATGCAGGAAAAATAAATGTGCTAGGTTTTCTAAAATTGACTCCTTCTACCTTGGGCCACGAACTTATTAATCACCCCTCGTACAGTGCAAAGCATTCTGACTGGTTGTATCACAGCCTGTTATGGAGACTCCAGTGCCAGTGCACAGGATCGCAAGAGGCTGCAGAGGATTGTAGACTCGTCCAGCTCCATCATGGGCACAATTTCCCCCCCCCCACCTACTTTCAAGGACATCTTCAAGGGGCTGTTCCTCAGGAAATCAGTTAGAATCAGATCAGATCAGAATCAGGTTGATTAGCACCCACATGTGTCCTGAAATTTGTTAACTTAGCAGCAGCAGTACAATGCAATACATAATATAGAAGGGAAAAAAATGAACAAGTAGATCAATTACAATGAGATATATATAATAGATTAAAATAGTGCAAAAGCAGAAATATATATTTTTTTTAAAAGTGAGGTAGTGTTCATGGTTCAATGTCCATTTAGGAATCATGTGGTAGAGGGAAAAGAAACTGTTCCTGGATCGCTGAGTACCTCCTTCCTGACGGTAACAATGAGAAGAGGGCATGCTTTGGGTGATGGGGGTCCTTAATAATGGACGTCTCCTTTCTGAGGCACCGCTCCTTGAAGATATCTCAGGTACTGCAGAGGCTAGTACCCAAGATGGAGCTAAGTAATTTTATAACTTTCTATAGCTTCTTTCAGTCCTGTGCAGTAGCCGCCCCACCTCCCCCCACCACCACCGTGCCAGACAGTGATGCAGCCTATCAGAATGCTCTCCACAGTACATCTATAGAACTCTTCAAACTCTTAATGAGGTATAACTGCTGTCTTGCCTTCTTTATAGCTGCATCAATATGTTAGGACCAGGTTAGATCCTCAGAGATCTTGACACCCAGGAACTTGACATTGCTCACTCTCTCCACTTCTGATCCCTCTAAGGATTGGTTCGTGTTCCTTCGTCTTACCCTTCCTGAAGTGCATAATTAGCTCTTTCGTCTTACCAACATTGAGTGCCAGGTTGTTGCTGCGACACTGCTCAGCTAACTGGTATAACTCGCTCCTGTACACTCACTTGCCCTCCAGGATGTGCATTTTTCTCATGACCATCAGGGAAGATGTACAGGAGCCTGAAGGCCCACACTCAGTGATTCAGTGACTCCTGCACTATCAGACCTCTGAATGGTCTATGAATACTACCTCATTAGTTTTTGCATTATTTATTTATTTTATAATTTATAGTATTTTTATGTCTTTGCTGCAAAACAGTAAGTCTCACAAATAAGACAGCGATAATCCTGAATCTCAAATGGAACTGGGCACTAAGTAATATCATGAGTTGAACATATATTGAGTATTGTCTGTTTAGTAGCAGCAAGGACACATCCACCTTTCACTAAAGTGAGCAAAAAGTATATGCAGACTGGAGACTGACATTTGTTGTTTTATGTCCGCAGTACAGTGCAAAGCATCACTTCAATTCAAGGAATATAGATAAAGAATGAATAGTGCAAAAAGAGAACAAAATGGTTCATGGGCTGTTCAGAAATCTGATGACAGGGGAAGAAGCTATTCCTAAACAGTTGAGTGTGAGTCTTCAGAATCCTGTACCTCCTCCCTGATGATAGTAATGAGATGAGGGTGTGTCCTGGGTGCTGAGGGTCCTTAATGATGGACCTTATCAACCATTTAAACACAGATATGCCTGTGTTGTAGTACTGTTTGGCTCCTGTCATTGACATTTCCATCTGCCACCTTACCCCCACCCCGCAATCTGTTAGTGTGTTTGGAGGGTCTCTTAGCCTCCTATGGAAGTAGCAAGTCTCCAGTGGAGCTTTCTTTCTCAGCTACTTGCAGTCATCTCCACAGTGCACGAGTTCGTGATATATTTACAATTCAAGGTGAGCATCTACAGTATATCTTGAGCAAGGAGGCATACAACATGGACATGTATGAATTTCTGATCATTATTAGGAATACAGTGGATTCTGTTTAATTGGAACGTCAGTTAATTGGGGCAGCTTTTTTCTTTAAGAACAACTCTTAAAGAAAAAAAAAACTAATAGAGAAAATAGTTGGGGTTCCCTTTGTTTATTTGGGACACTATGCTGCTTAACTGGAACAGGGGACTTGCTGAACAGTTTCTAACTAGCATCAGTTGCGTGCACTTGTGTGACCATTAGATGCAACACCTTGCTTCGAGTGAATGGTTTACAAAATAGCTTCAGTTGCGTGTGTTTGAGTTCAAAAAGTACTGATTTTGTCACAGATAGTTGGCGAGTGATAAGCGGTAAGACAATTCAGAACTTGTTTGCTCACTGCGGTTTCAAGCATTCAGGCTTGAAGTTGCCAGAAAAGGCCAGGAGTGTAAATGAAACTTCCACTACTTCAACAAGTTAGGAACTACAAAGAATTTGAAAATGTCAACAATCAAATTGCGTTTTACTTATGAAATGAAGCTTTGGGTGATAAAATTGTTGAAAGCATTGTATGTAGGCATTCCATTATCTACACTAGGTGTCTGTGCTGATTTTGTTCATTTACAGTCAATCAAAAGAACACGGCAGTGTATACTGGATGAATTCCTCCATCGATAACTATTACACAGTTTTATAGTACTCTATTACTAGTGTTCTAATTTGTTTTGTATTTCATTTAATTACATGATTTGTTACTTCGTTATTTTATGCCTTTTTAACCATTTGCATGAAACTTCGGCTAATTGGAACAATTGCATAATTGAATCCGATGTGACCCAATTAACTGGAATCCACTGTATTTCAAATTCCTTTGCTCATTTTAGTCATAACAGAAGCCGTTCAAAAATGGAAGATAGATAAAGAGTCACGATTTGCAAGTGAAGAGTTTAAGGAGGAGGAAGAGGAAGAAGTAAATATCTATGCAGTGAAAGATGATGAGGTAAATGCGTTTTCAACATTTATATCAAGATATTATATATATGCAAACAACAGGAATTCTGCAGATGCTGGAAATTCAAGCAACATACATCAAAGTTGCTGGTGAACATCCCCCATCAGGAACACCTTGGATGTCCAGTCCCTATATACTTCCATCCCCCATCAGGAAGGTCTCAAAGCTCTACGCTTCTTTTTGGATTCCAGACCTAATCAGTTCCCCTCTACCACCACTCTGCTCCGTCTAGCAGAATTAGTCCTTACTCTTAATAATTTCTCCTTTTGCTCCTCCCATTTCCTCCAAACTAAAGGTGTAGCTATGGGCACCCGTATGGGTCCTAGCTATGCCTGCCTTTTTGTTGGCTTTGTGGAACAATCTATGTTCCGTGCCTATTCTGGTATCTGTCCCCCACTTTTCCTTCGCTACATCGACGACTGCATTGGCGCTGCTTCCTGCACGCATGCAGAACTCGTTGACTTTATTAACTTTGCCTCCAACTTTCACCCTGCCCTCAAGTTTACCTGGTCCATTTCTGACACCTCCCTCCCCTTTCTAGATCTTTCTGTCTCTGTCTCTGGAGACAGCTTATCCACTGATGTCTACTATAAGCCTACTGACTCTCACAACTATCTGGACTATTCCTCTTCTCACCCTGTCTCTTGCAAAAACGCCATCCCCTTCTCGCAATTCCTCCGTCTCCGCCGCATCTGCTCTCAGGATGAGGCTTTTCATTCTAGGACAAGGGAGATGTCTTCATTTTTTAAAGAAAGGGGCTTCCCTTCCTCCACTATCAACTCTGCTCTTAAACGCATCTCCCCCATTTCACGTACATCTGCTCTCACTCCATCCTCCCACCACCCCACTAGGAATAGGGTTCCCCTGGTCCTCACCTACCACCCCACCAGCCTCCGGGTCCAACATATTATTCTCCGTAACTTCCGCCACCTCCAACGGGATCCCACCACTAAGCATATCTTTCCCTCCCCCCCTCTCTCTGCATTCCGCAGGGATCGCTCCCTACACAACTCCCTTGTCCATTCGTCCCCCCCATCCCTCCCCACTGATCTCCCTCCTGGCACTTATCCGTGTAAGCGGAACAAGTGCTACACATGCCCTTACACTTCCTCCCTTACCACCATTCAGGGCCCCAAACAGTCCTTCCAGGTGAGGCATCACTTCACCTGTGAGTTGACTGGGGTGATATACTGCGTCCGGTGCTCCAGATGTGGCCTTTTATATATTGGTGAGACCCGACGCAGACTGGGAGACCGCTTTGCTGAACATCTACGCTCTGTCCGCCAGAGAAAGCAGGATCTCCCAGTGGCCACACATTTTAATTCCACATCCCATTCCCATTCTGACATGTCTATCCACGGCCTCCTCTACTGTAAAGATGAAGCCACACTCAGGTTGGAGGAACAACACCTTATATTCCGTATGGGTAGCCTCCAACCTGATGGCATGAACATTGACTTCTCTAACTTCTGCTAGGCCCCACCTCCCCCTCGTACCCCATCTGTTACTCTTTTTAATGCACACATTCTTTCTCTCACTCTCCTTTTTCTCCCTCTGTCCCTCTGAATATACCTCTTGCCCATCCTCTGGGTCACCCCCCCCCCCCGTCTTTCTTCCCGGACCTCCTGTCCCATGATCCTCTCGTATCCCCTTCTGCCTATCACCTGTCCAGCTCCCGGCTCCATCCCTCCCCCTCCTGTCTTCTCCTATCATTTTGCATCTCCCCCTCCCCCTCCAGCTTTCAAATCCCTTACTCACTCTTCCTTCAGTTAGTCCTGACGAAGGGTCTCGGCCTGAAACGTCGACTGCGCTTCTTCCTATAGATGCTGCCTGGCCTGCTGCGTTCACCAGCAACTTTGATGTATATTATATATATGTTCACATTTGCTGTTACAGGGCAGAAGTGAAGATGGATACAGCACACTTATTGCCTCCATTAGGATCGTGCTCTTCCATGACTGGTGTTATCCCCTCTACACCAATATGCAGTAGTTTACAGATTTAAACAAGTTATTCAGATCACTACGATGATCATCACATAACAAGATGTGATAGCAACAGGATACAACTGAAGTGCAATCACTCGAGTTCTCCTATGAAGGTGGGAGGTTGAAAATGAATATATGAAGATGGTGCTCTGACTGCCAATTTTAAACATAAAAAGGGATTGAAATTGTTTTCTTTAAAGCAAGGGAAGTTGGACTGGGACAATTTAATTTGTAGGGCCTATACAGCAGGTAGAAAAGTTTTTTTTTCTCCCTCATCTGTTAATTTCTTAATCACACTCTCTTTCATTAAATCTAGATCATTGGTTTGACCCACAAAGGCCCTGATAGCATGTTCTGTATAATCTTTTTACAACCCTCTACATACAAAAAAGCCCATTGTCTTTATTATCTGTTGCAGTAATCGGTGGTTGTAAATTTAAAATAAATTAATTCAGCATATTAGAAGGAAGTTGAAGAGTTTTTTTTAGTTGATGGCTTTAAAGTAATAAACAGTGCTTGATATGTTGTAATATACAAGGCTACATGCCAAAGGTTGAAAAGTAGAATCAAGTTGGGTAGTTTCTCCTAATTGGTATTTCACAATGAACTGAAGTAGCAGCCTCTTATGCTGTAAGTTTATGTAATTTGGTATTGAGTACTCCATTTATCAATGAGAACATAAATGGAGGTTCAATTGTTTATTTAAATCAATGGATTGTTTTATGATATCTAGGACTATAGGGGATAGGCAGGAATACAGTGTTAGGAAGATCAGCCTAATCACTTATTCCATTATTCTTGTTGATTAATGGATAGGCTGAAGTGCACAGGTAGCCAATTCACCCGTTTGTTTTTAATAGAACCACAAGTACTGAAAAGCCCCTCATGTGCATGCAAATAAAATCATGGCCTTCCATTGTTTTGTATGTTTGAAATAAAATAGTGCGGATACATATTTGGAAGAGTAAGTATTAAAGTGTAAAAGCATTAAAGTAGGACAAATCAAATTGCCATTTATAGCCTTGTTTTGAAACTCAAAACCACTACAGATGCTAGAAGTTTGAAACAAAAACAGTAAATCATAAACACGAGAAAGTCTACAGATGCTGACAATCCAAAGTAACACACACACAATGCTGGAGGAACTCAGCAGGTCAGGCAGCATCTATGGAAATGACATCTCAGGCTGAGACCCTTCTTCAGAACAAAAACAGTAAATGCTGGAAATACTCGGAATGTCAGACCGCAATCTTGCATAGAAAAACGGAATTAATGTTTCGGGTCAAAAACCCTTCATCAGAGTGTTTTGCAATTATGTGCTTGTGCCTTTTTGTTGAATTGTGGAGCAATTTCTGCTGGAGAAAGATTTGTATTGTTCAAAAACAAAATGTTAGTGCTTTTACATGTCATCTCAATACCTTGAAATCTACGTATTTTTAAAAAATTAAACGTATATTACTTTTAAGATAAATACTGATTATTTCTTTCCTTAATATCTCAAATGTTATTTATATTTTGTTCTTTAGTCCGATGAAGACACTGGGGAACAGATGGAAGGAGAGGAAGACCAGCAAAAATTCATAGCTCATGTTCCTGTGCCATCACAAAAAGAGGTAAGAGTATTTTGAAGAAAGTACAGTTACGTTAAAGTTGTCTGTTATCATGTGAAGATTCATTATTTTAAAGCTTTGTTGCTCTTTTTTTTAAAAAAGCTTCAGATCTTAAATTGTCATCTAAAGGACATTTATAAGAAAATATAAGTCACAAGTGCTTGATATCTGATTTGAGCTCTTTCAATAGTGGCAAATGGTTCTGCTTTACAGCATGTAATTTTAAGTACTTAACCTATTTTTCAATTTGGATCATATTTTGTCATTGTATAATTTGATAACTTATTCCATTTTTATCATTGCAGATTGAGGAGGCACTTGTACGACGGAAGAAAATGGAGCTGTTACAGAAATATGCAAGTGAGGCTTTAATGGCTCAAAGTGAAGATGCTAAAAGACTTCTGGGATTGTAACAAATTGTTTATTCACAAGGACTTGTTTTATAAAAAGCCACGATGAAAATTTTACAGAAGAAAGACTGCAGACTACTTTTCACTCTTGTTACAATGCTAAACTTTTGCATAGTGATCAAAGTAATTTTATTTTTTAATGTCGCTTTGTTGGTTCCAAAAAATTCTAAACAACACTTCCTGTATATATCAGCCTTCATTTCTCAATGTGAATTGGAAAATTTTCATTTCTAATTTTTATAGATTGTTTTATTAAAAATGTATCTTTTTACAATGTCATAGGTCTGAATTTTGTTTTCTATATGCTCTGATGGTAGTGTTCATTCAGTTTTGTTTTATGTAGAATCTATACATCTTTTATTTAAGGTGTTGAGCAGAATGTTTTTTTTCCATTGAGGTGGTTACCTCAAAGTTAATACAGTATTGTTTTTAAATGTTCAAGGAGAAATTTGGAGTTAAAACATGTTTAGCTCCACAATCTGGATAAAAATCATTTTGACTGTTTGTAATGAATTGAAATTTCTTTCACTGAAATATTTTTGAATTTCTGTTCATGTTCTCAAATTTAATCTTATTCATAAGGTATATATGATAAACAATAGAGACGTGGCTAAATGTAGAATAACATAAGAAATAGTCTGTCAATTTTGAAGTCTTTTTAAAGCAATTAATCAATGATAGGCTGAATAGTTTTAATGACTTTAAATTATTTCTTGGGTATCTGTTCATATCAGATTAACATAAGTAGTTGTAAATAAAGGTCATCAGTATTGCTGTGTTTATGCCACAGAAACACATTTATTAACATAGGAACATTTTTAGTACATTGTTTTATTAAATATTAAATCTCAAACCTTTACAGCTTTTAAAAACTTCAAGTTGCTAGGCCATTTGTTATATTTATTCATTTATTCTATATTTTGGCATACTTTTTACTATTATTTACATTGAATTACCTAAAGTTGGAAATCTATAGTGTTTGAGAATATTCTTGCAAAAACTTCAGTAGCTAGCTATGTGGTCCATTTGCTTTTGGATTCTATATTTTCAAACTTCCAATTGTTCATAATATTTTGGACTGTTTTGATGATAACTTAGCTCCCTTGTATAATTGTTGCCATCTGAACCTTCTGATGAACTAACTGCAGACTGAGGAAGATAGGAAGCTATTAGTTAGATTTGTTGAAGCCTTTTGACATATCACTAGGAGTTATTATTGCTCTGCTAAATGCCTGTTACATTGAGTATCACTAGACTTACTAAGCCTAAATGTTTGTGAACCATTCAGAGCAGGGAGGGCTCAAGTTTAGAAATTGTCCTGAACTGAGCTTGGTGATCCCAATTCTGGAAGCTTTAGTTGTCCACAGTAAGCCATTTTGAGGGAGAGGAAAATGGTTTTGTATTGTAATTAGTTTGTACGTCTAGTACTGCTATCAATAGAAGTAAATTTGTAGAAGTGATAACCACTAGCAGCTGATACTCTTGCACATGTTAAGCACCAGCAACAAATTTGCTAGATGTTAGATTATAATGTGGAACCCTGTAGTAAAATTACACAAGTCAGTGCTGCAATTGTCTCTGCAGGGGTGCTCTCAAGTCTGGTCCCTGCATGGTATATGCCCTTGGAAATAGTCCAGAATGATTCCTGGCTGCTTTCCCAGTTATTTAGATGAGCTATGATCATGGTCTATTTATAATAGTGTAACTTTAGGTGCAGTCTAACTTGGGCCTTTTTAAAATTGAATAGTTCACCTCTTGATGTTGAATTCCATTTTAGTGACTTGAAGGATCGGAGGGAAATGAGACTGATTGATTTGAGGCTATGAATTGACTAAATATTGGGCTGCTCTTTTTCCAAGAAGTAATAGCATTTCTGGAATATACTACTGGTGTTATTATGGTGCACTTTGAATAGGGAGTTACCCAAACTGAAAATTGCATTTTGAGGAAAAGGGCAATATCTTTATGAATGAAACTTGACTCATCTACTAGTAAGCCAACCGGGGCATCTGCACTGGACTTCAAGGCGAGTGGTCCCGGGTTCCAATCTGGCCAGGTCCTTGCATGCTTTTCATCGGAGATAGGTTGAGTATCAAGTTAGCAACTCGGCCTTAATTTTAAAAAAAAATAGGCAAAAGTGCTGAAGAAACAGCAAGGTTGGTGCCTGATGGGCCACAAGGCATGGAAAGGAGTGACGATGACAACATCTGTTACTGTTTGTTATTATTTGAGATACTCGGGAGTTTGTCTACAGAATATTTCCCTTTTATTGGGCTTGGGTTTTCCTTCCATCTTTTTTGCACGTGGATCAGTGATAGAAGAAGGGGATAAATGGTCATGATACGAGGCCAAGGGTGCTTTTCTTAAAATTATGTTTGTGCGTACTGATTCCTGAGGTCACTGCATTGGTACCTGTCTTTAGTTCATATCAATGACTTGTACCTTGAAGTTCAATACTATGTGGTATAATGTACAGATCAAATCCACCAGAACTACAGTCAAATTGAAGACTAATTTTAAAAAATAACGTTAGTCAATCACAGTTAAAATTAGAGCAGTTTCCCAAATTTTTATTTAGCCCAACATACCCCCCAAAAGCACTTTCTTACTTGCCAATGCCCCCCTAAAGCACCTTCATACTTGCCAATGTCCCTTGGGCGCAATATACTTTCTGGCACCCCCATAGTGTAAAAACATGTCTACCATATGCTAACATGAGAAAAACTAAATTGTCTTTAAACCTAGCTTCCACAGTACCTATGCACTGTACACAGTTTAGATATCTTTTTAGCAAGAGTTGAAATATTTGGTTCAAGTTGTGACAGCAAAAGCCTTTAAGTCCTCACGTGTAACAATGTCCAAGCAGTTTCTGTTTTTTTGTGAGTATGTGGTTCACCGTACTGAAGACCTTTTCAACAAGGTAAGAGGATAGAAATGCAATGAGTAGTTTGGCTGTTTTTAAAGACCTGGAAACTTCATATGACAATGCACCATATACCACAAAACCCAATATTTTGAAAAGCATTTTTGCTTATCATTCTGAATTTTGATATTTCTTTTTGCAAATTCTCTTCCTGTTCTTTCACATTGCAAAGAAATGGGTTAATTACCCAATCTAAATCCTTGAATTGATTCAGAAAATCCTTCTTCAATGACTGCAGGTGTAAGCAGTACTCTTGCAAATCACCATCTTTGAAAGAGAGTCATATTTTCCATACAGGGAAACTGAGAATATTCATCTCCTAATGTTTTGCTTATATATTTACGATTTTCTGCCTGCACTTTTTGCCTGGATTAAATTGAAATTCTGTCTGCAGTTTTATATTTAGAACGTGCATTTTGTCATACAGATTAGCAAAGTATGCCACGTCTCCAAGAAGTTGTTCAATCTTGTTTCCCAAGCTTGTCAACTTTGAGCAAAAAATCAACAACAGTGTCAAAAAGATCAAAGAAACGTTTTAAGCAGCAGCCTTTTGGCATCCAGTGCACTTCAGTGTGAAGAAGCAAGTGTTCAAACTCTTCATTGTTATATTGGCATAACTGGCAAAATATTCTGCTACTTAACGGATGAGCTTTAATTTTGTTGATAACAGATATTACAAGAGTCATGCTTGAAAAAAAGTCACTGGCTGACTTTTTTGGCTGTAAGATGTTGACGATGGATTGCAAACACTTGTAATTTCTTTTCTCATAAATGCCACTAAAACAGTATGATGATCTGTCATGTATGGTGCTCCATCGATTGCAACGGAAATCACATTCCTAATCAGAATACTTTTATCCTTGATGTACGTTTTGATCAGGTCGTAGATTGATTCTCCGTTTTTTAACTTTTTACAAAAGAGAACCTTCATAAACTTTTCCATTTTGATAAACTGTACACATGCAAATACTTTATCTGTAGCTCTGCATATTTGATACTCAATGTCTTCACTCATTCCGTCAATACGACAGGCTACAGACTTGTTACTCAGAGGAATTGATTTTAAAATACTAGTATCCATCTTGAGGACAGTGGTGAGCATTTCTGATACAGCAGGCATTATTAATCTTTCATCAATTGTATGAGATTTCCCACACTTTATCATTTTGAAAATGTTATAAGAAACCATGAGTCCACTATCAAGGTCATTTTTAGCTTTCTTGGCAAATGATTCGAGTATGCAATTGCTTCTTTCATCTTGTGGAACTGATTAATATCATAAGTAGCCTTCTCAGGGTGTCTTTTACGGAAATGTAAATCCTGCGCTGATCTGACGAGAACGGAATAAAACCGTACTCCAGGTATGTAACATTGTGTTGACACACTTCTGTTTCTTCGTAGGAGTGGAATTCAAGGCTTCACCGCCTTCAGAGATTGTGCCGTACATATTTATCCATCATTAACGTGACTAAATTAAATTTTTTTAAAAATTAACACAATCTGGGAATGCCCATCGGATGTTGACAACGGCAGCGAGTTGACACGGTCAGTCACGTCTTATGCCTCAAGTTAGGGTGCATTTACTGCTCCCCCCTACCCCCGACGGCTATTTCCCCTAACGCCCCCTAAGGACACGTACCACCCACATAGGGTATCACTGAGTTAGAGTAATGCAGCCTTTCTGCCAAACATCTATGATAACCCTGGTGCCCACCACGTAGTACCATTTGCCTGTATTTGGCTGATGTCCCTCTATACCTCAAATTCAGATGTATTTCGAATGTAGTTATTGTATCTGCTTCAATCAGTTCATTCCATATACTCACGTATCAGCCAAATGGAAGCAGCTTAAACCTATGCCCTCTAGTTTTTAATTGCCCTCCTCTGGAGAAAAGACCCTGTCTATGCCCTTCATGATTTTACATACCTCTCCAAGATCACCTCTCGATTCTCCTCCATTCCAAGCAAAGAAGTCCTAGCTGCCCAATTGCTCCCTGTAATTTAAGCCCTCAAATCCTGGCAGTATCCTTGTAAATCTCCTCTGCACTCTTTTCCAGTTTAATGATGACTTTTATGTAAGAGTGTGACCAAAACTGTGCACAATGTTCCAACATCTTGTATAACCGCAAAATTACGTCCCAACTCCTGAACTCAATGCCTGGCTGCTGAAGTGTGCTAAGTGCCTTCTTCACAACCCCGTATACCTGTCAAACTGCCTACAGTAAACTACACACTCATAGTCCTAGCTCCCTCCGTTCCACAATACTCTGAGGGCCTGGCCATTCAATATACAAATTCCACACTGGCTTGACATCCTGAAAAGCAACACTTTTTTCTTAACCTAACTGAAAGCAATTTTTCAATCCTTGTCCCACTCACCCAGTTAACCAAGATCCCTCTTTTAATTTCAACATTCTTCACTTTCTGCAGTACCACCTATTTTAGTATCATCAAACTTGCTAATCATGCCTTGTATGTGTAACAAAGCCTTATATAAATAACAAAGGCTCCAGTACTAATCTCTGTGGCACACCACTAGTCATAGGAAGGGAAAGGCAGGAGATTCTACATCTACACTAATCCCCATCAAGGAGTCAGCATTGGAAAAGGTGAAGTGCTTCAGGCTGATGTGCATCTGCACCTCTGAGGATTATTTTAAGTGTATTCTTTCAATATTTCAATACCTATGTATGCTCCCTTTTTCCTGACCTAAATTTCAGTATCTCTCATCAACAGGGGGGTTTCCTGAACTTCCCAGCCTTGAGCTTCATTCTAGCAGGAACACGATGCCCCTGGATTCTTGAAGTCACACTTTTATAAACTTCCCCACCTACCAGTCATCACTTTATAATCCCACCCAGTCGCCATCTGTGCAATCCCACCGAATTTGTCCAGAGCAAATTATGATCTTTCAGCTAAAAATTCTGAGCATTCTGATCAATAACATATAAAGGAGGATCAGTATTAAACACAGGAGAGCTGAGGGAGATTCACATCTCCAAGCTGAACCAAACGAGTTAGTAAAATACATGATCAATAAGTACTCAACACACAAAAAAAAATCAATACTTGAGTACTTTTAATATCACTGCAAAAAAGTTCTGGAGACATGGTTGGAAGTGCCCAGGCTGAAAATATGCTTTGTGGAATACCCTGATTCAACAGCCATGTCAGTGTGACTTTCAATTGTTTGAATTTGTCTTCAATGCTATTCGCTAACAGATCATTGACATTATTCTTTTACTAGTAACTATTTGCAGGTGAACCAGACTGGTTATATAGACTTTGATTTGGGATTTGGCTACGCAACTGCACTAGACTCGAAGAAACTCAGTAAGACTACCTAGCTGCATTTCTGTGACATTACCCGATTTTGCCTGTACTTCACTTTATCTGCTTCCTAAAGTCTCATCCGCACCGTAATTGCTTAACTATTCTAATCCAAAACACTGAAGATAAGAAATTTTTAAAAAAATGTTAGTGATACTCAGCAGCTTATGCAATATCTGAGGAGTCAGAAATAGAGTCAACATTACAGGTCAATTACTCCTGGCCAGCCTCCCTTTTCCTACCTTTCATGTTTAAAGTTTTCCAAAATTATTGCTTGTGTCCATTCACTTAACTGTACTCTGACATTAGCTTCTGATTAAATAACATACCAATTTTTAAACTCACAAGTATGTTTTCAAATATATCTGTGATCTTGTCCCTCTCTGACTCAGTAAATTCTTGCCTACAACTTTCCTTTGCTGCTGCAAATTTTGGCATACTGAACACTCCTTTTGATGGTTGCACTAGCATTATCAATAGCGTATTGAACTGCCAAGCCCCTACGCTTTGGAGAACCTTCCCCAAATCTTTCCTGAATTAAGCAATCAAAGTCTACCCCTTTGATCAGGTTTTTGACATTTACTCTAATGTGGCTCAGTGCCAGAATCTGTTTCAAGTTCCTGTGAAGTGCATTGAATCATTTTAGTATATTAAAGTTGCAGTCTACATCTAAAACCCCATTGTTGAAACTAAATCTATCGTTAGTCTTATAATTCGTGCATGTGACAAGAGCATGCATTTAATGGACAATACATCTTCTGTTGGATTTCATGTGCTCTGTTTTATATAATTATAAAAAAGCTAATTAAGTATTTGTGTCATTCAATAAATTCTAAAAGTTTCATTTATCATTCAGTACATTTTTAGCTCCAAAATTATCTGAAAATATCCTTGATTGTAAAGGAGGCATAGTATTCATTTGTGAGTTTGCTGTAGTTCATGCAAAGTTTACAATACACACAGTTAAGGAAAGATTCATCCAATAAATTTGTCAATAAAACACATGATTTAATAACCAAAAATGCTGGTACTAAAATTAATATATATTAATTGGCCCTGTAATCAAACATTCAAGAAATTTATCTTTTAATTCTTTTACTTTCTTAAAAGTTGTATGTTTAGTTATAAGATACTGTCAGGACACTGGAGCAGGGATCCAATCATAGACCCAGTACCGTGCACACAGTGATATTAATTGAGTAACAAATCCCAAGGTGCAAACAAAGTCAGCATCAAAGTTTATGCAGAGATCAAAATATCCAGAGAAATTCACTGGCACAATCTGGCAACAAACAGGTGAAAACACAGGACTGAAATACACTGAGCAATAAACAGAGAGTCGGATGATTGGTGGAGCATAATAGATAGATATACTTTATTAATCCCGAGGGAAATTTGGTTTTGTTACAGCCGCACCAACCAAGAATAGAGTGTAAATATAGCAATACATAAACCACAAACAATCAAACAACAAAATGCAAACTATGCCAGATGGAAAATAAGTCCAGGACCAGTCTATTGGCTCAGGGTGTCTGACCCTCCATGGGAGGAGCTGCACGTTCGATGGCCACAGGTAGGAACGACCTCCCGTGCCACCAGGTGTTGTATCACGGTGGAATGTGGCCGAAGTCCGACAGTAAAAAGTTCAATATTCGGTCTACAAACACGTTCCTCGATCGTATTATGACCCGGATTGCACCATCCGTTGTTAACCAGATCAGTAAGCACCTAACTCCTTTATGCTTACCGCTCTCAGTGCACTTCCGGTCAGCTGGAACGGTATTACCCACGGATATCCTCTTCTCCATAAGTCTCTGTTGTCTCAACCCGGTCCTCTTTCCTCCACTTTGTGATCCCCCTCGGCACAAGGTAATAATCCCCCTCTAATGAGACACAAGGTAATAATGAGAAAGAGGTGAGAGATGGAGTACTCAGAAATACAGGGGCCCGAGTAGAGCAGGAGCGGGGTCAGGAGCACATGGGGCATGAAAACAAACAAGAGCACATGGTAATACAAAACCACAGATTGATGGCAAGGGGGAAACACAGAAATAGCAGTTCAACTGGAGGTACTGACAGATACATATTCAGCATCACTGCCCTTAACTGCTCATTTTCTTTAGTTGGGTCAGCCGTAAAGGTCAGTGTATAGGTGCTGTAGATGCCAATTTTGCTGGAACTGTAAGCACAAAGATTCCACACATTTTTAGTGTGGTCTGTGCTGTCTGCCATGATTGGAAATGTTTATAGCACCAGATATACTTGGAATTACCCAAAGTGCATTTCAGACTTAGTACCAACAGTGCCAAGTTTGACTTACATGATACACTTTATGTTGTGTTTTCTGGAATGAACAGTGCTGGCAGAAACCTTATCCCCAAATTAAGCTATACGAAGTGATGATCAATTATTCACAAATTATTGGTAATTAATTGGAAGGACAGAGAGTTGTGGGAAAATGGATCTGTTTGGTACTTGAACAATGTAAGAACTTCCACAGCTTTTTAGGTGGTGTGGCTGAAGTTAGGATTATATTTATGCCTAAATTTAGCCACACTTTGTTGTGGCCATGTAGGCTTATCAAGCTGTTTCACTAGGCCCGCATCAGGCTGGGGTACACAAAAAGAGGTCTTATGGAAAGGAGGAAGAGGGGAAATGTTCTGTAACCTGTGTGTTTAGAATTATTTTCTGTCCATTTCTGAGAAGCTTGGCCATTATTTTTTGGCGATGCCTCTACTCTCCCCTGCCTAAATGTGGAAATATTTTCACGTTAATTCCTCCTTTCTATTCACACATTTTTAAAAACTTTTCCTTAATGTTTTATATAAGTTTTATATAACACAGCCCAGCACATCACACACACCAATCTTCCGTCCTTGGACTCACTTTACACCGCACGCTGTTGGAGCAGTGCTGCCGGGATAATCAAGGACACGACCCACCCAGCCAACACACTTTTCGTCCCTCTTCCCTCCAGGAGAAGGTTCAGGAGCTTGAAGACTCCCGCCACTGCATAATGAGGGGCTGGGATCTAAATGAAAACCGAATGTTGAATGGCGCTGTAAACCATATTTAAAAGTCAGAAAAGGTCAACCACTCAGCAGTTCAGGCAGTATTCATCCAGAGAGAAACAGAGTTAACGCTCTCGGCCAACAAGTCGAATCTTCACTGATGCTCCCTGATCCGCCCTCCCAACCCTGGCAACTTCCGTCTTTACTTCAGACTTCCAGGGGATTTCTTGTGTTTCAGTCACTGTACCTCACCTCCGAAAGCCCCGAATGTTCGTACGATCCATTTGTGATACACAGGCGCACGGGAACAATTATTTGAAAACTCATCGAGGGCCGTTCCGACCTGTTGCCTGGGGTCATACTGTATATTCTCACCTATATAGGGTCTGTGTTTTCGCCTTTGGGTTGATTCCATCTCCACCGCCGATCCGTCAACGCTTTATCTCTAGACTGAAGCAGTATCGTCCTATCTCTATTCACTTCGAAAGTCTGCTAATATGATCTGCGCCACCTCCCCCTCCCGGCGCACATTGCATTGGGTTGGGTTGGCGTTGAGGGTGGCTGGGTGCCTCCTTTCTCTGTGCGTAACTGCGGATGTTAAAAGGCTTCGCTTTTGCGGCGGGCGAGGGGATGTTATGCCAGGCGGGCGCCACAGGAGGCGCTGTGGGCGAGGCCGCCGGGGGGGGGAGGGGTGCCGAGCTGTCAATCAGCCGGGGGGGCGGTGACGTGCGGGGCGCGGGAGGGATTGATAGGCGCGCCGCCGACACAATGATGAGCCCGAGCGCCGGCGAGTGGCTGCAGCGCCCCAGAATGAGCGCTCCGCTGTCGCTGAGCCGGGTCGCTCGGGCGGCGCTGAAGACGCTAAAGAAAGTGCCACCAGCGTGCTCCAGAGTAATGAGCAGCACGGCAGGATCTCAGGTAACGCGGGAGGAGGGAGAGAATGATATAAAATGTTCTTGTAAACTGGGCTGTCAATCACCCACTCATTGTCCCTCGGTGCAAGAAAGAAATGCTGCAATTCACTCAGAAAACAATAGAGGGGTTTAATAAAGAATATGTTTTACATTTATAGACGTTTAATTGATAATGGGACAAGAGATTGCTGCTGCTATAACCTGGTTCAAACATCGACTATCCGGATACCTCCACAGATGCTGCTAGACCCGTTGAGTTGCTCCAACAGTTTGATGCTTTATTTTTAAACACCAGGTCCAACTGTGTTGTTTTAAGCGGTAGTTCCAGGCGGTAGATAGGTTCCATTATTCCAGATATACGGAGTTAACGAATGATTGAGGAAATGCCAAAGTTAAGGCTGCAGTGCAAAATGCTAAAATTAAAATGTGATCATTTAAATATGGTCAGCATTGCCATTAATTCGTTCGCTGAAAAATACTGAAAGATGTGTGGGCTTCTTTTTGTTAGATAGCTTGTCGTGAATTCTTTGAGGCAGCAGCATTTCCTCATTTACTGTGAGGCTCACGGATATTTGTGCACTAATAACATGACACCTCTTTTGCTAACCATCTGGTCACTTGTCTAATAACTTAATGTTAACTTCTGACTATTCACATTGCTGCGAAGACTCGGGGTGACACAATATATAGGACATACAAGTTCTAATGTTCAGACCATTTCGTTCATGTTACATTTGCTAACGTTGCATCGCTCGACTAAACTGTCAGACAGAAGAGCTTATGGTCCGGTATTCTGATAGGAAAGTAAACAGCTTGTTTCTAGTCTTCCTTGATGATGTAATGGTTGCTGAAATCCTTAATACTGTGCTTCAAATCTGAGTCATTTCCCTATTTGTTTCATGTGTCTGAAGGCGATCATGGAGTCCATGTCAGCTCTCTGAGTGTTCCCATCAGTTTAATTCTCCCACTTATTTCCCTGCAACCTATACACTCACGTTGCCAACAAACTTACCCCTGTCCCTCCCACCTCACATCTTTTGCCCTAGTATGTGGGCAATTCACAGTGGCCAGTTGAACTACTAGCCCAGCTTTAGCATTGGGGAAGCAAATTCCAGAGGAACTTGTAAACTCCACACAGTCAGTACCCTCGGCGAGCAATTAAGCTGGAGAGGGTACTGTGTGGAAGAAATTGGTATATCTCTACTGTTTTCATTAGCCAGATGCAGCCCAAAGTGTGTCTTATCAAAAGAACTGCTTGGAATAACAGTTATTTTCTTTTCAAAGTAAATTTATTATCAAAGTACATGTGCAACATAGACAACTCTGGGATTTATTTTCTTGTGGGGATACTCAATAAATCCATAATGGAATCAATGAAAGCACATCTACTTGGGTGTTCAACCATTGTCCAAAAGGCAACAGACGGTGTAAACACAAAAAGAAAGAAATGATTATAATAATAAATAAGCAATAAATAAATATCAAAAGCATGAGATGAGTCCTTTAAAATGTGTCCATAGGGTATGGGAGCATTTCAATGTTTTAAGACTGCATGCAGTACTGAGTTGTGCATGATATGCCCAAAAATGATTTCCACGTAATATTACATTCATAAAATTTAGTAGAGAGAGTGCAACTGGCCTATAATTTTAAGATATTTACTTCAAATAAAATGTTACCAGGTCTGTGTTTAAAATGAGCACCTTTTTCGGAATAAAGTGATGCTGCTCTTTATAATTAACATTGGGATCTGCAATGCGATGACAACATGTATTTCAATATAGAAGCAACAAAATTGCTTAATTTTAATCTAATCTGCCTGGGATGACAATTAGATGAGCTTCCTGTTTTAAATCACAGCCTGTTGTACTTTCCTTTGAAAAGTTAAATTTCAAGTTAAATGGAACACTGATCTAATTGCAATGGTGTGGAACTGATGGGCTTAGATCAATCACAAACAAGAGAAAATCTGCGGATGCTGGAAATCCAAGCAACACAAACAAAATGCTGGAGGAACTCAGCAGGCCAGGCAGCACTGGTTCCGGCCCAAAACATCAACTACTCTTTTTTTTCCCCAATGAGGCTGCCTGGCCTGCTGAGTTCCTCCAGCATTTTGTGTGTGGGGCGTAGATCAAGGCTGTTTTTATGCCATGGACCCCTACCATTAACTAAGGGGTCTGCGGAGCCCAGGTTGGGAACCCTTGCTTGGATGATCTTTTTCAGAATTAGAATCAGGTTTAATGTCACTGGCATATGTCATGAAATCTGTTTTGTGGCAGCAGTATATTGCAATACTAAATAAAAAACTATAAATTACCGTAAGAAATGTATATATGTACAGTATGTGTGTGTATATGTGTGTGTGTATATATATATATATACACACACACACACACACACACACACACACACACACACACATACACACACACACACATATATATATATATATATATATATATATATATACACACACATACATACATACACATACATACACACATAGGTCAACCTTCACTAATCCAACTACCTGTAATCTGGTTCCTTTGATAATCCGGCACTGATTATGCTTAATGTGATCCTTCTGTAATTTGGCATTTTCACTAATCTGGCACTCCTCAGGTCCCAGTGGTGCCGGATTAGTTAGTCAGTCTATCTCTAATCTCTAATCTCTAATCCCCTTTTACCTTAGGCCATAAACTTATCAATCATGCCTAATGAGTTATTAACTTCAAACTTTCTGCATAATCACTCAAAGAGTTGAACTGCATGTGCATGTAACAAGAGCTGTATAACTCATCTCCTTCTACGCTAGACCACAAACTCATCAATCACCCTTTTTTGTGTGTGTGTGTGTGTATATAATATACACACACATATACACACACAAATTGTTAACAACTTCAGTTTTTTTCTTGCTATATCATTTTCCCTCCAGTGGTGTCTCCATTCCTTTCTCACTGGCTATATCAAAAACTGAGTTTTTCTCATTTTATCAGTTTTATTCTATCCATAAAACCTCTCATTGGTAACAAGTCTCTTATTTGTAAAACAACCTCTGAAGAGGGTTTTCACCTGAGCCCTGAGCCCCTAAGTAATGGAAACCAGCTGTCAAAACCCAGGCAACTAAACTGTAAATTCGTTTGTTATTGTCACATGTACGTACTGAGATACAGTGAAAATCTTTGCCATCCATGCAGATCATTTCATTACAACAGTGCATTGAAGTAGTACAAAGCTCAAAGTAAAATTTATTATCAAAGTACAAGTACATACCTGTCACCACATACATCCCTGAGACTCACTGTCCTGCAGGCATACTCAGTAAATCTATAGAACAGTTAACAGCAAACAGGATCAATGAAAGAGCAAGGGCATAGAGTACAACAAGCTGTTGAAATGCAACTGTAAGTAAATAGCGATAAATAACTAGAGCATGAAATAACAAGATAAAGAGATCTTGAAGTGAGATAATTGGTTGTGGGAACAGCTCAAAAGATGAGTATAATTATCCTCTTTTGTTCAAGAGCCTGATGGTTGAAGAGTAGTGACTGTTCTTGAAGTTGGTTGTGCAAGTCCTGAGGTTGCTTGATGGCAGCAGTGAGAAAAGAGCATGATCTGGGTGCTGAGGATCTTCGAAGGTGGATGTTACTTTCCTACGACAGTGTTTCATGCAGATGTGAACTCCGAGACCATTCATCTCGAAGTCCAGGGCTGATGCCACACACCCGCGGCCGGTTAAAGTTTCATGTAGGTGTGCTCGATGGTTGGAAGGGCTTTATCCGTGATGTACTGGGCCAAATCCACTGCCTTCTGTAGAATTTTCCACTCAAGGGCATTGATGTTCCCATACCAGGCCGTAATGCAGCCAGTCAGCACACTTTCCACCACACATCTATAGAAGTTTGCCAAGGTTTTTGATGATAGGCTGAACCTCCACAGACTATTAAGGAAGCAGAGGTGCTGTCATGCTTTTGTTGCAATTACATTTGTATGATGGTTCCAGGACTGGTCCTTTGAGATAGTGACACCCAGGAATTTAAAGTTACTGACCCTTTCCGCCTCTGATCCTGAGGTCTGGCTCATGGACCTCTGGTTTCCCTCTCCGGAAGTCTGCAATCAGCTCCTTGGTCTTGCTGACATTGAGTGAGAGGTTGCTGTCATTACACCGCTCAGCCAAGTTTTCAATCTCCCTCCTGTATGCGGATTCATCACCCTCTTTGATATAGCCCACCACAGTGGTGTCATCAGCAAACTTGTATGTGGTGTTGTAGCTGTACTTAGCCATTCAGTCATAGGTGTAAAGCGAGTAGAACAGGGGTCTAAGCTCGCATCCCTGAGGTGCTCCTGTGCTGATGGAGATTGTGGAAGAGATGTTTTTGCCAATCCAAACTGACTGGGGTCTACAAGTGAGGGAATCCAGGATCCAATTGCCCAAGGGGGTATTGAGGCCCAAGTCTTGGAGTTTACTGCTGAGTTTCAAGGACATGATGGTATTAAATGCTGAGCTGCAATCGATAAAGAGCATCCTGATGTATGCATCTTTGCTGTCCGGATATTCCAGAGAATTACAGAGTAAAGTACAAGTGATAATAGTACCAGGGAATTACAGAAGGTGCTACAGTTAGAGAGAAAGTACAGTGTAGGAGATAATAAGGTGTTTTATTCCTGTTTTATGGGACTGGTGGTCTGAAGCTAGTAGCGTTATTGCCTATTTGGTAACTCTTCAATATAGAATAAAGTTCTGAAAGGGCTGCAGAAGCAGAATGTTGGGGGATATGTTCGTAACTCATTGAAAGTGACAGGACAGAGCGAGAAAGAGGGAATGCTGCCGGTAAGGACTTAGTACGTTCTCCCGGTGACCACGTGGTTTCCTCCGGGTGTTCGGGTTTCCTCTCGCAGCCCACAGGTGTACTGGTTGGTAGGCTAATCGGTCACTGTAAAGTATCTTGTGATTAGGCTAGGGTTGAATCGGGGGATTGCTGGGTGGTGCGGCTCGAAGGGCGGGAAGGGCTTATTCCACACTGGCTCAGTAAATAAATAAGGCATGCTCAATTCTAGGCTGAATAAAGGCACAGAATATAAATATAGGAAAGTCAGGCTTTCCTGACGAAGGGTCTCAGCCTGAAACGTCAACTGTACCTCTTCCTATAGATGTTGCCTGGCCTGCTGCGTTCACCAGCAATTTTTATGTGTGTTGCTTTAAAAAAAAAGGTTCGGAATCATTTCTGGTTACCTGTCTTTATAGGAAGGGTGTGAAGGGTCCAGAGGGGAAAAAAAATCTAAGAATGAGATGGGAGATTAGAGTATCAAAGTCTGAGACTGTTTTCTTTGGGGAGTGGAAGGATAAGGGGTCTGGATAGAGTGGATAGTTGAGGCTGAACACAATGGTGCTGTGGGGGGGGGGGTTGGTGTTGGACTAGCGAACACGAATCAATTAAGGAGAGGGAAATTAAGAGTGCAATGAGGAAGAACCTTTTTTTTAACGTGGTGCATGGTGGGAACCTAGAATGCATTGCCTGCAGCTTAGACGGAGAGATCTGTTATGACCACCAGAAGGCAATTGCATGGTGAAGCAATGAAGAAAATGCCAGGAATTGAAATTAGTGAGTGGGACTGGTAGAGAGCTAGCACAGACACAATGGGCTGAATGGCCTAGTTCTCTGCTGCAGCTCTTATATGATTCTGTGAAAACTATTTCTCTGTGACTTCGAACTCTATTAGCCTACAGTCAATAGACAGTAGGCCATTCAGCCCTTTGAGCCAGCAGCACCATTCACTGTGATCATGACTGATCATCCACAATCAGTACCCTTTTCCTGCCTTCTCCACATATCCCTTCACTCTGTTATCTTTAAGAGCTCTATCTAACTCTTTCAGTCCATACAAAAAAATTGAGATACCCATAATTAGGAAGTAGAGAAAGGATTGCGAAGGATGAACTACTTGACACAGGTTAGAATCCTTGTCTAATTCGAATAATAGGGCTGTAAGTTTTCTGGAATTGGGAGCTAATGGCTGTATGGTGAGTACAGCAAGTCTTCTGGGCCTTGGCAAATGGTGGAATCCTCAGTGAGTTTTAATAACTGAGGAGGAATTGGAGGTAGGGTTGGTGAGGTGGGTGAGTTAGAGTCAGATCAGATTTGGAATGAGAGTTAAGGCCAAGATGAAGCAGGAGTGGAGAGATCCAGAATGTGAAAAAAGTTATAAAGTAAAACTAATTTTACATATTCTTAAACAATTAGGCACTTGAAGGAATGAGAGGGCACAATATAATTTGTTCCATTTCTGGATCCAACAAGCTGATAAATACATTAGCAATTATTCATGATGTTAAAGATGTATTTGTGTTCTAACCTCGAGACTACTTTCTCAGGAATTTAGTTTGTAAATGCCCAGTTGTAGAAAAAAATAACAGGAAGAGGAAGTGGGTGCAGGAGGCCGAGGCCACTTTGTAACTATAAGGTAAACAAAGGATGAGACTCAAAGGATGACAGGAAATTCTGTTCCTCTTGTTCAGAGAGTTTATGTAAACTCATCATCTTCATCAAGGTGGGGCATTAATAGTGATGGAATTGCAATTGGTTCATTATCCTCAAATGTATGGAAATACAGTGAAAAGCTTGTCTTGTATACTGTCCATACACATCAAATGATTACACAGTGGCATGTGGCCAAGTGGTTAGGGCGTTGGACCAGTGATTTGAAGGTCGTGGGTTCGAGTCCCTGCCAAGACAGAGCGTGTGTCCTTGAGCAAGGCACTTAACCACACAATGCTCCAGTCTACCCAGCTGAGAATGGGTACTGGCAAAAATGCTGGGGGTTAACTTCACGATAGATTGGCGTCCTATCCAGGGATGGGGGGGGGGTGGGGGTTGCTTCATGCCACAGAAACCGAAACCGGTATATGGCTCGTGAATCTTTAACCTTAAATCATTGCACAGTGTGTTGAGGTAGAACCAGGTAGAACAATCACAACGCAGAATAAAGTGTAAATGCAGTGCAGATAAAGAATAAGGTGCAAGAACATAATGAGGTAGATTGTGACTAAGGAATTGTTTAGTTGCCTTCTAATGGCAGGGTAGAAGCTATTCTTGAGCCTGGTGGAATATGCTTCCTGGCTTTTGCAAGTAGGGTGATGGCACTTTTAAAGTTGATAGGAAATGATTGTGGACTTTAGGAGGGTACAGATGAACCAGTCCCATCATGGTTCCTCTATAGAGAGAGTTAAGTGCACCAAGTTCCTGGGAGCTCACATCACCTGGTCCCTCAATATCACTTCCCTGAATAAGAAGGAGCAGAAGTGCCTCCACCTCCCAAGGGAACTGAGGCAAGCGAGGCTTTCCCTGCCACCTCATCCCACATCTTAACTGGATTTTACATTGAGCGCATCCTGACAAGTTGCTTCCCCACCTGGTATGGGAGCAGCAGAACATCGGACCAGAAGTCCCTACAAAGGACTGTGGGAACAGCTGAGGGGATCATAGGGGTCTCCCTACCATTCATCGGGGACATTTATCAGGAGCGCTGCATATGCAGGGCCCTTAATATTATCAAGGATCTCGCCCATCCATCCAGCATCCTCTTTGACTTTCTACCATCAGGCAGGGGACTCTGATGCATAAAAGCACGAATGATCAGGATTGGACACAGCTTCTTCCCTCAGGCCATTAGGCTTCTGACCTCCCTGCCACATCACATTCACAGTGTCATCAGATAATTTATACTTTATTATTTCTTTTTGTATTTCCACATTTTGTTATCTTCTGCACCTTGGCTCAATGCCCAAGTTGTGCGGTCTTTCATTGATTCTGTTAGGTTATTATTCTATAGATTTATTGAGTACGCCCACAAGAAAATGAATCTCGGGGTTGTGTATGGTGACATATATGTACTTTAACTCTTGTATTTGTTTTATTTTTCCCAGCAGAGAGTTTGCCAACTTGTAACTCTGTAATTGTGAAGAAAGCTGAAAATGGGTCCATTTTATATGAGAATGTTACTTTTATAAATAAAGTGGGTTAGCTGTGAATTTCTGCTTCTGTGCTGAATAATCCACACTTTTGTACCCTTCAAAGTGAATAAGTTGTAATATAAATGAACAAGAAATTGCTGGTTGAGACTATTGACAATCAGAAATTTTAAATCTGGAGATTTCTGTTTTAGGAGAAGTATCCAATTGTCTAAACCGCTAGACTTTATCTGATTACTAAATACAGTTTCATCTGTGCATGAAAATCGGTCTCTCTGATCATCTGCACACAAAATGAGAAGATAAATCTGTTCTGACTGGTGTGCCTGTTAAATGACAGCAAACTAACAGAAAAACATAATAGAGTGGCTCAAGTCAGATTGATTCATCTGCCTGATTGCACCCACCGCGAGGCATTCGTCTTAAAGTAAATCAGACCATTGTGCGTAATAGCATTGCTACTGATTCAATAGCAGAGATAATTTGATTTTTCAGCTGAAGTTATTTAACTATTTTGAGTGAAATAGCTTTCAATAAAAAAACACAACTAGATATTGTTTTGTTTCACAAAAACGTTTTCCATGGGTTGTATTGAACATATAGTGCTGTGTATTATAATTCTTATGGAATACTTCCATAAATGTGTAGTGGGGAGTGTATTGACTGGCTGCATCACAGCCTGATATGGCAAGACCAATGCTCTCGAATAGAAATACCTACAAAAGGTAGTGGATTTGGCCCAGTACGTCACAGGTAAAACTCTTTCAGCCATTCAGCACATCTACGTGAAACGCTGTCATAGGAAAGCAGCATCCATCATCAGAGATCCCCACCACCCAGACCATGCACTGTTCTCACTGCTGCCATCGGGCAGAAGGTACAAGAGCCTCAGGTCTCGTACCACCAGGTTCAAGAACAGCTACTACCCCTCAACCATCAGGCTCTTGAATAAAAGGGGATAACTACAGTCATCCATTGAGAAGTTCCCACAGCCAATGATCTCACTTTAGGGGCTCTTTATCTTGTTATTTCATATTCTCGCTATTTATTGCTATTTATTTATATTTGCATTTGCACAGCTTGTTGTCTTCTGCACTCTTGGTTGATCGTTCAATGTTTTTCTGAGCATGCTCACAAAAAAGAATCTCGGTTGTATACGGTTACACGTATGTACAGTATTTCAATGACAACATTTATTTTGGGCTTAGAATACTATGGACTGTGATGCTCACTGCAGCACATATACATGGGACCTACTGAGGGGAGAAATTAAGGGTGCGAACTAGTGAGTTATTGTTTCAGAGGTGCTAAATATTAAGGTTTGCAAGCAATTGAAGGGATATCACTGGGCTTTGAAAACAAATAGAACAGCTGGTTCTGGAAAGAGAGCACTAGTGTGTGCTAAAACCAGAATGAAATTGATGAGAGATTTGCGGTCTTCTTAGGCAGTTCCTCAGGTTCGAGAATAACTTGCTACTACTCTAGTTTTGTGGGTTACGAGATGGCTAATGAGGACAGTGTGGGAACCGCAAATTCTTCCACTGCCAGGGCAGGACATATAATTTCCCCCTTGTGTGTGGACTCGATGTTCTTTGTACCATTTGGAATGCTTCTTCTCCACCTTGACCAACCGTGGGCCGGAGATGAACGGGAACGAGTTTGGATGTTGCATTTCATTCGGGAGGCTTTCATCACATCCTTGAATCTTTTCCTTCATTCGCCTGGCAACCCCTCCTCCTCCGAGCTCAGAATAAAGCGTCTGTTTCGGGATGCTGGAACAAAGGCACCTGCTCTTCAAGAGCTTGTAGCACATTAGGTAGTGCTCTGGCCAAGGGCTCCATATGGGATGAGCTGATGTTGGCAAAGGGGAAGAAGGATGAAGGACCTGTTTATGTGCAACATAACTTGATTCTAAATCCAGGCTCCTGACAAAAGAGCAGATTTGCATGACATTAAGAATATGACAGTAATCCTTACAACCACAATTGCTTGTTGAAGTTTAAATGCTATTAGTAAATTTCATCATTTTTTAACTTTTATGCTAGTTTGGATAATTGAATTCATTTTCTCACTTGTGAATTGTATTTACGTTTTTCCAGGGTTGGAAGTGTCACATACAGGTGGTTTAGAAAAATCCAGCATTCTGTGTGGCATACTTTGTACCAGGAGTGAACATGTGTGAGCACTCAATAATAAGCAAATGCTTTGAAAGGCTGGTCAAGGGTTACATCTGCAGCTTGCTACCAGCCAAATTAGACCCCTTATGATTCGCCTACCGACACAACTAACGTCGCAATGGCCACTGTTCTCCTTACTGTCCTTACACATCTGGAGAAGAAGGATGCTTATGTGAGAATGCTGCTGTTGGACTGCTGTTCAACATGCGACACCATAATTCCATCCAGGCTTGACAGGAAGCTCAGAGACCTCTGCCTTGTGCAGCTGGATCCTGGACTGTCAGATCGTCGGCAGGTGGTAAGAGTGGGCTCCCTCACCTTTGCCCCTCTAACCCTCAATACAGGTGCCCCTCAGGGCTGTGTACTAAATCCTCTCCTTTACTGCCTGTATACCCATAATTGTGTTGCCACCCACAGCTCTAATCTGCTAATTAAATTTGCCAACAACACTACATTGATTGGCCTAATTCTCAAACAATAATGAGGTGGCCTACAGGGAAGAAGTCATCTCTCTAACACAGCAGTGTCAATAAACAACCTCTCCCTCGATGTCCCAAAAACAGAGCTGCTGGTTGTGGATTACAGGAGGAATGGAGACGGGCTAACCCTTATTGACATCAATGGATCTGGGGTTGAGAGAGTAAACAGCTTCAAGTTCCTCAGCATCCACATCACCGAGGACCTCACGTGGTCTGTTGTGCCTTTTTCACTAGCTATGTGCTGAAAAAGGCACAACAGCTCCTCTTTCACCTCAGACAGTTGAGGAAGTTTGGTATGGGCCCCCAAATCCTAAGAACTTTCTACAGGGGCACAACTGAGAGCATCTTGACTGGCTGCATCACTGCCTGGTATGGGAACTGTACTTCCCTCAGTCGCAGGACTCTGCAGAGAGTGGTGCGGACAGCCCAACGCATCTGTAGTTGTGAACTTCCCATGACTGAGGACATTTAAAAGGGTCCGATGAATCATTGGGGACCCGAGTCACCCCAACCACAATCTACTCCAGTTGCTACCATCCAGGAAACGGTACCATAGCATACAAGCCAGGACCAGCAGGCTCCGGGACAGCTTCTTCCACCAGGCCATCAGACTGAGTAACTCACGCTAATTTGAGTGTATTTGTACATTTCATTGACTATTCTATTTATTATAAATTACTATGAATGCACATTGCACGTTTAGATGGAGACGTAACATAAAGATTTTTACTCAAGTATGTGAAGGATGTAAGAAATAAAGTCAATTCAATATTAAGTTTGATACCAGTTCTATCATATCATCAATATTGCCAATTTAACCTAATTGAGTTGATTATTTTGGCCACTTTGTTAGCATTCCCTCCCATTCCATCCCAGCTTACTTTCATATCTACATTGTCCTTAGCCAGGATAACCCTTTCAATTTGTTTGGTCAACCATATATTTGATCATTTATTTATTGAGATACAGCATGGAGTGACCTTTTGAGCCATGCCACCCAGCACCCCACTGATTTAACCCCAGCTCAATCACGGGACAATTTACAATGACGAATTAATCTACATCTTTGGACTGTGGGAGGAAAGCTATGTAGTCACAAGGAGAACATACGAACTCCTTACAAGCAGTGGGGGGAATTGAACTTGGGTCGCCTGTACTGGAAAGCAAAGTGCTAACCACTAGGCTACCGTGCTGCCCCACATCTAATATCTGCTGATAACTCATTTTTGCTGGAGGAATATGTGATTCTCCAAAGAGGCATACTACAATATTACATAATAAGTATAGGAATTTTAATTTTGTGGATGAACTAGTCATGTGAAGGTGTTATACATTACTGAAGCATTTGAGATATTGTTTCAAAATGTATTATTAAACCCTTAAGCATATACATCCATTTAAAAAGTTTCATATGATTATTTCCAAATGCTTAAGGCTAACCCAGTTCCACTTTTAATGGTCTGGTAGTAACTGAGATACCTCATCTCATTTATAAAAACTATATAGATCATGGATGATCTGTTTGTAATTAGAATTTGTTTTTAGTTTTCCTGTTGGACATCCCAAGACATTGTTGAAGACTTTCGTAACTTTTCATGTGCTCCATTTTCTAGCCCACCTTTGGCCTCCTTGTTGACATTGATGGAGTGTTGGTGAGAGGAAAAACACCCATACCGGCCGCCAGGGAAGCTTTCAAGAAGATAGTGAATCCCAAGGGGGAGTTTTTAATACCTGTTGTATTTGTCACAAATTCAGGAAATTGTGTCCGGCAAACAAAAGCTGACCAGCTAACTAGAGTATTGGGAGTGAAAGTAAGTACCTCGGATTGGTGCACTTTAAAGGTGTTGAAATGTGTGGGTCTTGTGGATTTAACCAATCGGGTTAGGACTTGTCGCCTTTACAGTGATGTTCATGTTTCCTGTAAATAAAAACGCTACCGTTCACTGGTCGCTAATAGTCCCCTCTTTCCATTATTAAACTTGGCTTTTGCCTTGTGTTTGTTCTAAAGTCATTTGATTTAGTTAGTCTCCATAATTTCACCCTTTGGCTCCAGGGATCATGTTCCTATTGTTGCTACTTATTACGACCAGAGTTCAAATGTTTTGGTGAACATAGTAGTTCTTACATGTAGTCTTCAAGTATACATAGCATTGGTGGCACATGGAAGTTGGTAAGGGAAACACTATATACAATTCCTATTTAAGTGCACATGTGATGTGTTTTTACACAGTTACCTGTTTTTGTTAATTGGGGGGGGGAAGATCTTGGGGAACAAAGTGGATAACTCCTTCATTTGGTCAATGGGTTTGGTCTTACATATATGAGCAATCTCTTTGCTGCTAGATCATAGTTGTACAGTGCTATAGCACAGAAATAGGCCTTTCAGCCCATCTAGTCTGTGCCAGCCTGGCCTTCTGCCTGGTACGTCAAGTCAAGTTTATTGTCATGTAAATATATACGTGTATACTGTCAAACAAGACAATGTTTCTCTCGACCAGGAGCACAGTAGTACATGTAACACACAATAACTTATGAAAGTGAGGATAAAATGAATTACACATAAATAAACAAAGTACATAAATATTGTAAGGAAAAGAACTGATTAATTGGTGACACTTCAAATGCGATGCGGCAGGGAGTTCAGAAGCCTAATGGCCAGGAGGAAGAAACTGTTTCTCATCCTGACCATACTTGTTTTTATGCATTGGAGTCTCCTGTCTGATGGTAGAAAGTCAAAGAGGATGCTGGATGGATGGGTGGGATCCCTGATAATGCTAAGGGCCCTGTGTATGCAGCACTCCTGATAACTATCTCGGCTGGATGGTAGGCAGACCCCTGCGATCCTCTCAGCTGTTCTCACAGACCTTTGTAGGGACTTCCAGTCGAATGCTTGGCTGTTCCCGTACCAGCGTTGCAGCTTGTCAGGGTGCTCCCAATGGTGCTCCTATAAAATTCAGTTAAGATTCAATTAAGTTCACGTTAAATGAATTAATCTCAAACTCCACTCAGCTGTTTTTGCTACCGCATGTGACTAACACACAAGTGGAGGATTGGTGACCATTCAAGGGCATAGAGAGGCTGATCGAACATGAAGTCACATTATATGCTGTTGAATATCCAGCAGGTTAATGAGCTGTGGGGAAGCACAAACTGGGAGCCCAGTATTCTGATCTGATGAACGAAGTGTGGTGATGAAAAGTTGAAGATAAATTCTGGGACAGAGGCATCTAATTTGGCAAATATTTTATAGAATTTGTAACTTTCTTGTCAGCTAATGGTCAAAGTTTTGACTTGGGATTGGTTGAAAGTGATGCCTCGAGGACACTCCTTGAGGTATTGTAAAATGTATGGACCTGCTCTTAAGTTGTGGCTGGTAGCATAATGGAAATAGATTTGGGAAGCCAATTTTGCAAGTTTTGCTTTAGGCACAAATAGGGTGACATGATCTACCTTTTCAAAAAGCATCGTACAGATGGGAAGGTGATGGATGCAGGCTAGTCTAAAAAAAACACACTCAGATATCAAGCAAATGAGATTGAACAAGGCAGATTGGAATATTGTTTTTGATTTGAGATGGCAATAAATGTAGTCCTGATTTTCATAGTCATAGAGTTATAGGAAGGACACTTGACACTGATTTTGGAAGGAGTGTATTTTATGGGTGAAAGTCATCAGAAAAACAAACCTGCTGTTAAGGTCTGAATCCTTTAATTTGATAGAAATATGCCAATGATAGCAGTTGCATTTAGCATACAAGGGACTGCACCTATATTTCCGTCCTTTAATGAGATTCCCTCACCAACTCCAACCTCAGCCTTGCTACTCTAGTCCACCACCTTTGGCGGCTGGAGTAGGTTTTAATTTTCTGATTTCGTGTATAATATTTCACACACTCTCATGTACACATTCTGGTACCTTGGTCCTCCTGTTAGACAGCTTTTTGTTTTCTTTTTTAAAATTTCTAGTTACCGGCTGGTGGCGCAGTGATGTCAGCGCCGGACTCCGGAGCGAAGGTTCCTGAGTTCGAACCCAGTCGGGCTGCTCCCGGGCACGCTTTCCATCCCTGTCGGGTTGAGTGTCTGGCTCGCAACTCGGCCTCGTAAAAAAAAAACTGCACTGTGAGAAGGACGTGAGGCACCACTCACAGAATCTTTCCTCCAAGACAGCCACTTGAAAAGTGGTCGCCGAGGCTCTGGCAGAGTATGGCACACAAAAAAACGTTACTTATCAACCCCTCTTCATTTTTTTTTAAACTTAGCTTGAATAAATTTAGTCCAACCATTGAGACTGCAAATGTCGGTGTCCATGGTGAGGAATAGGGGTCGGTGTGCTGGTTCGAGTTGGATTAGAGTTCAGTAGCTAAAGTGTTAGTGAGCCACAGAGCACCAGAGAGAATTATTAGTTATTTAGCCCAAAATCTAATTTCTATTTATGGTATGTGGTAAATAGAGCATAAAGTCATTGCTTAATCAGCATAATACATACAGAATATGCAATGTCATGTTGTATTGTGTGTACTTATTGGGTAAATGAAGGTTGAATATTGTGTGGAGTAATATTAATAAAAGAGATGTGACTAATTTGTAGTGCATTTTTAGTGTCTTATTTGTACTTCCAAGATAAATACTAGAAAATGTAGCTGATCTTTACAGCTTGGTTTTAAAACAATTAAAAATAGTATTGCTGTTTTGCATGCACTTAATTTGTTCACTTTATTTCAGCAGATTGCTGCTAGCAACCTATAGGTTACACTTGGATCTTCACAAGTATGACTTTTTTTTTGCTCTCAGGAAAGCCACAGGATTCACGTGCACATCCTCGGAATGGAAAAAAAAAGTATTTCCTCTGAAGCAGTTTAACTGGAGGGTTTCGACCTCTTACAGAGTCAGTACTTCTACAGGGGTGGCATGGTTACGGAGTGGTTAGCACAACACTTTTCAGTACCAGCTACCGGCGTTCAATTCTCGCCGCTGTCTGTAAGGAGTTTGGACGCTCTCCCCGTGACCACATGGGTTTTCTCCGGGTGCTCCGGTTTCCTATCACAGTCCGGTCCAAGAAAGTACCGGTTAGGAGGTTAATTGGTCATTGTAAATTGTCACCGATTAGTCTGGGATTAAATTGGGAGATTGCTGGGTGGAGTGGAAGGGCCGAGTCCACACTGTATGTCAATAAATGAATAGATAGACAACACAGAGCTACAGTGGGACTGGAGTTCTGAAAATTGGGTGAGCTTTTTTTTTTGAAGACTAGAGAGAGGCTTGAAATACAGTGATGGGCAACTCTGGGAGGAGAGGAATTGGTGGAATAGCCTGTTGGTGTTTAGCAGCAATCTGGAAAAAAAAAGTTTTTTTTTGCTTGCTAAACCACTCCAGTTCTGTTTTGAGAATGGATGCACAAAGCTAAACTTCCAATGGTAATCGCTTTAAAGGAATAACACCATTTGTGATGGCACAAACTGACGGTATACCATCTTTAGTGAAGACTGAATCTGCAGAGCTATGGGAGAGAAGGACTAGCTGGATTATTCTGTATTGAGCTAGTACTGAATTGATGAGCTGAATGGCCATCTTCATTCTGTAACGATATTATTTCTGTGATTCCATGTCACCCTTGCAGCAAAACTACTCGAATATTATATCCACCCAGTGAGTGTGTGTTTGTTCTTTCAGAAAGTGTTGGGAGAACAGTAAATTATCCTTTCTCTTTACTACGTTCACATGATGTTTTACTCTGGGACAAGTCATTTACAGAGTTGGCCCTCATCTTATTTCAGCTTTACAATCCAAATGTGAAAATTTGAAGTAAGAAGTGTTAAGAGGACCAGCGACCTACAATGTTTGATACTCATCGTGTTGGAGAGACAGAAGTTACTAGGCATCTAAGAACTTAACATTTTGTCCCTATGACAGAGTAAGCAATCCAAGCTGGTAGGAAATAAAAGGTATAAAAGGGGAAGCGTAGGAAGATTTATCAGTGGAGATGAAAACCTGTTGGGAGTCTTCTGACAGTGTGTGCATGTATATTGCAAACATTCCTTGCCCAGTGACCGGTCAATTGTAAAAATAAAACAAACTCGCTGATCAGAAAGACACCAGGCCTTTGCAATCTGTGACTGTCCTCAGTGCAGCGTCTATCGGCAAAATTTTTATGCCAATCCTACTACCACCGCCATTCAACTGTTAGGCTAGTGTGAAATAGGTGGCTTGCAGGGTGGCCTGTTCCACATCGTTTCCAGAAAGAAACAAACAAATCCCTAGACATCTGTGCCGGGTGTTACAGAGCTGATAGTAGTAGGACCCACATTGGATATTGTTACCTCAGTTGTAATGTAAAAAGAATCAGAATCAGGTTTAATATCACCGGCATATGTCGGCAGCAGTACAATGAAGTACCTGATAAATAAATACAGAGAAAAGAACTGAATTACATTAAGTATATATGTCCATTAAATAGTTAAGTTAAAATAAGTGGTGTAAAACAAAAAACAGAAATAAAAATTGTAGTGAGGTAGGGTTCATGGGTTCAATTTAGCATTTGGATGGCAGAGGGGGAAAAAGCTATTCCTGAATCGCTGGGTGTGTGCCTTGAGTTTCTGTACCTCCTCCCTGATGATATTGGTGTGATGAAGGCATGCCCTGGGTGGTCCTTGATGATGGACGCTGCCTTCCTAAGACGCCGCTCCTTGAAGTTAACCCGGATACGATGGCGGCTAGTGCTCATAATGGAGCTGACTAATGTTACAACTCTCTGAAACTTCCTTTGACTTTGTACAGCGATCCAGCCAGTCAGAGTTGTATACGGGATTTATCGTCCAAGTATAAGGAAGAGGAAGATTGTTTTGATTCACATGTTAAATAGCAATATGTAGATATTAATTTATTAGCTTATGAAACAATTTAAATACATTGCTTAGAATTAACGTTAAATTAGAATGTAATTATTTTTGTTTCAAAACATGTTAGTAAACTGGCTGCCTGATTTTTATCGAAAATCTCTGCACTAATCACATAGTCACGGTTTTGTTATTTTAGTCTAATCAGAGCAATCCCGCATACAGTATAGGGAACAGACAGTACAGAATTTCTGATCCAATGAAGGGCAGTTAAAGAAGGATCTTAGCCCGAAATGTTGCCTGTTTACTCTTTTCCATAGCTGCTGCCTGGCCTGCTGAATTCCTGCAGCGTTTTGTGTGTGATGCTTTGGATCTCCAGTATTGCCCACTTTCTAGTGTTTAAGGAACTCCATTGGTTTAACTGGGACGGATAAGGTGAAGGCAATCTCCTTCAGGGGAACCTTCAGTATAGATACTTTAACTAGGCTAAGCCCAACTCTTAATGGAGACCTAACCAAAAGTGAACTCGTACCAATTCGCAAATTAGTTTGTAGAATGAAAAAGTTTGAGAGTTAATAATATTCTACTGCACAAAAGAAATTCATGCATATTGTAGGGCATGGGGCCAATAAAGGGAATGTAGCTCGTTTAAAGATTTTGATACTCTTTCATTGTTGTGAGAGAAGGAAGTTAATTTGAATGAGCTAATTTGCAAAATTTAAGATTTTGCTGTAAGATACTCATTAATTTTATTTTGTATATATCTTGCAGATTTCCCAGGACCAGGTTATGATGTCTCACAGTCCACTCCAGATGTTTAAACGCTACCATGACAAGAGTGTTCTGGTGTCTGGGCAGGGGCCAGTCATGGACATCGCTAAAAGGTATCCTTTTTGAGAAAATTGCCAGAATCATTGCAGCAAGTATTTTTATTTTGTGTGTGTGTCTTTTAGTCTATGAACTCTGAACATCTACAAAGAGCATCTTGAAAGTGTGTGGGGAGCAGAGCTTTACATATTCGATTCAGTTCTGATATTTTAACATTTTTGAAGATATAGCTACTTGGGGGTATAAAAAGGAATCACTACTGTGTTTTATCAAAGGGCACTTAATAAGGTGCTATACAAAGGGTTGTTACACAAAACCAGGGCTAATGGGGTTGGAGTGTTGCAAGAACTAAGAATTGGTTTGCAGACAGGAAACGGAAAAGGAATCAAGTGATCATTTTTATCCTGGCAGGTGGTTACATGGGATGACAACTGGCCCTTAGCTAGTCTACATTCTTGTTCAATGATGCATTACACTGTCCTTTCCTATCTTTTTGTAGATACAAAGCTGTTAGGAAAGGTGAGCATGAGGCAGGTACAGGATCTACAAAATAATCCAGAATCGGAATCTGGTTCATTATCACTGACTTAATCATGAAATGTATTGTTTTGTGGCAGCAGTACAACACAGGCGTAAGAAATAAGTTACAATTAAGACAATTAAATAGTGCAAAACAGGAATGAATAGTGAGGGAATAAATCATAAAGACGAGATTCTGCAGAGCTGGAAATCCAAAGCAACACGTACAGCAGGTCAGGTAGCATCTATGGAAATGATTAAACTGTTGGCGTTTTGGACTGAGACCTTGCTTTAAGACTGGAAAGGGAGGGGCAAAACATCAGAATAAAAACGTTGGGGGTGAGGGAGGAGGATAGCTGGAAGGTGATAGGTGAAGCCAGGTGGGCAGGAAAGGGAAAGGACTGGGGAGGAATGAATCTGGTGAGGTAGTGTTCGTGGGTGCATAGATCGTAAAGAAATCTGATGGCAGAGGATATGATGCTGTTCGTAAAACACTGAGCATCGGTCTTCAGTCTTCCTGATGGTAGTAATGAGAAGAGGGTATGTCCTTGATGCTGAGGGTCCTTACTGATGCCACCTTGAGGCACCATATTTTTTTTGGGAAGGCTTGTGCCCATGATGTAGCTGGCTGCATCTACAACATTCTGAATCCTTTTACGATCCTGTGCATTGGTGCTTCCATGTCGGACTGTGATGCATCCAGTCACAATGCTCTGTAGGATTCTTTGACAGACCAAATCTCTTCAAACTCCGAATAAAGTATAGCTGAAGTACACAGAAGCTTTGGCGTAACAGTAGTAGGAATACACTGCCAATCAACCACTTGCCCATTGGCCCCAGCAGAAGAATCCTCCCTGGCACCTCCAAACACACTCATCCAGAGTTTTAGCAAGGCTGCCTAGGTTTCGAGACACGGCCCAAGATATACTGGCCTTCAAAACTACAGGAAAACACCTCAGCCCTGTGAAAGTTAGCATATAAATGCAAGAACATCGCTAAAACGTTTGAGGTGGTAAACCTGGAAGAGTTGCAATAAAACTTCCTTGTGAGCAGAACTATTTGGAAACTTGCCTCTTATTAGCTTCTCTATGTGAGTTTCTGCAATTTACCTCAAAAGTGCTGATGGAGTGTTAGGATCAGTAACTTCTCCGCTCAGTGGGTGAGCTCCTTCAGTTATTTACTGACACTAGCAAACACATTGCTTTTCTCAGAGAAACATTATCCCAGTTATCCCAACAAAGGTTACAGACTGACCTTTTCTCAGACTACTTCTGTTTTTTTTAAAAAAGTTGCAGGAATTTGATATGATTTTGAAACAATGTGTGGGAATATATTATTCTATTGCTAACTAAGAAAATGGTAAGAGAATGTTGACAAATTTCTCTTTTGCACATAAAAGTTTTTTAGAACTTCAAATGCTTTATTTGGTGGTCATTGAGGCAAAAGTTGTAATTCAAATGACAAGCATATAAATGAATAAGATGAAAATTACTGATGTAGATTGAGAAACACAATGCTTTCTGGTACCGACGACCCGGGTTCAATTCCTGACGCTGCCCGTAAGGAGTTTGTACGTTCTCCCTGTGACTGCGTGTGTTTCCTCTGGGTGCTCCAGTACCTCCCACAGTCCAAAGATGTACTGGTTGGTAGGTTAATTGGCCATTGTAAATTGTCCCGTGATTAGGCTAGGGTTAAATCGGGGGTGGGGGGTGGGTTGGGGGGGGAAGAGGTCGCTAGGCGGTGCAGCTCAAAGAGCCAGAGGGATCTATGCTGTGTGGTATCTCAATAAGAAAATGGAAGCTTCAGTCTGAGCACAGCTATTGTGAACGTGACAACTTCACAGAATGATATCATCTCCATTCTCTTTCAAAGGCAAATCCCAAAATAATAAGGACATTTCCCAGCTGAATAACATTTTCTGTTTTTTTTTTAAATGTGGTATTCTCTTTGTGTGCAGTCTGTGCATTTTAAAAGTATTTTGAAACTTGTCAGCAACATCTGAGCCTGACAAGTGTTGAGTACTGAGATTGCTTAATGCACAGATAGTAATCCTGGTCCGCAGTATGTGTGATGTACATGCACAAAGCTGCTAGACATGCAGTATACATGGTGTCAATCTGCATTTAACACATGGTTGATACCAGCTGCATAATGTTTCTTCCTGCCAGCAAAACCCATGAACCGGTTCGGCATCCAACACTGGAAATAGCCCTGACCAGAGATTTACTACCTGCTCTAGTCACAGCACCAATTCCCACCTGAGGCACTTCACAGGAACCCAAGGCCTTGATCCTTAATGTTCCGTTTTGTCTTCTCATCTGGAGTGATCATGCTCATATTGGTCTTGTTTCACTGATGTGGCTATGACTCCATAGATACCCTCTGACCATTTGCCCACCAGTCTTTGCCACAACAACCTCGGATTTTCATCTGACTCCTTTCTCCCTCCAACTAACATAAACTGTTATTTTTTTTTCGACTAGCACTGCTGCACCACAGGAAAAAGTGGAGGGAAGAAAAGATTTTTATAGCCTCTGTGAATTTTGAGAATAACTAAGGCTTTTAACTTTAGTTCTCAATCATTGCTGTATATAGGCACCTTTTACTTTGGACATACAAAGTGACTTTGGTCTTGGGGTTAAAACATTTCAAGGTTCTTAATGGGAATTTATTAAGCCAGGTGTGACACTGAGGCACGCAATATTTAAATTGTTGGGAGAGGTTCAAAAGAAAATTAGAGAAATTTAGGAAGCAACTACAAAGCTCAAGACATAGCCAACAGGTTTGTAGCAATGGAAGTCTGCAAGAGGCCAAAATTGGAGGTGGACAGAGATCCTGGGGAATTTCTGAGAGTCAATGGAAATCTGCTTGTAAAACCTTTATTACAGTTATGGTGTTGTACACTTTCTCACCAGGCTGTACCCAGCTCTAGTCACCACAACTGGTACTCTTCACCACCACCTGAACAATCCACTGACATTTCACGGTTCTTCCTTTTAAAAAGTTTTATTTTGGAGATTCATGATTTAATATTGAAGTTTTTCTATCCAAGTCACTCAGATCACAACAGTTATTTAAAAAGTGTCACTTAGATGACATTCCCTCCCCCTTCCTACTTCTGGCACTCTGGGGAAAGTTCACTGTTAGCTATTTGCATTTTATTCTAACTAAAATTATGATTCTTAACTCCCAGACCAGTATTGGTTTTACTCGTGTTATTACCATAGAAATGTTGCGTGAGGCATTTCCCTTACTGGATATGATGGATCATGATAGAAAGCCTAAATTGTCGGTAAGTGTTGGTTTTACTTAAGCTTGTTAGTTTCAGTTACTGATGATTGCTCCAAATGGACACTTTTTTTAAACGTTGAAGATGTAATTTTTTTTCTTAATTATTCTGAGTTTCTTTGTGTGAACGTGTGGCAAATTTATTGCACATTCCTCTTACTAATTAGATTTACGCCTATTTGCCAAGGTTAGCAAATGATCACATTGTTAGCAAAGTTATTAAATTATTGGTAGTTACAAAACAAAATTATAGAATTCTAATATTTGTTATTACTTAAATGTTTAATGTTTCTGCAGCTACTAAGCCACTTGCTAACCAGTGGAACCTATGGAAAAGTTCAGCAGCCTCTATTGCATTGATCATTGTAAGCTTTTCTGACACTGCAGTGTGCTAAGCTACCTGTATTGCGTGAAAGTTCTCTTTTCACAAAACAGCTTGGAGCCTTTCATAGCAGTGTCTGTATTTTATACACTCAATGGTCACTTTGTTAGGTACAGGAGGCATAAACTGGCCACAGAGTGTGTGTTTGACGTCTTTTGCTCCTGTAGCCCATCCATTTCAAGGTTTGATATGTAGTGCATTTAGAGATGACCTTCTGCACACTATTGTTGTAACCATGGTTATTTGAGTTACCATCAGCTTGAACCAGTCTGGCCATTTCTCCTCTGACCCCTCTCATTAAAAGGCATTTTCACCCACAGAACTGCTGCTCACAGGATGCCTTTTGTTTCTCACACCATTCTCCCCAACTCTAGATACTACTGTGCGTGAAAGTCCCAGGCGATCAGCAGTTTCTGAGATACTCAAACCACCGCATCTGGCACCAACAATCATCCTATGGTCAAAATCACTTGGATCACATTTTTTTCTTACCACTCTAATGTTTAGTTTGAACAACAAATGAACCTCTTGACCATGCTTGCATGCTTTTATGCATTGAGTTTCTGCCACATGATTGGCTAGTCAGCTACTTGCATTAACGAGCTGATGTACCTGTATACCTAATAAAGTGCCCACTGAGTGTAATTGCAATGTTACTGTAACACCTTCAAAGGAAGATGGAATAATGGAGTGGCCTAAAAATTCAGCACAAACACATTAAAGTAGCATTCCCTTCAGTAATAGTGTTCACCCAGATCACATTGAAGTAAAACCCATGTAACATTAGGTTGGAGCAACCAGTATAGATGCAAAGCCAGCGTTGTATCATGTAATGGGCCATAAGTTAACTCCCCATTAAGTTCTTAATTGTATTGCTAAAAACAAAATCTTATTAATATTCCTATAACATTGATTTAATTTGCTACAACAATGTATTTTTATGTGCTAATGCTGATTTCGAACTCTTTTTTTAAAAAAAAGTAAAATTGAACAAAAAGATGTATTCCATCCTTTGGCAAATGCAAACACCGATCTCCATGCATTAGCACTTAGAGATGCACTGCTTGGCAGCGACACCCATAATGGGTGCCATGGTATTCCACTTCTGCCTCCTTGTGTCCTCACCTACCACGGAGGCAACCATTCACAATCCCGTCATGATCTCTCGAGCAGCACACCTGCCTATGCCCTGCAGCCAGCTCCTTCAGTTCATCCTGAGTGGCAGTCTGAGGCCGGACATTTTAAGGCAGGGGCTTTCCAGGGGTCATCAACAGTATTGTGCTGAGTTAATGGAAAATGGAGTAGCCTTCCACTAGACCAGGGGTTCCCAACCTGGGGTCTGCAGACTGCTTAGCTAATGGTAGGGATCCATGGCATAAAAGAGTTGGGAATCCCTCAGCTGATAGACAACAGCTGCAAGGTCACACTGCAATGCAATCTGAGGACTTTGAAACCCACATATGAGGTAGTGATACATGAAAGGCATCATGGTATCAATGTACACCCTAGAGTGTAAATCTCAACGACAGAGATGCTTCTCTCCCTGATGGGCTAAATGCCTTTTACACTCAGTTAGATGTACGGAATGATGTGCCGGTGAGGAAGGGCCCCCCCCTCGCTATCCCCCCTTCCCCGTTCTCCCGAGGAGCAGGCATTCTTGTCTGGCCACAGCTGATGTGAGGAAGACTCTAACCAGAGTCAACCCACAAAAGGCTGCGGGGCCTAATAATGTACCTGTTTGGGTGCTGAGAGATTGTGCAGCCCAGATAACAGAGATTCTAACAGACATCTCTCTGGAATAGTCCACTGTCCCCTCAGGGTTCAAGATGGCCACCATAATCCCAGTGCTCAAGAGGGTGACCGTTCCTGTCTCAATGGTTACTGTCCAGTGGTACTGGCCTCAACAATAACAAAGTGCTTTGAGCGGCTGGTTGTGGGTCACATTAAGTCACATCTGCCTGCTAAATTGGACCCTTTACAGTTCACTTGTTGCTCAAATTGGTCCTCTGGTGATGCCATAACCTCTGCACTCTACTCCGTCCTGTTCTACTTAGAAAATGGTGCCTCATATACCAGGATACTTTAGTCATAGTCATAGTCATACTTTATTGATCCCGGGGGAAATTGGTTTTTGTTACAGTTGCTCCATAAATAATAAATAGTAATAGAACCATAAATAGTTAAATAGTAATATGTAAATTATGCCAGTAAATTATGAAATATGTCCAGGACCAGCCTATTGGTTCAGGATGTCTGACCCTCCAAGGGAGGAGTTGTAAAGTTTGATGGCCACAGGCAGGAATGACTTCCTATGATGCTCAGTGCTGCATCTCGGTGGAATGAGTCTCTGGCTGAATGTACTCCTGTGCCCACCCAGTACATTATGTAGTGGATGGGAGACATTGACCAAGATGGCATGTAACTTGGACAACATCCTCTTTTCAGACACCACCGTGAGAGAGTCCAGTTCCATCCCCACAACATCACTGGTCTTACGAATGAGTTTGTTGAGTCTGTTGGTGTCTGCCACCCTCAGCCTGCTGCCCCAGCACACAACAGCAATCATGATAGCACTGGCCACCACAGACTCGTAGAACATCCTCAGCATTGTCCGGCAGATGTTAAAGGACCTTAGTCTCCTCAGGAAATAGAGACGGCTCTGACCCTTCTTGTAGACAGCCTCAGTGTTCTTTGACCAGTCCAGTTTATTGTCAATTTGTATCCCCAGGTATTTGTAATCCTCCACCATGTCCACACTGACCCCCTGGCTGGATACAGGAGTCACCGGTACCTTAGCTCTCCTCAGGTCTACCACCAGCTCCTTAGTCTTTTTCACATTAAGCTGCTGATAATTCTGCTCACACCATGTGACAAAGTTTCCTACCATAGCCCTGTACTCAGCCTCATCTCCCTTGCTGATACATCCAACTATGGCAGAGTCATCCGAAAACTTCTGAAGATGACAAGACTCTGTGCAGTAGTTGAAGTCCAAGGTGTAAATGGTGAAGAGAAAGGGAGACAAGACAGTCCCCTGTGGAGCCCCAGTGCTGCTGATCACTCTGTTGGACACACAGTGTTGCAAGCACACGTACTGTGGTCTGCCAGTCAGGTAATCAAGAATCCATGACACCAGGAAAGCATCCACCTGCATCGCTGTCAGCTTCTCCCCCAGCAGAGCAGGGCAGATGGTGTTGAACGCACTGGAGAAGTCAAAAAACATGACCCTCACAGTGCTCGCTGGCTTGTCCAGGTGGGCGTAGACACGGTTCAGCAGGTAGACGGTGGCATCCTCAACTCCTAGTCGGGGCTGGTAGGCAAATTGGAGGGGATCTAAGTGTGGCCTGACCATAGGCCGGAGCAGCTCCAGAACAAGTCTCTCCAGGGTCTTCATGATGTGGGAGGTCAATGCCACCGGTCTGTAGTCATTGAGGCTGCTGGGGCGCGGTGTCTTCGGCACAGGGACGAGGCAGGACGTCTTCCACAGTACAGGAACCCTCCGGAGCCTCAGGTTCAGGTTGAATACATGGCGAAGTACTCCACAGAGCTGAGGGGCACAGGCTTTGAGCACCCTGGTACTGACACCATCCGGTCCTGCAGCCTTGCTTGGGTTGAGACGTTTCAGCTGTCTTCTCACCTGTAGAGCTGTGACGCCCACCGTGGTGGTTTCATGTGGGGAAGGAGTATAGTCATGAGAGCAGGGTGGGGGACTGTGAGGAGGGGTAGGAGGGGAGAGTGGAATGTGTGTTGGTTGGGGGCTGACAACAGATGGCTCATGTGTGGGATGGGCAGGGGCCACACTGTCAAATATGTTAAAGAACAGGTTAAGTTCATTGGCCCTGTCTACACTGCCTTCCGCTCCTCTGTTGCTAGTCTGCTGTTGTTAGTCACCCCCCGCCAGACCTCTCTCATGTTGTTCTGCTGGAGTTTCCACTCAAGCTTCCTCCTGTACCTGTCTTTAGCCTCCCTGATCCTGGCTTTCAGGTCCCTCTGTATTGCCCTCAGCTCCTCCCTATTTCCATCTCTAAACACCCTCTTTTTAGCGTTCAGGATGTCCTTAATGTCCTTTGTCACCCATGGCTTGTTATTTGAATAACAAAGGACAGTTCTTGTGGGAACGTTGCAGTCCACACAGAAGTTGATGTCATCAGTGATGCACTCTGTGAGCCCATCAATATCCTCTCCAGGATACTTTCTGTTGACTTTGATTGGTATTTAATTCAATCATCCCTCAGAAGCTGGTGGGTAAGCTGTCCTCGTTGGATCTCAACGCCTCTTCCTGTAACTGGACCCTGGACTCCTTGACAGAAAGGCCACAGTCCAAGTTGGCAGCAACATCTTAAGCTCTACCACACTGTGGACCGGCGCTGCACAGGGCTCTGTGCTCACGCCAACTGCTGATGCCTGACTGCACTGCTAGGTCCAGCTCAAACTGAGTCATCCAGCTCGCTGATGACACAGGAGTGGTTGGTCTCATCAATGATGACGAGGCGGTGTAGAGAGAGGAGGTAGGGTGACTGGTAGAATGATGCGAGCACAACAACTTGAGTCTCAACAGAGACGAGACCAAAGAGATGATTGTGGATCTTAGAAAGGTGCAGGCTGACCTCCACATTGCACATGCTTGGCTCCTCCGTGGAGAGAGTTAGAAACACCCAGTTTCTGGAAATGTACATAATGGACAATCTCACCTGGTCTCTCAACACCACCTCGTTGGTCAAGAAAGCACAGCAGCATCTCCACTTCCTGAGGTGAGCACACCGCCCATTGTGATCAATTTTTAAAGAAGCACCATCAGGAGTGTCCTGACCAATTGCATCACTGTCTGGTACTGGAATTGCAAGGGAAGGCGTCTGACTGCTGGTCCCACAAAGGATTCCGAGGACTGCTGAGAGGATCGTCAAGATCTCTCTTCCACCCAACAGAAATATTGTCAGGCGTACCGCATATGCAGGGCCCTTAACCATTGATCCCTCCCATCCATCCAACAATCTCTGTGGAAACTAAGTATTCCTGCAGTGTGTTGTCTTCTTCAGATGTCTCCTTATCGCAAGAAAAGCGACAAGCTGGCACAATACGCCCCTCCATCTATTGAGACCTTTGAGCTCCAAGTTAAGCTGAAGGAGGAATAGTGAATAGTGATGCCTATAGGTGCGTCTCCAAAACTAGAAAATGTCACGTTCACTAACAGGAATAGCACATGGATGCATTGGTGTAACATGCTTTTACTGGGAAATGATGCCAAGTATGATTTACCCTTTCCTTAATTGACTTTTCATGCAATTTGTATATAAAAATGGGTCCTAATCAATCCAATTACCAGATTATTGGTTTAAGTTAAGAAATGGAAGTGATTTTTTATTGCACATTGATCTTGGAACAGATATTTTGAATTTTCCATTGGATAAACTGATATTTTCTTCTCGAATTTCTATTTTTTTTATATGCACATCCGATAATTTTATGTGTCCCTTGGCTGATAAACTAAATTGGAGACCAGGCATCCCCAAATCTAACACTAATCTATAATCCTAGTTGATAAATAACTTTGCTTGATAGCTATGTTGTTTTGTAATCAAACAAAAATGCTTTTCATTACATGCTAGACATTCCTGCTAAAAATAATAGTCAACTGGATTAAGTAGTGATAGCTGTTGCTTGTGGAGCTGTTCGCTTGCAAGAGTTTGCTCCTACCATTACACAATGATGTGGTACATTGAACCAGTGTTTTAGGAGGGGGTTGTGGGGACACAGAGTCCGATGTCACTCAGTGAAAAAAGAGGGGAGATCCTCCTGATATTTTAAGCACCGTTCGAAACCCAACTAACAGCACCACAATCAAAATTAATGCCACTCAATGTCAGCAAGACCAAGGAGATGATTATTGACTTCAGGAGGAGGAAGCTAGAGGTCCACGAGCCAGTCGTCATCCAGGGTTCAGAGACAGAGAGGGACAGCAACTTTAAATTCCTCGGTGTTATCATTTCAGAGGATCTGTCCTGAGTCCAGCACATAAGTACCATTTGTGAAGAACGCACAGCAGCACCTTTACTTTCTTAGAAGTTTGCGAAGATTTAGCAATGCAGGCCATGTACTCTTCTTGCTGCTGCCATCAGGAAGGGGGTACAGGAGCCTCAGTAATAAAACCACCAGGTCTGGAAACAGTCAATACTCCTCAACCATCGGGCTCTTGAACCAAAGGGGGTAACTTCACTCAACTTCACTTGCCCCATCATTGAAACCCCCAAGCAGCTACTGTATGGTGAGCTTTCGCTGGGCAAGAGGAATTGAGGCAGACCCTGAAAGAGGTTCAGGGACTGCAATGAAAGCTAATATTGCACATGCCGGGCTTGTATCAAAACGGCTGGAACAGAGTGCGCAAGAGTGGAGTGGCTGGCGAGTTAGAACCACCCACAACCACCTGGAAGAGAGACGCCGAGCAGTACTAATTGCTGCCAGATGAAAAAGGAAGGCAAACTCAACCTCTCCACTTCCAGATCCAGCACAGTTTTCAGGTCCTTACTGTGGATGTCTGTGTCACTCACAACTTGAACTCAGCAGCCACCTATGAACCCACCACAGAACTGCACAACCCTAACTGTCATCGGCTACGACAGATGCAATCAATCATAGCGTTAGTTCATAGGTTAAAGTTATGCACCTGACATTTGAAGAACAGTACTACTGACATATTGCAATGTAATAATTTGGAATTTCTACTAAAAAAAGATCAAGGCAGGAAGTTTGAAATCTAAGGAAGTATTGTCTACAGGACTTGCAGAGCTTATTTCTTCCAAACTCAAAAGAGTTTAAGGGAAAATTCACATTGGACCCATAAAATTAATAATAATAACTTTATTTACATAACACCTTTTATACATTAAGATGCAGACGCAAAGTACTTTACATAGATTGTAAAGATAAATCAATATAGTCATAAAAACACAAGACAAATTTAAAAATCATAAGTAAAAACAAACATTATGCAGTGTTATTTGAGTATCACAGACCTTGAGTGAAGGTCGACAATCTGCTACCATCCTGTTACTAGATGCTGTCTGGTACCTTCTGCAGAGTCACGTAATACAAAACCTTTGGCCCACCAAGTCTGCCCAATCAATGAGCACCCATTTCCATTCATCCTACACCAATATTCATTGCTGTAGTTTGCAACCCCTCTGAATACATGATCCCTGACTTGAATAAGACTAAAAACATAAATGATAATACAAGTTTTTGTGTAAAGAAATTGTAATATATGCTCTTGCTGAAACCTAGTATAGTCCACAGCACCAACCTACTGATTTTTCATTTTTTAAAAGAATGATTTATCAGCAGGAATCCAGCCTCTTCTATCAACATCATACCCTGCTTGCATATCATGACTGATATTGCTAATATTGATTGTCTATCCATGTCCTGCTACATGTAGTATCAAGTGTTTATTCATACAGGCCAGATGTAAGGAGGATATTTTCCTCAACTGATTCTAGGTCTGCAGGCACAATTTAAGAATAAGCAGTAGAATATTGATTCAAATGTCTTCTGAAACTTTCAGCCGAGTCTTGAGCCTTTTACAATGCACCAGCCACTGAGCAAAGAAAGTTCACCATATTTCAGTCCTTATTTTGATAAAGTCATCCCTAACTCTAGGGAAGCGTTCTGCCCTCCTCCACTGTGTCAAGTCATTTAAGAAATACGTTTCAATGAGGTCACCTTTCATTCTTCTAGAATCAAGAGAGGAAAAGTCCCGGCTACTCGGGATCTCTAATATGACATGATAGTCTACTCTCATATTCTAAAGTTGGAATTAGTTCATAATTGTAACAAGTGGAAAAAGCTTGTCTGGTGTATTGAACATACAGATCAAATCATGACGCATTGCACTGAGATAGAGCAGAATGCAGAATAAAGTGCAGTGCAGGTAACCAATAAGGTGCAAGATTACAATGGGGGAAGACTATGAGGTCAAGACTCCATTTTATCATACTAGGGAACCATTCAATAATCTTGTAACGGCAGGGTGGAAACTGTCCTTAAACCTGGTGGTAAGGGCCTTCAGGCGCTTGTATCTTCTGTGCAATGGGAGAGGGAGGAGCAGAATATCCAGGGTGGGTGGAGGCCTTGATTGTGCTGGCTGCTGTACTTAGATTATGCTAACTGCCGGACTGATATCATTACCCTATTAATGGCACCACTCCCCCTCCTTTTCCATTTCTCCTGTTCTTCCCAAGTGTACTACTTTTATCACCCTGAAGCCATGTTGATGTAACTGCAATTAGATCATCCCTGTTCATTAAAATGCTGTTCAAACATTTGCCTCATCAACCTTACAGGACGCAGATCAGCAGGTCACTTTTCATGGTCGGTAACTTCCCCAGTGGTACTTTCTTAGTCATCATTTGCATTATTTCCTCATTTGCAATGAACCTCTGATTCTCCAGTCTTTCTGGGAAGCCCTGTAAAGAACATAGTACAGGCCCTTCAGCCCACGATGTTGTGCTGACCTTTTAAAATACTCCAAAATCAATCTAACCCTTCCCTCCCACATAGCTCTCCATTTTTCTTCCACCTTACGTTTTGACAATTCTACACTGTTCACCCCACAACTAACATAACAATACTAAGAATTAAATGACTTTAGTAAAAGGGTGTTTGTAAAATGATATTGTTTCAGTTTGAATTCATAGAAATCGAAATCAAGGAATCTAGAAACAAAATCTATAAAAATCAAAAAACTATACACCCTGGAAATGTGAAATAAAAAGTGTGCTGGAAGCTGTGGAAAGAGAAGACCTTTTTTCAAACGGCATCCCCTAAAATACTAACGCTATTTCTCTTTCTACGGATGCTGCCTGATAGAGTCATAGAAAAGTATAGCACTGAAATGGGCCCTTTGGCCTATGTAGTCCGTGTTGAACCATTTAAACTGCCCACTCCCATCGACCTGCAGTGGGACCATAGCCCTCCACACCCCCACCATGCATGTACCTATCCAAACTTCTCTAAGACGTTGAACGCAGCAGGCCAGGCAGCATCTATAGGACTGTGTCCTGACGAAGGGTCTCGGCCTGAAACGTCGACTGCGCCTCTTCCTATAGATGCTGCCTGGCCTGCTGCGTTCACCAGCAACTTTGATGTGTGTTGCTTGAATTTCCAGCATCTGCAGAATTCCTGTTGTTCTAAGACGTTGAAGTTGAGTTCATATGTACCACTTGTACTGGTAGCTCGTTCCACACTCTCATGACCCTCTGAGCGAAGAAGTTTCCCCTCGTGGTCCCCTTAAACTTTTCATCTTTCACCCTTAACCTATGACCTCTAGTTGTCATCCCACCCCCCCAGTGGAAAAAGGTCTGCTTGCATTTACCCTATCTATAACTCTCATTATTTTGTATACCTCTATCAAATCTCCCCTCAATCTTCTACATTACAAGGAATAAAGCCCTAACCTACTCAATCTTTCCTTAAAACTCGGGTCCTCCAGTCCCAGCAACATCCTTGTAAATTTTCTCTGTACTCTTTCAACTTGACTTAGATCTTTCCTGTAGGTAGGTGACCAAAACCACACACAATACTCCAAATTGGGTCTCACCAACATCTTGTACAGCCTCAACATAGTATGCGTCTACTGTACTCTAAGTCAATCCAATATTCCCTGGTTTTGTTATAGAAGCAAAAGTATCTTGTTTGAAAATGCAGTACTTTGTATTTCAGTAATCTATTGACGTGAGAATTCTCTCTTTTCCAGCCATCTATGCCCATAGAGCTTCCGAACATTGAAGGTATTGAAAATCCATATTTTTGTACATGTAAATAGTTTGTGCTGATGTTTTAGTTGTTTGGAAGTTCTCACAGTAAAACTGGTGCAAGATTTAATGTTACCTTGTTCTTGAAGAGGCATGACCTAAACCAGGGATCCCAGTACTCTGTGACATCAGAATGAAGTAGTGGTCAGCTCTGGGGTTGGGGGGTGGGTGGGGAGTAATTTTTTCGCAGCACCCTTGAGGGACTTGGCACGCAACTTACATGTTTCTCACTTTCTGTCTTGGATAGTGGGATTATATTTTATAGTTTACAATCTACTGAGACTCTTGCTGGATTGCCTAGATTGTGTAAGATTACCATACCTTTCGATCCCCAGGACACCAGCTATGAAGAGATTTTTCAGTCTTTTAAACAAATTAGTTTCTTCGGTACTTCCTCGTTATACATGTGAAATTCCTTTCTCTATTACACCGCAGATTTTGCACCTTTTCTTGTACGTGCACCCTAGTTACATGTCAGTATTTATAATGAATCCCACAAGACGTACGAGGGTACTGTATAAGAATTGCCGCCATGAAAGAGTACCTCTGGTAAAGGTGCTGAGCAATCACTTGAAGCCTTGATCATTTCAATGGGAAACTGCAGATTTAAATTTTAAGGGAGTATTACAGGATCCATAATCTTGACTTTGCTATTAATAATTCTATACCCACCTTCTCCTTTCTGGTCGTTTCCCAGACAATGGTGTTTCAATTGACATTTCGTTTCTGTTGCACTGTGAAGGGATATGTGGAGCTGATCAAAACAACTCTTGTTCACCCTCTTGTGGCTTGCTGATACAAGAACATGGACAACATCACAAATTAATATACTTCTATATTATCAGTAGCAATATGTATTTTTTTTGCTTATGTTGTAGTCTTTCACATATTTCATAGGTGTTTCTTTAGTCTGTGAAGGATATTATGAATCTAAGCATACACTGTTGCATAGCAAAGATCTTGGTGTTTAGCAAGGAATTTAATGGTACTGCCTCTAGAGCTTTTTTTCCTAAATTTGGATAAGAGCATCAAACTTTTTAATGAAATGCATCTTTTCTTCCCTTCTGCAACTTTAATTTTAGCTATTATCCTGCTTTGTGAGCCTGTCCAATGGGAGGCACACCTTCAGCTGATTATTGATGTCCTCCTGACTGGTGGAAACCCAGAAATAACTCCTCGACAGTTCCCTAGCCCTCATATTCCTGTGGTGGCTTGTAATACAGACTTGATGTGGGTCGCAGAGGGCAAATCGCCAAGGTATGGTAAGGTATTTGCATGAGAATGAACAACTACAGTGAGATCTAACCTACCCTGGACTTAAATTCAGATCATCAGAATGGGTGTGAACTTTATTACAAACTTGAGAAAATCTGCAGATGCTAGAAATCCAAAGCAGCACGCACAAAATGCTGGAGGAGCTCAGCAGGCCAGGCAACATCTATGGAAAAGAGTAAACAGTCGACATTTCAGGGAGACCCTTTTCAGGACTGGAAAGGAAGGTGTTGGGGGCCAGGGGAGGAAGACATAGAAGAAGTAACGAGCTAGGAAGTTGATTAGTGAAAGAGATAAGGGCTCCCTTTCTTCCATGGTCCTCTGTCCTCTCCCAGCAGATTCCCCTTTCTCTAGCCCTTTATCTCTTTCACTAATCAACTACCAAGCTCTTTACTTCACCCGCTCTCTCCTTCCCACTTTCACATATCACTTGCCACCTCGCACTTCCTCCCCCTGCCCCCCACCTTCCTGCTCTGTTTTCTCCTCTTCCTTTCCAGTCCTGATGAAGGGTCTTGGCCCAAAACTTCTCTTCCGTAGATGCTGCTTGGCCTGCTGAGCTCCCCCAGCATTTTGTCTGTGAACTTCATTAGGTGAAGCTTTATCCAAAAGGTGGCCACAAATGTCTGCAGTTTGTCAAACTGGTCTATTTTTAAAGAATTTTATTGCCCTTTCTCTGAAAGGTGAAAGGTGAGGCTTCTTTGCTGAGACTCCTTGTTTGGACTATAACTCTGCAGAGCATCTCCTGAGGTGAATTTAACTCGGTGGCTTAAATCTGACAAGTAAATTGTTGTAATTGGTATGCGTACTTACTACACAAACTTTATTGATAACATTATTTGCCATTAGGTTTGGTTCTTGTGAACTGTATTGTAATTTGGGTAGCAGGGTGGAGATACATCTCTACCAAAGGCAATACTTCCCTCCACTGGCCTGCAGGTTACCCTTGGGCGAGATGTAGCACCTGCTTAGCCCCACCCACTGACCAGGGTCACTTGAAGTCATGGGAGCAGATGGTCTTTTGAGCGGCTGGTGCACATCACAAGTCCTGGTTATGTGACCACTGACGCCAGGCAGACAATCTCTGAAGAGTATTGAAAATGGTTGGAGTCACCCGTCTTGTACAGACACTGCTCAGAAGAAGGCAATGGTAAACAACTTCTGTAGAAAAATATGCCATGAACAATCATGGTTGAAGAGCATGATTGCCCACGTCATATAACATGGCACGTGATGATAATGACACTGTAATTGACCACTATTTGTGGAAAGAAAGACCATCAATATACTTTAAGAATTTTAAGTGGAAAAAGACTCTTAAGACATAAATAGCAAGATAATACACAGGAGATCTATCAATGCTTAGAAATAGGAGGGATAAAACATGCTAAGGAAGAGTAGCATTTCTTAGAAATTCTAGGCACATTGTTCTTCTAAACTAAGCAAGTGAATTTTATCTAAACCCAACTGAGTACTTGGTGCGTACAATGCAAAGTTCCTAAAGTTTCATCTAATTTCTGTACTGGGACTCTGCAGCTGTTTATCAGCGTTCAGCGCCTGACTGATTAATACGAATTGGTGTCTTCCAGTTTCATGAATATGCAGGCATTAAATATATAACAAGAGGACTGGGGCCTGCTCCCATGTTAAAGGACCTGTCCCTACATGGGCTGCTGTCACAGGTCTGAGGTATCACTTTTCCCTAAGGTTATTTTATCATTTACCATTAGTGATAAGTACCTTATAGGTACTTGTTGTCCTCGTAGGTGTATGGGGTTGAGTGGGATCTGGGATCAGTCATGACAGAATGGCGGAGCAGACTCGATGGGCTGAATGGCCCAATTCTGGTCCTAAGTCTTATGGTCTACTCCTGATCCCTCTGATTTCTGCCCTGACACCCTCCCTGATCTTCTTGACCAGCCTCTCACTCTGGCGATCATCCACTTCCTCTCCTCAACAGTACTCCACGCTCTCATCTGTGCCTTACCCCACACTGATCTCCACAGGGGAAGAAAATTGCAGAAGTATTTTCTTTGTGGCCACAGAGCTACTTCCCAGGTGTGTCAAAATCCCAAGTGAAATAGCTATTTGAGTATATTAATGTGTAGAACCAGGGGAGTGGTAGATGGTGGGCTAAAAATGCAATATCTATATTTTGTCCCCAATGAACTAATCAAATTGGACCACTATTTCATACAACAAAAGCTAATTCAATTACGCTAGCCTTTTTGGAGCAGGAGGGGAGTTGGGGTAACCGGCTGTACAAAGAGAATGTGGGCAATTTTATTTTTGAAGAGGGGAGTTTCCTTCACACTACCTCTATTACTTCTATTCAGTCTTCCTTAAAATCTACTTTTTAGACCAGACCATTTGCCTAAATACACCTTCTGAGGCTTAATTACTTTTCCAATATTTTAATTATTATTAATTTTACATATTAATAATGTTTTAATACAAAGTACAAGAAAAAAATACATTATACTAAATCACATATAAAGATTCCTTACCCTATATTCATACAGATTATTTAATTCGTAACATTGAGATACAGTAATTTTATTATATTAAAAAAATCTAACCCACTATCAAGATTGAAGCTGATCAGTAAAGGAAAAAAAAATTATTAGTCATCACCTGTGCTTTAACAGCAAATCAAAGGTTTTGAAAGTAATTCAAACAAGGTCCCCACAATGTTTGAAAGTCTTGGCTAGATTCAGAGATTGAACATCGAATCTTCTCTGAATTTAAGCATGACGTCACATCACGTAACCATTGAGCGTGAATAGGAGGGGCCGCATCTTTCCATTTAAGCAAAAGCGTCCTTCTGGCCATAAGAGAAATAAAAGTCAAAATGTGCAAGTCAGATGACTCCAAAATAATATGCAAACAACAGGAATTCTGCAGATGCTGGAAATTCAAGCAACACACATCAAAGTTGCTGGTGAACGCAGCAGGTCAGGCAGCATCCCTAGGAAGAGGTACAAGTCCGGGTTTTGAATATGCCCTGAGGTGTTGGAGCTGGTGAGATCAATGGCAGTCCTGACGAAGGGTCTCGGCCTGAAACGTCGACTGTACCTCTTCCTAGAGATGCTGCCTGGCCTGCTGCGTTCACCAGCAACTTTGATGTGTTTTGTTCCAAAATAATATCCTTTCCTCCAACAATACCAAATAAAGCAGTCAAAGGATTAGGCTTAAAGTTTACTTTGAAATGTATCGAGAAAGTTTTAAATACTTCTTTCCAATATTTTCCAAGACTCAGGCATGTCCAAAACATATGAATGAGTGAAGCTTCTCCATTATTACATTTATCACAATACGGAGATATATCTAAGGCTTAATTACTAATGTTGCTTGATAATACTTCTATGAAGTTCATTGGGTAAGGCATTAAAAGTAGGGTAGAATTGTCCAGAGTTATTAAACAGGGCAATCAAATATGGCAAATGCCTCTTGAGATTGAAAGTAAATTTACTAATCCTATCAAAAAATTGAAGAAAAAAATTCCGTGGAGTGATTTTTCTTTTAACACTTCCCTTTAACTTCACAGGTTTGGCCATGGAGTATTTATGCTGTGTCTTGAAGAGATTTACAAGAAAATCACGGGCAATGATCTTAAGTATGAGTTCTTATTAGGAAAACCAAGTGAAATAACCTACCATTATGCAGAGTGTCTAATAAGGGCTCAAGCTGCTGGAAGAGGGTGGCAGAAGCCCATTCATACACTTTACGCCATTGGGTAAGTGACTGCAATTATAGAAAAAGGTGTGATATCAAGAGACCAAAAGCACTATTTGATGAGCTATTTTAAAGTACACTCTAGTATTTGTGGAAGTAGAGTAGCAGTGTATTGCAGCAGTTTCCACCTTGCAGTATGCAAGCCCGTTGGGGTTTGGGGTAAAAGTTACGGGGGGGGAGGGGTCATGAGTTCCTAAAAGAATGGAGGCAAATTAGTTGGGAAGTTCTCAAGGAAAGCAAAAATAAATTAAAAGTTAGTAGTCGCCAGCTGTTCCAGCTGTAGGATTCTTCACAGTCCTCAGGAATTTTAGAGACATCCCCATAACGTGCTTGTAGAATGGGCAGCAGTTTGTGTGGGGTGTGGACTTTGCTAAGTGGGAACAAGTAGGAACTTCATTCAAGAAGTCTGGGAACCTCCAGTCCAATGTCTCAATGTTCGAGGACTCACTGCTTAAATTTTTATTTTATTTTAGGGATAATCTAATGACTGACATCTATGGTGCTAATCTGTACAATCGCTACCTTGAAGAGGAATCCTCGACTAAAGGCTCCTTGGTGCACGCCAAAGTTGCTGCAGGAAAACCAACAGCAACAGTTTGTCAGGACGAAGATCTTAATATAATGGCAGGTGGACTGACAGAGAGCTCTGCTACTTCCTGTAAGTCTGTGCTGGTTTGCACGGGTGTCTACAACCCCTGTAAGGATGATCTAAAAGGCCATGAGGAATTGATTACGGGATCTGTATTCCATGGCCACAGGGACTTTAGCTTTGACGCCGATTTATGTGATCCAGACTATATCGTACCTAATATTGATGCTGCTGTGGAACTGGTCTATAAGTTGGAAAACTATGTGCCAAACTAATGCTTTTTGTTTATAAAGCTTTGACCTATCAGTTCAACTTGCATCTGGAGATAGAAAAAGTAGATTTTTACAAAGAATTGTATAAAAGCAAGTTGCCTTGTTTGGTTCAAATATCAAATTGTCTTCCATATGGTTTCCCTCTGCTTTGGCAGGGTTACCCCAAGATACAAGTGTAAGTGTTTGTGGCCAAAATGTTAATTTGATCATGTAAGCCCAACTAGCTTCTTAATTTGTGTCACCCCATGGTCCAGTAGTTCCCATATGTTTTGCTAACATAGCAAAGGACTAACTTGTCCTCTCTCTATGGATCACATCTACAAAAAATACTCTTTCCACAGTCAGAATCAACGTGGCTTTTTTAACCATATTGTTAATAGTTGTATGGATACAAGTTCCATGATAATTTAGTGAAATATGTTGGTGCTTTTAATTTATTTTAAATTCCTGACAAAAGCATAAATTGCGCATTGAGAGAATGCTGCTGCTGTTGATTAAGCCAACACTCTGGAGATTAAAAAAACACTCTGTTTTATAATGTTATTGATCTTACTCTTTTGATGGAGAACTGTTAAGTTTAAGATAAAAGGACTAAAATAATTTGTCATATTTCCCCCTCTCCCCACTTCATAATCATAGCCCACATCAAGGCATATGTGTATAAATAGAAGTCGGTATATACGTGGTTACCGGTTTGGTACCTGTACAGTTTTCTATTTCCTGTTTGTATAATTAGTTAGTGCAATAGCAATGGTGCAAAACCACTCTTAATTATTCTTTTGATAAGACTGATTAATGTCATGTTAATAACTTTTCTATAATGTCAGTATTTTGTAATGTATTTTGTTACCCAGAAAGTAGATGAGAAGGTAGTCCTCTTCCAATATTAAGTTAAATGGTCTGCGAATGTATGTTATTTACTATGATATGACTATACATCTTAAACAGTACTTCAATATTGTGGCATGCACTGCCACTTTAGTAAGATTATCTTTAAATATGACGACTTGCCATATTGAACAAAAACTGCCATCAAAGACGTGGATTAATTAATAACCTTGTTAGAAAATGGGGGTTCAGTATATAAGATTTTAACTACTAAATATTTTTTAAGTTTTCAATTCCTCAAACAACTCTAATGTGGAAATCCCCCACTTAAGTATTAAACTATAAACTCTGTTTATGATTATGGTCCCTTTATTTCATCATTTGATAATAGTTGCTATTTTCTCTTTGAATATTTTTATTGCAGTATTAAAGTTTAAACACTTTTGTCACATTATTTGCAATGGTGAACACATGCCTCTACAAACTTAGTTTGTAAGTGAAAGACTGGTATTGAGTGCTCAGACCTACCTATTGCCCAACTCTGTCAATTGTATAAATATTGAAGAGATTGATTTTCACATACTAATTAGTTCTTTTAATGAGCAAGCAACTATGCAAACCTGTCTTCTGTTCGTGCACACAGTTTTATTTTTAATCATTTGACAGCACATGGGTCACTAACAAGGTCATCGTTTTAATATCTAAGCATAATCTCCCTTAAAAAGATGGAGAAGAACTGTGTTCTGGAACCTCAACAGTTCTTCTGCAGAGGATGCTCCCACAATGATGTTTGATGCTCAGGCTAAGTCCTTCCGATGCTGAGATATATCCTCGGATGTGCTGGGCCACGTCCTCAGAGACATAACCTGGGGTCATCAGATGCTTCGCATCAGACACCCTCACCCAGGTGACCCAGCCAGGGTTGATCAGGCCCTGGCTTGTGTCCCAGCAGGATGGGTCCACGGGCCACGCCTCTTGATCCAGAGCCATCTGGAGGCTCGCTCAGCAGCCTCTGTGTCTCGTTTCTTTGCAGATCCTTCATGCCAAACAGAGAGTAGGTTCAGCACAGCAAGCAGCCAGCAAACCTCCACAGTCCACCTCCTAAAGGCTTGCATCGTGCCCTCCTCCTCTGTTCCTGACTCTGCTCTACCAGCTCCTGGTATTTGGCTTTCTTACACTTGAATGCCTCCTCAGTCTCCCAATAAAGGTTTAGCCATTTCAACTGGTTGTTGGCCTCGGTGGTGTTATTTTGGCTTGGCAGGTGGTATTACCCTATAGCCAAAGTGCATTAATTGGGGAGGGAATGATGATTGGTAGAATTATTGAATGGAGAACTAATTAAGTGGGATACTCTGTCCTGGATGATGTCGAGCTTTGGTGTGTGTTGACAGTTGCAGTTATCATGGAAGGTGGAAAATACTTCATCAGCCTCCTAGTTTGGAGAAATGTTTTGGAGAATCACCATGGTGACTAATGATCACTTTACATTCTTAACATTTCCAAGGCTGCTTGACTAATGGTAATGTATAACTTGAAAATAAGTAAGTTAAATTTTTTTTAAAAGCATTCTTTCTCTTTCTTCATTTATTGATTTATTTATTGAGATACGGCATGGAATAGGCCCTTCCAGCCCTTCGAGCTGTGTCGCCCAGCAACCACCGATTTAATCCTAGACTAATCACAGGACAATTTACAATGATCCATTAACCTACCAGCCGGTATGTCTTTGGATTGTGGGAGGAAACCGAAGCACCCAGAGGAAACCCACATGGTCACGGGAAGTGCGTACAAACTTACTGACAGGGGCGGGAATCAAACCCAGGTCGCTGGTACTTTTGTGCTAACCACTACGTTGTCATGCCGCCCTGTTCATTCAGTTGAACGATCAAATACTTTCCCAATGTATGTTTGCTTCTGTTGGCAAATATCTCACTTTCCGATAGGGTTAATATCATTAGAGTCAAAATATTATGTCGTGTTACAACTGTACACGTGCTGCAGTGAGTAAGATGCTTTCTTTTTAAACAAGCTCAGGGATTTGCGTTTAAATTCACCTGTGATTGGCGGGATGACACTCTCCCTTCAGAAGGCTCCTACTTAAATTGAGTTTAAGTGGATTCGAATTAATCTCTTAGAGATGATCTTGTATCAGGTAACCCAATTTTAAGTTGGCATCAGTCAGATCAGCTCGGAATGTTGGAACATAGTTGGTGCAGCAAATGCAAAATGTCACCGATGCACTGCTGCCAGAGGTTAGGCAATTGTTAAGGGAGAGTGCAGTTCTTTGTCTGTCACTGGGGTTCCTGCAATAGAAACCATTTCTATTGGAAGTCCAGGATCAGAGGACACAGCCTCAGAATAGAAGGGCATCTTCTTAGAACGGAGATGAGGAGGAATTTCTTTAACCAGAGAGTGGTGAATCCGTGGAATTCTTTGCCACAGGCAGCTGTGGAGGCCAAGTCTTTATGTATATTTAAGGCAGACATTGACAGATTACTCCTGCTGAAGGGTTTCGGCCCGAAACGTTGACTGTACTCTTTTCCATAGATGCTGCCTGCCCGCCAGCATTTTGCGTGTGTTGCTCAGATTTCCAGCATCTGCAGATGTTTGTTGGTAGACCCTTGATTGGGCAGGGCATGAAGGGCTACGGAGAAAAGGCAGGAGATTGACGCTGAGAGAAAAAGTGGATCAGCCATGATGAAATGGTGAAGCAGATTCAAGGGGTCAAATGACTTAATTCTGTTCCTATATCTTACGGTGTCATTTCATTCCCCAGAAAGTCCTTACTTGCAAAATTTGAAACCACTGATGTAAAATTAATCCTTGGTAATTTGATACATTCTAAACATACTTGAATAATTTTAAAAAATCAACTAAACACTAGAAGTCCCTGTGAAGAAACCGGAAGAGAATAGGCTGCTGTAGAAATCCTGACTTGATGTATGATGCATCTTTTAATGCTGACGCTTCAAGCACAAAAATGTCACTGAATAAGTTACTTTTTACAGGCAGAGAAAGTTGATCAATTTGCTTTCTTTGAATAATAACCCTTCCACAGAAAGACGGGCATGAGCTACAGGTCAAACAATTAAGTGATAGTGTCCAGATTGTGGTCCATGCCTGAATTCAAGGAAAGCAAACACAATCTGAAATCAGCTGAAAGTTGTACTTCCATTGTAATTGATATGGCGAGGCGCCAATTAGAAATCTGAAAATATGATATCAAATGGTAAACTTTAGGGCAGTCGGCTGCTGTGATATGTCTGTCTCTATATCTGCTTAATTCTAAAGTTTAAGGCAGATTTATTATCGAAGTCTGTATATTGTGTACAACCTAGGCAGCCACAAACCAAAGAAACTCAATAGAGCCCATTTTTTAAAAAAACACCCATTGTGCAGGAAAGAAAAGAACAAACCATGCAAGTAACTGAAGTTCACAAAAGTGAGTCCACAGCCGCAAAGCCCGTCATCTCTACAGCCGATCCAGTAGCCCATTAGCTGGAGTCCTGCAGCTTCAGTTCAGTGCAGAGATGAGCAAACCTCACTGAGCAGTGAGCAGAACCAGCCCGTCCCTCGCCTCAGGCCCCAACACCCTGAGCTTTGCATATAGCCTGGTGCTTAAATCGTCCAAACCTTGGGTCGGTCCTCGCTGTCAGACTCAGGCCCCGTCACTCAATTTAGCCCCTACCTGACCTTTTCAATTTGGCATTGTTAGTTTTCCATTGGCTGTTTAAAACTTAGTATAGTTGTCATTCCTTCCCCTTTACTCTTTTTGTCCTTGTCATGTACGGCATTGCAAATAATAGCTTTGCATTTTATCTGGGGATATTTGCCCTCAACTATTTAATTTTTACCCCTTCAGCTAAATTTGAACATAAGTATCCCTGAGCAAAGCATAATGATCTACAAGAATTCATTGAATTAGCATTTCCCAGGGGTAAATTATTTTACACTGATTTAAGTTGTCTACATTAAGAAAGTAGTGATTTACTGTTTGCAAATTCAAGAAAAAAGATTTCATTGTTCATCTTAAATGCACGATTTTAAATAGCAACAATAATTCTGGTGCAATATTTGAAGATTAACAAATTATTTGCTCACTTTAACTCCAAGACATGAGAAAGATGTGTGTATGTACTCAGCAAACCTTTTATATAACAAGCCCCTTTCCTGTTATGTTTTAAACATTCTGATTTATCTTTAAAAGATTTCCTGTAAAAGGATTTTTTTTCAAGGCTGAATAAGTTAACCTATTTAAAGCTTTCAAGAGATGCTTGAAAACAATTTTAAAATATATTGCTTTAAGATTTTGAGGCTTACAAATTGATTTTTATTCTTGAGATCTGTAATCACAAGGTAACACCTTTCCATTATAAGTGATGGGGGGAAAAGCAGTGTGTTGTGGTTATGGTTTCAGATTCATGAAAAATGTATAAAGATTATCTCAACTTTCATAATAAAATTAGAATTTTTGTCATTGGTTGACTCTTCAGGAACAGAGGCCATCCCTGCTACCTTCAAAGATTATGATACTGGATTAAGCTATTAAACGGGGATTTCATTTGTTAATGTATCCAGACTTGTGGCATTGTCACGGCAAGAAATTATGATTGCAACACCACACAGTATTTATCTGTTGGTGTACATGCAGTAAATTCTTGGTAAACCAGCACCCCAGTTATGAGGCTGATCAAATTGTAGGAGTTGTAAAATGGACAGGAATTCAAACATGCAAGATATGACCAAAGACCAAAGTTTAAATTTATTATCAACGTATATGTAACCTAGAGATTCATCTTCATCTGTGTTGAAGACATTACAAATCACAGTACTTTAACATGTAATAAAAAGTTAGCCATCTGATGTTTTATGTCAGTGACTTGGATGATGGAATTGATGGCTTTATGGCAAAGTTTGTGGACAATACGAAGATACGTGGAGGAGTAGGTAGTTTTGAGGAAGTAGAGAGGCTGCAGAAGGACTTGGACAGATTCCAAGTCTTGAGGATGGGCAAAGAAGTGCCAGATGGAATGCAGTGTTGGGAAGTGTATGGTCATGCACTTTGGTAGAAGAAATAAAAGGGTAGACTAGTTTCAAAATAAGACGGCTAGTGGTGTAGTGGCATCAGCACAGGACTTCAAGGGGAATGATCCCATGTGTGAATCCAGCCGGCTCCTTGCATGCCTTACATCTGTGCTAGGTTGAGCGTCAAGCTAGCAACTCGGCCTCGTAAAAACAGTCAAAATGCTGTGGAAACGACAAAAATATAGCCTGTGTTGCCACAAGGCATGAAAAGGAACAATATCAATTTCCTAAATGGAGAGAAAATTCAAAATTCTGAGGTGCAAGGGGACTTGGGAGTTCTTGTGCCGGATTCCGTAAGGATTAATTTGCAAGTTGAGTCTATGGTGAGGAAGGAAATGTGATCTTAGCATTCATTTCAAGAGAACTAGACTATAGAAGCAAGGATGTAATGCTGAGGCTTTATAAAGCACTGGTGAAGCCTTACTTGGAGCATTGTGAGCAGTTTTGGGCCCTTATCCGAGAAAGGGTGTGCTGACATTGGAAAGGGTTCAAAGGAGGTTCACAAAAATGATTCCAGGATCAAATGGCTTGTCATATGAAGAGCATTTGATGGCTCTGGGATTATACTCAGTGAAATTCAGAAGAATGAGGGGTGACCTCATTGCAATCTATTGAATATTGAAAGACCTTGATAGAGTGGATGTGGAGAGGACGTTTCCTATGGTGGGGGAGTCTAAGACCAGAAGACACAGTCTCAGAGGAGAGGCGTCCTTTTAGAATTGAGATGAGGAGGAATTTCTTTAGCCAGAGGGTGGTGAATCTGTGGAATTCGTTGCCAGAGGCAGCCAAGTCATTGGCTATATTTAAAGTAGAGGTTGATCGATTCTTGATTCATCAGGGCATGGAAAGATAGGAGATTGGGGCTGAGAGGAAAAATGGATCAGTGTGGAAATGGCTAATACAAAGGGAAATAATTTTAAGATGAATGGAGTAAGGTATGGGGCGGGGGGGGGGGGGTGGAATTCCAGAGGCAAGTTCTTTAGAGAGTGCTGGGTGTGTGGAATATTTTGCCAGGGGTGATGGTAGTGACAGATGTGAAAATGTACTTCAATGTAATAAGTTAGTGATAAAGCATGTGGAATTGAACCAGAAAACAGAGCTGAGGAATCATTGGATATTCTCCTGGGCAACAGGTAAGGAGGGGTGAGATTGACACAAGCACCGTTACCCTGCCCCATCTAATCCTTCATTACCACTGATCTGGATGACAGAACTAAACGTACCATCTACCTGTTTTCAGCTGAGCGGTGGGAGATGCAAAGAGGTTTCAGGATGATTTAGTAAAGTTAGTTGAGTGAGCATATGCATAGCAACTGCGATAATGTGGACGAATGAGGAGTTATCTGTTTTGGTTCCAAAAACAAAATGGCAGGTTATGAGAATGGTGATTGGGAAAGGGGGAGGTGCAACAAGAGTCATGTGACCACTTGCAGGAAACAAGCGTTCAAGTCAAGCAAGTAGAAAGGCAGGGGGTAGATTGGCCTTCATTGTGGAGGTTTTCAATGCTGGAACAAGGCCGCCTTGCTGCAGCTGCACAGAGGCTTGACAAAAATCCCATCAGGATTAGTCCTTATCCAAGAAAGGAATGTTTATGCCTAGGAGGATATAATTAGATTTACTGCACTGATTCTAGGGCATAAAGGAAGAGATAAGGTTATTGAAGTCTTTATTCACTGGAGGCATATGAATGAGAGGAGATTTCATAGTAACTTGCAAAATTCTCAGTAGACACTGGTAGAATATTCTTTCTGGTTGGATAGTTAAGAACCAGAGGTCACAAGGAGAAATCTCTTCTTATACATCATGCCTCTGAGGTTGAGTGGGACTACAACCAGAGGTCATTGGTTAAGGGTAAAAGGTGAAAAGTTTAAGAAGAACACGAGGGGAAAATTCTTCACTCAGAGAATGTTCACAGTGCGGAACAAGCTGCCATTGAAAGTGGTGCTTGCGAGCTCAGTTTGAACACTTAAGAGAAGTTTGGCTAGGTACATGAATGGGAGGTGTATGGAGGGCTGTGGTCCGGTGCAGGTCAACGGAACCAGGCAGTTTAAATGATTTGTCATGGGCCAAAGGGTCTGTTTTGGTGCGGTATTTCTTCACGACTCTATGCTGAGCCAGTGAGATTTCATGCCACATATAGTGGAAGACAAATGATTAAATATATTCAAGGAGGACGATACAAAGTGGTCAGAGGATTTAGGGATAAAGCTGGAAATAGGTAATGATGCCGATAATCAGCCAGGACTGTGTTGAATGGTCAGGTAGACCCAAAAGACCTGTAGCTGTCCATTCCAAATCCATCATATGTTGCACTCTTCCAACAGTCTAGGCCTGGTAAACGATCTGGATCTTTGAAATGTGCATTTTTTTTTTGTTTAAAGTGTCCTCCATAAAGGAGCACATTATGACACCCCTTCCCAAGACTGACCATGATATTGTCATACACCTGGCCATCCAAAAACAAGGTGATTTCACACGATGAACTTCCTCAAGCTCTTACTAGACAGCTGTCAGTAATATAGGAATGAGGGATCTCTTCAAACTGAAAATCGGGAATGATTGGACTGTGATAAATATCTGTGTGATTGTTGGATCAGTTCAAGTTAGACGAGCTGATTTTCCTCCCAGTATAATAACTTGTACTAATAATACTTTGGACAAAGATAATTTACCCTTACATTGTGAGCTACAGTACATTTGTGTGTCTGATGAAAGTTAGTTTGAAAGTATTAATTTTCTTGCTTGCATTCACCATTCGACCTCCCTTCCACTGACATTTCTGGGTATGAAAGCACTCCACATATCCTCTGGTACACAATTGTGTGGGCGGGTTGGTCTGAACTTGGCAATACGTAAATTTGGCTGAGGGAAGGGAGGGAGAAGACTCAAGCCAACAGCAAAAGGCTCAGTTGCACACCTCTGACAGCAGAGGCCTAGGTGGGCAAGATAGATCCTAAGACAAGGACAGGAGGACACTCAACCCTTTGTAACTCTGTGTTCCTAAAAAAGGGGCCATTCAAGCTCAAAGGTGTTACTCTCGCCCAAACTGCAGAAGAGATGTTCTAAGATCTAGAACTTCTCTTTATGATTGAGTATTTTGGGAAGCTCAAACAGTCAGAGACATTGAGGTAGTATAGTTAATTCCTTTTCATACATAATTGAGAAAGTACAGGGGAGAAAAAAAACATGAAATGCCCAAGATTTATTTTAAATCAAGAAATTTTACAATAATATCCTTCAATATGTAATTTCACTTCTTTTGCTTAAGAATCTAAAATGATCAAGTTACATCATATTACTTATTCTGCATGTTTTCCAATATAGACAATTCAGAAAAGTAACAGATATACCAAATCCTAAGTAGAGGGAGAAAATATGTAAAATATTTCAAACGATGAGAATGTATCATAATTGCATTGTTTGCTCTCCCACCAGATTAACACAATATTCTATCAAATGGGTTGAACCACAAGAGCATAGCTATGAAGCAGTCCATACTGTACGTGATGAGTTCACTGTTAAAACATTCAGTTCACATTGTTTTTACAAGCCCTGTTATATCAGACAACACAGAACCAGTCAACTGTTGAGACATTTTTGCTTTTCAAGCATCACGAACATTCCCGATGTCAGTTACCCACTTTGTTAGAGGGGCCACTGATGAGATTTACATTAAACAATAAGCTGATCTTGCCACTGGGAGTTCAGGCTAACAACCTTGACCTTTTCAAATTACCCCGAGTGGCAGTTTCCTCCTGACAACTTAAATAGAAAATTCAGTTTTTAAATTGGTCTGTATTAATTGCATTTTACATGGATGAGAAAATGTTAAACTTTCTAAATTCATAATATAGTTAGCTCCCTTATATTAAAACTCTACCCACTTTCTTCTTCTTGTGACATTTTGACATATTTATGCTACTAAAATTAGCTGGAAAGATTGTAAAAGTTAATACAAAAGACTACTTTGACACCCGTTATGGAGCCCTTATCTACATTTTTTTTGTTAACATTGGTAATAAAGTGCAGTATTAGTTCTGGAATATTTTTGGTCTGAGAATTTTGAATGTAGCGAGAGTCACAATGGAACCAGATTTTGCAGTCAACTTTACTAAATTCCATTCCAGAAGACAGCCAAGACGTTTGCTTAATGTCAAAAAAAAGTTCAGTATTTAGTTTGTGACCTTGTTTTACAAAAGATTGACTCATACAGAAACATAATAGGATACATTCTGGAAAACATTACTAAATTTACACTTGAATGCTAACTTTACCTGTCATTTAAGAACAATGAACATGCATACTCAAGAATGCATGAACCTGATATCCCCAAATAATCTGTAAACACAGCTTTAAGCAATCTAAACTTGAGAGATTTCTTTAGATTCGTGGATGAACTAGATAAATTCAGTGACACAAGAGGTACTGTCGATGCTGGAAATCTAGAGCAGTACACACATTGTGCTGGAGGAGCTCAGCAGGTCAGGCAGCATCTATAGATGGGAATAAACAGTGGGCTGAGACCCTTCAATAGAACTCATGAAGTGTCCTGATGAAGGGTCGGGGCCTGAAACGTTGACTGTTTATTGCCATCTATAGATGCTGTCTGCCTATATTTTTTGCTGAAGATTGTCACATCAATACAAAATAAAACATTTTGAGTTTGTTAACAAAAATCTTAAAGTATTCAACAGTCCGTATTCTAACTAGAACACTTATTGAGAAAACCACACTGAACATTTGTTGCTATCATAACCAGAAGACAGCCACATGAATGATGGAACTGAGTGTATAAATAACCAGAAATCTGGAACACTTGTTGAGACTGACAATCAGCTCAATTAGGCAAAGTACATTTTTGTCATGATGTAATGGATTCATCAAGTTGATGTATATATGACTGTTTAAAAGTGAGCGTAACAATGGAAAATGCTACTGTAATTTTGAGATTTTCTTCATTTAAGTAAAAAAAAATGCATCCAACTAAAAGCAGTTATTATCCATCTACAGAAGTCATGCCTGAACAAATGACTTAATGGGGCGGTAGCGTAGTGGTTAGCACAACACTCTACAGTACCAGAGACCTAGGTTCAATTCCCACCTCTGCCTGTAAAGAGCTTGTACGTTCTCCCCATGACCGTGTGGGTTTCCTCCCACAGTCCAAAGACATACAAGTTAGTAGGTTAATTAGTCATTATAAATTGTCCCATAATTAGACTAGGTATCTCAGTAAAATAAATAAAATAAAATATTCAAATTCAAACAGAACTCTTCTTGATTCCCAAATTGTTTCCATATTAGTGATTCCCATTAGTTTCCAAATGATATTAATAGACTTAAATCTGTTCGCTATAAAAATCTAATGACCTTAATGAGGATTTATCTTTCATGTGGGAGCTGAGGTGAGCAAAATTAATGATTGAATTATAGAGCATGGAAGCAGGTCCTTTGCCCCTAACCGATCAGCAAACTGAGTCCATGGACCTCTTACTTAACGGTATTGGTCTGTGGCATAAAAAAAGGTTGGGAACCCGTGCATTTATACTAGTCCGTAAGACACAAGAGAATTAGGCCATTCAGCCTATTAAGTCTAATCTGCCAATCCCATTTCATTTTCCCCATATTATCTTCAACTACCCTCAGATTGCACCATTTGGTTGCACACTAGGAGCAATTACAATGGCCGCACGTGTGGACTGTGGGAGGAAACTAGAGTGCTGAGAGGAAACCTATACAGCCACAGGAAGAACATGCAGATTCTACACAGACAGCACGCAGAGTTAGGGTAGAACTGGGTCACAGGAGCTCTAAGACACCAACTGTAATGCCCACACTGGTGTTGAGGAAGTAAGTGATCTTTAACTAATCCCATCCTGAAAAGCTCTGTTGTAAAACTCTAATCTGCAGGAAAACAGTTAAAAAGGATGGTGCAATTCCACTCCGACCCATAACACTGCAGATTTTGACAGCAAGTCTAGCACCCACTAGCTTCCCAGTGAATATGGGAGTCTGAAAGTTGAAACCTTCTCCTGACTAAAGCATCTCATGTCAGCTCTCAGTCAGGCAAAACTTATCAGGAAGCTGGTTGAAGGGTGTAAATTACAGTATTTCCTTGGTGAATCTAGGACCAAAAGGGTTACTACAAGGAATTCGTGCTAGAGCTTCCTCTTCTGGGAGCCAGACCTTCAGAACAGCCAAGCCAGGTTGCTTTCCAGACATGTAACATTCCCAGCTGCCACTTCACAAGGGTTACCCACGATCTGCGGGCTATTTGATTTTGTGACTTTGCTGTGGTGCAGCCGCCTCTCACCCTGAAACAGGAAAACAACAAGGCAGTGTTCACACAAGGCTTGGTGGCTAAATTCCGCTGCTGCTCCAAATTCAGCTGCTTGGCAGGAAGGTTGCCTTCTCCCACTGGGAGCTAAAGTAAGTCCTTCATTGGTAGATGCATGAAGCCATACCACAGTATTTAAATACAGTGCACAGCAGCGTAGCAGCTAGCATAACGCTAGCATAACGCTACCACAGAGCCAGTACAATTCTGCCGCTGTTGGCAAGGAGCGTGCACGCCATCTCCATGCTTCCACATTCCAAAGACATAACGGGTTAGGGTCAGGAAGTGGTGGGCATGCTATTTTGGCACCAGAGTATAGCGCCCCCCCCCCCCCCAAGGGCTGACCTCAGCACGTATTCAGACTGTGTCGGTCGTTCACGCACATCGAAGCTTCGGCGTACGTGACAAATAAAGCTAATCTTTAATAATATTCCAATCCATCTGCCCACACCCTTAGAAATGCAATAACCTTTGCATTAATGTGACCATTTCCCATGGCAGCCATTTTATTGCAAGTTCTATCTCTTGCAAGGATTTGCACTGTAAATGGCAAGCACTATTTTTTTTTTAGAAAATTTGCTTGTAGATAGGTTAGATACGGGAAATAATAGAAAAATAGCTGCATAAAAATGTGGAGATGGGGTTGAGGGGGGTGGAACATGTAGATGTGAATGGAAGGGAAAGCCTCGGGGCAGTTCCATATGCATTTGGTGCCCGTCACAACAGTTTGGGACAGAGCTCAGATTAAAGGATTGCACTATTGAACAATTATATTACCAAATAATACCTGTATTTATGTAAAATAGTAGCAATGCTATTAAATTTTATATTAGCATATAATATCCAAAAAGGGTACAATTAATAAACTAGATTTTAGTACAATCTGTGCAAAAGTTTTCCATGAATAGTTAAATATTGTAGGCACTACACTTCACCCAGTTATTAAAATAGATATTGCCAAAATTAAATTATTTTATCTCAAGCATATAAAAAAAAAGATTTATTTAATTGCTTTCTCAAAAAGAATGTTGTCTCTAACCACATCCAATAGTTTTTCTGGCTAATGGCATTCTTTGGTTTGGATAGTGGAATTACTGTTGATCTGAAATACACACCATCAGAAAATAGTGCTGTCAGTTTCAATAAAATCAAGGTTAGTTTTTAAAGAGATTGTTGAGTGATTCAGCCAGTTCAGTAAAATTCAGCTCCCACCCCCATCATTGCTAACATAAAAAGCAAGTTTAAAAAACACATATCATTCCCGCCCCCCGTTATTCTGGAATCTGTTTTTTTTGAACAAAACAGATAAAGTGCACAATGCATTTTCCAGGAGAGATCTTCCCTGCTGGCAGTTTGCAAATGCAAGGCGAAGAGCACATCAGTATCATTTGCTGCCGAATACTTTGTCCTCATCCATCCAAACCACGCACTCTGAATCAATAATAAGGCTGGCATTGATCCAAGCTGCATGCAGAACCACACACATCACAAAGCACAACATCCAGGCAAGGAGTTAGCTGCAATTTTCTGTCACTAGGTTAGCCACTGCCTTCGGTAATCTGCTCTTTGATCATTTCCAATCAACGGTGAAAATTACATTGTTGTTTGGGAGCACAAAATGGCCGCCTGTTGTGGGCTACAACACAGCAACTGAAGGGTGCAGAATCATTCTCAAAACGTAATTACAATAGACACGCATTTGTTTCAAGTTTCAGATTAAATCACCACCTATAAAAGTAGGTCAGACAAGCAGACAAAACCTCACAGTAAAGCATTAATTGATTTTAAAAGAACAATATTCATAGGACTGCTTGGGTTTCCCAATACTGAAATTGGCACATAAAATAGCTGGAATGCAGTTTTAATTGTAAGGCAACAACAGATATGCTAAAGAACAATAGCATGATGTACACTCCGCCTTTTTCCACCCACTGCTTACAAGCAACTAAATCAGGAGCTTTCCTAGGTATTAGCTCTAAGTATTAGTTCATATTTAAAATGTTCAGGTCTTCTCCACAAAATAACCTGTTCAGAATTATAAAATTCATTAGAAAAAGGGCTGGTAGACTAAGTAAGTATTTCAGTATCAGTAGTTAAGGCAGTAGGACCACTGGTCCTATTGGAATTTCAAGTTATATGTCATATAATCAGTGAAAACTGGACTATCAGCTTCAAATTGTAGGAATGAGCAGATGTCACAAGAGTTTTCAAGAACGCATAACTAAACTGTTACTGGCTCTGAGTGAGTTACACCGCATTCGTGATTTATCTCTCGATCTGAGAATGAGATGCAAAACCCGATGAAGTTAGCCCGCAACATCAGCAGCTACAGCCCCATCCTTCATTCACGTCCTTGCTATTTAATTTGAGGGTTTCCGTTGCTTTCTCAGTGAACACTGGCCCACCGTGCCTCAGCATCAACTCCGTAGCCATTTTGATAAAAGCCTCTTCCACATTGCTAGAATCTTTGGCGGAAGTTTCTAATACAGAGACGATATCATAGTGATCTGCAAGAGTTTGGGCTTCTTGGTATTCAACCTCTCGTAAATCTTCCATATCAGACTTGTTCCCTGCAACGAGAAACAAAAGTATTTTACTAAATGAATGTAAGGTTAGTTTATTCTTATGTATGGATGTCGACCAGTTTATCAAAACTGATGCAGCTCAGAGGCCTGCATGGCAAAAAGTCATCATTACATTTATTTGCTCGGCTCCATATTCCTTTTTTTCTTTAAACAGTGATCACTCATTTCTGTTGATATTTTGAACCGGTTGGACTGTCTCTGCAGGCAGAAATTAACAAATGACACAGCGCTGGGTTGAATTGAAATGAATATGCCTGGATTGTTTTGTTGGTTTGGTGTTTTATGTTCCGTGTTTTCCCACACGATTTGTTCTTTTCTTGTGTGTGTTTGGAGTTTGATGTTTTTCTTTGAACGGGTTCCATAGTTCACTTTCTTTGTTTCATGGCTGTCTGGAGAAGACAAATCTCAGGGTTTGTACTGCTTATGTACTTTGATAATAAATATACTCTGAACTTAATGTGGGATTTTTGGCTCCAAAAGTTCTAAGGAACTTCTCCTGCTGTCTGTTCCAAGTTTCTTGCATTATGGCTCCTTGTTCTAAAGAAATGAATTTCATTTGTGCATCTATCACAACCTCTAGATGCCCGACTTGCTTCACAGCCAACAGTGTCTTTGGGATGCAATCATTTCTGCATCCAAACTATACACAGCAAGTTCACACTGACAAACGATTCAGGGTTAAACGGAGCCCTGAACAATAGGGGCAACTCCCCTCCTCATCTTCAACATGGTCGTCTGACAGAAGAAAATAAAAATAGGGCACAAGAAACTGCAGAAAAAACTAGGCCTCTATTTGATACATTGGGAAAATGGCAGCTTGGACAATGCAGCAACCCCTCTTTAAAACAAACATATCCACCGGAGTAATTGACCAGTGGAAGCCCAAGTTCAGTGTGTTGAGTGATCCAGCTCATGAAAGTCTGACAAACAGAACGAGGGGTAACCTTTAGGGGAGAAATGGTGGAACTGCACGTCTCAGAAGTAACACTGATAACATTCAGATTAGGCTGGCGGAGTAACAGATATCAGAGCATTGTGGTGAAATTGCTTGTCTGACTGGAGGAAGGCTTACAGGGGCCAGTGATGCAGCCACTGCTTTTACTGATCTATTTTCATGACCTGAATTGGGAGTACAAATCCACAATTTCTAAGACCTTAAGATATAGAAGCAGAATTAGGCCATGTAGCCCATCGAGTCTGCTCCGCTATCTCATCATGGCTGATCCATTTCCCCCTCAGTCCCAATATCCTGCCTTCTCCCTGTAACCCTTCATGCCCTGATTAATCAAGAATTTTATCAACCTCAGCCTTATATATACATAAAGATTTGCTGCCACAGGCAGCTATAGAGGCCGAATTCCACAGATTCACCACTCTCTGGCTAAAGAAATTCCTCATTTCCATTCTAAAAGGACATCCCTCTATTCTAAGGCTGTGCCTTCTGGTTCTAGACTTGCTTCACCATAGGAAATGTCCTCTCCACATCCACTCTACCAAGGACTTTCAACATCTGATAGATTTCAATAAGATCCTAGCTTATCCTTCTGAATTCCAGTGAGCACAGGCCCAAAGCCATCAATCAGTCCTCAATGATAAGCCTTTCATTCCTGGAGTTATTCTCATGAACGTCCTCTGGACCCTCTCCAATGACAGCACATCCCTTCTTAGATAAGGGGCCCAAAACTACTCCAGGGCCTGTGGAACAAGCAGGATGTTTGGTAGAAGAAGCATTCTGTGGAAAACTGGCAAGATAGGAAGAATTAACAGCATCAAGATTGAATAAAATTGATAATAAAGGGCTGAGAGAGCAGAAGAACCCAGATGTGCGTGTGCACAATTAATTGAAAATGATAACACATTTTGAGAAAGCAGAAAGTAAGGCGCACACAGTTCTGGGCTCCATCAACAGGCAGAGCACAAAACTTGTGCTGAACCTGATCTGGTTTCCACTGAAGAATTGTGTTTGCTGCCACATCATGGGAAGAATGTAAGCAAGTTAAAAAACAAGGAAAAAGGAAAGGTACGTCGCACCCGGAGTTTCTCCAGTTAGCGGACCATTTCCCTCCACGCCTCTCTGACGTAGTGGGGAACCCCGTACGAGGCAAGTTACAGCAGTGGTTTGCCACTGCCTTCTGCCGGGTGAGTTTCCAAAGAGATCACCAGCTCGTAACCCAGAACGGATGGAAAGCGTGCAGGGGAGCCGGCTGGATTCGAACTCGGGACCTTTCGTCCCAAAGTCCAGCACTGATGCCACTACGCCACCAGCCGAGTCTTAAAAAACAAGGTCCAGGAAAAAAACTACAAAAAAATGATGCCTCGGATGAGGAACTTCAGTTGCAAGACCAAAGAGATAGATGCTTTTCTTTAAAAGCAGGCTGAAAGGAAATTTGATGAAAGTAAATAAAAACATAAGAAATAAGAGCAGAAGTAGGCCATCCGGCCCATCAAGCCTGCCCTGCCATTCAATAAGATCATGGCTGATCTGGCCATGGACTCATCTCCACCCAGCTGCCTCTTCCCCATAACCCTTAATTCCTCTACTATGCAAAAATCTATCAAACCTTGTCTTAAATATATTTGCTGAGGAAGCCTCCACTGCTTCATTGGGTAGAGAATTCCATAGATTCACCACTCTCAGAGAAAAGCTGTTCTTCCTCATCTCCATCCTAAATCTACTCCCCCGAATCTTGAGGCTTTGTCCCCTAGTTCTAGTCTCACCCACCAGTGGAAACAACCTTCCTGCCTCTATCTTATCTATCCCTTTCATAATTTTATATGTTTCTATAAGATCACTTCTCATTCTTCTGAATTCCAGTGAGTACAGTCCCATGCAACTCAATCTCTCCTCATAGTCTAACCCCCTCATCTCTGGAATCAACCTGGTGAACCTCCTCTGCACCACCTCCAAAGCTAGTATATCCTTCCTTAAGTAAGGAGACCAGAACTGTGTGCAGTACTCCAGGTGCGGCCTCACCTGTACCCTGTACAGTTGCAGCATAACCTCCCTGCTCTTAAATTCAATCCTTTTAGCAATGAAGGCCAACGTTCCATTTGCCTTCTTGACAGCCTGCTGCACCTGCAAACCAACCTTTTGTGATTCATACACAAGCACTCACAAGTCCCTCGGCACAGCAGCATGCTGCAATTTTTTACCATTTAAATAACAATCTGTTCTTTCATTTTGCCTTCCTAAGTGGATGACCTTGCATTTACCAACATTGTACTCCATCTACAAGACCCTTGCCCACGCACTATCTATATCTCTCCGTAGACTTTCCAAATCTTCTGCACAATTTGCTTTCCCACTCAATTTAGTATCATCAGCAAACTTAGATATACTGCACTCAGTCTCCTCTTCCAGATTGTTTAATGTATATCGTGAACAGTTGTGGCCCAGCACTGACCCCTGCAGCACATCACTCACCACTGATTGCCAACCACAGTAACACCCACGCATCTAACTCTCTGCTTTCTATTAGTTAACCAATCCTCTATCCATGCTATACGTCACCCCCAACTCTGTGCATCCTTACTTTATGGATGTCTTTTATGTGGCAACTTATCGAACGCCTTCTGAAAATCCAAGTAAATAACGTCTATCTGTTCCCCTCTATCCACTGCGCCTGTTACATCCTCGAAGAACTCCAGTAAGTTTGTCAAAGAGGACCTGCCTTTGCTGAATCCACGCTGCATCTGCTTGATGGATCCATTTCTTTCCAGATGTCTCGCTATTGCTTCTTTAATGATAGCTTCAAGCATTTTCCCAACTACAGATGTTATACTAACTGGCCTATAGTTACCTGCCTTTTGCCTACATCCTATTTTGAACAGTGGCGTGACATTCACGGTCTTCCACTGTTCAAAAAATTTTGGTAAATCATCACCAAAGGCTCTACCATAGCTCCTGCCACTTTCTTTCAGTACCCTGGGATGCATTCCATCAGGACCAGGGGACTTATCTATCTTCATGCCCACAAGTTTGCTCAGCACTATCACTTTAGGGATAGTTATTGTATTGAGGTCCTCACCTCCCATCGCATCCATAACATCTCACTTTGGCATGTTAGACGCATCCCCTACCATGAAGACCGACACAAAATAGTCATTCAAAACCTTGGGCATTTCCTCGTTTTTCAGTATCAATTCCCCCTTCTCGTCCTCCAAGGGACCTAATTCACTTTAGTCACCCTTTTCCGCTTTATATAATTATAAAAACTTCTACTATCCTTTTTTATATATTTTGTGCTAGCTTATTTTCATAATCTAGCTTCCTTTTCTTTATTGCTCGCTTCGTGGTACTTTGTGAATTTTAAAGTTTTCCCAATCCTCCAGTTTCCTACTACTCTTGGCGATTTTGTATGCATGAGTTTTTAGTTTGATGTCTTCTTTTATTTCCTCAGTTATCCAAGATTGGCTCTCCTCACCCTTACTGTCCTTGATTTTAACTGCAACATACTTTTGTTGAGCACCGTGAAAAATCTTTGGAAGCCTTCCACTGTTCCTCAACTGTCGCACCATTTGGCCTGTGTTCCCAGTCTATACTAGCCAAATCTTCCCTCATCCCATTGCAGTCTCCATTGTTTAGGCATAATACACTGGTTTTAGATTGATCTATTGCACCCTCCATTTGTATGAGAAATTCAATCACACTATGATTTCAATCACTCTTTCCAGGAGTATCCCCAACTACAAGATCACTAATTTTACCCGTTTCATTGCACAGGACCAGATCTAAGATAGCACGTACCCTTGTAGGTTCAGTAACATGCTGTTCAAGAAAGCAGTCACAGATGCATTCTATGAAGCCCTCCTTAAGACTGCCTTGACCAACTCAACTCACCCAATCTGTGTGCAAGTTAAAGTCCACCACGATAACTGCTGTTCCATTCTTACATACCTCAGGTATTTCTTTGTTTATTGCACATGCCACTATAATGTTATTATTCGGTGGCCAATAGACAACTCCCACCAGTGATTTTTTCCCTTTATGACTCCTAATCTCTACCCAGATGGATTCAACGTTCTGCTCCTTATATCGTCTTGTGAGAGATCTTATATCGTCTCTCACTATCGTCCTGATCTCATCTTTAATTAAAAGTGCTACCCCACCAACCTTACCTTCCTGCCTATCCTTCCGTTATTACCTGATATCCTTGGATATTTAATTCCCAATTCTCTTCACCCTGCAACCATGTTTCTGTAATGGTCACTAAATCATACCTCTTTATACTGATTTGAGCCACAAGTTCAATGCCCTACCTCCCCCTTGTACTCCATCCATTATTTATTTATATACACACATTCTTTTTCTCTCTCTCCTTTTTCTCCCTCTGTCCCTCTCACTATACCCCTTGCCCATCCTCTGGGCTTTGTCCCCCTCCCCCTTTTCCTTCTCCCTGGGCCTCCTGTCCCATGATCCTCTCATATCCCTTTTGCCAATCACCTGTCCAGCTCTTGGCTCCATCCCTCCGCTCCTGTCTTCTCCTATCATTTTGGATCTCCCCCTCCCTCTCTCAAATCTCTTACTAGCTCTTCCTTCAGTTAGTCCTGACGAAGGGTCTCGGCCCGAAACGTCAACTACCTCTTCCTAGAGATGCTGCCTGGCCTGCTGTGTTCACCAGCAACTTTGATGTGTGTTGCACAAGTTCACTGACCCTGTTTCAAATACTATGCGCTTTCAAATAAAGTGCCCTTACACTCATCGTGCTTTTAAAACATTGTAATCCTTTACTCTTTTGCACTTTTCTTCACTCCACTCTTAGTTTTCTCTTTTTAATCTTTTGTTTTTTCTTTATTCATACTTCTCCAATCTGTTGAACTCACCCCCCTATTTAGTTGAAATCCCTATCCACGGCCCTAGCTATGCAATTCGCCAGGATCCAGGTCCCATCACGGTTCAGGTGGAGCCCGTCCCATTGGTACAGCTCCCTCCTTCCCCAATACTGGTGCCAATTCCCCATGAATTCAAACCCACTTCTCCCACACCAATCCTTGAGCTACGCACTTAACTCTCTAATCTTCTTGACCCTGTGCCAATCTGCACGTGGCTCAGGTAGTAATCCAGAGATAACTACCTTTTCGATTCTGCCTTTTAAAACTTAGTCCCTAGCTGCTCAAATTCCCTCAGCAGAACGTTTTTCCTCATTTTACCTATGTCGTTGGTACCCACATGCACCACGACAACTGGATCTTTCCCCTCCCATTGCAAATTCCTCTGCAAGTCAGATAAGATGTCCTGAACCCGGGCACCAGGCTGGCAACACAGCCTTCGGGATGCTCTATCCTCGCAACAGAGAACTCTATTCCCCTGACTTTATTATCCCCAATTACCACATGTCTCTCAATCCCTCTCTTGAATGCCTCCACTATGGTGCCACCTCCTTCCTACAGCCCCCACTCTCATCCACACAGGGTGCAAAAATCTCAGACATGATGGACAAGCTCAAGGGCTGAGGCTCCTCCAGCACTGTCTCTTGGATCCCACTACCCATCTCAGTCGCAGTCACACCCTCTTGTCCCTGACCACAGACCGAATTTGAGGCAGCTAATCTAATGGGTGTGACTACCTCCTGAAACAGAATCCAGGTAACTCTCCCCCTCCCTGATGTGCCGTAGTGTTTGAACCTCAGATTCCAGGTCGTCAACCTTGAGCCCGAGTTCCTCGAGCAACCAACACTTGCTGCAGATGTGGTCACCAGGAACCACAATGGGGTCCACCCGCTCCCACATCATGCAGCTACAGCGCATCACCCGATCCTGCATCACCCCTTTAATTAGCTGTAATTTAGTGACTTTTTAAATCAACCACTACAAAAGCCTTACTTGCTACTTACCCGTGCCTCCTCCCCAAAGCCTCAAGTTCCCACTCCTACACTGGTCCTCTCACACAATGGCCGCTCCGCTTTGACCCTGCTTTACTTTTAATTGCTCCTGCTAATGAATTGCGAATCGACTGGTCCACCGCTAATGTGCCAATCCTTGCGAAACACTCCTTTTTTAAAAACTCTTCTCCCCAACCTGCACGAAGCTCTCTCTCTTCGAATCGATTGGTCCGCCGCTAATATAAAATGATGAGGAATTCAGACAGCGGCAGGTTGTCCCCCTTTGTAAATGAAAGGTTAAAGATTAAAGGTCAGAGGCATAAAGGGGAAGATAATTAAGAATGACATGGGAGTTTTTAAAAGATAAAGAAAGCAGTGGATCATTGGAACCTGGAATGTGCTGCCTGCAAATATTGTGGAAGCAGGTACTATTGTGGACTTCATGCAGAAATTAGGTATAATGGGGAGAAAGGTTTGTAAGGTTATGGAAAAAGGGCTGGTGGAGGGTTTCATTAAATTTTGCCTATGCTAGCTCTCCTTTGTTATAAGCTTTCTATGATTGTGTAGAGATGCAACTTTACCCCTGGCAGTAACAATCCATTACTGCTAGTAACAGACAATCTAAATCATGTCTGAAGAATCCTTCAGGCAAACTTGTCAAGGTCCTTGCCACTGTCGTTCTGGCAGCAAAGAGCCAACATCCTGCACACAAGGAGCATCAACTTCCTGTCACGCAGGAAAATTCACCTGGTGAATCTTCACCAAGTCAGAAGTTCCAAAGATGCAACAACTCTCAATTGAGAGGAAGAACCCATCGGTAACAAGAAAGATTAATGGAACTTACTTTTTGATATTAACACAATTAAAAAAAACAAAACACTATTAGGGAAAGTTTGCAGATGCTGAAAATCCAGAGCAAAACACACACAAAATTCTGGAGGAACTCAGCAGGTCAGGCAGCATCTGTGGAAATAAATAAACAGTCGATGTTTTGGGCCGAGACCCTTCTTCAGGACCGAGAAGGAAGGAGGAAGATGCAGGAATAAAAAGGTAAGGTTTTCCACTGTTGAATTTTAATTCTTACAGCAACTTAACCCTTAGTAATAATGGTCCACATGAACAAACGGACAAAATGCATCTCATAGACGCTATGTTTGGCTGAAAATTTTCAAGAAAAATTCCAAAACGTGCATGTTCTAATAAGTTAAGATTACGCTTTTTCCTAGACTGAGTATTTTTCCAAGAGATATTACCAGAACCGGACAGCTTTGATTGTCAGTTAGCCAGAGCTGTGGCCTGGACAAACATTAAAGCAGTTCATTACTGGCCCACAGGAGGAACAACACACCACTGGATTCAATAGCCAAGTTCTGTAGAGCCACAACATGGCCTCCTGGCCGTTATACTTAGCACCCTGACCAATGTCATTCACCTTCATTACCACGTTATCTACTTTCTCCATCCAATCTGCCCCTTCTGGGGAGCTCAGAACTTTGACCCAATGATCCCTTCGTACAGGTCCTTATTGATCAGGAGCTGGCTCTGACAACATTGACCATGTCCGTGAGGAAATGGAGATGACTCTGGTTTGTTGCTCCTGTGGTGGATCGAAAAGATACATCCTGCAGGCCGTATAATGGCCACCCACTGCATGGCCCTTCAGAGCTCTGTTTATATTAACATACTGTTTTTATCATCCTTCAGAGCATAAAATGTATTTTTAAAAATCAATAATATACACACATAAAACTAGGTTTGTTTTTAATTCGAAAGACCAAAGGAATTACTCTCTTCAGTATGTACTTTTTGTACTTTTGGTTGTGGAAACACGACTAAACTCTTCTCAGGCTTCCAGCCGGGTATCGCTTTTAACCAACGTTTCGATGACAAACTCTGCCATCTTCATCATGGATGAAGCCTGGACACGTCTAGTCTGGTAGTATTTATACCCCCGTCGTCCGTCCCTCCTGATTGATTAGTCCTCATCCAATCAGTTTTCCACTCTCCCACCTTGCCTACAATCTTACTTAGAACGAGACCTTCACTTTTGTACCTTTGTTAGAATTCTTTTCCTCTAGTTTTATTTCAATGACCCCTTCACCAGGCAGTCCCAAAAGCCATTGGCATGGCACAGTAGTTTTGTACCTAAATCAATTCTATGGCCATTGTGAATGGAATGATTTATCAGCACATTGCACTATACTGAAACCCCCATTTTAGTTCCACTTAATAATCCTTTTTACAGAGCTAATGCAGGGTTTAGTTCAAAATTATATGCAAAATTAATCAGGCCCTTTTTAAAACACTTAAGTAAAAATACAAATTTTATATTCAGGAGTTTATGAATATGTGCTACTAAATCAGACTTGTGCTCTGATGATCTAACAGGAGCAGAAAGTAAACCTCTTTCCCATCATTTAAACAAAGAGTTCCCAACCTGGTTCCACAGACCCTTTGGTCCGTGGCATAAAAAAAAGGTAGGAAACCCATAACTTAAACCTTCACTGACAATAAGGCTCTCCGGCTGGCCCTTTATTTGGTGCACAATGATCACAGAAAGATACAAGTGAAATGGCTGGGCTGGACATGACCCCACTCCAGTACACATTGGGCTTGGTTTACAATGAGTTATTTTAACCAACTGAAGGTCCAAAACACCTGAGACGGTTGTAAAATAGAGGCCCTTAAGGTCAATGCGTCCATACCATCAAGATGTCTAACTGATTGGTGACAACACAAAAAATTGTCAGCTGTGAATAGTGAGGAAGGCTGTCAATGGATTCAACAGGATATAAACCAGCTGGAAGTATGGGCAGAGAAATGGCAGATGGAGTTTAATCCACACAAGTGTGAAGTGTTGCATCTTGGGAGCTCAAATTTAAGAGGAAGGTATAAATGGCTGGCAGTTAAGGAGCACTGATACACAGAGGGATCATTGGGTCAAAGTTCTGAGCTGCCCTGGAGAAGCAGATAGGGTGGAAAAAGTAGACTGGGTGGTAAAGAAGGTGAATGGCATTGGTCAGGACGCCATGTTGTGGCTCTATAAAACTCTGTTTAGGCCACATTTGGGTTATTGTGTGCAGTTGTGATCACCACATTACAGGAAAGATGTGGAACCTTATCTCTGAGGTCTTTTATAATTAATAATGTTAATAATTTCCCTACAACTACTGATGGTTTAGAAGGTTTTGAGGGCAAATTGTGAAACACTGATAAGTCAATATTATCTTCTGGGCACAAATGCAGCCTAGCTGGTGGCCTGCTGGGAAAAAAAAACTTCAGTTTTAATCTCAGTTCATTTAGAGTGGCAGAATTATCAAAGCATTACAACACAGGACACGGCCGATTGGCCCATCACATCCGCGTTGGACCTATTACCCTGCAGAACCTTTACTTTCCCCTTAAATTTTCAAACATTTCCCCAATACCCTCTTAAAAACTGCAAGTTAATCTGCATGAACCCCTCTGCCGTACAATGCATTTCTTATCATAACTACTTGCCACGTTTAAAAAAAAACAAACTCTTCACAACTTCCATGGATCGTCAGCCAATCGGATGAGATCAGTGCCCGCCGGTGCTCAACACTTCTCCAGTTGGGAGTTCCTCACGTTTGACTGACTCCAGATCATCATAATCTTGTACCCGGCATCAAATCTCATCTGAACATCCTCACCACTCCTTTCAGAACTACAACACTACTTCTTTAAGGTCAAGCAACAAATGGTGACATTCATCCACTGACACCCCATTTCAGGCAGGTGGGGATGATCACAGTCCAATACAGCAGTTGCAATGTACAGCAAAGCGAGAAGCTACAGAGGGTGACAATTGTTAAGTTCTTCTAAAACTTGCGTACAATATTTGTCCATTCTATATAAATACGCACATTACATTTATATATGCACACATATATAGCCATCACCATCTTATGAACCAAATTCATTAACTATTTCACTGCACTTGCCTGCACAACTAAATGCAGGGTTTAGTTCACAATTATATGCAAAAATAATCAGGTCCTTGTAAAAACCCATTCTTCTTGCCTGATTCCTTCCTCTCCAGTCCTTTACTTTTCCTTTCCACCTGGCGTTACCCATCACCTTCGAGCTATTTTTCCTCCCCCCACCTTTTTACTCTGACGTCTTCCCCCTTTCTTTCCAGTGCTGAAGAAGGATCTCAGTCTGTTTATTAATTTTCATAGATGCTGCCTGATTAATTGAGTTCCTCTGGGTGTGTGTGTGTGTGTGTGTGTGTGTGTGTGTGTGTGTTGGTGTCCAAGTAAAAATACAAGTATTAGAATCAGGAGTTTAAGAAAATGTGTTACTGAATCAGATTCATGCTCTAACGATCTAAAAGAAAAGCAGAAAGTAAACCTCATTCCCATTATTTAAACCATCACTGGCAACCCGTCTCTCAGACTGGCCCTTTGTTTGCTGCACAACCATTACAGCAAGATACAAGTCAAAAGGCTGGGCTGCAAATGCCCCCCGCTCCAGTATACATCACTTGAAGTTTACACTTCGTTATTTTAATCAACTGAAGGTCCGAAACTCTTGAGATTGTTATACAAGAGAGGCTCTCTCTCAATGTAGCAAAACAGTTTTACAACACAGAAGCCGGCTTTTAAGCTCAACCTGTCCTTACCAACCAAGATGTCTATCTGAGCTAGTTCCATGGTATCGTTGTAATACCCAGAAACCACCTGCCCCAATATTTAAATGAGGAAGAAAATCCATCTGATATCATTTCAGAAACAAAAAATGAACATTTTAGTTAAACAAGTGTTTCACACAGATGAGCCACCTTCTCAGAGGGGAGGACATGCTGCTGATGAAACAACCTGAGGTAATAGCAAATCAGCAGCATTCAGTGTAAGGAGAATTACATCACTGATTCCTGTCATGCAAGTCCTAACTCCAAAAAACAGCATCAGTCAAAGTCCCCAGACTCCCCGCACTGCTTTCACATCAGCACGACTTTTTTTCCCCTTTGGCGTTTCTGTTCTCAAATTCTCTATTCTAATTATGAATAAGAATGGCAACCACAAGAAAATCTGCAGATGCTGGAAATCGAAAGCAACACACACACACACAAAATGCCGGAGGAACTCAGCAGGTCAGGCAGCATCTGTGGAGGGAAATGGACAGTCGATGTTTCAAATCAAAATCCTCCACTGGGACTGATAGACAACTGGATTCCTATCCATAATCGTGCTCCTACCAGACAGCATACGTCACTTGCTCTTTCACATCATCATCATTATGTGCCGTGCCATATGACATCATCATTATGTGCCATGTCGTATGACGACCATGGTCTCCATGGCCATGATTGTTTTCGGCAAATTCTTCTACAGAAGTGGTTTGCCATCGTGTTCTTCTAGGCACTGTCTTTACAGGATGGGTGACTCCAGCCATCATTAATCCTCTTCAGAGATTGTCTGCCTGGCATCAGTGGTGGCATAACCAGGACTATTGATAAGCACCAGCTGCTCGAATGACCATCCACCACCTGCTAGCAGAGGGAGGGAGCACCTTGGTAGTGATGCATCTATACCCCGCCAGCGTTCTCATACCTCTCCAATATACATGTATTTCAGTACTAATTGTGCACACATAGAATACTTACAAATGTACTATGACATAGAGCACCACAGCACAGAAATAGGCCTTTAACATAAGAAATAGGAGCAGGAGTAGGCCATCTGGCCCATCGAGCTTGCTCTGCCAATCAAAAAGATCATGGCTGATCTGGCCATGGACTCATCTCCACTTACCTGCCTTTTCCCCATAATCCTTAATTCCCCTACTATGCAAAAATCTATCCAACCTTGTCCTAAATATATTTACTGAGGAAGCCTCCACTGCTTCATTGGGCAGAGAGTTCCACAGATTCACCAGTCTCTGGGAATAGCAGTTCCTCCTCATCTCCATCCTAAGTCTACTCCTCCGAATCTTGAGGCTATGTCCCCTAGTTCTAGTCTCACCTACCAGTGGAAACAACCTTCTTGCTTCTATCTTATCTATCCCTTTCATAATTTTGTATGTTTCTATAAGATCTCCTCTCATTCTTCTGAATTCCAGCGAGTACAGTCCCAGGCGACTCAAACTCTCCTCATAATCCAAACCCCTCATCTCTGGAATCAACCTGATGAACCTCCTCTGCACTGTCTTCAAAGACAGCACACCCTTCCTCAAGTAAGGAGACCAGAACTGCACGCAGTACTCCAGGTGTGGCCTCACCTGTACCCTGTACAGTTGTGGCATAACCTCCATGCTCTTAGCTTCAATTCCTATAGCAATAAAGGCCAACATTCCATTTGCCTTCTTGATAGCCTGCTGCAAACCATTCAGCCCATCTAGTCCAGGCTGAACCATTATTCTGCCTCATCCCATTGACCCTCCCCTGCCCCCCCACCCCCGGCCACCTGAACCCACAGCCCTCCATACCCCTCCTGTCCATGTACTTTCCCAAACGGTAAAATTGGTAAAGATTCACCTCTTTAGCTGTTCACTCTACATATGAGAATTTTCCAGATTTGATCACCTGAACAGGAATGGAAATAAAAGGCTTACATGAACACTATCTCAGCAAGTCAAGGGGTTCTGATGGTTCCAAACTACAGGCCATTCAATGAAGTAGCTGCCTTATGAAGTCCTGCCACGATGGCTTCCTGAGGGCACCAGAGGCATTCAGCATGAAGGGTGTATGAATTGAAGCAATTGAAAGACTGAATGTGAACTTCACACAGAACAAGACAGGATGTTCTAGTCGCAGGGAGGTTGCTAAGTGTTCCTGACAATTTCCTTATCTGAGGTCTCCGTCGATCAGAGTTGACCATGGATGTTGTGTCCTAGCTGTCTAGATACGCAAGCCTGGGCAGTAGGATATGGAGAGGCTGTTGCCCATGTAGCACGTTCCCCCTCTCCAAGCTGAGGAACCCAAAGGAACGGCAGAGACTGACACAGTGTTGCAGGAGTTGCCAGTCAGCACTGAACTCAATGTAGGACTGCCTTAGGGACTCCAGCTCTGGATCTTTCCCTCGGGGTTTACTCCCGAAGCTTTCCCCATGACTGGGTATAGACGCAAGTCAGCTGAGGTTTGAGATCAGTCTTCCTTTTCCTGGATGAGCTCCCAACCACGGCTGACGAGCCCCATCTGCCCCAAGCGACTGGTTTTAAGGTACCAGAAACACTCCTTCGCCCTTTCTCCTGTCAGTAGAAACGGTTCCGCCAGGCTTAGTAACTAAGCTACACGTGAAGGCCAGGAGCTGGACCTGGTTGTCAGAGGCTATATGAGGCACACGCCATTGGGAGCTTTTAATAGGTAGTGGGAGCTTGTTCCCATTACCACCCGAGGCTATATCCTTATCACTGTATATTAAAACACACCACCGTAAATTGTTAGGGTGTCTCAACGGTAGCTGGCCAACTGCTGATGGACTGCACCGGGGAACCCTATACATTTAAGGCATTTACTGTGCTGGGGTAGTAAGGAGTTTGCATCATTTAAAATGCTAAAGGATTGATAAAATTGTAACATGCTGCAAGTTTCATGAAAATACTGGCCGCCTTTTGCACTGCCTCTCTTTTTTTTCTTCTGTAAGACACAAAGTCATTGGAGTTCTGCTCTTTGATTTAGAGGCATATGATGGAGATTTCTGCATGTAAATAAACAGAATTGTGGGAAGGGAGAGAAGGTCAACAGTATAGTGGACCTTAAAGCATTTGCCTTTCTCAATTATCTCATTTGTTTCTGCTCCAAATTTGAAAATGTGCTGTCTCATCCAACCCATGTTAACAAAAACAGCAACCGCATCCAGTCATCAAAGTGAGCAGAATCTACACTGCAGTGAACTTGCAAAGATTTATAAAAGTCCCAGTGCAAGCCGCCAGTCTTCTATCTCCATTCCCGATATCCAATCAAAATCCTTCTCATGTGCTCCCATCATTCCCAATATCCAATCAGTGTCCTTCTCATGTGCTCCCTCATTCCTGATATCCAATCAGTGTCCTTCTCATGTGCTCCCTCATTCCCGATATCCAATCGGTGTCCTTCTCATGTGCTCCCTCATTCCTGATATCCAATCAGTGTTCTCCTCATGTACTCCCTCATTCCCAGTATCCAATCAGTATCCCTCTCCTGTACACCCCTCACCTGGTGCCAGGAGGACAGAGGTCCCTGACATGCACAAGGGGAAATACCTGGGCACAACCAAAGCACACACTGTAATCCACGCTGCCAATGCACTGACGCTTCATTTAAGATGAAGTGTAGCAAAATTGTTGCAGAGAAATGCAACTTATGCAAGGATAAAGCTGCAGCTATTAATACTGGTGCTCACTTTCCTGGCCAGGGAATGGGTATTCACAAGCACGATTCCAATCTACTTACTCCATAGATGAGAAAATGACCAATTAATCATCGTGTAATATTCAAACCTGCAAATAAACCTACCTATTAATAACTGTACAATGTTTGAGCCTGAATATTTCTTCACGTCCTCTATCCACTGAGGCACAGATGCAAACGTTCCTCTTTTGCTAATGTCATAAGCGATAATTGCACCATTAGCACTTCGATAATAACTCTGTGTAATTGTTCTAAATCGTTCTTGTCCAGCTGTGTCCCATATCTGCAACTGGAAGACAAACGGAAAGCACGTGAATGTTAAATGATCAATAAAGCAATGGCGGTGCTCAGCAGGGGGTAGTATTGAGTTCGCTTTACCATATTTCCCTTTTTGACAATGGATGATGAAAGACAGATGCAATTTTAGAATCTGAGACTCTGAACTAATTGGGTTGCTGCCGGATTTTGGTATTTCCCTTTTAACGGAATAATTCCCAAACAGGTAGGGGCACTTCACATCTGAAGCTGACACGGTAAACCAATTGTGGGAGATATAAAGGACCGGGGTAAATTCAGCAGATTTGAAAGTACAGGCAAAACAACAAAAAGCTATTTATGAAAATCCTGCCGGATAGGAGGTATTAGTAGAACTCGCGCTGTTTCTGTGTTGTGCACATTTCAGAAGAGGTCACCAGACCAGAATTTAACTTTTTGTTATTCTCTCTCTCTCACTGCCAGCATTGTCTAACCTGCTCAATATTTCTAGCATTTTGTGTTTCTTTTCAGATTTCCAGCATCCGGGAATATCTGACCCTCAAATTTAAAAAAAAAGCCCAAAGCAGCTTACTGTTCAAAAGTAAAATATTGTATAACAGAAAAGACAATCGATGGGAACTTAAATGATGAAATGGAACCACCAGCTCAGAGGTGGCTCAAATACTAAAGCACAGACCTTGACCTGTCTGTCATTGTAATCTAACTGAAATAACCTAAGCCATATGATTAACCATAAAGACATTATAAGCTTCAAAACAAAACCACTGATGTGTATTCTGATTCAAACTATTAAAGCAGAACTGGATTGATTTTAAAACTGGGTGTTTGCTTTAAAGTATATTTGAAAATTTTAAATAGATATTTAAGAAAAATTCTGGAAACAGATTGTGCTGCCTCAGGGAGTGTTATAAAACACGTAAGATACAAAAACAGAAAACACAGATGCAAAAACAAAGTTTTGAAAGCACCATGGGACTTTATATTGATTAATCTGATTACTTAGTAACCTGTTCTGTGTACTGAGCACAGAACTCAGTTCGCCTTTTTTTCTTGTCCAGTTTCATGCTGCCAAGTAGCTGCAGGCACGGATAAAAATAAGCAAAACGATTTCTAACTTCCTCTTTTTGACTCTATAACCACAAAAACTTTCATCTTGTCAATTCACGGTATAACGTTTAAAAAAAAACCAAACAATTTCCTCTCTGTTTAGGCACGGAATCCGGCCATTCGGCCCATCAACCCTCAAACTTTGATTGATGGATTATTCCCATAATCCAGACTTCTCTCTTCAGGAAACGGTATAGAGAATCGGGTCTTCGGTTATAACCCGAAATTACACATTTCTCTAACCATCACATTGCGATAATACTTTGCAAAACGGTCCATTCAACAAGAAACAAACTTATACATGAACATCACGTGTAATTCAAAAATATAATTGCCCGGGGTTGCAGTTTTATCGATTTAAGTGTGGATCATTATTTAGAAATAAGGGAGAGACGCCGAGCTATTGCCGGTGCCCAGGGCTGAATGAAGGGGCACGGGATCCACACTTCACTTCACTCCCATTCCAACACAAACATCTCTGCGAAGGGTCAGCGAGTCAGGCTGCACCCGTGCAGACAGGTACAGAAACTCCGCTCCTCTCCCCGCACATGCTGCCCGACCAGCCGAGTCTCTGCAGCTTTTTGACTTGTTCTCGTTTCCGACCCACCCCGACACCTCACTCACCTTCACCCGCTTGCCCTGGATCTCCAAGGTTTTCATTGTGAAGTCCACCCCGATCGTGTTGCCCTGCCTTTCCACGAAGATGCCCGACTTGAAGCGCTGTACGACGCAGGTCTTGCCAACGCCGGCGTCTCCGATCAGCACCACCTTGAACAGAAAGTCGAACGACTCGTCCGGATCCACCGGCCCCGCCATCGCTGACGGGCTACCAACCACCCCCGCCCAAGGGCTGACGGCCCCCCGCGCTGGTAACGCCGACTAAAAGGGCGACGATAATAAAAAGCCGCGCCAAGCTGTGCCCATGACGTGGATGCAAAACCCCGGAACTGATAATACGGAAGGAAGGCCACAAGGACCTCCACCAAACGCCCACTTCAGCGCCTGAACGCAGTAACATGCGAGGGATAGGGCGCTTTCACCTGCTGGCCCCTGAGCGCCTTCAAGACCCATTACCGCGCCCCCTAGAGACACATGAAGACCAGCGAAATCGCAGTTCTGCCCCCTTTCCCTAATAGAAACAATGCAAAATAAAACACATTTTAACGATGCATGTTTTGTGAACAAAGATACCTAGAAAGAGTAAATGGAATTGATTTTTAATAATTTAACAGACAAACGACGTCGTTTCTCGCTGATGCTGCCTGATGTGATCTGTTTCCGCCATGTTTAATAGAGTTCAGATTTCCAGGACTCTGTGTTCGTTTATTCTATTAAACTATCGTTGATACAGTTTCTAGCACATTAACGTAGAATGTCAAGATCTCCTCTTTTTTTCCCAGTTATAAAATAGAATCCCGTTGACCAAAATGTGTTTAATTTGCACAGAGGGAGTTCAAAGTTCAAGTTCGCGATTTATCAATTTTGACTTTCCAAATTACTTGCATCAAACTATACACTCTCAATAGGTCGCCAGTATCCTCATCTAAGCTTCTCAAGCTCTGATGAATAGTTGGATTAAAATGATTGAAAGTAGAAATCTGAAAAACACAGGGAATGATTTGCTCTGACCAAATTGTAAATTATACAAGATTAATTATCCGACGCGTTGGTAACACTTCACAATGATTGACATTTATCTTCACCTATTCGATACGTCTGATAAATCCCCTTTCTCTTTGTTCCTCCCATAGATTTTCAAGGCCCACAAAGGAGAGTCAGGTCTGATTGCTGGCATCAAACAACTGGGACACGGCTTGGATTTAAACTCTGACCTTCTGTACTGATGTCAGGTTGTTGGAATCAGAATTATCAGCTAATTCAAACCTTGGAACTGCCTGTTAACAGATTTAAAAGTTTAGCAGGATCATCTTTTGCTGTATGCTGGTTGACTTTTTTTCTCTGGCATCAAACGCCAAGGAAGTATGTTTGTTATTTATTGATTGATTGATTGATTGAGACACAGTGTGGAATAGGTCATTCTGGCCCTTCGAGCCATGCAGCCCAGCAACCCCAGATTTAGCCCTAGATTAATCACAGGACAATTTACAATGACCAATTAACCTACCAACCGGTACGTCTTTGGACTGTGGGAGGAAACCGGAGCACCCGGAGGAAACCCACGCAGCCATGGGGAGCAGCGTCCTTACAGGCAGTAGCAGGTACAGGAGAAGATGTAATGAATTATGGCATTCCACTACCACTACCTCCTTTTATTATTTCTGGGATACTTCAGTTGTAGTGTATTTAATATTTAGTCATAGTCATACTTTATTGATCCCGAGGGAAATTGGTTTTCATTACAGTTGCACCATAAATAATTAAATAGTAATAAACCATAAATAATTAAATAGTAATATTTAAATTATGCCAGGAAATAAGTCCAGGACTAGCCTATTGGCTCAGGGTGTCTGACCCTCCAAGGGAGGAGTTGTAAAGTTTGATGGCCACAGGCAGGAATGACTTCCTATGACGCTTTGTGCTGCATCTCGGTGGAATGAGTCTCTGGCTGAATGTACTCCTGTGCCCAACCAGTCCATTATGTAGTGGATGGGAGACATTGTCCAAGATGGCATGCAACTTGGACTGCATCCTCATATAGTTACAGTATTACTCTAATATCTCAGTAATATTGTTTGTTTACATAATTTATTATGGGTCATATGCAAGAAGTACAGGAATGGCATACGTCATTATGCCACCACGTCATATGTGAGCACCTTACCAACAGAAAAACTAAGGAGACAAATATCCCAGGCTCCTGCGTTTTCCTATCAATTAACTTCTGGAGTCTCAAAACGTAATAGGAATAAATGAAAATTTTGTCCATGCTCACACAGGAAAATATCAGCACAATGAAAGGGATGTGTGATTACTAGAATGTGAACCATTTTCTTCTCCTCATGTTTACTTGGAACACCAGTCCTCTGCCCAAAGAAATCTGAGTCTAGTGTATTCATAATTTATTTATCGAGATACAGTGGGGAGTAGGCCCTTCTAGCCAAGCTGACCGGCTACCCCTGATTTAACCCTAGCCTAATCACAGGACGATTTGCAATGACCTACCAACCAGTACACCTTTCAACTGTGGGAAGAGACCCATGCAGTCATGGGGAGGGCAAACTCCTGACAGACAGTGGAAGGAACTGGGTTGCTGTTACTGTAAAGTATTGTGCTAACCACTAGGCTATGACACAGATTTTGTGGCCCTCACTTAAAAACCTAGTTGCATTTTCTGGAAATGGTGACAGAAGTGGACCCGTTCATCGTGTGCAAGGTGGCAGCGGATTCAAATGGTACCTCCAAGCAATTGGAACGAGGGTGCGGTAGAAATTTCAAGGCAACAGGGAAAGAGATGATGAATAAGACTTACTGGAGTGCTCTCGCAGAGGGTTGTTCATTTTCATCTCTGAATCAGAATCGGAATGAGAATCAGGTGTAATATCGCTGGTCTATGTTGTGAAATTTGTTAACTTTGAGGCAGCAGTACATTGTAGTACATGATAATAGAAAAATTGTGAATTACAGTAATACACCTCCAGATGAAAATGACAAGAACGAGACAGGTCATGCCGTCTTAGACATCACTCGGATTAACAAGGTCCACGCCAATGGTTGGAGAACTGAAACCATCTGGCGAGAAATTGGCTACCGGAACAAACCACAAATGGATGAGACTGGAGAACATGGAATTAACGGAATGCCACTTTAACGTGCAAGAGAATACACCAAGCACATGTGGGGACTCTGGCAACAATGAAGACTGTCGTCCTCATTCAAGGAAAATCAACTGGTTACCCAGTGATCAAACTTTGTCAACAGAGGATTGCTCTCACGCCTTGAATTGGAAGACATACAATCACAACGCACCACAGCAACATCGCCGCAGAACTGAGCTGATCGGGAAATACGAGTTCAAACCCCACCCCCACAGCTCACAGATGCTGCAAGGGGTATTAACTTCACCTTGTACACGGGAAATGCAAGTTCGAACCTCACCTCGGAGCATATCGACGCTGGCTGTTGCAATCAGAGAGAAGATCATGGCTAAACTGGCAACTGCCAATCAATGAACTAGGCTCCCCAGATTTAGTGATAAAATTCCATCAGACAGCATGCTGGAAGCAGCCAATGAAGCAGTATTCACAAATGCAACCTCCAGCAGAACTGAGACCAATACTTGATATATGCATCAGCAGCAGCAATCCTAGAAATGCTGGGCTACCGAATGAAGTACAGTGACAGGTACTGTCATAACCCCACCCCCAGAGACGACGACTGGAAGCCAAGATGAAAACCACAAGGGCGGAGCTCAGCAGACTCACTGAGATGCAGAAAGGTGGGAAGACCAAAGACTCAACTCGGCTACCAAGGAAGTTCAGGGGTATGTCCATAGCCAAAGCCCTGGAAACTGCCAAGCAACAGTTAACAGCTCTGGCTACCAGACTACAGAGGTACACTAAGGGTGCAGAAGCCAAGCAGATAAATGCACTCTTTTCCAAAGAACCAGGGAAGGTATTTGCCCAGTTCCAGAGCAGCAACATGCCAGTACCTGAACCAACCAAAACAGCAATGGAGGAGTGCTGGAAGAGTGTATAGGAGAGAGAAGCATCACATAACAGCAGGGCCCAGTGGCTGAAAGACCTACAAGCAAGCCTCTGCAACCTCCCGGAGGAAGCACCAGTCACCAGCACAGCAAGGGGTAGCAAGTATGAAGACCTGGACATCGCCAGGGTCTGACATGATCCACCCCTATTGGCTGAAGGAACTAACAGCGTTACATACACACTGGCAGCTCAAATGAACCAGCTGCCTGAAGCAGGCTCCCACCCTGACTGGATAACTCAGGGAAGGACAGTCCTCATAATGAAGGATCGTCACAAAGGAGCAACACCATCAAACGACCGGCCTGTCAGCAACACGGAAGCTCTATCAGTCACCGTAGCTAGCCAGCTGAAGGAATGTGTGGAACTTCCTGAGGCCTGCTCGGAGGGGGATGGGTATCGCAACCTGAAGCTCCAAGCACCAACTACCGGTGTTCAAGGCAGCCATGTGAGACTCCAAGACCAGGAAAAGCAACCAAAGCACAGCTTGGATTGAAAACCAGAAAGCATTCGACTCAATGTCCCTCACATGGATCCTGGAATATGTGTCTCTGCACAGGTCAGCAAGACACTAAGGACCCTTCAGCAAGAACTCAATGGGCTGTTGGAGGACAATGCTCGAAGTGAACTCAAAACCAATCGCACAGGTGTCCACCAGATGTGGAACATACCAGGGTGATGAACTATCCCCACTGCTATTCTGCATAGGCTTGAACCTCCTCTGCCAGATCATCTCAGAGAGTGGATATGGGTACGAGTTCAAGTGTGGAGTGACCATCAGCCCCCTCCTGCACACAGATAGTATCAGGGTGTATGTCAGAAATGAAAGAGACGCTGACTCACTCATCCAGCTGACAAGGGTGTACAGCAGAGACATCGGGACGCCATTTGGACCGGAAAAGCGGGAGAATACCTCGTACAGCAGGGAGGGGACATGGAAATGGAAGTGGGTGAAGCACAGCCAGAGGCCCAGAGGCCACGGCAGGACAAGCCACCGCAGAGGACGTACCATCGCCAGATATCAGGGGTGGGTGACCTAAGAAAGTCCTACTAGCTGGACCCGGCAGGGCGGAGGGACAGCACAGAGGTGCTGTGTCATGGCTGCACAAGAGCAGACGCTGAGCACAGGAGCAACGCACGCCTGTCACACCAGACAGGACCCAAGATGCAGACTGTGCAAGGAATCTGCTGAAACCATCCAGCAGGGTGCAGGATACAGGCAGGGACAGCATGCACGGAACAGCACAACCAAGTTGCAGGAACCGTGCACAGGAACATCTGCGCTGTGTATGGACTGGACACTCCCAAGTCCAAGTGGGAAACACCTGAGATAGTGGAGATTGACAGAGCTAAGATCCTGCGGGACTTCCAAATACAGACTGGTGAGCAGGTGCTGGCCAACCAACCAGACATAGTAATACTGGACAAGGAACAGAAGAAAGCAATAGTAATAGATGTGGCAATTCTGAATGACGGTAACATCAGGAAGAAAGACTATGAGAAGCTGGAGAAATATCGGGGCTCAAAAGAGCAGATAGAAAGGACGTGGAAGGTTAAAGTCAGAGTAATCCTGCTGGTGATAGGAGCCCTTGGAGCTGTGACTCCTGAACTGGGAGAGTGGCTCCAACAAATCCCAGGAACAAATCAGAGATCTCGGTCCAGGAGAGCTCACTACTAGGGACAGCAAGGATACTGGGCCGAACCCTTAAGCTCCCAGGCCTCTGGTAGAGGATCTGAGATTGAGGGAGGAATACACATGCACACCACCCCACAAGGGGTGAGAAAAAAAGTTAAGTAAGTAGTGCAAAGAAAGTAATGAGTTAGTGTTTGTGGGTTCAATGTCCATTGAATGTTCATTATTACTCTGCAAGGGATGGGCAATGAATGCTGAGCTCAGTAATCTCCATATCCTGCACAAGTGACTGCCTTGATTTTTTTTTTTGTCTCTGTATGGGTTATTTTGCAGCTGCCACGAACAGGCAGCAAACTGGGACAGTCCTATCTAATATAATCGCAAAAAGGAAGTGGAGGAAGGGGGAAGAAGTTGATCAGGTTTTGCAGGCCACCCACCGCCAGCTGCCAGGCATTCCATCCATATCTCACTTTCACATGTGAAAAGAAGAAATTTATATTCCCTAAAATGATGGTGAAACACAAGGTTATTGGTGCCGTTAAATTTGAACTGTTAGACGGACTGCATTGCTGGGCTCTTTTTCAGAATTGCCATGCCTATTCTGTGATATGTTTTCATTGACACTGCAGGGGCCAAAGTACTAAATGATTTGTCAATGTACCCTAAAAAAAAGGAATTGTCCAAATGTAGTTGTAGGAATCTCTTGTTTTGAATCTTCCCAGCTGTCTGCATGGGTCAGCAGGCGGACGTGAGCTGAAAAATCTGAGGCAAGCATACCAACATGCTGCATTGAGCACATATACTTGATGATAAAGCAGATAGCTGTGCACACCGGGCTATTTTTAGATCTTGTGCTTATATCACTGGCAACACTATCAAGACATCTCAACCACCCCAACCAATATTAAACATCATCATTTCCCTGAAGACTTAATCATGTGACGTGAGGCAGCGATGTCTGCAATCTGAAACGGTGGAAATACTCAGCAACTGTGGAGGGAGAAATGGATTCAACGTCTGCAGTTTATCCCCTTCATCACTTCTCAAGTGCTGATATTGAACGTGTCTGTTCCAGAGTCTTAAACTTAAAGCCAAGGTGTCAAGTTTTATAGGTGACTGTAAATCAGGAGATTAAATTATATTAATTTACAATTCAAAGACAAATTTACTTAATGACTTTAGTCTCTTTTCCAGGGGTCTAGCTGTCAATAAACTATTGCACGCATGGTTTCCCTGCCCAACCAAGGAGCAGATACTTCCAGCTAACAAAGCAGATTAAACACAGTTATTTTAAACAGAACACGTTTATTTTGAGGAGTAGTTCCATCAGAGATTATAACTCTACAAAGGATTTCCAACTACAAGTACAATTCTTACAAGCTTAAATGTGTTGTGGAAGAACTTGAAAAGAAGTCTCTGGGAAGAGATCCTTCTTGAGTTGAGGCTGAGGTGTGAATTCTGCCTTCATCTTTGTAGCGCCCCTCCAACTTCTAATACTGATTTTTTTTTCTTGCCAGTCATCTAGTGAAAACCTCATCGGCATGTGATGTTTTCACAATCGCATTGATCAGGTCAGACAACAGGAACCCCAGGGTATCAGACCATGTTGTTTCTTCTGATTAGGTTGTAGTCTGAGTTACATCAACAACAGGCTTCTTGAGCCTGGACAGTATTGGTTTTTCAACAGGATGACTAAATAATGCCGTTTAAAAATTAACATTAATCATCTTGAACCTTGAGCAGTTTTTCTTTTGCTCTGCTAAAAAAGGCATAGTGAATGTCCATCACAACTCTAAAGCAATCAATCCCCGTTAATTCTCCCTGTACGTTTAAGTTCCACTTTCATACTGATTTTGTTTCCATTATGAGTACTTTTGGCTTATCAGCAAAGACCTGATATGTGAGGTTGGATATTTATCTGACATTGCAGTAGAACGTAGGAAGCTCACTTCTTTATCTTTGAGGTGGAATAAGCCACCAAAAGTCTACCATGTGCCACTACTTTTGTTTATCAGTCTATTATACATGTCGCCCCCTGGCCACCCTCAGGGTCGCTCGGCTCGCTGTCGTCCAGGGAAACAGCCCTCGGCCCCGCCAAACTGGGTAATTATTATTAGTTTGTGTGGATGCTGTGTGATGTACCCCACCCCGCCCAATACACCAGATATGATTAAATGATTTACAGTTTATAGATATTACTGGAACTATATAATTAATAGAGAATAAAATATAAAAGGAAAATAAAAGGCGCCACACTTATCAAAGTTCAATTTCTTTGTGCACAAAACAGTTGGAGCTCAAGACCCTTCTTCTTCACCCTGCGACCCCTCGGACCACCTCAACCGGCCGCCTGGGACCAACAACAGTGGTTGACCAGACGCTCCACACGAGTCCGTTTCCGTCTCCTCTCCTCGCCGAATGCCCTCCTCGGGGTCCGACCCCGTTAGCGGACTCACAGCACCTGGTCCATCCTCTGTCTTTCTCTCCCGCCTTCTCCCCCAAAACCCCGCGCATACGGTATCTTCAAATACACCAAAAACATAACAACTATCCCAATTGGTTCATAACATCTTATCAGTAACGTGATTCAACAAACTGCTAGTGGGAAGGACTTTCTCAGCGTCTAACATAACAAAGAAGCATTCCCAAGTATAACATAACAAAGAAGCCATTTTAAATTTAACATACAAAAAAAACCCCGTACATACAATTAGAACATCATGGCTTCATTCTATTTATTCAAACATGTTCTAATGTTGAGGAAGACCATGCAACAGGTTGACTAAAATACTGTGCAGTAGTTGGAGTGTTCTGTTTCAAAGCGGTACAAGACTTGCTACTTTAAAGACAGCCAGGACCATCACCATTTTGTGCCATCTTGTAGGACGTGGGCCATCACGGTCTTTCTTGACCATGATTGTTCTCGGCAAATTTTTCTGCGGAAGTGGTTTGCCACTGCCGCCTTCAGGGCAGCGCCAGGGCTGGCAGAGTTTAAAGCATGTGCAGGAAGGAGAACCAGGTGATTACACAGGACCATAGGAAATGGGCTCCCAGTGTGCTTGGAGGGAGCACTGGGAGAGGATTAGTTTGCGATAGAGGGGAGCGTAGAAGCAAGATGTCAGTGTACTTAAAGAGGTGCTGGAAATAGGGCTCTGGTGGGTTTGATGGGAGCACAGGAAACATTACCAATTGTTGAAATGTTGGAATTACGGATTATGGTTTATCAGAATTTTACTGAGTGTGTTTCACAATTTAATGTCTTTTGAATCTTTGGATATATACTTTTCTACTCCTCCATCATTTACATCTTCCCCATTGTTGCTTGTGTTAATGGCCATCAGTCGGAAACTCCTGGAGGATCATTCACAGTGAGCACGCCTTATGTGGAATCCCACCAACTTGGCCCAGCACCAAAAGCTCCCAGTAGCAGATCACACAGAAAAAAAAATCTAACCTAGAGGGATAGGGGTGCAGCAAGACAGGAGTCTTTGGTTGCCTTGTTGTCTCCTTGACACTAGGCTGTATATTGGCTACTTGTCAAGATTATGTCATTACTGCTAGAATGACAGCTTCCTCATGCTATGCATCACCTAGTGCAGAATGTCATGAAGAGAAACACCAAAGTAGAATAAAGTATTACATAACTCACAGATTAAGAATGTATAGGGAAGGACAGTCACTGAACTTGAAGCAATATACATATAGTATTCAGACATGAGATAGTTTTGTAGGATAGAACTAGAAAGTAATTTTTAAAGTCTCCAATTAGAAAAGCAAATGTTAATCAATAGGCCCTATAGAATTTCTCATGACTGTGTGAAGTTTGTGCTTCAGTTATCCCTCATAATCATCATGTTCACAGCCTACAAGTAATAACATTAGATAACATTAATAAGATCAGAATATCTGCATGTCCATAATTCGTTGAACATGGTGTCACAAGTAGATAAGGTCGTATAGAAAGCTTTTGGCACATTGGCCTTCATGAACCAAAGTACTGAATACAGGAGATGGGATGTTATTGAAGTTGTATAAAGTTGTATAAAACACTGGTGAGGCCTAATTTGGAGTACTGTGTGCAGTTTTGGTCACCTACCTACAGGAAAGATGTAAATATGGTTGAAAGATGAGAGATAAAATTTACAAGGATGTCACTAGGTCTGGAGGACCTGAGGTATCAGGAAAGATTGAATAGGTTAGGACTTTATTCCTTGGAATGTAGAAGATTGAGAGATTTGATAGAAGTATACAAAATTATGATGGGTATAGATAGGGTAAATGCAAGCAGACTTTTTCCACTGAGGTTGGGTGGGACTACAACTAGAGGTCATGGGTTAAGGTTGAAAGGTGAAAAGTTTAAGGGGAACATAAGGGGAAACTTCTTCACTCGGGGGGCGGTGAGACTGTGGAATGGGCTGCCATTGCAAGTGGTGCCAGCGAGCTCGATTTCAATGTTTAATGAAGGTTTTAATTAGTACCTGTCTGGTAGGGGTATGGAGGGCTGTAGTCCGGATGCTGATCGATGGGAGTAGGCATTTAGAATGGTCTGGCATGGACTAAGTGGGCTGAAGGGCCTGTTTCCATGCTGTACTTTCCTATGGCTCTATGTACAGAATCAAAGAACTTAAAATTATCCTCTTTCGTTTATGCATTGGATTGTTAAAAATGTTCTTTCTGTATTAAATTAGCTATCCAATGAAAATATAAGTATTCAGGTTAATTTTATTGAAGGTACTGTAATATTGTTACACAATGTGTTGTTTTTGTATAGCACATAAAGCACAGAGAAAGGACTTTCAGGCTTACAGACCTGTTCCAGTTCTGACACTTCTTGGGTGTTTCCTCCTTGTAACAATAAGTCTTATCAACACATCCTCATGTGTACATTTAGGTTCACTCATCAGCACATTCACTCATTGTAGTAACCATTTGTACACTATAATCATTGGTGTAAGTGCCTCCTAAGTTACTAAATATTTTGTCTTATATGCTTAGCCCCTATTTTTTGCCTCACTTATGTGGAAATAACTTCTCATTTGTCCTTCACAATCTTCAAAGGCTACCTCCTGGACTCCTCACTTCCATGAATTGTACCAAATTAAACCTTAAATAGAGCTTCATCTTCCTCAAATGGTAAAGGAAATCCATTTTGTTACCAACCTATCAGTCCATCCTAATGGCGGTGGCAGGATGGAACTGGTCTCATCTTTCTTGAGAATAATATACGTCGTTGAATCGTGCCCTACACATTTTTGTCTTTTGTTGTAGAATGGAGTTGATTGCAAACCAGACAATGCTGATTACCATTCGTTTGGGTGTCTCGAGTGTGGGTGCGAACAAGGATAGGACAGCACGGTAGCGTAGTGGTTAGCACAACACTTTACAGTACCAGCGACCCAGGTTCAATTCCCGCTGCTGTCTGTTCTCCCTGTGACCGCGTGGGTTTCCTCCGGGTGCTCCCACAGTTCAAAGACGTACCGGTTGGTAGGTTAACTGGTCATCGTAAAGTGTCCTGTGATTGGGCTAGGGTTAAAACGAAGGCTGCTGGGTGCCACGGCTCGAAGGGCTGAAAGGCCCTATTCTGCCTCATATCTCAATAAAATAAAAATTACTAAAAATTATCCAACATTAACTTCATTCATTTCTATGATATGGATCTGTATGACAGCATGCTGGTTTACCAGATCATTTATATAATAAGTTCTACATTTATTAACCTCTCTTTTGGATGTTTGTAACATTTTGGCTGTATGTACACTTCCATTATCTAAGTTTTGTTTCCACATTTCTTTATGACATAAAAAAGGGCCATTCATAAGACCATAAGACATAGGAGCAGAATTAGGCCATTCCATCATGGCTGATCTCGGATCCCACTCAACCCCGTTCACCTGCTTTCTCGCCATATCCTTTGACCGATCAGGAAATAATCCTGCCACCTCACCGAGTAATCCCATTTCCCCACTATTTTTTACTCCCTCATGTTTCTGCCCACATTCCCATCAACTCTCCCCAGATTCTACCACTTATCTCTGTATTAGGAACTAATTAGAGTGGTCTGTTAACCTAGCAACCCAAGCATCTTGGTGATACAAGAGGAAATCCATGCAGCCTCAGGGAGAATCCACACAGACAGCACCAGAGGTCAGGAATGAAGCTAGTCACGAGTGCCTAGCCTCCCAAAACTGTGGCACTGCCATCCTTAAGATATATGGAATGTCACTTTGTACAAAGATTGCAAACCAAATCAAATTTAGCTCCTGCATAAGGGGAGGAACGAGGGGTCACAGTTTGAGGATAAAGGGGAAGCCTTTTAGGACCGAGATGAGGAAAAACTTCTTCACACAGAGAGTGGTGAATCTGTGGAATTCTCTGCCACAGGAAACAGTTGAGGCCAGTTCATTGGCTATATTTAAGAGGGAGGTAGATATGGCCCTTGTGGCTAAAGGGATCGGGGGTATGGAGAGAAGGCAGGGGTTTCTGAGTTGGATGATCAGCCATGATCGTACTGAATGGCGGTGCAGGCTTGAAGGGCCGAATGGCCTACTCCTGCACCTATTTTCTATGTTTCTATGCTTTTATGTTTCTATGTTTCTATGCACGATTGCAATGATAGAAAAATGCAACCAGTTGTCCAAAAAAGACAAAGTCAACCTTGTAACCAATGAATAGTTTAGTTCTTTCAATCTGGATCAATTTTAATTAGAAAAACACATGGAAATTGCTTAGCTTTCTTCATATAATTACTGGCTTTTTTCCTTGTGTTCTCCTGCTTTCTTCCTTTTATTTTTAAACTCTCAATCTCCCATCTGTGAAATAGGAATGATGACGTGTTATTTGATTCTGTTGGCCAGTTCTACTCTGTAGGTGCATATATAGGTCATATCAATCCATAATGCTAGATTTGTTTTTGTTATCTTGTCCTTTTTTCCCCAGTATCTATATATATCATTATCTCCACATTCAAAGTTGTTGGTAATAACAGTGAGCTCTTATTTTTGACATAGTTGACTCAGCTTTTCTCATTCTAGAGACTTCATGCCTTGGTTCAGACTTTTAATTGCCCTTAAACTGTTAATTGATGTACTACGTGGACATATAGAACAAGTTCAGATTTCCTTGATTTTAATGTTAAATTTTGTATTTAATGTATGTAATATTTGTGGCAAAATCTCCATACTTTCATGGAGAAAGGTGTTCCCCTGGTCATCTCTTAGCCATTCGTTACTCGACTCAAATTCCACCGGCAATAATCTTTTCTTGTCTTGTCTTCGTTTCCTTAAAGGTATGTGTTCAATAGATTTAACATTATTGGATGGTGTAAAGATATAAGTTTTTGATTTGATGCTGATGAGAGAATACGTCATCAGAATGAGAAGAACTGGACACAGTAGACAAAGTATAATCATTGTAATCCACAAGTCATAGCATCGGTATAGATTATGAGACCGACACCTCGAATATTCAGTTCCTCTGAGTTCTGCCATGGGCTTCATTCTGACTGAAAGAGGAGTGAAACAGGTGAGATTGGAATGAACCTTCACTGGTGGGGTCTGTACCCACTGCTTCAGATATGCGATATGACAATCACAGTTCCAGGGATTACTGTGCAGGCTAATCATCTGCAAGTTAGGCATTTTGTCAAAAATACCTGGAGCCACTGTAGTTAATAAGTTGTTGTGCAGATAAAGCTCTGTCGTGCCTTCAGGAACAAGTGGTATTTCCCGTAGCTCTCTGAAGCTGCAATTAATTGTCACACCCTGACGAGAAGATATACATTTACAGTTTTCTGGGCAGGTTTCGGCAGTGGAGCTCCTCAACAGGAAGAGCATGGCCAAACCTGGAGATAGCAGCATCCTGAAAATGAGTTAATAAGACAGTGAGAATCAGCAAATAGCCAAAACGTATACATAAATCGTAGAGTGCTTGTGAGAATGCAGAACATTCTGATTAAATTCTTTGGACTTGCCTTGTTCTAGTGTCCTGCAGAATAGATCTGTCTCTGTCTTTAGCAACCTACTGTTAATCTGAAAATAAATTTAATAGAAAAGAACATTAATCACTTGGTACATGATAAATATATATTATCATCCATTAGTCTTGCGAGACCATGGATCTGCGCCTGGAAAGACTTCACTCTCCAGGGCACAGGCCTGGGCAAGGTTGTATGGAAGACCAGCAGTTGCCCATGCTGCAAGTCTCCATTCTCCACGACACCAATGTTATCCAAGGGAAGGGCATTAGGACCCATACAGTGTCATCGCAGAGCACTGTGTGATTAAGTGCCTTGCTCAAGGACACAACACGTTGCCTCGGCTGGGGCTCGAACTCACGAGCTTCAGGTAGCTAGTCCAATGCCTTAACCACTTGGCCACATGCCCACATATATTATCAACATATTTTCATAATGTTTATTCATTATGTGAATATTATGCCTAAGAAAGGCGACATCCATCATTAGGGATCCCCAGCACCCAGGACATGCCCTCTTCTCATTGCTACCATCAGGAAGAAGGTACAGGAGCCTGAAGGCACACACTCAACGATTCAGAAACTGTTATATTACGTACCTGACTGCTCCAGCTTCCAAAGTTTAGATACTCTAACTCTCTGGAATATGCATAGCTGGTGAGGCCCCTTTAAAGATTCAGGACCAGCCCCTCTAACTGGCGGCCATGTTTTGATGCCAGGGTTTTCAGAATCAGAATCAGGTTTATTATCACCAACGTGTCGTGAAATTTGTTAACTTAGCAGCAGCAGTTCATTGCAATACATGATAATATAGAAAGTGAAAAATAAATAAGTAAATCAATTATAGTAAGTGTATGTGTGTATGTATATATATATATATATATATATATAAATACACACACACACACACACACACACACACACACACACATAAATAATAAATTAAAAATAGTGCAAAACATAGTGAGGTAGTGTTCCTAGGTTCAATGTCCTTTTAGGAATCATATGGCAGAGGAGAAGAAGCTATTCCTGAATCGCTGAGGGTGTGTACCTCCTTCCTGATGGTAATAATGAGAAGAAGGCATGCCCAGGGTGATGGGAGTCATTGATAATGCATGCCCCCCCATTCTGAGGCACTGCTCCTTGAAGATGCGTTGGATACTGCGATGTCTTGGAGTTTAATATATAAAGAGCACCTGAACTGAGGACTGTTTGGTCTACTTTGGATTGTAGTCTAGCGTCTAGTTTAGAACCCTGTCCCCGCTGTGTCTTGTATCGTGTCTCGATTCTAGTCTCAGATACTCCAGCACTTGGGTCCTAACCATCCTTGTCAAGGTCTCTCGTCACAGGAACAGCTTCTTCCCCTCTGCCATCGGATTTCTGAATGGACATTGAGCCCATGAATACTACCTCACTACTTTTTCACACTACTTATTTCATTTAACTATTTTATATGTTGACAGTAAGTCAGCCTTTATTATTATGTATCCCTCCATTGCAGGACTCTGCAGAAAGTAGTGTGGACAGCGCAGTGCATCTGTGGATGTGAACTTCCCACTGTTCAGGACAATTAGAGAGACAGGTGTGTAAAAAGGGCCTGAAGGATCATTGGGGACCTGAGTCACCCCAACCACAAACTGACCAGCTGCTACCATCCGGGAAACGGTACCACAGCATTAACGCCTGGATCAACAGGCTTCAGGACAGCTTCTTCCACCAGGCCGTCAGACTGATTAATTCATGCTGACACTATTGTATTTCTAAGCTCTATTGTCTGTTCTGTTGTATATCTTACTGTACATACTATTTATTACAAGTTACTATAATTTGCACATTGCACATTCAGATGGAGATGTAACATAAAGAATTTTACTCCTCCCTTATGTAAAGAGCATAAGAAATAAAGTTGGTGCAATTCAATAGAATTCAATTCAATTCAATATTGCAATGTACTGCAGGTGCAATAATACCAAACTTCATGACATATGCTGGTGATATTAAACCTGATTGATTCTATTCTGAAAATTACATTTGAGAAAATCAACATTTCTAAAGACAAAAAGAGACTGCAGAAGAACTCAGGCGGGTCAACAGGAGGTAAGAAATTTTTGATATTTCAGGCTGAAACTCTACATTAGGACTTCTATGCTGGGGTGGAGATGGAAGATTGTGGCAGGTAAATGATAGGTGGAGGCAGACAAAGAGGAAGAGGGAAAAGACAACAGATGGAGCAAGGTGGGGAAGGGGAATGTGGATGGGGACCAGCTGCTGCGGGGAGATAAGTAGGAACACCAATGCTGGTTTCTGGTAAGTAAGGGAGTTACGAATGGAAGCCATTAGGGGAGAAGAGAGTTGGTTTCTTCTGATTCTCTAGTACAGATCCTGATGCAGGGTTTTGGCTCAAAATCTCAATGATTTCTTTCCTCTCTGATGCTGCTAGACCTATTAAATTCTTCCAGCAGACTGTGTGGAGGAGGAGGTACAGGACTGTGACACAGGAGCTGTTAGTCTAGGTGACAAGTGTGATGAAGTCTTGAAGACCTACACTCAGCATTTTAGGATCAGCCTTTTCCCCTCTGCCATCAGATTTCGGAACGGTCCAGGAACCCATGAGATGGTGCTACCGAACATATGTGGCAGTCCACTGGTAGTTCAAAAGGCGAGAAATATGACTAAAGTCATTACTAACAACACCTTATTTGAAGTAAGTTGTGGTAAATTATCACCAGAAACAATGAAGAGGTGAGTGGAAGCAAAGTGAGTTTGAGGGATGAGCTGTGCTGGTACATTGCAGAATCGGTGCAGATGAGTGAGCCATTCAGAGAGGAGAAGTTGAAGCAGAGGAGTTCCAATGCCTGTACAACTGACCCGTGTGCAAAGCTGGATCACTCTGGGCACTGAGCTGATTTGTAGAGTTTGAGAGCAGCTTCGGTCTGGGCAGCAAAATCTGGGCCCGAGGGAGTCGCTGGGCGGCATGATCTAGGCCTGGAGCCTTTCACTGTGAGGTACGATACGCAATTTGGATAATTTAAATGCCGGCCCAGATAGACTGGAAAAACAGGTTGTCAGGATTTCGCTCGCTCTCTGTGATGTTCACTGATCTCTCCATAGCACTGAGGCTATGAAGTCTGCCTTGGTAACTATGCTCTGTGCCTGCTAATATGATCAGCTTATACTAAGGCTTTGGGCCTACTCCGGACTGCTCCAGGATTTGGATTTAAGGACTCACTTTGGCTTGGGATGTTATTGCTGGCTTCTGTTGTTTGCATGATTTGTCGTTCTCTCTTGCGTGTTGGGTGTTGGTATTTATTTGTTTTTTTTATTGGTTTCTTTCCGGGTTCTTGCTTTGTGGCTACCAGTAAGCAAACAAATCTCAAGGTTGTATAATTTATACATTCTTTGATAATAAATGCACTTTGAAACTTGGTACTGCTATCACTAAACAACAGATTTTGTGACATGTCAATGATAAACCTGACTGATTCTGAACAGTTCTATAATGATTGTAGAACCCACTTTCAGGTGAGTAATGGGTATTGGATGTTTTCTGGGCACAATGCTTGCACTTATCTAATGCTAGACTTGTGTCACCAGCCACAAGGTGAAAGGTTCCTTCCTTTGGCGCAACCACCAAAAACAGTCCTTACATTTATTCACAAGCATCTGCTTGTGCTCGGGAACTGAACCCGATGGCTGATGGCTGGCACTGTAAACTGTTATGCCAATTGCTATGATACCATGCTGCCTGATCATGACACAGTTCCTGCTCATCCAGGTGACAACCGTAACGGAGGCAGAGGTGAGGGCCACTGCTTTGGTGCAGTATCTCCCTGATCCAGCTAGATGTCTGTTCTCTGCCACTAGGGAACAACATGAAGATCTGAAAGGAGCAGCAATATAGCTCACTGTCTTCATTGAACAGCAACCTACCACTCATGAGAAAATTGCTGACCTCACCAATCAGCGAGGTGTCATTTGTGAGTAGATTGCTGCTCTAGGTGGTGGCAGGGATCCAACTCAGGAATATCAAGAGATCGTGCTGGTGGAGAGATCTTTCTCATCGGTGGAGTGATCTATGCTGTTGTATGAATGGAGTCACTAGAGAAAGTTACTAGTAGATACAAAGCAACTTCTTTATTTGACAAAACAAGGTACAGCAGGCATGATATGGAGATGTTTTTAGTTGAGAGGTCTCCTGGCCCAACGTGGAGCTCGATATTTTATGTGCCAAACATCAAAGGACAACTCTATATTTACAATGTATGGACAATGCTTTCTTTGAAATCACATACAACCTTCACATCTCCTGGTTCACATCCACACCACAGACATCCAAGTGAATTTTAATCAGCATTGTCTGGTCTGGGATTCACAGCTTTTAGGAACCTATTGTTCAGAGCAGCACTCCAAATTAAGTCCACGATACATTTTCAGATGCGAAGACTGGTCGCCAAAGTCAGTTGCTCAATGTATATGTCCCAAACCCAAAAATCACTCTAACAGTCTACCCGTGGGCAGATCTGCACGTTGGTGGAGCAATTCTAGCCATAGGTAAATCTGCACACCAGTGGAGTGATCTACCCACGGGCAGATCTGTTCGCTGGTGGGGTGATCTACCCACGGGCAGATCTGCATGTCGGTGGATTGATTCTGCCTGTGGGCAGATCTACACGTCAGCAGAGTGATTCTACCTGTGGGCAGATTATTCTCCTACAAACACTAAAATGTTCATAGGAAAACATGCCTCTGCTCTGTATGGCCCCTGCACTTATTCACTTCTTCAGAGCGAACAGAGCCCGACTCAGATTAGACAGAGAACCAGCTCCAAGGTAAAGAGTGAATGCAGCAGAGGCCAGATAGACACCCATAGATTCAACAGTTGTCAACTGAGTTGGCCTTGGAATTGAAGGTTGAAATAATGGGTAGAGTTCTGAGTCCAGGAGGGTCATCAACCTCTGGTCATGCCGTATCACCTGGGTCACCTGATATCCCCTCTCCTGAAGTCACCAGTCCATCTTCCAGCATGGCAGTTCAGTTGGTTCACGCAGCCTTGCTATACAGCTACCCAGTATAGATTGTCCCTGAAATTGGTCCTGGCTATTCAGGGTAAGGGTTCCTATGAGAACATCAGAGTCTTCCTCAATACCTGCGAAGTGGGCTGAGTTCCCAAATACTATATCAAAGCCATTGTGTGGTCTCAGGCTAAGAGGGCAGCTTCCTCCTAGATCAGTCTGCAGTGCAATGCTAGAATATTAAAACACACTTAAGATCTGAAACTAAACAGGCAAATGTCAAGAAATTTAATTAACATATTACTTCCTGTACTTTATTGTAAATAGTTCTCAAGACACTAGCAATGTTCAAGCATGTTCCTCATTTAGGGCAAAGAGCATGGTTCAAAACATGGAGAAAATTATACCATTATGGCAACTACCAGCATTGTTTCAGACCACACAGTAAGGAGGGGGTTAAAGATTTTGGGAATCCATATTCTTTCCAAAGGAACTAATTTTGAGGCAGAACCTCTTCCCTCACTCAGCTGGGGGATGAGGTTCTTGATGTTCGCTGAGGACTTTCTCAAGTATCCTTCTTCATTCTCCTGCTCTTTTTTTAAAAAATTAATTCAGTCAATCAAAGTCCATCCCAAATTTAATACACACAAAGTGCTGGAAGAACTCAACAGGTCCGGCAGTATCTATGAAAGTGAGTAGATAGTCGACGTGTCGGGCCAAGACCCTTCCTCAGGACTGAGAAGGAAGGGGGAAGATGCCAGAGTAAAGAGCGGGAAGGGGAGAGAGGCCAGCTGGAGGGTGATAGGTGAGCCCAGGTGGGCGGGGAAGGCCAAGGGCTGGAGAGGAAAGAATCTGATAGGAGAGGAGAGTGGACCATGGAAGAAAGGGAAGCGGCGGGGGGGTGGGGGACACCAGGGGAAAGCAGTAGGCAGGTGAGAAGAGGTAAAAGGTCAGAGTGGGGATAGGTAAAGAGGAGGGGGGAGAATCGGCATTCATGCCATCAAGTTGGAGGCTACGCAGATGGAATATAAGGTGTTGCTCCTCCACCCTGAGGGTGACCTCCTCTTGGCACAAAAGAGGAGGCCTTGGACCATTCCGAGTTGCTCCTACTGTGAAGCAGTTGCAAGTCAGCCACATTGGCGAGTCTGAGTCACATCTGTATCCCAAGGCAGGTAAGGACGACTGATTTCCCTTCCCCGAGAGAACATTAATTAAAAAGACAGGTTTTTAACAACAACCTGGTCCTTTCATCAATTCCATTAATGAGACCAGCTTTCTGTTGAAAAGTTCTGGTGCTACCTAATGACTGGAATTTACATTCCTGCCACGATAGGACTGAACTCGTGTCTCTCAATCAGTGGTCCAGGACTCTGACTGATCTGCCAGTAATTTATTCCCCACACCACGGTACACTACTGTTTCCTGTCCCTCTGTGTTCAAAGTTCAAAGTACATTTATTATCCTAATATGTAGACTATATACAACCTTGTGATTCGTCTCCTTACAGGCAGCCCCAAGACATCATCCTCATCAGGTGCCATGCCCAGTTTGAGCTTTGACTGCCATGGCCCACACACTCCTGTTTCGGGTCAAGTGGATCAATTCATTGGTATTCATTTCCAGTTCTCTGGCTGCTGTCTCCATCATCATTTGTCTTTGTCTTCCTCTTGCTTTCTTCCCTTCAATCTTTCCCATAATTACTGTGCATTCTAACTCCTCTTTCCTAATCACATGTCCAATGAAATTACGTTGCCTTTTCATGATGTCATAGATTATTTCTCTTTCTGTGTTTGCTCTGTTCATGACATCCTCGTTAGATATTTGTTTCATCCATGATATCTTTTGCATTCTCCTCAAAAACCACATCTCTGCTGCTTCAATTCATTTCCTCATGTTACTAGATATTGTCCAACATTCTGAGCCATATAACTGGATAAACGTAACATTTCAGTACTCTGAGGTGGGTTGTCATGCCTAGTTTAGTATTGGTCAGTATACTCTTCATTCTTGTAAAGGTGTCTTTTGCCATCCCTATTCTTCTTTTATGTCCATGTCGCACCTGCCATCTGATGTCACCCAGCTTCCTAAACAGCAAAAATTCTGTACTTGTTTTATGTCTTCCCCGTTTATTTTCAGCCTACAGACAGGATTCTCCTTCTTTTTGGATATCACCATACATTCTGTCTTTTTGCAATTGATAGATAGACACATTTTTGCACTTTCTTCAACAATTATATCAATTAAGTTTTGTAGTTCTTCCTTCGTACTTGCAATTAACACAGTGTCATCTGCATATCTGAAATTATTGATATTTTCACTGCTAACTTTGATTCCCAAGATGTCTCTTATTTTTTGTAATATTGTTTCACTGTATATATTAAATATGTAACGCTCAGTAAAATTGGCTCGTATATGTCTAGGGGAAATCCCACTCAGCACCGGCCTCAATGCTTCCCGCGGAGTCGGTTGCCGCCCGAATCAATCCCAAACATCAATCATCAGCCAGCACACCCAGTACATTTTACCAAGTACACTTTATAGATATTACTAATTCTATAACATTAATATAAATTTGATACAGAAAAGGAGGTAATGAAAAAAAAGGAGCCAAGATTTATCAAAGTCCAAGTTCTTCGTGCGCCGCCGTTGGAGCTCAATCGATTCCTGACGACCACCCGGATCCTGTTGACTCACGGCTCGGGACCACCCGGAGTGATCGACCGGAGCATTTCCGCACGTCCGCCGTCCTCCCCGTCTCTCCTCCGACTCCCCGTCTCTCCCCCGACTCCCCATCTCTCCACCGTCCTCCTCGTCTCTCCTCCGACTCCCCATCGCTCCACCGTCCTCCTCGTCTCTCCTCTGACTCCCCTTCTCTCCGCCATCCTCCCCGTCTCTCCTCCAACTCCCCGTCTCTCCGCTGTCCTCCCCATCTCTCCTCCGACTCCCCCCCAAAAACCCCGTCCTCCGTCTCCCCGTCTCTTCCCCGACTCCCCGCCAAAAACCCCATCCCCAGTCATATGAGACAGCATTATCATCCAAAAACAAAACGATACATGAACACCCATTGGCTAATAGCACCCTGCTGTCTGTACTAACTCAAGCAAATGTCTAGCTAGAGACTTCTTCAGCATTTAACATAACAAAGAAGCATTCCCCAGTATAACATAACAAAGAAGCCATTTTAAATTTAACATGAAAAAAGAAAGACCCCGTACAAATAAATTAGGGGAGAAAACATACCCTTGTCTAACACCTTTCTTGATTTTCGTAAACTGACACACTTCTCCATCTTTTCTTACACTGGCAGTTTGTTCCCAGTACAGATTTCTGATTAGGCAGAGGTCTTTCGAATCTGGATCTAGAGTTTTCTGTAATATTTCAAATAACTCATTGTGCTTCACTTTATCAAATGCTTTTGTGTAGTCAATAAAACAAACAAACAAACAAATCTGTTTGCACTTGAATAGCTCGTTCTGATAGTATCCCTAACATCAATATCGCATTTCTTGTACCTTTGTCTTTCACAAAACCACATTGTTCTTTACCTATTTCAGCTTGTATCTTACTTTTAGCTTTTGTCATCAAAATTCTTAGAAGTATCTTGGTGATATGACTCATTAAACTTATGGTCCTATGTAATTCACATTCTATTGCTCCAGCTTGCTTAGGAAGAGTGATAAATACTGATTTTTTCATCTCTTTTGGTATTATTCTAGTCTCATAAATGTCATTGATTAAATCAGTAAGTTTTTCAATTCCATAATCTCCAAGGGCAATAATTTGTTCTACTAATAATTCATCAGGACCTGCAGCCTTTCCTTTCTTCATCTTATTTATTGCATTACGAACTTCAGATTGTAAAATACTTGTACCTTCAATGTTTTTCTTAATTTCTGGTTTTTCGCCTCGATCGCCCCAAGACAAAGAATCCTAATAAAATCCATTAAAAAAAAGACCATCAAACCCCCCCAAAAAAAACCCCACAAATCGCGTAACCAATAAAAGTAAGCAAATAAGATTCAGAACTGAAGTTCACGAAAAGGTGTCCAGAACCATGACGCCAGTCGCCTTTCTGCGCTTTCTGTTGCATTTGCTTGACTGGGCTGTGCAGCATAGAGTGTGTAAAGGTGAATTCTCCATAACGAAGGGTGGTATGTATTACAGGACACTCCTGATGCTGACAACAGGATGTATATGGACCTTACGACTCACTAAAGGACAGAGAGACCTTGGTGTACATGTCCAAGGATCCCTGAGGGTAGCAGCACGACGTTCCAATTTCAAAGTTTTGTCCAAGTACGTATATATCACCATGTACTATCTTGCGATTCATGTTCTTGCAGGTATTCACAGGAAAATAAGGAAATACAATAGAATTTATGAAAACCTATACATAAACAAATACGGACAAACATCCAATGTGCAAAAGTGACCAAATTGTGCAAGTAATAAACAAAAAAAGTAAATAAATAATACTGAGGAGTTGAGTTGCAGAATCCTGGAAAGAGAGTCTATAGGCTGTGGAGTCAGTTCAGAGTGGAGGTGAGGGAAGGTTTCCACATTGGTTCAGGGGCCTGATGGTTGCGGGGTAATAACTGTTCCTGAAGCTGGTGGCATGGGAGCTAAGGCATCCTGCCCGCTGATAGTAGCAAGAAGAGAGCATGACCCGGATGACTGGAATCCTATACAGATAGGTAAATGGGATGAAGAACGAATGAGAGATACTTGTCTTTCTTAGTAGGGTCATACCATATAAAAGCTGGTAAATGGGATTGGTACAGATGGTACTTGAGAATTGGTTTGGATTTAGTGGTATGACCCTGACATTAATATAAAACAGGAGTTAGATCACAGCTGGAGTACCATGTGTACTTCTGGTTGCCATGCATTATACTTTAGCAGAAGAAATTCTGGGATGAAGTTTTGAGCTTTTGAGAGAATTTCAGCTATTGGGGAAACTGGATTGACCGGGTTGAAATGCGCTCCCACAGGAAATATTGAAATCGTATCAATCAGCAGACAAGTACCTGACAAGAAAGAACCTGCGTGCTCAGGTCACGACAATGTTAATCAATAGAAATTGTGTTGTTTCTGTTGGTTTAGACAGCTGCGTTTCAGGAACTGGAGAATTACTGCAGTTCTGGTCGTTCACCAGTAGGTGTCAGCAGCTGATGCACGGAGACAAGGAAGTGAACTGATTACTTACCGGGAGTCGTATCTCATTGGATCACTAGCGGACGCACAGCATTTAGCTCGTTGGCAAGGACGTGAAAACTGTAAGGGAAGGGTACAACTGTAAGAGCGAGATTACTTTATCTGTCCACATCAAGCAATTGCGTTTCGCTGCAAAATAGGGAGATTCCAGTTTGCTGCCGTTAACAAAAAAAGTCTTTAGCTTGGAATGCCTGTCGAGGTCCGTTGTAAACATAGAGGGCAAGGGAACAACTTGTTCCACTTAAACCAGTTGTAGCCATAACAACACCTCCTGCAATAGTCCACTGCTACTAAATAAAAACATGAAGAGTATTACAGAAACTAAATACTAGATTAATAGTGAGAAAACACCTCACTGTTAGTTTAAATACTCGCTGTGGAGTTTGGAAGGTTTTTGAGCAGCCTAACTAAGATCTGAAGCTCTCCACTCAGGTCACCCAAAGCCACCAGAAAGTCCTTTCAAATTGTGAGTGAAGTGGGATGTTCTTGTTAGACTGAAGTTGTAATTAGAGTCGGGAGATTTGAACTCCAGTTGATGTGAGTGTAAATATAAGCATTGTACGAATAATTCAATCAATTAATCAAAATAAATTTATTATCAAAGAATGTATAAATTAAACACCTTGAGGTTTGTTTGCTTACAGGCAGCTGCAAAGCAAGAAACCCGAAGAACCCAATTGAAAAAAAAGACTGTAACTACTGTGCTGAAAAAGAGTGAAAAAAAAAATCACACATCGCGCAAACAATAGACATAAACGACAGCATTTCGAACCGGTCAGGGTCCTTGGATCCGCTTCCCAGAACAGTTGGAGTAGTAGGCCCAAGCCTTGATCTCATTTCATCATATTAGCGGGGCAAAAACGCTGCTAAACTCGCAGAGCCGACATCCACCGGAGAGAGGAATGAACATCACAGGAGAGTGAGCAAAATCAGCCCACACTCGCCTCCGTACTCGAGCTTTCCAGTCTATCTGGGCCGGCGTTTCAATTGTCTAAGCACCAGGTAATGCCTTACTCTAGACCCAGGTCCCGGTGCAGTGACACACCTGGGCCGCACAGCCCAAAGCCGTTCTTGATCTCACCAAATTGGCTTGGTGCTTGGAGCGATCCAGCCTTGCACCCGGGTTAGGTGGGCGGGCATCAAAACTCTTCCATAAGCTTGAGTACATTTTATGAAATTGCGAGTAAGTTTGAGCCTGAGGCCAGTTACTGACATAGATCATGATCAAAAACCCCATGGTCCAATTTCACTTTTAATGCAACTTCAGCCGGAAATAAATGCTAGCTTATTATGGTCTCCTCCCCGAGGCCTTGTCGTGATTTGGAGGTTTGCGTGCCTCAATGACCCGGAGAGCTACGTTGGCTGTAGTTAGGGTTTTATTCATTGGCTCTTGGAAGGGTTACCCATGCCAAACAGGTCATAGGGTAGAGGCCAGATTAAGAGCAGTCCACTGGTCCTCCAGGTTGGGGGGTTCAGCTCAGCGCTAACGACTCTAACTGGTAAAACAAAACTATTATGGAGTCAGCAGTGAGGAATCCTTCTGCATCTGAGGTGCCAACAGACAGAAATGGAGAGACTTCATTACTGTCCTAAACAGCAGCAGTGTAATGGGCACTAAGCTTAATTACTGCCCAATACGCAGATGATACTTAGGAGAGCAACGAAGGTCTTCCGTGTCTATCTCTACAGAAGGGTTCTTCATTGCTGTCTCCATAACAATTGCTTTTTGACCAGTCAGGGTTGTTAGCCCTGAGCTGAACCCCCAACTCTGGAGGACTGGTGGGCCACTCTTAATCTAGCCTCCACCTTTTGACCTGTTTGGCTTGGATAACCCTACATAACTCTCCAGGTCGTTGAGGCAGGCAAAACCTCCAAACCTCGACAAGGTTGTGAACCTCTTGGAGGAGACCATAACACGCTAGTATTTGTTTCTGGTTGAAATTGCACAAGGCCCTGACTCCAGCCAACATAGCTCTCCAGGTCATCGAGGCATGCAAGCCTCCAAACCCCACGACAAGATTGTAGTCCTCTTGGAGACAAGCTTGTTATGGTCTGGGTAAAATTGAATTTTACACAATTAGTGCCATGCTTTTGAATCTTTAATTCTACCTCGAAGTTTTTTGTCACTTTAGAATTTCTTTTTGCACTGGTGCAGTCTGCACGAGTATCCTTTGCAGCATTCCATTTTTAAGCATGCATTACTGTACTTACTGTTGTGTTTATTACCATCTATACTATTTACTCTGTGGCCTTCATGCAAGCAAGGAATTTCATTGTGTGATGGACAGTCATTGTCCAGGGCCCAGGGGTCTTTTTGCCGAGCTCAGCTTTGTAACACAGCAGCTGACTCTTCCAGGGGCCGAAGAGTTGTTTTTGAGCAAGTTAAGCTCCCAACCAATACTCCTTGTTGAGCTACTTGTCATAAACAAGAACCAGTCTTCAGCTCTAAATGTAAATTGCAAGCAATAATCAGTCTGAAGCTTTGCAAACGAACCGCTGTCTGCAGAACACAGGCTGCTGGCCCACAGCATGGGGCTGGCTGATCAAGAGATGCAGTGCAAGACAATAGGGTCATGTTAATTGGCCTGCACCAAACCAGGCAACACTGGCTACGTTATTTAGTTCAAAGAAGCTTGCAGGCTAGACTGATACTATCACTTAGCACATGAAAATTCAAGATCCTTTAATGTCATTTCCTATACACAAGGGTAAGGAGAATGAAATAATTATTACTCCAGATCTGATGCAGCACAAAAAAAGATAGAGAACACAATAATAATACTAATAAAACACAATAAGTAAATATAAATATATAAAATAGCTTATATACATCGATTGTATATCCATAAAATGACACGAGGCTGTACATACGGTTACTGATGGGAAATAAAGTAGTGGTGGAGCTAGTAGGTGGAGGTATGGATCTGCTTTACTATTTGGGATAAGTAACTATTTCTGAGTCCGTTGATCCTGTGTGGATGCTACGTAGCCTCCTCCCTGATGGGAGTGGAACAAACAGTCCATGAGCAGGATGGGTGGGATCCATCATGATGTTATTGGCCCTTTTCCAGAACCTTTTTGCATGTATGTGATGTCCTGCAGACAATTCACGAAACTACTTCTTCTTCCTCTTTTAAACACACTTCTACTACTAATCTGCGTGCAGCTGGAGCCAGTGATTTACATGTTGAGTGATCTGGCACTTTTCCAGTCTCCCAGCAAATTTGGCATGGTTGAGAGTGAGGTTAAGAAAGGAGTGTGCCTAATGGCAGACCGCGAACCCATGATTGGCTTTAATTCTCAATCAACTCGCCGACCAAGGCTCTGCGGCCTGCGGTCAACGGACGACACAGCACGCAATTGAGCTGGACTGAACTAAACTGAACGTCTCTGAACTTTTCCAAAGACTCTGCAGTTTGATGTTTGATACTCTGTGTGTTTGCTGTTTGCAGGATTTGTTCTTTGTCTTGCGCGTTGGGTGTGTGATGTTTTATTTGACTGGTCTTCCACAGTTTTTTTTTTGTTATGTGCTGTCTGCAGGAAGATGAATGTCAGGGTTGTGTACTAAATACATACTTTGATAATAAAAGCACTGTGAATCTTGAATTTTATCTAAATTTAAAATGTATCACTAAAATAAATGAACTGTGTTTAAGGCTACTTTGTTACAAACAGGGAAGTGATCAAGTCTTTGAAGAGTAGGTGGCTATAGTATAACTTCCCCTTAGTGAGGGTACCCGTAGCTATTGTATCTACAGTGGATAGGGCTTAAGATCTTCGAGTTCAAAATTTCATGGGCAGCAAAACCAATACCATCACAATTATATCCTGGAGTATGTGGCAGAGTGGTGCGGACAGCCCAGCACATCTGTAGATGTGAACTTCCCGCTATTCAGGACACTTACAAAGACAGGTGTGTAAAAAGGGCCTGTAGGATCATTGGGGACCTGAGTCACCCCAACCACAAACTGTTCCAGCTGCTACCATCCGGGAAACGGTACCGCAGCATAAAAGCCAGGACCAGCAGGCTCCGGGACAGCTTCTTCCACCAGGCCATCAGACTGCTTGATTCATGCTGACACGACTGTATTTCTATGTTATATTGACTATCCTGCTGTACATACTGTTTATTATAAATTACTATAAATTGCACAATGCACATTTACATGGAGGCGTAACGTAAAGATTTTTACTCCTCATGCATATGAAGGATGTAACTAATAAAGTCAATACAATTCCATTTAATAATTCTAATCTCATCTAATTTTCTATTGTGCTCACCAGGACCTTGACTATTACAGGCTTTAAACAGTCAGCATCATTCCACCCTAACAGTCTGATGTCTACCCACTTTCAGGTTGATGTCTTAATAGTTTTTGCAACACAGACGAAGTGCTGGAGGAACTCAGCAGGTCAGGCAGCATCTATGGAGAGGGATAAACAGTCGCCGTTGAAGATCTCCCCCTCAAGATTTCCAGCATCTGCAGAATCCCTTGTGGTTATTATTATTTTTTGTCTCAGTCATTCCTTCCCATCCTTCTCTCTGTAAAAGTGCTCAGAACTTTCCCACCCCGATTTCCTGCTCGCCTTTCTCCTCCCTCCAATCCACAAGGCCTTTTCTACTCTCTGTAAACATTGCTGATGATAATGCATTTATTTTAAAATATAGTTTATGTAAATGAATGAAAATATTAATATTGATTAATTCTTTCTTTTTAGTTCAAACGAATGGGTGGGTTTGATTTTTTGTATGCCAGAAATTAAGCTAATTCAAATTTTATCCAAAGCTCCAAGATTTAAAGGTTAGGAATCAATCCTGGACTCTTCCATGCTTCAGTGCACACACAGGGAAGTCTGGACTGTATTCTGCAACCAGTCAAATGTTCTCCACAGAACAAAAGACAGAATGTTGGAGAAACACAGCAGGTCAGGCAGCATCCGTGGATGGAAATGACCCACTGAGATTCTCCAGCATTTAGTTTGTCACCCCAGGTTCCAGCATCTGCATTCTCTCATGTCTCCTTTCCCCATAGGACACCAGGCCAGTTTTTAGCATGCTCCAGTCCAGTACTTTCAGCAAACCATTCCTGCTGTTGACGCCTGTTCACCATTGCCCATTCCAATCAACAAAATACTACTTTAAATTTTGCAACGCACGCAAGGTTCAGAAGGTAGCATTCTCAAGCAACAAATTACATGTCAGTTGCCAGTGACATTAAACCCAATTCTGCTCATGTTGCAGACTCAAACCCCACGTTATAGAGACCTGACAGTAACTTTGAGGTGAGCATTCCAGTGAATTGAGAGAGTGTAGTATCTTTCAGATGAAATACATGAAATACATGCTCAGTAGGAGGAGATTCGCCCAAATATCCGTCTAAGGTGGACGGAGGTATTTTGAAAAACGCTTAGTGTGGACGCTTGTCGTTTTTACTCGAAACCGGCATTTTCAAAATTATCCGGCGTAGTGTAGACGTAGCCTCAAACTCTTGTTCCTTCAGGTGGAGTTGCATAATTGCTTAGCAATATTGTGAAAGAAAACATGGTAGTTATCACTAGCACCTTGAACAATGCAAATCTTCCAAGCAACATAAATGAGTATTTAATCTGCTCATCAACACGATGCCTTTTGTGGAAGTTTATTGTGTAGTAGAGTTAAAGAGTCATACAGTAAACAGCACAGAAAACAGGTCCTTTGGCCCAGTATATACATGCCAACCAGGTTGGCCATCAAAGCTGTCCCAATTGCTTGTGCTTGGCTCAATTTCTAAACTTTCCTTTACCACATACCTGTCTAAATATCTTTTAAATGCTGTGCTGTACCTACCTCTACCTTTTCCTTTGACAGTTTGTTCCATTTACACACCATCCTCTGTGTGAAGTTGTCCTTCAGGCATGGTAATGTAGTGGTTAGCACAACGCTTTACAATACAGACTACCTGGATTTGATTCTTGCCTGTAAGGAGTTTGGACATTCTCCCCGTGAGAGCGTGGGTTTCCTCCCACAGTCCAAAGACGTACTGATTGGAAGGTTAATTGGTCATTGTAAATTGTCCCATGATTGGGATAGAATTAAATCAGAGTTTGCTGGGCACCATAGCTCGAAGGGTCTGAAAGGCCTATTACACGTTGTATCTCAATAAATAAAATTTTAAAAAGTAGCTTTTAGATCTTTCTTCTCTCACCTTAAAGCTCTCCCCTACAGTTTTTGATTCCCTTTCTCTGAGAAAGATTGTGTGCATTCACTCTATTAATGCCCCTCATGATTTTATGCACCTGAATAAGCTGACCTCTCAGTCTCCTATGCTCCAAGGAATAAAGAGCTAACCGGCCCATCCTCACCATATAACTCAGGTCCTTAAGTTCTGGCAACGTTCTCATCAATCTTCTTTGCACTTTTTTCAGATTAAAGTCAGATTTCCAATAAGAAGATAACCAAAATCATGTACAATACACCAGGTGTCACTTCACCAATGTCTTGTACAATTACAACATAACGTCCCAGCTCCTATACTTCATAGTCTGACTGATAAAGCCCAGCATGGCAAAAGTCTTCTTCACCACCCTATCCACTTGTGACATCGCTTTCAGAGAACTACGCACTTGTACCCCCAGGTACCTCCACTCTACAACACTCCCTAAGGCTTTACTGTTGTGACATGAACAAAATCACCAGAAAGACACAGAAGCCAGCAGATATAGAATTGCTTTATTCAATAAAAACAAACACAGGGATCATATTGAGACACTCTTGGAGGAAGAGGCCTCCCAACCCAATATTTCATGATATTTTTATATGCTAAAGATCAAAGTTAACAGCAGGACAATTCTATAGTTACAATGTATCTACAATGCTTCCTTTGAATTACATATTGTTTTCACACAACTTCTTTGCACCCACACTCCAGACACCCAAAATGAATGTTAATCAGCATTGTCTGGTTTGCAATCACCTCCAATGTACAGATCCCTGAAAACTATTGTTCAGTGTGTGGTAACTTCTACCTTGAAAAAGGCACACTTGACAACTTCATGCCCAAGAAACAACTTTATCTCGGACTTCAAAACCTTATGTATACACAGCAGCTTTCCACAACCCGTACGGCATGGCAGGAACACTATATACAAAGCACACTGGAAGTAAAAAGAACAGAAGTAGAACCCCCCATTATCCTAATTAGTATTAACTTACTTTTAATAATGCTCAGATTACAACACTTCTCCCCCTTTAAAATCCAACATTCCCCAAATGTAAAAACTAGGAAATAAAAACAGTGGTGTTGTTAACTTGTATACCCCTGAAAACTTATACTAGTATCTCAGCAACAGTTTATCAATACAAAACATCTGGAAAATGTGATGGATTCAACATTCAATCTAACAACAATATAAAAAAGAACTGTTCCGTCAAAGATTCAGTTTGTCAGGAGGTTTGCAAGTGCGCTGTGATCTGCACACTATCCCCGGTGACCCAGCAGGCACTGCTGGTGAGGGTGTTTTGGGTGGATCTGGTTTTGGGGGCATGAGAGGGGTCTGTGTGTCTGCGTGTCTGCATGAGAATGTCTATCCTCCTCAGGGGATCCTGACCCCTCTGCCAGCGTCTCTCCCTCTGGCAAAGTCACTGGTGGACATGCTTCCACCGTAGTCTGTCTCACAAATGGGAACTCCATGGAACTGTCTGCCTCTGAGCCGGTATCATGACGCAGGCACACATGGTCCTGATGTCTGCGGAAAACACGCCCATCACTCAGCTTCACAACATTGGAGACGGGACCACTCTGCTTAAGAACAACCCCAGGCAGCCATTGCTGATTGTTTCTCACATGGACATTGTCATCCGGTTTTAACTGCCTCTCTCACACATGTTGATCATGTCCCTCCTTCTGCCTTTCCTGCTTTCTTTCCACTTTTGCCTTCATGTCCGGGCGCAGCAGGTCCAATCTTGACTTGGGCCTACGCCCCCATCAGCATCTCTGCTGGAATGCGGGCAGTCGTAGTCTGTGGCGTGAGGCGGTATTTAAACAGGAAACGTGAAAGCTGAATGCTAAGAGAGTCCCCTGTCATCTGCTTCAGGCCTTCCTTCACTGTCTGAACAGCCCACTCAGCTAAACCATTGGAGGCTGGGTGGAAAGGGGCCATCCAAATGTGATGAATGCCATTCTGCTGCATGAATTCACTGAACAGCTCACTGGTGAATGTCGGGCCATTATCAGTGACCCGAGTGTCAGGCAGCCCGTGGACTGCAAACACCTACCAGAGTTTGTCTATGGTTGAGGGGGCTGTGATGTTGCTCATGATGTGAGCTTCGATCCATTTAGAATGTGCATCTACCATGACAAGAAACATCTGCCCCATAAAAGGGCCAGCAAAGTCCAAATGTAGCCTAGACCAGGGGTGGTCTGGCCACTCCCATGGGTGCAAAGGAGCTGGTGGTGGCACATTCTGATTAGTCTGACATTGTGTGCATGATTTTACCTTGTTCTCCAGATCCTGATCCATTCTTGGCCACCAAACGTAGGATCTTGCAAGGCTTTTCATCCGAGACACCCCTGGATGAGTCTCATGAATTTCCTCCACAATCTGTGAACGGCCAGGGGGAGGCACGATGACCCTCGCCCCCCAGAAAATGCAGCCATCCTGCAGACTGAGTTCTGTCTTGCGTTTGGCATAAGGCCTCAGTTCCTTTCCTTCCATAACTCTGCGCTAACCTTGTAAAAGAAAAGACTTGATTTGGGACAGGACAGGGTCCTTCTCTGTCCACTGCCTGATCTGGGTCACCTTTACGGGTGTCTCTGACAACCTCTCCAATGAAAACACAGTCTCTGGAGGCACATATGTAGCAACAGGTGTCTCAGGTAAAGGTAGTCGACCTGCTCTGTATACTACAGTATACTGGTAGGCTGACAATGTAAGAGCCCAATGCTGTATCCTGGCTGAGGCTAGTGCTGGGATGCAGTTAGTCTCACTGAACAGGCTCATCAGTGGTTTATGGTCCGTATAAATTGTAAATACGCGTCCATAAAGGTACTGATGAAAGCATTTGACCGCAAAAACAATGGCCAGACCTTGTTTGCCTAGCTGTGAATATTCCCTCTCTGCAGCTGTCAGGGTACGTGAAGCAAAACCAATAGGCTTCTCTGAACGGTCCTCCATTACATGTGAGAGGACTGCCCTGACTCCATAGGGCGAGGCACCACATGCCAGGGTGATCTCCTTGTCTGGGTCATAGTCAACAAGCAGCTTCGCTGAGTGGAGAAGTTCTTTCACTTCCTTGAAAGCTTTCTCCTGCTCTTCACCCCACTGCCACTTAGTGTCATTGTGAAGCAGCTTATACAGTGGGGTCAAAACCCTTGAGAGGTCAGGAAGAAGCTTACCATAATAATTCACCATGCCCAAAAATGATCTGAGTTCTATGATGGTCTTGGGGCTTGGGGCTTCCTTAATAGCTCTCACTTTGTCCTCCACAGGGCAAAGCCCCTCAGCTGTGATCTTGTGTCCCAGGTAAGTCACACTCGATGCCAGGAACACACATTTTCCACGTTTCAACCGCAGCCCTGTGTCTGAGAGCCTCTTCTGCACCCGTTCTAAATTAGCCAGATGCTCCTCCTCCGTAGCCCCCGTGATCAAAATATCATCAAGGTACACTGCTACGTGTGGAATCCCCTGCAGCAAAGTGTCCATTGCCCTTTGGAAAATGGCAGGACTGGACGCCACTCCAAACACCAGGCGATTGTACTTGAATAATCCCTTGTGCGTATTTATTGTGACGTACACCTTTGAATCCTCGTTGAGCAGCAGTTGTTGGTAGGCGTGGCTCATGTCCGGCTTTGTGAACAGCTTACCCCCTGACAGGGTCGCAAACAGGTCATCCACCCGTGGCAATGGGTATTTCTCCAGTCTAGAGACCTGATTCACCGTAAGCCTATAATCCCCACATATCCTCACCGTTTTGTCTGCCTTCAAAACTGGAACAATGGGAGCCGTCCATCTTGAAAACTGGACGGGCTCAATAATGTCCAGCCTCTGTAACCGTTCCAGCTCCTCCTCGACTTTGCCTTTCATGGCATAGGACACCGACTTGGGGTTAAAAAAACGTGGTGTAGCCTCAGGGTCGACATGGAGTTTCACTGTCACGCCCTTCAGTGCTCCCAGCTCATCCCTGAAAACGTCACTGTACCGCTGCAGAATGTCCTCGTCATGTGTGCACATACTTAATTTCATGCCAGTTTAGCCGGGTTTTGCGAAGCCAGTCGCGACCCAAAAGACTGCGCCCCCTGCCCTTAGCTATCATTAGCCTGGCTTCAGCCTTCTGACCCCCGGCTGAAATATCCACACATAACACCCCTAAAGGAGGTATGGGCTGCCCCGTATAGGTCCTGAGTTTGAGCTTTGACGGTCTAATGGGAGGCAGGTTGGACCCCCATGTCCTCCTGTAGGTCTTCTCACTAATGACTGATGCAGTAGCCCCTGAATCAATCTCAAACTTAATGTCCTTTCCCCCGACAGTGACTATGGCATAATATGGTTCAGGTGGTTCCTCATCCGTTTCCACTCCAAACATGTTGTAGGCACATGCTGTCTCTTCATCTGCTTCTTCTAGATAATGTGTGGCTGCCTGAGCCTGTCGAGCTTTCCCCTGCCCAGGCTTAATCTTACCCTTTGAACTTCTGCACTTTTTAGCTAAATGTCCCTTTTTGCTATAAGCATGACAGACAGTGTCTTTGAATTTGCAATCATTTGCATAGTGCGTCCCTCCACACTGGAAACATTCCACCCGCTTTGCCTGTTTACCAGTCTCTCTCCTGACTTGGTGCACTGCCGCCAACTGCGACCCCCCATGTCCTTTCTGGATATCCTTGACATTATTAGCAGCCATCTCCATGCCTTGGGCAATCTCTAAGGCTTTCTTGAAAGTGAGCGGTGGGGTTTCCCCTAACAGGCGGCATTGTATGCCGTCATTATTAATGCCGCATACCAATCTATCACAGAGTATGTCTTCCAACACTGCTCCGAAATCACAATGTTCCGACAGCTGCTGAATCTCGGCCACGAAATTGGCCACAGACTGACCTGGCTTCCTGAAACGGCTGTGAAACTTACACCGTTGGACTATCACAGAAGGTTTCGGATTGTAGTGGTTCCCCACGAGCTTGACCAGTTCGTCATATGGAATGTCCCCTGGTTTCAGCAGTGTGGCTAAATTCCTTATTAGCTTGTAAGTTTTTGCCCCACACACACACTCAGGAGAATAGAGCGCTTCTTAGCCTCCTCAGTAATTCCATTAGCACAGAAAAAGTGTCCCAACCTTTCCTCACACTCCAGCCAGTCCTCATTTCCTTCCAGAAATTCGCCGATAGTTCCAAACGTAGCCATCATGAAGCTCCCGTTTGAAAAACATGCCAATACATTCACAAAACCAGTTTACCTTGTTGCCAAAAATATGTGGTAACTCCTGCCTTGAAAAAGGCACACTCGACAACTTCATGCCCAAGAAACAACTTTATCTCAAACTTCAAAACCGTTTTATATATATACAGAGGCTTTCACAACTCGTATGGCAAGGCAGGAACACTATATACAAAGCACCTCAGAAGTAAAAAGAAAGGAAGTAGAACCCCCCCCATTTTCCTAATTAGTATTAACTTATTTTTAGTAATGCTCACATTACAACACAGTGCTACATTTTAAATTTAACATACAATCCATGCTCATGTTTGAAGATTGGTTGCTGGTGAAATTATTATTTGCAATATAGCCTAACTCCAGAATATGCCCTAACATTCCCGTTCACTGTGGAAACCGTACCCTGGTATGACTTACCAAAATATAGTACCTCACACTTATCTGAAGTGAATTGCCATTTGCCATCCTTTGGTCAATTTACCGAGCTGATCAAGATTCCACATAAATTTTGGTAAACTTTTTTACTGATGCAGTTGAGCATCATCAACAAGCTTGCTAGTTTTGGATTATACATTCACATCCAATTTACTTATTTAACTGACAATGGGTCCAGCATCAGTCCCCCATGGCACATTATAGTTGCAGTCTCCAGTCCAAAAAACACACTTGCTGATCACTTTAAATAATTTTATTGGCCGTAAATTGTTGTGGGAGTTGAAGAGAGAGTCATAACATGAAGTGTCGGGGACGAAGTCAGGTAAACAAACAGGTGCAAAACGGGGAGTGGAAAGAAAGAGTCGAGGGGAAAATCTTTAACAGGGAAAAATAAAGAACCATTCCTTTCTTTCCCTTGACTAATGGTTGTGGAAAATTCTAAAAATTCATAGATTATAATTGCTCATCTCAAAGTATAGTTCATTCTTCACTCGTGTATTGTCCCTTGGCATCTTGTTTTGTGTTTTCCTTCATGACAGAGGAAGGTTGAATTACTTTCCCCTCTTGTGCCTCTCACGAAGGACACTTTAGTCAGTTCAAAATAGATGAAGTGTGGGACTTCCCAGTTCTGCACACCAGCCTGTTTTTGACATATTTGCTGAGTCATTGAGGAAACAGTGCTTCCTGAACGGGTGAAGTCGAACCCTCCAGTTCTGAGGCACTCATACCATAACTGAAGTTTGTAATTCCCAACATAAAAACTAATACTTGATGCAGATCCTTTCTCATCCCTGATCCCACCTCTTTGGAGTTAATCGGCAAAGTCTGCCAATTCAGAGGATGTTTTCGATTTAATTCATAGTGGCCATGACGATTGCGAGCTGGGGAATGATAGCAAGCTGAAGGCTGCACTGACACAACTGCATTGCTGGGAGGAAGAAAAGACAGAGGATGTTCAGATCTATAATGAGTTGGGAATGGAAAGGGAATTAGAAGAGCTTGGCTCAGCAGTGTAGACCGAACATTCTGCTTTTCCTATGAAATAAATAAACCCGCTTATTCCCCAACGTGCATCATCCTTATGGGAACAATGTCTCATGGGTGGAAATGCAATGTCTAGCCTTGGGAATGAAGTGAGTATAAGGGGACAGTTTGAGGATAAAGGGGAAGCCTTTTAGGACCGAGATGAGGAAAAACTTCTTCACACAGAGAGAGTGGTGAATCTGTGGAATTCTCTGCCACAGGAAACAGTTGAGGCCAGTTCATTGGCTATATTTAAGAGGGAGTTAGATAAGGCCCTTGTGGCTAAAGGGATCAGGGGGTATAGAGAGAAGGCAGGTACAGGGTTCTGAGTTGGATGATCAGCCATGATCGTACTGAATGGCGGTGCAGGCTCGAAGGGCCAAAGGGCCTACTCCTGCACCTATTTTCTATATTTCTATGTTTCTATAAGAACCATGCTCCATGTTTTCGGACTGTGAGCTTTCATCTCGAGATTTTATTTCTCTACAAATTCCTGCTTTAAGTAATTTAACGGAGACTCAAGACACCAGCGGTGCTGGAATCTGGAGCAGCAAACAATCTGTTGGAAGAATGCAGCAGGTCAAACAGGAAAGAAATTGTGGACGTTTCATGTTGAAACACGTTATCAGGGCAGTAATTTGATCATTTGCTTTAGCCATTATTTCCCTGCTGATACTGCCAATACCTTTTACTGAATGTTTTGAGCGCATAAAAGTGAGCTTGGAATAAAAGAAAAGCCAAGATCAAGTTCAAAATTAGCTGGCTCAAATATTACACAATGCCCTCAAAGTTTAAGTTCCACGTTTGGTAGCTATGGAATTTATGTCAGAGCAATTTATTTTTCTGTATGAGTAATTAAGGTGAGAACTACTATTATTCCATGAAAAATACATTTTAGAACTAATCCATCAGACCATAACACATAGGAGCAGAATTAGGCCATTTGGCCCATCGAGCCTCTTCTGCCATTTAAGCAAAGCTGATCCATTTCCATCTCAAGCCCACTCTCCTGCATTTTCCCCATAACCTTTCATGACCTGACTAATTGAGACCCTATCAACTTCCACTTCCACAGCCAAAAGTGGCAACCAGTTTCACAGATTCACCACCCTTTGGCTAAAGAAATTTCTCCTCATCTCCATTCTAAATGGATGTCCCTCTATTCTGAGATTGTGCCCTCTGGTCCTAGACTCCCCACATCCACTCTATCTAGGCCTTTCAACATTCTATAAATTTTGATGAGATTCCCCCCTCATTCTTCTAAATTCCAGAGAGTACAGGAGCAGAACCACCAATCGCTCCTCATATGATAAGCCTTTCATTCCTCAGATCATTTTCATGAACCTCCTTTGAACTCTTTCCAATGTCAACACATCCTTTCTTGGATAAGGGGCCGAAAACTGTTCACAATATTCCAAGTGAGGCCTCGCCAGTGCCTTATAAAGCCTTGGTTTTATATTCTAGCCCTCTTGAAATGAATGCTAACATTACATTCCAAGTTGCTAATTGTAACGAATGCCTTATTTCTGGAAGTGGCAATCAAAGTACACTGGTGATAAGTTACAATGAGAACGATAAGGTGAAATGAGATAGACATTGAGAAACATTTAATGCTGTTAAGGCAATAATTTGATGTCAAAACCACAGCATTGCCATTTTTAAAATTACTTACACCTCTGTATCCGAAACATCTAAGAGAGGAGCTTCTTAATATTCCAGTTGCCTATATTGAGATTACTTAACTTAATGTATCAAGCTAGCTCTGACCAGTTTAGTGGGTCATGCAGGTGAAATAAGACAGGTACAAAAATACACTCAGTGGCCACCTTATTAGGTACAGGAGAGGGGTGCAATGGGGTCTATTGCTGCTGTAGCCCATCCACTTCCAGGGTCAACATTCAAAGATGTTCCTCCTCACAGCTTCCTCTCATTCCACCTGTCGTCTTCTTGTCAGCTTGAAGCAGTTTGGCCATCCTCCTCTCACCTCTCTCATTAGCAAGGCCCACAGAACTGCTGCTTGCTAGATCTTTATTGTTTTTCGCACCATTCCCTGTAAACTCTAGAGACCGTTGTGTGTGAAAACCGCAAGATATCAGCAGTTTCTGAGATACTCAAACCATCTGGTACCAACAATCATTGAACTGTCAACATCACTTAGATCTCATTTTTCCCCATTCTGATGTCTGCTCCAAACAACAACTGAGCCTCTTGACCATGTCTGCGTGCTTTTATGAACTGAGTTGCAGCCACATGATTGACTGATTATATATTTGCATTAGCAAGCTGATGTACACCTAACAAAGTGACCACTGAATGTGTTTTTGTTTTATCAGACTCAGTTAACCTTGCAAACTAATTTGGATTATTCCTGCATCCATCAGGACTCTTTTTGCTATTACTGAGTCATCCCAATATTGGGAGTTCTGCATTCAACAATTCAAAGTGAGGCACCTTTTTGGTGGCTATTTGGTTCTAGAGAGGTTGGGCCCAGGCCTGTAATGGTTCAGACTCTTTGTGATCAAATCTCAGTGTTCAGAAGATCTACTCTTTTGTATTGTAATTATTGCTGTCTAGAAAATCAGGTCATTTAAAAAATTTCTTTTGTTTTGAATCTAAATGTTGTATACACTTGGAAGGAGAGGGGAAAGACAAAAAATAGCTTTCCAACCTGATGGGCTTTCGACTTCACATGGGACTGTAAAACTGCTAGAATAGTTAAACCTCATTTCTTCACAGGAGGATTGAAATGCCCAAGGCACAAAGCCATTATCATATAAAATATTCATCTTTTCATCAGTATAAAAATGCAAATTTCTTTCCATAAATTTTTGACTAACAGATGTGTACAAATAACAGAATGTATCCGCAAATGTACAACTGATACCGAAGTGATTGTCTAGCTTTTTCACACACAGTTTTTCCAGGTGGTTCAGCATGGTTCAGCACCCTCTTCTTCCTCTCACACCAATTCTTCATGAGGGTTACTATTGATTAGCTGATCCTGCACTCCAAAGGCACTGAAAGGGCGCTCCTCTCATGGAAGTTTTATTCCTGCTAAAATAGGCTATTTCGTGCACCTCTGAGGTTTATTCCTCGGCAATTTAGTGTTCTCTCCTTTCTGTTTCACTTCCATGAAAAAGCGCATTTTAAAAATTATTCCATAGGACTATAAGACACAGGAATCAGAGTTAGGCCATTCAGCCCATAAAATCTGCTCCACCATTTGATCATGGCTGATCCATTTCCCTCTCAAGTCCATTCTCCTGCCTTCTCCCCATAACCTCTCACACCCTGACCAATCATGAACCTATCAACCTTACAGCACAGAAGCAGGCTCTTCAGCCCATCTAGTCTGTGCTGAACAGTTATTCTGCCTAGGCCCATCAGCCCGCCTTTGGACCGTAGCCCTCCATACTCCTCCCATCCATGTACCTATCCTAACTTCTCCTAGATGTTGGAATTGGACCTGCATCCTGCTCATTCTACACTCACACCACCCTCTGAGTGAAGAATCTCCCACTCAGGTTCTTTTTAAACATTTCGCTTTTTCTTCAGCAAGCATATATCTTGAATTTCGTCAACTGGATGAACTATAATAGTGATCCATTGTCAATGCAACAGCAAAATAAAGAATGTCAAATAAACATATTTTAGAACAATGCCAAGTACAATTGTAGATAAAAGATTCTCCATATTGTAAGGTCAGATAGTTAATGCACGTACCTTTATATCTCACAAAAGCTTGCACAGTTGCCAAGTGATTATTCTGCATTCTTCACCGATGAACAATTTATATCTCCCCAGTAGTTGGTCTCTCATTCAGATCAGCGATGCATATCTCAGAGACCAATTTAGCCAAGCGCTTTTACAATTTGCAAACGTGCAATAAATATTGTAATCACCAAAGTGACTAGCCAGCTGCAATAATCTAATAAGCAAAAGCAAAACATGTGATCATGGTGAGCTCAATGTTTTTGGAAGATAAGAATTCCCTGGTGAATTACTTAAACCACCCCCAGCTTTTAAAAAAATGAGGCAATTGGAATGCAGTATATTGTTAAGGTTAAACCAGTAAACCATTTTGAATTGCTATCTTTATTTCACAAAAAGGAGAAAATATATATTCATGCTATATTACGAAGTATGATGTGTCTAAGTATATTACTTACAAACTACCCTCAGTGGCCACTTTATTAGGTACACCTATACACCTCCTCATTAATGCAAATAGCGAATCATCCATCGTGACAGCAACTCAATGCTTAAGAGCATGCAGACATGGTCATGAGGTTCAGACCAAACATCAGAAAGGTGGTCTAAGTGACTTTGACCGTGAAATTGGTGTCTGACGGGGTGGTTTGAGAACCTCAGAAATTGCTGATCACTTGAGATTGTCGTGCACGGCGGTCTCTCGAGCTGACAGAGAATGCTGCAAAAACAAAGAGAGTACCCAGTAAGTAGCAGCTCTGCGGGTGAAAACGGCTTGTTAATGAGAGAGGTCAGAGGAGAAGGGCCAGACTGGTTCAAGCTGACAGTAACTCAGATAACAGTGCATTACAACAGTGGCGTGCAGAGGAGTACAATATGTCAAATCTTGAAGAGGATGGGCTACAGCAGCAGAAGACCTTCGGCATACACTCACTGGCCACAGGAGGGACCAAATGAAGAGGCCACTGAGGGTGCGTACGTTAACCGCCAACTTGAATGGCAGCAAGGCTCACGACAAATGATGATTCCAATGCAGGGTTAAATTAATGGCAGATTAGAGAAACATGTACTGTAGCTAAAGAGGCATATAGCAAAAAAGTCAACATTACTAATAAAAACATGTTCCACAAACCCTGTTGAAACTTCTTTTAACTTTGTCTCCCTCTCCTGGGGAATTGGAGAGACTGCATGTCAAGACAATTATGTTTTATTTTGAAGATGCTCTCCAATTACATAGAACATAGAACATAGAACGTAGAAATCTACAGCACATTACAGACCCTTCGGCCCACAATGTTATGCCGACCATGTAACCTACTCTAGAAACTGCCTAGAATTTCCCCGCTACATAGCCCTCTATTTTTCTAAGCTCCATGTACCTATCCAAGAGGCTCTTAAAAGACGCTATTGTCATTGGCAATGTTGTCAAGAATCCTCTTACAACACAAACTTCTTTCCTTTTTAATCACTTCCAGGAAAAAACACTTCCCACATCAGGAGTCAGATTAAGATTATCACTGCAATGCCATTTGTATTTTTGGGGTGTTCCAATTTTTAAGAAATAATGTTATTATTTAGGGGCAGAACCAGATGCAGTAAGGAGGAAATTTAATTCCATTTTATAGGCAAAGTTAAATTACATTTGGTAAACGTATTCACTCTCTCCCGATCCTCAGTCATTTTCATTTCAAAACTCTATCCTGAATTTGCTGGATGTCCTCCCACTTCGTTTCCAGTCCTGAAGAAAGACCTCGGCCCTAAACGTTGACTGTTCATTCATTTCCATGGATGGCGCCTGAGCTGCTGATTTCCTCCAGCACTTTGTGTTTTGCTCTCTGTTATAAGTAAAATTTCCATCCTACAATCAAGCAGGATCCCGGTGCAGGTTTAACAGCCCTCTGGGCAGCTTTTGCATCATGAATGCTCCATTCAATCTAACCTGTGGGAAGAGGCCCAGAAATGTAAGTGTACAAATTCAATTCGAAATAAAAAAACAAAAATGCTGGAAATTCTCACTAGGTCAAACAGATATTACCATTTCATATTAATTCTATTTCTCTCTCCACAGAGGCTTCATGACCTGCTGAATATTTACAACTTTTCTTTCTTTTACATCCTCCGAGAGGACTTACAAACCTTGATGTAGTTTGTAAGCTTGCATACCTCAATGACCCGGAGAGCTATGTTGGCTGGATTCAGGGCTTTATGGTTTGGTTCTTGGTAGGGTCACCCATGCCAAACAGGTCAAAGGGTAGAGGCCAGATAAAGAGTGGTCCACCACTCCTCCAGGTTTGAGGGCTGAGCTCAGGGCTAACAGCCCTGATTGGTAAAACAAAATCGTTATGGAAATGGCAATGAAGATTCCTTCAACATAATATTCCTGAATCTCCTACTGGGACTTGCATGACTGACAGCAGTGAAAACTGAGAGGAAACTACTGACATGATGAAGGAAGCCCTGACCACTGCCAGAGATGGAGGACATTCATAGTCATAGTCATAGTCATACTTTATTGATCCCAGGGGGAAATTGGTTTTTGTTACAGTTGCACCATAAATTATAAATAGTAATAAAACCATAAATAGTTAAATAGTAATATATAAATTATGCCAGGAAATAAGTCCAGGACCAGCCTATTGGCTCAGGGTGTCTGACCCTCCAAGGGAGGAGTTGTAAAGTTTGATGGCCACAGGCAGGAATGACTTCCTGTGACGCTCAGTGTTGCATCTCGGTGGAATGAGTCTCTGGCTGAATGTACTCCTGTGCCCACCCAGTACATTATGTAGTGGATGGGAGACATTGTCCAAGATGGCATGCAACTTGGACAGCATCCTCTTTTCAGACACCACCGTCGGAGAGTCCAGTTCCATCCCCACAACATCACTGGCCTTACGAATGAGTTTGTTGATTCTGTTGGTGTCTGCTACCCTCAGCCTGCTGCCCCAGCACACAACAGCAAACATGGTAGCACTGGCCACCACAGACTCGTAGAACATCCTCAGCATCGTCCGGCAGATGTTAAAGGACCTCAGTCTCCTCAGGAAATTGAGATGGTTCTGACCCTTCTTGTAGACAGCCTCAGTGTTCTTTGACTAGTCCAGTTTATTGCCAGGTATTTGTAATCCTCCACCATGTCCACACTGACCCCCTGGATGGAAACGGGGTCACTGGTACCTTAGCTCTCCTCTGGTCTACCACCAGCTCCTTAGTCTTTTTCACATTAAGCTGCAGATAATTCTGCTCACACCATGTGACAAAGTTTCCTACCGTAGCCCTGTACTCAGCCTCATCTCCCTTGCTGATGCATCCAACCAACAGCGGTGTAACAGGCAGTAAGTGAGTTCCTTTTACATAGGTCTGGAAATTACTTTGATAAGGCTTAGAGAAAGTTAGAACTTTGAGAATATAACATGGGCCCATGAGAATAACAAGGCCCATGCCTCTATGATTTAATTCCACTGCCTGGAACTACCTGCCTGTTACATCACCTACCTCACTGTTGACAGGACATTGACAAGCACTTCAGATGAGGAGCAGTGTGGCTTTCAAAAGTAGACCACACTCTCACTTCAACAGATTTAAAACTCCTCCAGTTAACAGGGGTTCCCAACCTTTTTAATATCATGAACCCCTACCATTAACCGAGGGGTCCGTGGACCCCTGCCCTAGTGCAAGTGGGTTGGTTAGGCTTACTGGAATAGAAAATAAATCTCTTTGTTCTATCATGCCTTCAAGCTGTGTCTGAGTACTGATGGTAACATTGGCTTCAGGCACCTGTAAAAAGCTGGTGTTAAGTCCATTGTATAAATGGATAAGGCCTCTATTGGAAATTTCATAATTTCAGATAGCAAGGGGAGATGATTCAGTCAGCCAAGACTGTGTTGGCTCCTAGAACAATTCCATTCCTCTAATATTTCTTTGTAACGTACCGTCTTTCACATGCTCCCCAGCTCCACAATGGTTTTCCTACTATTCAGCTGCACTGCGGACACTTTACAGATACCAGGCGGCATATCTTTAACTTGCCAGAAGAAACTGGAGCCTCTGGGAAGTCGGGATGAAACCGTGTTGCCGGAGAGACGAGACAGCTCCTCTATCCGCGCGGCTTCTGCGTCAACCCACTTATTTTAATGAAAATTTCAACAGATACATGGTGATGAATATTTTCAATATACTATACACTGCAAAAAAAAATTGGATATTACAATTTTAAAAAAAGAGATTCTTTGATCAGTGGGGCCCATTTCCTGTGTCAGGCACAGGCACAGAGAGAATGCTCTGGTGCTTGTGGCAGGTTTTGACAATAGTCAAGCGTGATATTGGGATGTTTCGATAACATCAGGTGTCCACAATGTGAATATACTGATAGGACTGAGAAATAAAATGCTGTAGTGTCCACGGCTGTTGGTGTGTTGTTTTTCACAGGCTGGTGGGTTATCATTGACGTTGCTGTGAAACGGACAGTTTCACCAGCAGTGATGTAACAGCTCTTTCATTTCTGATAACTGCAGTTTCAGGTAGCCAAATCTTTGCAAATGAAAATCAGTAAAAGGACTGCAGGTGCCAAAAATTGAAATAAAAACAGAAAATGCTGGAAATACACAGCAGGTTGGGCAGAAATTGGGGGAAAAGACAGTAAAGACTTCAATTTGGAAGCTCTTTGTTCCAAGTAAATGCCCCACCCCTCAATCCAAAAGAGAAAATAAATTCACTGAGAAGATAAATTCATTTTGGAAGAAGAGAGCTATACCAGGTTAGATGTCAGCTGTTGGATCTCTGTCTATTTTCTGATCCCTAGGGTTCTTCCAGGAGTCAGGAATGATGAGCAGACATAATTCTAATGATCGTTAATTTTAGAGTACAAACAAACACACAAATACTAAGTAAACGAAATCAAGAAGTGAGAAACGATGCGAAGAGGAAAACGAATGTAAGAATGCAACGACAAAAAGATAGTGCCTCTGAAAAATCCATCACTTTTATGGATAAATTAAGGAAAATTCCTTGGATAAACTAAACCAATCAATGGTTGCGCGATTACATCACGTGGGTAATGTGCTAACACTAGCCAATGAAAAATGAGAAAGATTCAGCTCTATATTGCTTGTTGTCAGTGAGCGAGGATGAACAACACATACGGTGAAAAATATGTGAGTTTGTTAAGAAGTACAAATCTTATAAAAAAGTTTTATTTAAAAATACAGTGGTCCACATTGACACCACGAGAGATCCAAATGCAAACATAAAAAGAACAACCAGATTTGAAACACAACATCCCCCCCCACCCCCACTCTTAAGGCCTCTACTAAAGACAACTCTATGGAACAAAGAGCTTCCAACTTGAAATCTTTACTGTCTTTTCCCCCAATTTCTGCCCAACCTGCTGTGTATTTCCAGCATTTTCTGTTTTTATTTAAGTTTTTGGCACCTGCAGTCCTTCTACTGATTTTCATTTGCAAAGATTTGGCTACATGAAACTGCAGTTATCAGAAATGAAAGAGCTGTTACATCACTGCTGGTGAAACTGTCCGTTTCACAGCAACGTCAATGATAACCCACCAGCCTGTGAAAAACAACACACCAACAGCCGTGGACACTACAGTATTTTATTTCTCAGTCCTATCAGTATATTTACATTGTGGATGCCTGATGTTATCGAAACACCCCAATATCACGCTTGACTATTGTCAAAACCTGCCACAAGCACCAAAGCATTCTCTCTGTGTCTGTGCCTGACACAGGATATAGGCCCCACTGATCAAAGAATCTCTTTTTTTTTGAGAGGGAGGGGGCTGGGAGGATTTGATGTTATTATCACTTTTTTTGTGAGGGAGGGGGTTGGGGGTTTGGGGTTTTTGATGCTCCATCTGCCATTTTCCATGTGGGGATATCTGTTAGATTTTTGTGCAATTGGGGGGGTGGAGGGTTTTGGGGTTTGCAAGTTTTGTTCCTTTTTTTGTGCTGGAGGGGCAGTTGATATCTTTTCTTTCATGGTTCTTTTCCCATGATTTTTCTGCACTTCAGCTTCATGGCTATCTGGAGAAGACGAATATCAGAGTTGTATTGCACATGCATACTTTGGCAATAAAATGAACCTTTGTGCTTCTGATTGGCATGCTCATTTTGGTTTCCACTTTGATTGCCACCAGCAAAAAGGAATCTTTGATTTTACTTTTAGACAATTCTATGGATTTGTGAAGGCTAAATTCTGCTCTAGTTTCACCATACACTCCAAGGACATTGCCAGCCTGTGATCACTGACCCTCTGCTAGATACCCAGTGCAGGTCAATGGGAGTAGGCATTTTAATGGGCTTGACTCAGACTAGATGTGCCAAAGAGCCAATTTCTATGCTGTACTTTCCTATGACTCGATGACATGTGTGGTACATATATGAATGAACTGCCAGGGGAGGTGGTTGAGGCAGATACAATAACAATTTTTAAAAGACAGGCCTGAGTCTGAAGCCTCTGTTGGACAGAGTTGATGATGGATGTTGTGTCCTAGCTGTCTAGATATGCAAGCCTGTGCAGTGCGATATGGAGAGCAAGCTGTTGCCCATGTAGAAAGTTCCCCTGTCCATGCATCTGATGAACCCAAAGGAACGGCAGAGATCGATACAGTTTGGTACCAGCAGCGTCGCAGGAGTTGTCAGTCAGCATTGAACTCAATGTAGGACTGCCTTAGGGACTCTAGTTCTCGATTTTTCCCTCGGGGTTTTTCTCCCAAAGCCTTCCTCCTGAGTGGGTATAGCCCACAAGGCAGCGGAGGTTTGAGACCTGAGTTTTCCTTCTCTCAGATGAGCTGCCAACCACAGCTGATGAGCCCCAACTGCCCAAAGAGACTGATTCTAAGGCATCAGTTAACCCGCAGTTGCCCCTTGCACCGAGTTTGGGTCTCGGCCAGCATGGACCAGTGGGCTGAAGGGCCTGTTTCCATGCTGTATTGGTCTAGTACTCTATACAATTTTGCTTTCTATCCCCAGTACCTGTGAACGAGGTACATTAGATTTTTAGATTTTAGTTTCCTTCCAATGTGGCAGCCAATTAAAACTGGAGAAGCTGGGCCAAGTGTCTCTGGACATGTGCCTGTACTGCAGTGAAGCCGAATGCCTAATCCCTCTGACACCTCAAAGAACTTGCCTTAAGACAATGCCCTTAGAGTGGCTTGCTATTAGTCTTGAGTGTGACGTCAATGACCACAGTAAATTTAATGCAACCTGCATGGGTTCATTTACAAGGCAGTCGCTTCCCAAGTGACACAATTCAATCAGCAATAAGAGTTAAAATTTACAGAGCATGGGACAAATTGATGTAGAAAAAAAAGAGTTGGAGCAATCAACAGTCTTCTATTTTCACACTATGTTTGTTTCATCTCCTGTGTTATGTTGTGTAGGATGTGATGATTACCAGCCAGTTGCATCTTGAGATAGAAAACACTGGGACACAGGAATTACAGGCATTATAGAATCTTCAGAAAACACTGGGATAGGAATTACAGGCATTATAGAATCTTCAGAAAACACTGGGACACAAGAATTACAGGCATTATAGAATCTTTAGAAAACACTGGGATAGGAATTGCAGGCATTATAGAATCTTCAGAAAACACTGGGACACAGGAATTACAGGCATTATAGAATCTTTATTTCTCTCAGCTGTTGTAGCACATGTTATTTCTATGAACATGAAAAGCAGTGATATTACAATTTGTTGGTAATTAACCTGCAGAAACATGTTTACTTCTTCAGTATTTCATATTTGGTCACAGGAATTTACAATATTTTTTGCAGATGCTATAGCAGATAATAGGTTGCATATTTCTTTGATTCTCATTATTTTCCTTATTTTATCACTGTTCAACTTTATATTCTTCTCTAGTCAACAAGGTCCTCAGGTAATTAAACAAGGTCATAACTGTGAATATGTAGAATCATGGAATGACAGAATTTTAACAAACCAAAGGGGGTCATTTTGGCCGCTATGTTCTGGTCGATCATAAATGATATCCAGATTAATTCTACTTCCTTGCTCCTGGTGCCTGGCCTTGAGGGCTGGGTACTTGAAATGCATATCTAAGATCTTCTGAAACACGAGGAGGGTTTCTGTTTCAGCCAATCTTTCAGCCTCTTTTCTCTTAATTCTTCAGCCAATTACTTTAAATCCACAATTGACCCTACTGCTAAGGGAGATAGGCCCTTCCTCCCTATTCCATCACAATCTCGTAAACTAAATTCCAAAGGCAAAAACCTCAACCTACACATTCCTCATGGCCAAAATTCTCCATTTTTAACAACTTCTACAAGCCTCTCTAGTGCTTCTACAGCCTTCCTGTGTGGACATTGAATTCATATTTATGTTGGCTCAGGTTGGGATCTGATCTCTTATTTTCTGGCTTTCCAATTGCCCGTAACAGCACTCTGATACTAACAGAACTGACAAGCATTTCTGCCAGCTCTCAAAAACGTCTTGCAAAATGCAGGTTCATTTTTAAATAACATGCGACACTTTGATGGAAAGGATCCTCGATGACTGAGGAAGAATATGATTTGAAACGATGAGAACTTGACTCTGCGGCTGTATACAAATTGTTTAACGTTAGAAATTTGCATGGAATTGCAGAGTAACTAGTTTCTGGGACACATTCCAGAAAGAGCATTTAATATTTTGTCAATTGACTGATAGTTGGTGTGAAGCAGGTCAAACTTTCCTGGAGCAACGGTGGTTGAATGGTAGGTAGAGATCAATAGTGTTTTCAGGAAGAACAGGAATTTCTTTCAGCTAATGTGAGCTGCAGTCGAAGACATGGCTAAAAGAAGGAGGAAATACAGAGAGTACTGAGTGCGTGGGACTTGCTGCCAGGATGGTGGTAGAGGCCACCATTAGGGACATTTAAGAGACTCTCAGAGAGGTACATGAATGATAGAAAATGGAAGGCTATGTGGGAGGGAAAGGTTAGTTTGATCTTAGAGTAGGTTAATGGGTTGGCACAACATTGTGGGCAGAAGGAATTGTACCGTGCTGTAATGATCTATGTTGTAAATCTGAAGTGCATTAGGAATAATTTGTGTGAAAATATAAAGCAAACTGACAATAGGTTTGCCTTTATCCAAAACAAATCCATTTTACTCTCACAATTCAAGCCCCTCTCACATTCCCCTCCAGGAATTATAAAAACACCAGAAACTATTTCATTATCTGGAAGTGTGCCTCTTTGAAGCATGTAATGCTTTCTAGAAAATAATAAAGGAAATGTATTATAGGCAAAATCCATTTTCTCCATCTCTTTTTTATTGGATTTTTGATCTACCGGAGTATTCTATCATAAAAACCCAATAAGTCAAAGACTTAGCAATGTAAACTGCACATATCAACAAAATAAAAACAGACAAAGATACAGTAAAAATCCAGGCATGTCTGTAAATAATTGATTTACAGTCAATATATTCATGACCCTTACAGGCAGGGTACTCATTCCCTGTTAGGTTCAATATATGTTTGCCTTTAATTAAAACAGGAGTTGAACAAAGAATTGGTGAATCAGAAATGAAATTTTGATCTTCGAGCCAGTGTTTGAGGTATCCAATATGGCAATCACAGTTCCATGGTTTGGAGGAAAGATCGACCTTTCTCAAGTTGTAAAGCATATCAAACTTTCCTGGAGCTACGGTGGTTAAATGGTTCTCCTGCAGGTAGAGTTCAATTGTGTTTTCATGAAGAGCGGGAACTTCTTTCAGCTGTCTTGAGCTGCAGTCAACTTTGAAGCCTTGGTGACTGATCTTCGTGCATTCACAGGACATTGGACACAATTCAGCACTTGACAACTTAAACAGGAAAAATAATGCTAACCCAGCAACGGCCAACATTTTTTACTGCACTGAAGCAAACGGCTGTAAAAAACACATTAAAAATGAGCAGAAATTGGTAAGTAACATTTTTTTTGTTCCACTTCTCCCTTTTTCTCTTTTCCCAAAGTTGTTGATTCCTTTACTGGAATAAATAGGACCATTACTCATATGTGTATATTGATAACAAGTATAGAAACATGGAAATATTGAAGTCGGTGGAGGGTATTTAAGCAGCAGAAGTATATGTGCAGTTAAAGATCTGCCATTTCATTCCCAAAGTACTCTAGGCAATATGACAAACTCCGTTGTGTGCTGTAAATCCAGAATTTAACGGTTTATATCAAATGCTGCTTTTACCTGTTCCTGCTACTTTGCTTCTGAAAGTATTTTTTCACTCAAATGCCAGTGTTTTCTGTCCATCCCAATCCTTAAATGAGGACGCAATTAAGAGACAATCACATTGCTGGGTCTGGGGTTCCATTTAGAACAGACAAGGTAAGGGATTGGTGAATCAGATATATTTCTCTGTATAGTTTCATGGCTTCCTTGTCTTTTTTAATGCCGGACTTTAGTTACTTGAGTGAACTCGGCCTTTTCTCCCTGGAGCGACAGAGGATGAGAGGTGACTTGACAGAGGCGTACAAGATAATGAGAGGCTCTTCCCCAGGGCTGAAATGGTTAGCAAAAGAGGGCATAGTTTTAAGGTGCTTGGAAGCAGGTACAGAGGAGATGTCAGGGGTAAGTTTTTAACGCAGAGCAGTGAGTGTGTGGAATGGGCTGCTGTCGGCGGTGGTGGAGGCGGAAACGATAGGGTCTTTTAAGAGACTCCTGGATGGCTACATGGAGCTTAGAAGAATAGGGGGCTATGGGTAAAGCCTAGGTAGTTCTAAGGTAGGGACATGTTCGGCACAGCTTTGTGGGCCGAAGGGCCTGTATTGTGCTGTATGTTTTCTATGTTTCTTTGATAACTTAAGTTTAAATTCGGCTGCCATGACCGTATTCTGTCTTATGTCCCCTGTCCAATGGTCCAGAATTCTACTTGTCAGTCCAGTAACTTAACTATTTAGTACTAGTGTCAAAACTGATGATAACTGATAATGCTATTACACACATTTTCCAAACACCCCAAATCTTGAAGTTACAATTAAGCAACCTTACTTCTAAATTAAGTTCTTAGTATTTTCATCATAGATGTAGCAACCATACCTGCGATATTTGTGGAAGGCACACCCTTAATATTATCCCACCAAGTACTGAAAGAATTAGATAGAGTGGCAAGGATGAATCTAATAGCGGGCGAGTCTAAGACAGAGGACACAGCCTCAGAGTAGAAGGGTGTCCCTTTAGAACAGAAATGAAGAGGAATTCCTTTAGCCAGAGGTAGGTGAACCTGCAGAGTTCATTGCCACAGACAGTTGTGGAGGCCAGGTCATTGGGTATACTTAAAGCAGAAATATGATATGCTCTTGATTAGTAAAGGCATCAAAGGTTATGGGGAGAAGACAGGAGAATCAGGTTAGGAGGAAAAATAAATTGTTATTAAATGGTGGAGCAGACTCAATGGACATAATGGCCTAATTCCACCCCCATGTTTTATGGTCTTACTCATTTTATGTTCCTTCTTCGGTCACTGAGTTAGTGAATGATTAGAGTACACAGTACATGCTCATCAGTTGAACTTTTGCAGCAATGTTAGTTATGAGCAGCTCTACTAATATTAGTGAGAACCATCAAACAAATCTTTATATTTATCATAATTATTAGACTCATTCTCTGTTTAGAGTTAAAAGTCATTAAGAGAATAGGGCAGAAATATAACATGTGGCGGGTGGAGATGTGGAGACAGGCTGGAGATACGTCTCTACCAAAGGAGGTGTAAGGCGCTCCTTCCCTCCGGTAGCCAGCAGGTCACCCTTGGGCAAGGTGTAGCACCTGATCAGCCCCCGATCAGGGTCACGTGAAGCCATGGGAGCAGGCGGTGGATGGTTGTGTGAGCTTATCACAAGCCCTGGTTATGCGACCACTAACACCAGCCAGTCAATCTCTGAAGGGTATGGATAACGGCTGGGGTCACTCGTCTTGTGAAGACACTGCCCAGAAGAAGGCAATGGCAAACCCCCACTTCTGCTGGAAAATTTGCCAAGAACAATCATTGTCATAGACCACAATCGCACACAACACGATGAGAATAGAAGCTGGCAAAATGGAAGTACTGTCCTGCTTCAGACTGCAAAGATATGTTTATTTGAATTTAAGTATTTTGCACATATCTTTATTGGAGATATAAAAATACAGATGAAGATGGCTTAGCATTCCCTGCAAATGTCTAACCCTCATTCTTGTTTCAGCACATACATGAGGAGCAGTTACTCGAGAACAGGCTCCTGCAACCACAACCCACGATCGGTTTCAGAAAAGGAAGGGCAAGAGTGAGAACAACTACATGAAGCATCAGAAGCTGACACTTTCAGTTCACTCTTCAGATTTAACCAATTAGAGGATTAAGGGTTATGGGGAGAAGGCAGGAAAATGGAGTTAAAGAAGTCACCCATGGTGGAACAGATGCGATGCGGCGAATGACCTAATTCTGCCCTATATCTAATGGACTTAATAAGTAAAGATAATTTTTTGCACCAATTTGACGATTTAAAATAAACCATTTGTGTTAGATTTAATCTCTTACCTTGCAGTCCAGATACTTTTTAATTTGGCTTGTTGATCAAATAAAGCCTCAGGATTGAGTGGTACATATAAAACACAAGCAGTCTGTTAACCCGAATGATTAAGCAAAGTATTTATTAGCTTTCGAGGAACTAGTACGGAAGTGAGTTTGCAAACATTGACATATCATTGTGTGCCACATTTCCTGCATTCTGGCAAAATATACAAAACTGAATAGTCCTGGATCTGGCAGGCTCCCCCAACAATGTCTGCCCAATTGGATAACTTTTTCTGGACGTGGAAAACTTGCTGGACTGATCCATCAGACCCAAGAAGTGTCCCAGACCACCAGGCACCAGGCAAGAGGTCCTGAGGGGTCACACCCTTGGAGAGTCCTGATAACCAGAGACAATTAAAAATTGTTCAAGTAGATTCATGTAAGTAGAAATTAATTTAAAATACCTTAAATTTCTTGAAAACAATTGAACATATCAAGGTAAGTAAAACAGATAGAACACTATTTACATTTAACTTTTACTAGGCTGGCAACCATTCAGAAGTTACAGTTCAGAATCAGAATCAGGCTTATTCTCCTTGACATGCTATATGTCATGAAATATTTTTTTTTCTTTTGACAACAGTGCAATGCAAGACATAAAAATTAGTTTTGGTTACAATAAAAAATAAATAGTGTGAAAGAGGAGTAGCGAGGTAGTGTTCATGGGTTCATGGACTGATGGTGGAGGTGAAGAAGCATAGAGAGTGGATCTTCGGGCTCCTGTACCTCCTCCCTGGTGAGTTCATGAGAAGAGGGCATGTTCTGGATGGTGAGAAACCTTAATGACGGATGTCACCCTCTCGAAGCACAACATTTTGAAGATGCCCCCGATGTTGTGGAGACTTGCGCCCAGGATGGAGCTAGCTGAGATTACCATACTCAGCAGCTTTCTCTGACCCTGTGCTTTGGAGCCTCCACACCAGGCGTTGATGCAAACACTTGGAAAGCTCTCCATGGTACATCTGTAGAAATTTGCTAGAACCTGTGGTGACACGCCAGATCTCCTCAGACTCCTAATGCAGCACAGCCACTGGCGTGCCTTCATTGTGATTTCATGTTGGGCCCAGCATAGATCCTTTGAGCTATGATGCCCAAGAACTTGAAGCTGCTCACCCTTTCGATTATTGACCTCTCGATGAGAACTGGTGTGTGTTCTCCCAACTTCCCCTTTCTGAAGTCCATGGTTACTTCCTTGGTCCTGCTGATGCGTCCTTGAGGTGCGCCTGTGTTGATCGTCAGCCAGGTGGAGATTTTATTTCTGCGGTCTCTTGATGAGGAAGTCAAGAATGCAGTTCCATAGGGAGGTACAGAAGCCCAGTTTTTGAAGCTTGTTGATTAGTACTGAGGGGCTGATGGCCTTGGATGCTGATCTGTAATCAATAAACAGCAGCCTGACGTAAGTGGTGCTGTTGTCCGGGTGCTCCAAGGCCAAGTGAGAGTCCACCCCCTGTGGACATGCTGTGGCAGCAGGCAAACTACAGTGGATCCAGGACCTTGCTTAGGCAGGAGTTAATTCTAACTATGACAAACTCTGTAAGCATTTGTCACAATAGATGTGAATGCTACCGGGTAATATTGTCGAGGCAGCTCACCCTGCAACCAGTGGGTTCACACAGGTTTTCTGTAACTAGTCAAATACATCATTGGGGACTGATGCCTTGCATCAGGAAGGGTGCTTAACCCTCTCTGACCAGATCCCAAGGGCTGTATGTAACATACATCTAGTCCCTCTTTCTAGCATTCCGATGCTCCAGGAATTTCTCAGAGTAGTGTCAAAGGATAGATCATCTTCAACTGCTTTATCCAAGTCCTTCCTTCCATTAGGTCACAAGTAGGAACGTTTGCTGATGGTACGTGATGCTCATGTAATGCCCTGGTTCACACGGTTCATGTGTTTTTCTCTGTTATGCATTTCGGTTCTCTGTGTAAGCTGCTTGTTTGGGTTACTGTTGAAGATAAGAGATCGGAGAAATGTGCGCCATCCAATGGGGAGGAACGGATTCAGGGGAGGTTTCTCTGGAGAGGGACACAAAGGTTGGGCTTGGGGCTTTTGAGACGGGAGAAGAGAGAAGATGCTGGAGAGGAGAGGCCAGAGGATTCGACCCAGAGTGGCGCCAGGATTCGATGAAGCCCGTGAAGATCGAAGGAGGACTGGTGAAGAGGAAACCATGAGCTTCAACTTGTGCACATCAGACTGTTTCATTTAAAATATGCCCCTTTCCTTTTTTTTGCTTTTTCTTCATCGAATTACAAATCTAAATCTTTTAATTGTATGTGGTGTACTGCCTGTTATGTCATGGTACTGATTTGTAACAGGGTAACAAATCACGCAGCATCCACACAACAGGGGGATTTGAGGGGGCTTGCACTTCAATCTCCCTCCTTTGGTGGGCCAGAGGGTGTCTTCCTTAGACTTATGCAGCCAATGGAACCAGACTGTTACATTCAGTTCCATTGTTAACTACTTAGGTCTCATCTGAGGTGGAATGACATCTGGAAAACATCTGGTAAATGGTTTGTACCATGCATGAAGCACAGATAACCACCTCTAACTAAAGAGAGCCCAAGTGCCATGATACTGAGTGATATTGCCCCCACTAACAGCATCCTTGATATAGTGGTGTTCGTGGGGACAGTGTCACAAATGACACAAAAGCTAACTATAACCAGCCACACAAATACTGGGGCTAGATCTTGCAGATCAGAGGCTAGTCTTTGTCTAACAGATGATCTCCCGTGGAGTCCCCAGAGATCATCTGCCAGGGTAGTTCAGGAATGAGAGGGAATAGTTTCCACTTGCCTGCATTGTAGCTGGAATTTCTTAATCAACAGCACTGAAGGGCCAACTTCATCACACTGGCAGAGGTGGTTCAACAAGGCAGCTCACCTCTACCCGCTCAAGGGCAATTGACAATGGGCAATAAATATCCAGCTTTAGCCGATACACCCACATCCCATGAATTATTTTGTGAAACTAGATTAGTGACACTTCCCAGATTGGTGTGTTCGTATCTCAAGCATTCTCCTGGGTGTGCATTTGACGTGGCATTTATTTTTTTGGCTCTGCTGCTGGTAAATGGTTTGTACCATGAGATGGTTTGTATTATGAGAAATAGATGACAATTTTGGAATGTATCCAAAAATGTGAGAGTAATTCAAGTTAAAGGAAAGAAACAGAGTGAAAGGAAATGAGATAAACAGAGAAAGCAACATGCCAGATAGTTGTGACTGAAGCCGCTTGCTTCCATGGAAAGATACTGTAAATGACAAGTTGCATTGAATGTCTCACTATTTCTGTGCTGTAACTTTAATTATAGTAGTTGAGTCATAGGGTATGGAAATTGGCCCGTCAGTTCAAGTTGCCCATGCCCACTAAGCTAGTCCCATTTGGCTTAATTTGGCCTGTATCCCTCTAAATCTTTCCATCCATTTTCTTATCCAAATGTCTTTATAGATATTTTTACATATTACTTGCTCCCATTGGCTTTCTCAGCAGATAATCATTTATCCAGACCTCAAAAGGCAATTCCCAGGAAGAATAGCTGGGTTAGGCTGCTGAGGTACACTGTTCTCACGAGACCAAGAAACAACAAGAGATCTTAGAGAAACCTTTCAATCTCGAAAGTCAAAGTGGCCTTGTTTTCCTCTGGTCTTCCAGTTTATCTGCGTTCCCATGACAAACACAAAAAAATTCTTATGTCTCTGTGCAATTCACAATTGTACCTGAACTTGCTTTTCTCTCATGTCTGGTCCTTTACCATATGCAGCTCAGAGTCCAAACCCCACCACATTTCCTTCTGCCCTTGAAAAGTTGGTAGCAGTTAATGGGCAAAGAGAAACACCTAACTAGCTACTTATGTTTGGACCTGGACTCCCTGGCCTTGTGTGCTTGTAGTTGGAAAACCATAATTGGACGTAAATCATCTGACTTTGTGTGATCAGGGAAAACAAGGTCCACCTGCGCGAGGAAGGCGATTAGAACACAGTCAGAAACTTGTGACACAGAGCCACGATTGTGTAATTAGAAACATACCAGGGGTGATTGATAAGTTCGTGGCCTAAGGTAGAAGGAGTCAATTTTAGAAAACCTAGCTCATTTATTTTTCAACACAGTCCCCTCCTACATTTACACACTTAGTCCAACGGTTGTGGAGCATACAGATCCCTTCTTTGTAGAAGTCGGTGTCTTGGACCTCCAGGAGTGGTCCACAGCAGGGGTGATTGATAAGTTTGTGGCCTAGGGTAGAAGGAGATGAGTTATACAGCTCTCGTTACATGCACATGCAGTTCAACTCTGTGAGTGATGAAGCAGAAAGTTTGAAGTTAATAGCTCATCTCCTTCTACTTTAGGCCACGAACTTATCAATCACCTCTCGTAGAAAACTACAGGCCCTTTGGCCCACAATGCTGTACCAAACATGTACTTACTTTAGAAATTGCCTAGGGTTACCCATAGCCCTATATTTTTCTAAGCTCCATGTACCTATCCAGGAGTCTCTTAAAAGACCCTATCACCACCGTCGCCGGCAGCCCATTCCATGCATTCACCACTCTCTGCATAAAAAAACTTACCCCTGACATCTCCTTTGTACCTACTTCCAAGCACCTTAAAATTGTGCCCTCTTGTATTAGCCATTTCAGCCCTGGGAAAAAGCCCCAGACTATCCACACGATCAATGCCTCTCATCATCTTATACACCTCTATCAGGTCACCTCTTATCCTCCGTCGCTCCAAGGAGAAAAGGCCGAGTTCACTCAACCTATTCTCATAAGGCATGCTCCCCAATCCAGGCAACATCCTTGTAAATCTCCTCTGCACCCTTTCTATGGTATCAGAAATTATAATAATAACAATAATAATTAGTATTAGAATAATTACCTTGTGTTTCTCCTTACATCCATGGTGTACAGTCACTGTGCTTCTTTGTGAATTAACATTTTGCTCCATGTTGTTTCGATTACTGGTACAGTTATTCAATATTGCTTCCAGCAGAGTAAGAAGAAATTTGGTTATATTTCATAAAAATAAGAAGATTGAGGCTGACTCAGACTTCCACAGTAGGAAAGATAGAGCCCAACTAAAAATTCAACAAAAGTTACATATGCTCCAACTTTTATTGAAGAATTAGAATATTGAGACTGAATAAAAAAACATTAGTACAGGATGGTGAAGGTATACTAATTTATTGAACAACAGGGGATAACTGATTCACTAAATTGCTTATAGCGATTTTGGCTTTTCTTGGTGGCACAGTTGCGGTTCATTAGCAAGGGGAAATAAAACCAAGGCAAGGACAAGCAGAGGGGCCATTTTTTTTGGAGCAGCCATTGTTGAAGTGGACCAGGTTTAGAGTGGGGAGCTTTGGCTCAGGCTTCAGTGAGATCACGCTCGGGCGGGGTAAGTATCTGGTAAGTTTCTTCTTCTTCTTTCTCCTTCCTCTTCTTCATTCTTCATTCTTCGTCTGTTAGTGCATATTTAGAGCAGGGAGTATAGCTCTAGGGGCTGTGCTGTGCTCTTTGTGTGAGGTGTGGGAATCCCGGGCGACCTCCAGCTTCCCAGGTAACCACACCTGCACCAGGTGCACCGAGCTGCAGCTCCTCGGAGAACGCGTTAAGGAACTGGAGCTGCAACTCAATGACCTTTGGCTTATAAATGAAACTGAGGAGATGAGAGAGGGGAGCTACAGGGCAGCAGTCACCCCTAAGTTGCAGGAGACAGGAAAATGGGTGACTGTCAGGAGGGGGAAGGGAAATAGACAGACAGTGCAGAGAGACCCTGTGGCTGTTCCTCTCAATAGTAAGTATACCATCTGGATACTGTTAAGGGGGATGACCTATCAGCAATTGGGTCTTTGGCACTGAGGATGGTACTGGGGCTCAGAAAGGAAGGGGGAGAAGAGGACTGCTGTAGTGATAGGGGATTCAATAGTTAGAGGAGTAGAGATTCTGTGGACATGATAGAAACACCCGGATGGTATGTTGGCTCCCAGGTGCCAGGGTCAGAGATGTCTTCGATCGGGTCCACAACATTCCATCGGGGGAGGGTGAGCAACCAGATGTCTCGGTACATATTGGGACCAACGACAGAGGTAGGGAAAGCGAGGAGGTCCATGAAGAGAGAACTTAGGGAACTAGGTAGAAAGCTGAAAAGCAGGACCTTCAAGGTAGCAATCTCTGGATTGCTGTCCGTGCCACATGCCAGTGAGGGTAGCAATGATTTGGCTGATGAATGCGTGGCTGAGGAATTGGTGCAGGGGGCAGGGCTTCAGATTTCTGGATCATTGGGATGTCTTCTGGGGAAGGTATGACCTGTACAAAAGGGACGGGTTACATTTGAGCCTGAGGGGGAACAATATCCTTGCGGGCAGTTTTGCCAGAGCTGTTGGGGAGGGTTTAAACTAATTTTGCAGGGGGGATGGGAACGAGAATGATAGGACTGAGGATGGGATGTTGGCTTACAAACAGAGGCAGAGTGCAGTGAGGCAGTCAGGAACGACAAGCAGATGACAGAGCAAAATTACAGTCTGGGGGATGAGTTGCAGTGTCAAAGGGGGACAAAATTGAAAATGGTGATCAATACAGGACTGAAGGTGTTATATTTGAATGGACACAGTATACAGAATAATGTAGATAATCTTGCAGCACATTTAGAGATTGGCAGGTATGATGTGGACATCACTGAGCTGTGGCTGAAAGATTATAGTTGGGATCTAAACTTTCACGGATACAAACTGTATCAAAAGGACAGGCAGCTGGGCAGAGCAGGTGGCATGGATCCGTTGGTAAAAAATGAAATCAAATCATTAGAAAGAGGTGACAGATGACCAGATGATGTAGAATCCTTGTGGGCAGAGCTAAGAAACTGCAAGGGTAAAAAGACACTGATGGGAGTTACATACAGACCTCCGAACAGTGGACAGGATTTGGGGTACAAATTACAATGGGAGATTTAAAACGCATGTCAAAAGGGCAATGTTACGATAATCATGGGGTATTTCAACATGCAGGTTGATTGGGAAAATCAGTTTGGATCCCAAGAGAGGAAATTTGCAGGATGCATATGAGATGACATTTTAAAGCAGCTTATGGTGAACCCATTAGGGGATAAGGTATTGAGTGTTTTGTAATGAATTGGATTTTATTAGGGAGCTTACGGTAAAAGAACTATTAGGAGTCAGTGATCATAATATGAGAATTCACTCTGCAATTTGAGAGGGAGAAGCAGAAGTCAGATATATCAGTATTACAGTGGCGTAAAGGGAATTACAGAGGTATGACAGAGGATCTGGCCAACATTGACTGGAAGGGGACACCTGCAGGGATGACAGCAGAGCAGCAATGGCCGGAGTTTCTGGGAGTAATTCAGAAGGCACGAGATAGATATGTCCTAAAGAAGAAGAAGTATTTGAAACACGAGAAAATCCAAAGCAGCACATACAAAATGCTGGAGGAACACAGCAGGCCAGGTCGCAGAGTATGAAAAAGAGTAAACAGTCGACATTTCGGGCCGAGACCCTTCTCCGGAATTGGGAAGGGAGAAGTCACGGTAAGAAGGTGGGGGGAGGGGAGGAAGAGTTCAAGGTGGCAGGTGATAGGTGAAACTGGGACTTGGGAAGGGTTGAAGTAAAGATCTAGGAAGTTAATTGGTGAAAGAAATAAAGGGCTGGAAGAGGGGAATCAGATAGGGCAGGACAGAAGACCATGGAGAGGAGGGTTGCCATACCAGGAGTTCGAGAAATCGATGTTCATGCCATTAAGTTGGAGTTACTTAGAATATAAGGTGTTGCTCCTCCAACCTGAGTGTGGCCATGGACTGACATTTCACAATGCGAATAGGAAGTAGAATTGGAATGGCTGGCCACCAGGAGATCTTGCTTCTTGTGGTAGGTGGAACGAAGGTGCTCAGCGAAGCGATCTCCTACGGTCTCACTGATGGACAAGGGGCCACATTGGAAACACGGAATACAGCAGATGACCCCAACAGACTTGTAAGTGAAGTGTCGCCTCGTCAGGAAGGACTGTTTGGGGCCCTGAGTGGTCGTGAGAGAGGAGCTGTAGGGGCAGGTGCAGCACTTGTTCCGCTTGCAAGGATAAGTACCAGGAGGGAGATCAGTTGGGAGGGACGAACGGACAAGGGATCCCTGAAGAAAGTGGAATGTGAGGGGGGGTAGGAAAAGATGTGCTTGGTGGTGGAAACCCCCTTCTTTGAAGAAGGAGGACATCTCAGTTGTTTTGGAATGAAAAGCCTCATCATGAGAGCTGATGTGGCTGAAACGGAAGAACTGATTGCTCGCCAATTCTTCCTATGCTGCATCGACAACTGCATTGGTGCTGCTTCCTGCACCCATGGTGAGCTCATCGACTTCATCAGCTTTGCCTCTAGCTTCCACCCTGCCTCAAATTTACTTGGCCCATTTCTGATACCTCTCTCCCCTTTCTCGATCTCTCTGTCCATCTCTGCAGACAGTCTATCTACCGATAATTTATGTAAACCCACTGACTCTCATAGCTATCTGGACTATACCTCTTCCCACCCAGTCACTTTTAAAAATGTCACCCCCTTCTCTCAGTTCATCTGCTCTCAAGAGGAGTCTTTTCATTCCAGAGCATCTGAGGTGTCCTCCTCCATCAACTCTGCCTTCACCTGCATCCCTTTCATTGAATGCACATCTGCCCTCACCCCATCCTACCGCAACCACACCAAGGATAGAGTTCCTCATGTCCTCACCTACCACCCCACTAGCCTCCGTGTCAGGCTCATAATTTTCTTTAACTTCCGCTATCTCCAGTGGGATCCCACCACCAAGCACATCTTTCCTCCTCTTCCACTTCCCGCTTTCCACAGGGATCGCTCCCTACACGACTCCCTTGTTCACTCGTCCCTCCCTGCTGATCTCCCTCCTGGCACTTATCCTTGCAAGCAGAACAAGTGCCACACCTGCACCTACACCTCCTCCCCTCACTACCCTTCAGGGCCCCAAATAGTCCTTCCAGGTGAGGCAACACTTCACTTGTCAGTCTGCTGGGGTCATCTACTGTATCCGGTGCACCCAGTGTGACCTCCTGTACATCAGTCAGACCTGACGTAGGTTGGGAGACTGCTTGCCGAGCCCCTTTGCCCTGTCTGCCACAAAAAGTAGGATCTTCTGGTGGCCACCCGTTTCAGTTCTGCTCCCCAGTCCCATTCCAACATGTCAGTCCACGGCCTCCTCCACTGCTGCGATGAGGTCACACTCAGGTTGGAGGAGCAACACCTTTTATTCCATCTGGATAGTCTCCAACCTGATGGCATGAACATCGATTTCTTGAACTTCCAGTAATGGCGCTCCCCTCTCCTTCACCATTCCCCATTCCCATTTCCATCTCTCACCTTATCTCTTTACCTACCCATCACCTCCTTCTGGTGCACCTCCTCCTTCCCTTTCTTCCATGGTCTTCTGTCCTCTCCTATCAGATTCCCCCTTCCCCAGCCCTTTATCTCTTTCACTCATCAACTTTCCAAATCTCTACATCACCCCTCCCCTCTCTCAGTTTCACCTATCACCTGCCATGTTGTACTTCTTCCTCCCCTCCTCCCCAACTTCTTACTCCGACCTCCTTTCCCTTCCAGTCCTGAAGAAGGATCTCAGCCTGAAACGTCGACTGTTTATTCTTTTCCATAGATGCTGCCTGGCCTGCTGAGAAGTAATCTGAAGGCAGGATGACACAACCATGGCTGACAAGGGAAGTTAAAGCCAACATACATGCAAAACAGAAGACATATAATCAAGCAAAACTTAGTAGGAAGTTAGAGGATTGGACTTTTTAAAAAAAACAACATAAGACATCAAAAAAAGTTGTAAGTGGGGGGAAAGATGAAATATGAAAGTAAGCTAGGCAGTAATATCAAAGAGGATATGCAATGTTTTTCTTCAGATACATAAAGAGTAAAAGAGAGGCGAGAGTAGATATTGGACCACTGGAAAATGACACGAGAGAGGTAGTAATAGGGGAACTAAAAAAAAATGAACCGAACAAGTCTTCAGTGTGGAAGACACTAGCAGCGTGACAGAAGTTCAAGAGTGTCAGAGTGAAAGCAGTCGCTATTACTAGGAATAAGGAGCTTGGAAACTGAAAGGTCTGAAGGTAGATAGGTCACCTGAATCAGATGAACTAGTCCACAATATTCTGGAAAAGACAGCTGTAGAGATTGTGGAGACATTGGTAATGATCTTTCAAGAATCAGTTGATCCTGGCATGATTCCAGAGGACCGGAAAACTGCAAATGTTACTCCACTCTTCAAAAGGGGAGACATGCAGAAGAAAGGAAATTACACACCAGTTAGCCTGATTTGGGTGGCTGAGAAGATGTTGGAGTCAATTGTTACGATGTAGTTTTGGGGTACGTGGAGGAGGCAACTGATAAAATAGGCCAAAGTCAGCATGGTTTCCTCAAGGGAAAATCTTGCCTGACAAATCCATTGAAATTATTTGAAGAAATAACAAGCTGGATGAAGAAAGGAGAATTGGTGGATGTTGTGTTCTTGGATTTTCAGAAGGCCTTTGACAAGGTGTCGCACATGAGGCTGCTTAACAAGATAAGATCCCTTGGTATTACAGGAGAGATATTAGCATGGATAGAGCAGCAGCTGATTGGCAGGAGGAAAGAGTGGGAATAAAGGGAGCCTCTTCTGATTGGCTGCCGGTGGCTAGTGTTGTTCCGCAGGAGCCGGTATCGGGACTGATTCTTTTTATGTTGTATGTCAATGATTTGGATGATGGAATTGATGGCTTTGTGGGTAATTTTGTGGACAATATGAAGTTAGGAGGAGGGTCAGGTGGTGCTGAGGGAGCAGGGAGGTGGCAGAAGGTGAAAGGGCATTGAAGTGGCAGATGGAATACAGTGTCGGGAAGTGTATGGTCATGCACTTTGGTTAAAGGAATAAAAGCACAGGCCATTTTCTAAATGGGGAGAAAATTCAACTCCCCCAAAGTGCAAAGGGACTTGGCAGTCCTCAAGCAGAATTCCTTGAAGGTTAATTAGTAAGTTGTATCAGTGGTGAGAAAGGCAAATGTCATGTTAGCATTCATTTCAAGAGGACTAGAATATAAAAACAAGAATGTAGTGCTGAGGCCTTATAAGGCACTGGTGAGGCCTCACTTGGAGTATTGTGGGTAGTTTTGGGCCCCTTATTTAAGAAAGGATGTGCTGACATTGGAGAGGGTTCAGATGAGGTTCACAAGAATAATTCTGGGATTGAAAGGGTTATCTTATGAGGAGCAATTATTGGCTCTGGGCCTGTACTCACTGGAATTTAGAGTACTCGGGGGGGAGGGTGCTGAGGAGAGTGTGATCTAATTGAAACCTATCGAGTGTTGAAAGGCCTAGATAGAGTGAATGTGCACAGGATGTTTCCTGTGGTGGGGGAGTCTAGAACCAGAGGGCACAGCCTCAAAATAGAGGGGTGTCCATTTAGAACAGAGATGAGGAGAAGTTTCTTCAGCCAGAAGGTGGTGAATTTATGGACTTTGTTGCCACAGACGGCTGTGGAGCCCAAGTTATTGGGTGCTCTTAAGGCGGCGACTGATAGATTCCTAATCAGGGTGTGAAAGGTTACAGGGAGAAGGCAGAAGAATGGGGTTGAGAGGGAAATGGATCAGACATGATGAAATGGCAGAGAAGCCTCGATGGGCCAAATGACCTAATTCTGTTCTTGTGTCTTATGGTCTCGTGGTCTTATAGCAAGATAAATTGGTAAATGAGTTTGTTATTGTTGCATGAGCTGAGGTGCAGTGAAAAACTTTGTTTTGTATGTCACCCATACAGATCGGTTCACTATGACAGTGCACTGAGGTGAAACCAGGGAAGATAGTAACAGAATGCAGAATGAAGTGTTACAGAGACAGTGCAGGCAGGCAATAAGGTGCAAGGCAATAATGAGAAATCTTGTGAAATCAAAAGTCCATTTTATCGTGTTTATAAATGTGGGGTAGAAGCTGTTACTGAGCCTGACGAGGATGTTGCAAACTGCTGTCCTGATCCTCCACCTTGCGAAGGACTGAAGCATCACAGTTATAGTCATCTCGTTATTAAACTTTAACAAGCAACTTTTCTGTTGTAGCTTCTCTTAGATCTATGAAAGAAGAATCTTTTGATCCAAAAAATAACCACATTCTTTCCAGTTTCTAAAACTGTTTCTTCAAAGGGCATCGATAATTTGACAGTTTTCTTGCAGCCACTTCAGCCGATGGAAAATTGTGTTTCAAGTCCAAGAGGAGTTTCCTTCTATGATATCAGTTCTCACACCACAATGCCGTGAGCTCACAGTACCCACAAGTCCACTTACTCTCCTAATTTGTTATGTGCTATTGGAAGAGAGTCCCCTCATTAATATATACATGAGCTGGTCTCAAACGAGAGCACCAGGCTGGTTAGTTCTGCTGAATAGGCACACACAGCACCTCAGGGTACAGTATTAACCTCATTATATATTGTAGACTTCAGGAGAGGGAAACCAGAGGTCCACGAAGCAGCCTTCATCAGAGGATCAGAGGTGGAGAGGGTCAGTAACTTTAAATTCCTGGGTGTCACTATCTCAGCGGACCTCTCCTGGACCCAGCACATTAGCGCAATTGTGAAGAAAGCACAGCAATGCCTCTACTTCCTCAGCAGCCTGTGGAGATTCAGCATGACGTCTAAAACTATGTCAAACTCTATCGATGTGTAGTGGAGAATGCATTGGCTGGCTGCATCACGGCCTGGTATGGGGACACCAATGCCTTTGAACGGAAAACCCTACACAAGGTAGTGGATTTGGCCCAGGATATCACAGGTAAAGCCCTCCCAACCATTGATCATGGGAGATCTTCATAACCCAGACCATGCTCTTTTCTCGCTGCTACCATCAGGTAGAAGGTACAAGTGCATCAGGACTCGCACCACCAGGTTCAAGAACAGTTACTACCTGTCAACCATCAGGCTCTTAAACAAAGGGAGTAACTACGCTCACTTGCTCCATCATGGAGATGTTCCCACAACCAATGATCTCACTTTAAGGACTCTTCATCTTATTATTTCACATTCTCATTATTTATTGCTATTTATTTATATTTGCTGCCTTCTGCATGCTAGTTGATCTTTCATTGATCCTGTTCTAGTTACTATTCTATAGATTTGCTGAGTAGCCCACAGGAAAATGAATCTCAGGGTTGTATGTGGTGACACATATGTACTTTGAAAATAAAATCTGCTTTGAGCTTTGGACCACTCCGAGAACGTCTGAGAAACGACAGCTCATGGAGTTATAGAAGAAATGTTACTGATTCGATACAAGTTGAAAAATAGGAAGTGAACTGGATCATGGCATAATAACTTGGAATCTGGTCCCCTCATTCTTCTAGAGTGGGAATTATTAACAATTCATCCCAGTCTAAAGATGATAAAATATTGCAGGAGAAGGCAAATTGGATCACAGAGAATTTAGGAAGGTTTAATAACTAAGTATGTGAATGAAAAATTGCAGGTATTCATAGAAAATAGGTGCAGGAGTAGGCCATTCGGCCCTTCGAACCTGCACCGCCATTTATTATGATCATGCCTGATCATCCAACTCAGAACCCCGCCCCAGCCTTCCCTCCATACCCCCTGACCCCTGTAGCCACAAGGGCCATATCTAACTCCCTCTTAAACATAGCCAATGAACTGGCCTCAACAGTTTCCTGTGGCAGAAAATTCCACAGATTCACCACTCTCTGTGTGAAGAAGTTTTTCCTAATCTCGGTCCTAAATGGCTTCCCCTCTATCCTCAAACTGTGACTCCTCGTTCTGGACTTCCCCAACATCGGGAACAATCTTCCTGCATCTAGCCTGTCCAATCCCTTTAGGATCTTATACGTTTCAATCAGATCCCCCCTCAATCTTCTAAATTCCAACGAGTACAAGCCCAGTTCATCCAGTCTTTCTTCATATGAAAGTCCTGCCATCCCAGGAATCAATCTGGTGAACCTTCTTTGTACTCCCTCTATGGCAAAGATGTCTTTCCTCAGATTAGGGGACCAAAACTGCACACAATACTCCAGGTGTGGTCTCACCAAGGCCTTGTACAACTGCAGTAGTATCTCCCTGCTCCTGTACTCGAATCCTCTCGCTATAAATGCCAGCATACCATTCGCCTTTTTCACCGCCTGCTGTACCTGCATGCCCACTTTCAATGACTGGTGTATAATGACACCCAGGTCTCGTTGCACCTCCCCTTTTCCTAATCGGCCACCATTCAGATAATAATCTGTTTTCCTATTTTTGCCACCAAAGTGGATAACTTCACATTTATCCACATTAAATTGCATCTGCCATGAGTTTGCCCACTCACCCAACCTATCCAAGTCGCTCTGCATCCTCTTAGCATCCTCCTCACAGCTAACACTGCCGCCCAGCTTCATGTCATCCGCAAACTTGGAGATGCTGCATTTAATTCCCTCATCCAAGTCATTAATATATATTGTAAACAACTGGGGTCCCAGCACTGAGCCTTGCGGTACCCCACTAGTCACCGCCTGCCATTCTGAAAAGGTCCCGTTTATTCCCACTCTTTGCTTCCTGTCTGCTAACCAATTCTCTATCCACATCAATACCTTACCCCCAATACCGTGTGCTTTAAGTGTGCACACTAATCTCCTGAGTGGGACCTTGTCAAAAGCCTTTTGAAAATCCAAATATACCACATCCACTGGTTCTCCCCTATCCACTCTACTAGTTACATCCTCAAAAAATTCTATGAAAAAAAATTCAAAAAATTCCTGTAGATAAAAAGTAAAACATAATCATAGACTCTTAAAATATTAAGCAGAATGAAAGCTAAAAGATAATTTTCTCAGTGTCAGTTGGTTTCTGGTCAGGCTGGTTTAGGAGCACATCATGAGGAAATTTTACATGGAATACTTAACTCAGGATTCTATTAGACTAAATAATGGATTAATGAGGATTGCTGTAATGGCCTTCTGATCACAACTCTTAAAGACCGACAGAGAATAGTGGAGCAACAGGCAGGGCAAAAATAAATAACATACAGAACAGTCTGAAAAATTGGTAAAAAGAAAGATTCAGACTTATTGTAATTCTGTCACAAAATGCAAGTGCCAAACAATTGTGCAGCTGTTGCTGACTGATGCACTGAAGACAGGAAATTTATGAATTTCCATGCATAGCTCGCTGAGTTGCTGTCTGCACGATTTGTTTTTTTGCACGTGGGTGTTGATGTTTTCTTTGAACAGCTTACATGGTCTTCTTTGGTTTTTTTGCTGTCTGGAGAAGAAGAATCTCAGAGTTGTATATTGCATACATACTTTGATAATAAATGTACCTTTTACCTTGAAACTTGAACCTTGGAAAATGGAGCCAGGTATAGGTATAGCAGGGGGTGGGGGGTGTGGGGAGTGTTGGCCTAGGGATTGGGGTTTATCCTGTCAGGCTACGCTTAAGCATGTTTTACCCAGTGGGGTCACCATAAAAGTACTAAATTTAGGATAGTCTAACGTTAAGAAATCATTGTCATGGTTTGTCTGCTTTGAGAGATATTAACTCCCAGCTGACACATTCACAGTCAACAGCTGCAGAGAGTTGTCTCCTTGTACATTCAATATCAGCTGGGTAGTTGTCCACTGCCGTGGAGATGTAGGAATTGGGGAAGAGGGGAATCAGGGTGAGGAGATGGTTATCCTCTTGCACTGTGCCTTAATTGGGCCCAGTGCCATCAGTGGGCTCAGTCGGGCCTACTGACAGATGTCAAAGGGGTCACAAGTCTACAGATGAGCGAGACCGGGGAAGAGGGAGGATCTTGATGCTCAGATGCTGGGCTGTTTGTGATATGACAGCAGGTGAATCATCAATCATCATTATCCAAAGATACAGATGCATAGATGCTTTGATCTGCTCTCAGTGATACTAGCAGAAAGGTTTTAAATGCAGATGGGGGCATGATCTGTGATTCACGACTTTCAGTTATTTTCAGTCCACTTTGAACCACAAGTTAATAATGATAATACAACCTGAGCCAATTTCTGTCAGCATGGAGGACCTGAATTACAAGGAAAGATTGAATAGGTTCGGACTTTATTCCTTGGAACGTAGAAGATTAAGGGGCGATTTGATAAAGGTATACAAAATTATGAGGGGTTTTCCCCACTGAGGTTGGGTGGAACTGTAGTTAGAAGCCACGGGTTAAGGATGAAAGGTGAAAAGTTTATGGGGAACATGAGGGGAAACTTCTTCACCTGGAGGGCCATAAGTGTGTGGAGCAAGCTGCCAGTGCAAGGGGTGCATGTGAGCTTGATTTCAATGCTTAAGGGAAGTTTGGATAGGTACATGGATGGTAGGGGCTATGGTCCCGGTGCAGGTCAATGGGAGTACACAGTTTAAATGGTTTGGCATGGACATAGATGGGCTGAAGGGCCTGTTTCTGTCTCTATGATTCTATAAGTAACATGTTGAAAAGCAACAGGAAAATGACCACCATGTTACAGTTAATAGTAACAGGAAGTGCTTGGACAATTTTCCCTGTGAGGAGGGGCTCAATGGAAATTGGTACAAACACTTCAAAACATGTGGAAAATACTTTACTGCACAGCTTACACTGGGAGTGTGTGTGTGTGTGTGTGTGTGTGTGTGTGTGTGTGTTGGGGTGAAGGAGTGGGGAACGGAGAGGGAGAGGGAAGACGTATGAGGGGTAATTGATAAGTTTGTGGCCTAAGGAAGAAGGAGTCAATTCTAGAAAACCTAGCACACTTAATTTTCAACATAGTCCCCTCCTACATTTACACACTTAGTCCAGTGTGGGCACATGGCCAAGTGGTTAAGGCATTGGACTAGCTATCTGAAGGTTGTGAGTTTGAGCCTCAGCTGAGGCAACGTGTTGTGTCCTTGAGCATTAGGGTATCCTTGCCCAGGCCTGCGCCCTGGAGAGTGAAGACTTTCCAGGCACAGATCCATGGTCTCGCAAGACTAACGGATGCCTTTACCAGTGGTCGTGGAGCATGTGGATCTTGGACCTCCAGAATGTCCACGGATGGGTGATTGACAAGTTTGTGGCCTAAGGTAGAAGGAGATGAGTTATACAAACTCCACTCTTGTATAATTTAGCCACACTTTACCCATTTTTTTAAGACACTAATCAACAGACACTAGATGTGATGACATTTTGAGTGAGCATATTTCATGTCAGAAGTACAGGAAAAATATAGATTTTCAAATGTCCACAAATGAAATAAACATTAAGATCTTTGTTTATTCGAATACAGGATACAAACCCGATATGAAGAATTGATTGCTTATTAGGCAGCCAATGCTAGTACTGGCTTCACACAGAAGAATTAAGTCCCAGGTTTAGTTGCGAGTTATTTTTAAAATTTGCTTACCTGATGAATGTAAAGCAGTTTCCACTGACTTCATATCTAACATATGGAGGATGATCGGCTGGTTGAGTGTTATCACCACTCAACCAGTCAATAGGAGGGAGATTGAAAATCTGGCTGAGTGGTGCCATAACAACAACCTCTCCCTCATTGTCAGCAAGACCAAGGAGCTGAATTTTGACTTCAGGAGAAGGAAACCAGAGGTCCCTGAGTCAGTCCTCATTGGAAGATCAGAGGTGGAGAGGGTTAGCAACTTTAAATGCCTCGGTGTTGTTATTTCAAGGACCTGGCCTGGGCCCAGCACGTAATTGCACTTGCGAAGAAACCACAGCAATGCCTCTACTTCTTTAGGAGTCTGTGGAGATTTGCCATGACATCGAAGACTTTGAAAAACTTCTATAGATGTGCGGTGGAGAGTATGTTGACTGGGTGCATCGCTGCCTGATATGCAAACACCAACGTCCTTGAATGGAAACACCAATACCCGGCCCATCATGGGTAAAGAACTCGCAACCACCGAGGACATCTACATGAAACACTGTCACAGGAAAGCAGCATCCATCATCAGGGACCCCAGCAATCCAGTACATGCTCTTTTCTCACTGCTAACATTAGGAAGAAGGTACTGAAGTCTCAAGGCTCACACCACCAGGTTCAGGAGCAGTTACAGTTACTATCCCTCAAACACCCAGGTTCTTGAACCAAAGGGGATAATTTCATTCAACTCCATTGCCCCATCTTTGAAATGTTCTCACAACCAATTGACTCCTTTTCAAGGACTCTTCATCTCATGTTCTCAATGCTTGTTAGATAGATAGATAGATACACTTTATTAATCCCGAGGGAAATTTAGTTTCGTTGCAGCCGCACCAACCAAGAATAGAGCGTAAATATAGCAATACAAAAACCCTCAACAATCAAACAACAAAATGCAAACTACGCCAGATGGAAATAAGTCCAGGACCAGTCTATTGGCTCAGGGTGTCTGACCCTCCAGGGGAGGAGCTGCACGTTCGATGGCCACAGGCAGGAACGACCTCCCGTGCCGCCAAGTGTTGTATCACGGTGGAATGTGGCCGAAGTCCAACAGTAAAAAGTTCAATATCCAGTCTGCAAACACTTTCCTCAATCGTAATATACCCCGGATTGCACCATCCGTTGTTAGCCAGAACAGTAAGCACCCAACTCCTTTACGCTTACCGCTCTCAGTGCACTTCCGGTCAGCCGGAACGGTATTACCCACCGAACTGCTCTTCTCCATAAGTCTCTGTTGTCTTGACCCGGTCCTCTTTCCTCGACTTTGTGATCCCCCTCTGCATCCTCTGTGTGTCTTCCTCCAGATTTCAGGAGGGGTGCCCACCGCTCTGCTCGCTAAACCGGCCGGTATTTGCTGGTCCATGGAGTACACAATGCGACCTTGCTTCTGTCCCACGTGTCGGGATGTAACCATTTCCAGCGCTAAAGAAAACCCAAATAAAACTCTCTCTACCAGCATATTAGAGAGGGTGCAGCTTCGACGTGTTACCGTGAGAAAAAAATACAAAAAATAACGTAAATTAAAAAGTAAGAAGAAGAAAGTAAGAATAGATCGGAACGGCTGTACCAGGCTGCATGCACGACCAGCGCATGCACACTATATGTTCTTATTTATTTATTATTATTCTTTCTTTCTTTTTATATTTGCACAGCTTGTTGTCTTCTTTGATTGAATGTCCCAGTTGGCAGACTATTGTTGATTCTGTTATGGTTATTATTTTATAGATTATTGAATGTGACCACAAGAAAATGAATATCAGGGTTGTACATGGTGATATATACAGAATGTACTTTGATAATAAATTTACTTTGAACCTTGAACCACACACTCAAAGTCAGCAATATCAAAGAAATAATTATGGACTTCAGGAAGGGCAAGTCAGAAGAACATGAGACAAAGTCCTCATGGGGGGGGGCGGGGTCAGAGGTGGACCAGTCGAGCAGCTTTAACTTCCTGGGTGTCATCATCTCAGAGGACCTGTCCTGGGTCCAACACATCGATGCAATCACAAAGAAGGCACAGCAGTAGCTCTGCTTTGTTAGGAGTTTGAGAATATTTGTTATGTCACCAAAGACTCTTGCACATTTCTACAGATTGAGTGCATTCTGATGGTTGCATCACAGCCTGGTACGGAAGCTGCAAAGCACAGGATTACAGGAGGCTGTTGAGGGTTGTGGACTCTGCCGGCTTTGTCATGGGCACAGCCATCCCCACCATCGAGGACATCTGCAAGATGGGTTGTCTCAAGAATACTCACCACCCAGGACCTGTCCTCTTCTCATTGCTACCATCAGGGAGGAGGTACAGGAACCTGAGAACCCACGCTCAACAATTAAGACAGCTTCTTCCCCTCTGTCATCAGATTTGTGAACAGTCCAGGAACCCATGAACACTATCTCATTATTTGTTTTTCTTTTGTAATGTTCAGTACTGGGTAAAGGCACATGTATATAGCAAGGGTGTCTAAGACTTCTGCACAGAATTGTAGTAATTTTATGTATTGCACTGTACTGCTCCCTGAAGAAAAACTAATTTCATGACATATATGAATGATGATAAACCAGATTTTGATATGGGTCTCTGTTGTTGACTGAGAGTGGGAAGGAGGCAGGAAGAGGGGAATCATGGTTGGGAAAAGGGGAAGAGAGAGAGAAGAGGGAGCAGGAAGCACCAGAGAGATATTCTGTAATGATCAATAAACCAATTGTTTGGAATCAAATGACCTTACCTGGAATGTCAGGACTAGGTGTGTCTGCACTCGCCCCACCCCTGCCCCGGCACTCCTTCTCTGCCACCTGTGCCACGTCCTTCCTGTGATATTTCACCCTCACCATTCCCAACATCTGTTCCTGCCAGATTTACTAAATCGCTCTCCATTCCACGTTGTCAAATACAGTACCATGCAAAATTCTGAGGCACCCTAGCTATATATATGTGCCTAAGACCTTTGCATAGTACTGTATAATAATTTTATGTCTTTTTATTTTTTCTGCTGCGATGTACTAACACATTTCAAATCAAATAGGACAGTGATAGCAAACAACAGGAATTCTGCAGATGCTGGAAATTCAAGCAACATACATCAAAGTTGCTGGTGAACGCAGCAGGCCAAGCAAACCTCATTCTGACTTTGACAATGAGATACAAGGTGGTGTAATGTTACAGTGTGGCCATTAGGGGTCACTGTGGATTTATCTTTACTCATTAATATCCTCAAGAAAATAAAAAAATATTTAATCTGATAACGGACTAATGAAGGCTTCTGGTCTCTAAAGCAGCCATTAAAATTCATCTATCTACTAAACAACAATTTGATTCAAAGCCGGAAACAAACTAAATTGTTGAACAAAATTAAGTTTAATTTGATATAAGACATGGAAAGGATTTTTAAAATAACCCTGGCTTAATGAAAAAGGCTGGGGAACCCTTTGAAGCTGGGAATGACTGTGTGGCCATGATCCAGTTTGACACAAATTAGTTTAATATGTCAGCTGCTTGTAATGATTGCAAAATGTTTTTTTTTCATAAAGATTAATAGAGCTTTAGCATTAAAGATCTTGATGAGTTCGACGATTTAAGTCTAGGCTGTTGTATAGAATTATTACCAGAACATTAACAGAATATTGGCCCCAGGACTAATCCTGGACATTGAGAAATAAGTCCAGGGGTATGACATTATTGACATTACATTAAATGCCGGGAAACGCTCTGGTTCAGGGGAAAACAGAAAATGAGGGGCTGTTCGTTCCAGGATTGATGTTCAAGTAAGTGAAAATGTCTTCCTGGCTTCCAGTGTTCCCTTTAAGATAGGCAGGCTTAATTGCAATTCATAGAAACATAGAAACATAGAAAATAGGTGCAGGAGTAGGCCATTCGGCCCTTCGAGCCTGCACCGCCATTTATTATGATCATGGCTGATCATCCAACTCAGAACCCTGCACCAGCCTTCCCTCCATACCCCCTGATCCCCGTAGCCACAAGGGCCATATCTAACTCCCTCTTAAATATAGCCAATGAACTGGCCTCAACTGTTTCCTGTGGCAAAGAATTCCACAGATTCACCACTCTCTGTGTGAAGAAGTTTTTCCTAATCTCGGTCCTAAAAGGCTTCCCCTTTATCCTCAAACTGCAATCCCTCGTTCTGGACTTCCCCAACATCGGGAACAATCTTCCTGCATCTAGCCTGTCCAATCCCTTTAGGATTTTATACGTTTCAATCAGATCCCCCCTCAATCTTCTAAATTCCAACGAGTACAAGCCCAGTTCATCCAGTCTTTCTTCCTATGAAAGTCCTGCCATCCCAGGAATCAATCTGGTGAACCTTCTTTGTACTCCCTCTATGGCAAGGATGTCTTTCCTCAGATTAGGGGACCAAAACTGCACACAATACTCCAGGTGTGGTCTCACCAAGGCCTTGTACAACTGCAGTAGTACCTCCCTGCTCCTGTACTCGAATCCTCTCACTATAAATGCCAGCATACCATTCGCCTTTTTCACCGCCTGCTGTACCTGCATGCCCACTTTCAATGACTGGTGTATAATGACACCCAGGTCTCGTTGCACCTCCCCTTCTCCTAATTGGCCACCATTCAGATAATAATCTGTTTTCCTATTTTTGCCACCAAAGTGGATAACTTCACATTTATCCACATTAAATTGCATCTGCCATGAATTTGCCCACTCACCCAACCTATCCAAGTCACCCTGCATCCTCTTAGCATCCTCAACAGAAACATTCTGAATGTTGGATGTGTATGTGGCAAACAGCTAGCAATTTCACACAAGTGTCCGAAATAGTCCTCATTTGATTTATTTGTGAAATTAGCTTAATGTTTCAGTGAGTTCTCAGGGTGATAACGAGTTTTCTTAGCCAATAGGTGTGTTTTGTAGACTGCGTGGCAAGAGAGCACGCTGCGTTACAGTTTAAATCTCTCAATACCTATCCACCTTCCTCTTGTTTGTACCATCAGGTTCCTAGCTCATTAAAGTCCAAATTTCTATTATCAAAGTAGATATATGTCACCATATGCAAGGCTGAGGTTCATTTTCTTGTGGGCATACTCAGCAAATCTATAGAATGATAGCTATAACAGAATCAATGAAAGACCAACCAGACATACAGAAGACAACAAATTGTGCAAATGTAAATATGAATAAATAGAAATAAATAATGAGAATGTGAGATAAAGAGTCCTTAAAGTGAGATAAGTGATCGTGGGAACATTTCAATGATGGGGCAAGCGAGTGTACTTATCCACATTTGTTCAAGTTCCTGATGGTTGAGGGGTAGTAACTGTTCTTGAACCTGGCGGTGTGAGTCCCAAGGCTCTTGTACCTTCTACCTGAAGGCAGCAGTGAGAAGAAACCAAAACCTGGGAGGTGGGATCTCTGATGATGGATGCTGCTTTCCTACGACAGCATTTCATGCTTTACCCGTGACGTACTGGGCCGAACCCACTACTTTTTGTCGGATTTTCCACTCAAGGGCATTGGTGTTCCCGTACCAGGCCATGATGCAGCCAGTCAATACACTGTCCACTTCACATCTGTAGAAGTTTGTCGTGGTTTTAGATGTCATGCCAAATCTCCACAGACTCTAAGGAAGTAGAGGTGCTGCTGTGTTTTCTTCACAATTGCACTTACGTGCTGGGTTGAGGACAGGTCCTCTGAAATAGTAACACTCGGGAATTTTAAGATGCTGACTCTGTCCGCCTCTGATCCTCTGATGGACCTCTCTGGCTTCCCTCTCCTGATAATAATCTCCTTTATGATAATACGGTTTTATTTCTATCATAATATTGCATAACTTTCAACATTTCATCTTTTGCAAAATTCTTAGAATCACAGATTCTTGAAGGTCATCATCGTTATATGAATTATAGAACACAGAACATAGAACAGTACAGCATAGTAACAGACCACTCCATCCACAGTGTTGTGCTGAACCAGCTAAAAAGCAAATCAAAAACACCCAAACACTAATCCCTCCTACCTACACAATGTCCATATTCCTCCATCTTCCTTTGGATGTGCCTATCCAAACGTCTCTTAAAAGCCTCCACTGTATTTACCTCTGTCACCATACCAGGCAGCGCATTCCAGGTCTCCACCACTCTCTGAGTGGAAAACTTACCCCTCACATCCCCCTTGAACCTACCCCCTCTCACCTTCAATGTATACCGTCTGGTATTAGACATTTCAACCCTGGGAAACAGATACTCTCTGTCCACTCTATCTACGTCCCTCATAATCTTTAAACCTCCATCAGATTTCCGCTCAGCCTCTGGCATTCCAGAGAAGACAACCCAAGTTTATCCAGCCTCACATGATAGTACATGCCCTCTAGACCAGGCAGTTTCCTGGTAAGCCTCTTCCATATTCTCTCCAAAGTCTCAACATCCTTCCTGTAGCGGGATGACCAGAACTGTATGCAATTCTTAAAAGTATTACCTTCTTTTTCCCCTATTTTCTTTGTTCTCTTACTGTTGTTCATTTAATCATATGCCATGACTTTCTACTTTTATTTCAAAGAAATAAGAAATAAGAGTAGAAATTCATCCCAGGGGCACTGATTTATTTTTCCTTTTGAATGGTTATAAAGGAAACTATTCTTTTTGCAAACGATGCCTGTCTGAGCAACATGACGTTGAATGTGGTTATATTTAAGTCACCTAAATGAAATAAAGCAGATAACTCAATATTTAATATCTATCAAAGTTCTTTGGGAAAATAAAACAAATCCTCATTGTGTGGACCCAGTCAGATGCAGTGAGGCCTCCCTTCAATGTGGTGAGCTAGAAACAGCAAGTTTAAGCACATGTTTTTGAGATGCCTTCCGGCTTTGAAATAAATGCTTTAATGTAGGGTATTAAGCAGATAAAAGCCAATTCAGTTCACAGATTTATTAATGTCTTCTGAAGCATTGTGGCCTATCCAGTTGTGTTTAAACAGTAAATGCTGGCGATATCCAAAGGGCTTTCAATCTGAAATGTTAGCCTTGTTTCTCTCCTGCCTAACCTGCCCATTGTTTCCACCATTTTCTGGTTTTATTTCAGATTTCCAGCTGCTATATCTCTTGGCTTTCATTTCAAAGTTTATTTAAAGCCTTCCACTGAACATTCATAGTTTCCATTATTGTTTTAGTACTTGGAATGTTTGCTTCCTTAACAAACAAATTAATTCACATACAGCTGTCCGGTCATAACATATTTATATATGGATTTTCCTCTCAGCAGTGAATGAACTCACAACCTTCTCAGTGACAGTAGCCTAGAGATATTCTTCGATCTGGTAAATGAGATTTTCTGGCTTTGTGTCCATAGTACTCTCTGCAGAGTTCTGTGGCACAGGCAGTCAGGAGAAGTACCGCAGGAAGCGAATATGCATGACATGCAGGTTTTCAAATGTTTAAAACATAGGCCAATAAAGGACAAGTGAAATCGTAATGATGTAACTGATATTGTTAAAAAGTGAAAAGTAGAAACAAATTAAATTCAGACTGATAGGTAAGTGGTTAGAAAGTTGCTACCCTCTGCTAGAAAGCTATGGGAATGGCTGCTCAGTTCAGAAATATCTTTAAAAGCTGAGCATTGCACATTCTGTTTTCAGAAGAGACTTTTTTAAAAATGAATCTCCGGTGAATTGCTGATATTGTTCAAAGATTTTGATTAGGAGTTAACTGTAGAAGGTAAAATCTATGCCTCACAATTCAATTATTTGTCATATTAAACAAGGTGTTATAAATTATGAAACTTAAAACTGAGGCAAGTGCTGGAAATTGAAAGGAATCCTGGTGTCCTCCTTATCTAATCCACACTATGGAGCAGTTTAAATTACATTCTTAATGCACCACGTTAATACTCTTTGTACTAAATCACTGTTTCCTGGGATGAGATTTGGATTTAAGGCAGACGGAACAGCTGTTTATTGCAGTTCAGAATATATTGAAGTAGAATCCCATGAGATAACAGGCATCAGTTGTTGTGTTGCCATGGAGGCACTAAGTAGGATGTGAATGAGGTTCCTTTAGGGGCTCTTTTTAGCTCCTGTGTACCAGACACTTCCTCACTGAGTGATTAACTCTTGAGTTACCAAATGCATTTTCAGCATGCCTGTATGTTTTAAACAAGTACTAAATAGTATAAAATATATTAAGAAGGTAAGATTGTGGGATAATTAATAAATATCCAATTGACCCCACGTTTTCAAACAACACAAACAAAATGCTGGAGGAACTCAGCAGGCCAGGCAGCATCCATGGAAAGGAGCAAATTGTCGACGTTTCAGGCCGAGACCCTTCTTCAGGACTGTAAGCATGAATTTTAGCATTGGAACAATAGAATATTATTCTGACCGGACGTTAGATAAACAGAGAGAATATGTCACAGCTGGTGCGATAAGAACAGTGAAGGTGTTTGGAAATGGAGTTCACAGTTTCACCAGATGCCACAATATGCTTGCTCTGTTCAAATATTCTATTGTGTTCCTCCTCTATTTATATCTGCTTCCCCCACCCCCCACTCGCTTCCTTCTGAATGCAATCAGATTGTGGGTTATTTCTCCAAGCAATAGCCACGCTCCAACTCTTTGCCTGAGGGACTGTACCTCTTCCTCGGGATGCTGCCAGGCCTGCGGCGTTCGCCAGCAACTTTTATGTGTGTTCTTTGCTTGAGTGACTGCTTTGTTTTAGCAATCAAGTGAACTTCCCAAAGAGTTCAGCCGCTTGCATTAGAGGAAGAAGAATGGCTGGTCTTCCCTTCATTAAATATGGAGCCCTCAGGCCAGATTTAATGGCTGTGGACTATAGACTGAAGAGGAAATCTCAGCTCTCGGTGCATAACAGAAAGCATTAACTGCTGGACAAGCTGAGACATTGAGATGGGTGCATTATTCATGCAATGACTTATGAAGTATATTTGTAGAGTAAGGTTTACGTATTTCATAGCTATGTACTTCATAGCTGTTTTTACATTTGTATTTGTAATCAGAGACGGCAGATGACTATACGGCTGAATTGCGAGGCAAAGAGAGGTGCTTGGGTGAGGGGAAGGCAGGAAGAGTGGCAGAGTTTGTAGAGCTGCTACAGCACTAGTCACTCAGAAACATGAGATCGTCCGCAGACGCTGGAAATCCAAAGCAACACGCACAAAATGCTGGCGGAACTCAGCATCCATGGACATGAACAAATAGTCAACATCTTGGGCTGAGATCCTTCAGCCCTGGAGAAGGGTCTTGACTGGAAACGGGACTGTTTATTCATTTCCATGGATGCTGCCTGACCTATTGAGTTCCTCCAGCATTCTGTGTGTGTGTGTTGCTCCAGTGATTCAAGTTACAACCTGACCACTGGTGATGTTGGTGTGTAGTTTGCATGTTCTCCCTGTGAATGTGTGGGTTTTCATTGGGTACTTTGGATTATTAGGTTAGCTGGAATCTGTAGATGGTGCCTCGTTTGTGGGAGAGTGTTAAACTCCAGAAATAATTGATTGGAGTGTGGGAAGAATAAATTAGGTTTGGGTAGGAGTATAAAATTGGATGCCTGATGCTTGATGAAAACTTTCTTGGCCAAATGGCCTGTTTCCATTCTCTCTCTCTCTATGACTTTCAATATCAAGGTTGGGCGAATGAAATTTGGCTCATTAAACTGTTCAGAAGTCTGATGGGGGAGAAGAAAAAAGCAGTTCCTAAATTATTGAGTGTGGGTCTTTAGGCTCATGTACTTCCTCCCAGATGGTAGCAATGAGGAGAGGGCATGACCCAGATGGCGAAGGTCCTTAATGATGGATGCTATCTTCTTGAGGTACCTCCTTTTAAAGATGTCCTTGATAGTGTGGCGGTTAGTGTTCATGATGGAACTGAGATGAATTGGAAAGAGTGCATTATTTATGCACTCGCAGTTTATTCTCTCGATCAGGGGTTCGCAGATCCCTTGCTGAATGGTATTTTATTCCATGGCATAAAAATGGTTGGGAACCCCTAACCCCTGCTCTAGTAGGTGTGTAATGCACTGAAACTTTTTGTTAATCCTGGAGCGTGTTCTATAGTACAGATACCAAGATTAGAGCCATTGTTCAGATGCCAATCCACAGCATCATTGATCTTCAAGATCAGATTCTTACATTCAGATTTATGGGAAACCTCTTAGAAAATATCAACCTCCCATATATGAAATGACTTGAACAGTCACTTTCAATCCAGGGCCAATTGTGTAATTGATAGATTGTGATATACAGCATACGAGTGGTATAGCTAGGGTTGACTGCAGGAAGTTTTTCCCTGTATCAGAGGAAAATAAAACTAGCGTACATAGACTAAGGTAAGAGGGAAGAGATTCAGTGAGGATATCAGAGGGACCTTCTTCACCCAGAGAGTGGTAAGTATCTGGAATACACGCCCTTGAAGCATTTAAGAACTGTCCAGATGAACTGCTGAATCGCTTAGGTAAAAGAAGGTTGTGGAGCAAGTGCCAGTGATGGGGTCAATATGGAGAGTGCCCACTGGTCAGCATGGACTAGTTGGGCTGAATGGCCTATCATAGTTCTTGGTGGTGAATCATTTTGGTCCAAGGACTTTGCCAAAGGAATTCCTCAGGTCACTGGTTCAGCTCCATGCGTTTGCTTGACGTATGCTAAAGCCTAGACTGGCCATCCAGCGTTTCTGGCAAATATCAGAGTAGCCTGCATGAGAACATTAAATGAAGTGGCAAATGTAATCAATTTGGAAGTAACAGACTCTCCGTCCGGTCCCTGAGTTATTTTTATTGGCTCCATTTTCTGTGCATTATTTCGGATGTAGCTCTGCTGCTGGACCACACACATTTAAGAACAAACGAGTCCTGACGAAGGGTCTCGGCCTGAAACGTCGACTGCACCTCTTCCTATAGATGCTGCCTGGCCTGCTGCGTTCACCAGCAACTTTGATGTGTGTTGCTTGAATTTCCAGCATCTGCAGAATTCCTGTTGTTTGAGAAAGCAACTATCCTGCTTTTCACCAAGATTATAGTTGTCATGCTCTCTTCTCGCTGCTGCCATCAGGAAGAAGGTACAGGAGCCTCAGGACTTGTACTTCTCAGTTCCACAACAGTTATCATCCATCAACCATCAGGCTGTTGAACCAAAGGGGATAACTTCACTCAACTTCACTTGCCCCATCACTGAAATGTTCCCACAACCTATGGACTCACTTTCAAGTTCTCATGTTCTTGATATTTATTGTTTATTTTAAAGTTATTATTATTTATTTATTAATGTATTTGCACAGTTTGTTGTCTTTTGCACACCAATTGAACCCCCAAGTTGGTGCGCTCTTTCATTGATTTTATTGTGAATTTATTGAGTGTATCTGCAAGAAAATGAATCTCGGGGTTGTATTTGATAATAAATTTATTTTGAACTTTGAACTTTGAACTTGACCATCTTCCTCAGCACCACTTTCCTTGCACTGCCCCCATATCCCTTGATTCCCCAAATATCCAAAATATGTTTGTATTATGTTTTTTTTTCTCTTGTGAATGAATGCTGCTTTTCTGATGCTATGTGTCTGTGAGGCTGCTGGCAATTATTTTTTTCATTTCAGCCGCGTGTACTTGTACTTGCTTGGGTGGCAGGGTGGAGATACGTCTCTACCAAAGGAGGTGTAAGGCGCTCCTTCCCTCCGCTAGCCTGCAGGTCACTCTTGGGCAAGGGGTAGCCACCTGATTAGCCCCCACCCCCTCGATCTGGGTCACGTGAAGCCATGGTGGATGGTCATATGAGCAGCTGGTGCACATCACAAGTCCTGGTTATGTGACCACTGACGCCAGGGAGACAGTCTCTGAAGAGTATTGATAATGACTGGGGTCACCCGGCTTGTAAAGACACTGCCCAGAAAGCAATGGCAAACCACTTCTGCAGAAAAACTTGCCAAGAATAATCATGGTTGAAGACCATGATCGCCCACATCATACAAACATGGCACATAATGATGGTGATAACATGTACTCAGAATCAGAAATCAGAATCAGGTTTATTATCACCATCATCTGACGGGAAATTTATTAACTTAGCAGCAGCAGTTCAATGCAGTACATAATCTAGCAGAGAGAAAAATAAATAAGATTAAAAAAATAATAAATAAACAAGTAAATCAATTATGTATATTGAATAGATTTAAAAAAACATGCAAAAACAGAAATACTGTATATTAAAAAAAGCGAGATAGTGTCCAAGGATTCAATGTCCATTTAGGAATCAGATGGCAGAGGGGAAGAAGCTGTTCCTGAATCGCTGAGTGTGTGCCTTCAGGCTTCTGTATCTCCTACCTGATGGTAACAGTGAAAAAAGGGCATGCCCTGGGTGCTGGAGGTCCTTAATATTGGACGCTGCCTTTCTGAGACACCGCTCCTTGAAGATGTCCTGGGTACTTTGTAGGCTAGTACCCAAGATGGAGCTGACTAGATTTACAACCTTCTGCAGCTTCTTTCGGTCCTGTGCAGTAGCCCCTCCATACCAGACAGTGATGCAGCCTGTCAGAATGCTCTCCATGGTACAACTATAGAAGTTTTTGAGTGTATTTGTTGACATGCCAAATCTCTTCAAACTCCTAATAAAGTATAGCCACTGTCTTGCCTTCTTTATAACTACATCGATAATGTTGGGACCAGGTTAGATCCTCAGAGATCTTGACTTCCAGCAACCTGAAGCTGCTCACTCTCTCCACTTCTGATCCCCCTGTGAGGATTGGTATGTGTTCCTTCATCTTACCCTTCCTGAAGTCAACAATCAGCTCTTTAGTCTTACTGACATTGAGTGCCAGGTTGTTGCTGTGGCACCACTCCAGTAGTTGGCATATCTCACTCCTGTACGCCCTCTTGTCACCACCTGAGATTCTACCAACAATGGTTGTATCATCAGCAAATTTATAGATGGTACTTGAGCTATGCCACACAGTCATGTGTGAGTAGAGCAGTGGGCTAGCACACACAGACATCCCACCCTGCAAAAACTCATTTCAGGGAGGTAGCACCCCCACCCCTGCAACCCCATATCCCTCCCACCCCGTCGACCTCCAAGGGCGTATGTAATACTTTGTTTAGTGATCTTGTCTAATCTGTAAACCAAGTTGGGTATATGCAGCAAATGTATGTACTTATATATATAAATATATATATATATATATTAAAGTATGTACTTATATATATATTATATTATATTATCATGGTTGTTCTATTACAACTTTAAGCAAGTCTACAGGGAGTTTGGACTCATCACGTAGGACATCAGTAGCGTAACTCCTTGGCAGCCAGCCAGCTAGTTTAAGTCAGGGGTCCCCAACCTGTTTATCACCGCGGACCGGTTTAATATTGACAATATTCTTGCGGACCGGCCGACCTGGGGGAGAGGGTGTTAAATGTGACCGGAATATAGGTGGTAAGTCAACTATAAGTCACTTGTAAGTGGCTAATACACTCAATTTCATTTCTAAAGGGGTTTATCTAACGAATTTAATATTAAACACACAGCGCATATTTTCCTTGCATGAATGTAGTGATAAGTCAATTGTAACAGTGGTCTCAAACCTCCGGGCCGCGAAGAATGCAGCGGTACAGCGGTGGCCGGAACGAACCCAGCACATCTTTGAACAAAAGCCAAAATAAACAAGCTAATTAATTAGGTGCTGCCCGGCACGTGAATATCGGCCCAGATCAGAGACGACGCAATCGGCAATCGCCCCTGAGGCTGGGGACCACTGAATTATAAGTCAACAGCATCATAACATTTTAGGTAACGTTTGGATATTAAATGCACAGCGCATATTTTCCTCATATGAACATATAAAATCATTGCAACGCACCAATATCACTGAATCAGTGGGAGCCCTGGGTTTGTTTTCCTGCAACAACACGGTCCCATCGAGGGGTGATAGGAGACAGCGATACTCGACGGGGTTCCTTATGTCCAGTCTATTCCGCGATTTAGTTCTTGTTGCATTTATTGCAGAAAACTCCGCTTCGCAGAGATATGTTGGAAATGGAAGCAACGTTTTCAGTGCTTTCGTGGCTATCTCAGGATATTCAGCCTTGACTTTGATCCGGAATGCCAGCAGAGATGTTATGTCAAACATACTTTTCAGCCCGCTGTCATTTGCAAGCTGCAGGAGTTGATCTTTTTCCCGTGCTGACATGGATGATTCACCGGGGACATTCACAAGTGGGTCACGGACCCATTCCTTTGCACGTCTTGGGTCACTGATGGCCTCGTGTGCGTTAAAATTCAACAGTGCGTGACGGAATGAGGAAAGGTGCAGCTGACTCATATCGTTTCATATCGCCCAATCATATCGTTTCCTCGTGGCCCGGTGGTTGGGGACCACTCTTAGCACAAAGAGAGACCAATCAGGATGCTCGCTCTCCCTCTCTCTCTCCCTCTCAAAAAAATCTATTTCCGGGATATTGTATATAATTTCCGGGCGTCAGGGAGCCACTATCGATATGCAGGAGACTCCCGGAACTTCCGGGAGAGGTGGGATGTCTGCACACATATTCTGAGGTGCGCCAGTGTTGATTGTCAGTGAGGAGGATATGTTATCACCAATCCGCACAGATTGTGGTCTTCTGGTTAGGAAGTCGAGGATCCAGTTGCAGAGAGAGGTACAGAGGCCCAGGTTCTGCAACTTCTCAATCAGGATTGTGGGAATGAAGGTATTAAGTGCTGAACTATAGTCAATGAACAGCATTCTGACATAGGTGCTTGTGTTGTCCAGGTGGTCTAACGCTTGTGAATATGACAATGAACTCGACATTGACTTCGGAACTAGTTTATTAAATCTCCTTGCACTCCATCCTTCCCTAGGTAAGGAAGTCAAAACTGTACACTATACTCCAGGTGAACCTCACACAGGTCCAATACATTGCAAGATGATCTTTTATTACGGGCATCTCTGACTTTCATCCATATCTTCTTAATTATCCAATGGTGCAAAACCGGATAAAGCAAAACTGGCTAACCTTGTGTAAAACATCGCACGTGTGATGAGTCAATCAAAAATGAAGTGAGCTGGGTGAGAACAGAAGGGAGCAAAACAAGACTTAGGAGACCGGAGCCGCTCTATTTGCTAAGGTAACTGATTTGTTCATTCATTGTACACAGGGTCAAATTAAACCAGTTCCTGGGCCTAAAGACAGCACATTTGCTGAAGGTATGCCCAGGCCTATCAAAGAAAGCATATCTGCCAAGGAGAAGGCTGCTAAAGCACACAGTGATCAATAGGAGGTAAGTGTTGTTGCTGAGGAAAGCATGTCAGAACAGAAGGGCAAAGCATTCAATAATGCATACGCTTTTTACATGCCTTAATTTTGGTTGAAGTAATTCAAAAAGCAAGAATTTACTCTTGCAATTAGGCCTACAGACTATAAAATAACTAAAACAGGTAAACAATATTATTTGAGAGTGGTGGCTGTGTGGAACGAGCTTCCAGCAGAAGTGACTGAGGCAGGTTCGATGTTGTCATTTAAAGTTAAACTGGATAGGTATATGGACAGGAAAGGAATGGAGAGTTATGGGCTGAGTGCAGGTCGGTGGGACTAGGTGAGAGTGAGCGTTCGGCACGGACTAGAAGGGCCGAGATGGCCTGTTTCCGTGCTGTAATTGTTATATGGTTATATTTTTAACCTCATGTATTTTTATTGAACATACAAATTTAGCATAAGAATAATTTGGCCTAAAACCCACAGTTTAGACTTGGATCTGTTTGCTCAAAATGCTGGGGGTGGGGTTAATTCTTGGTCTACAGCTACAGATGTTGAATATGATGATCACATTTACAGCCACAAAAAATGCAATGCAGGTAGGAAGTTGGGCAGCATGGAGGGCCAGTGGTTAGCACAATGCCTCCTGGTACCAGAGACCTGGGTTCAGTTCCGGTCGCTGCCTATAAGGAGTTTGGACATTCTCCCCGTGACCATATAGGGATCCTCCGGGTGCTCTGATTTCCTCCCAACTGGGAGGTTAATTCGTCATTGTAAAATTGTCCTGTGATTGGGCTAGGGTTAAATCGAGGGTTGCTGGGCAACACAGCTCAAAGGGCCGGAAGGGTCTATTCTGTGCTGTATCTCAATACATTGAAAGAATGAGTAAGAAAGCCCAGTTGATGGCCCTCTTTCTAGCGATGAGATGTGAGGTGATGTCACTGGCCAGTCCAGCACCTATTCCATATTTGCTACTGCCCTTAAGAAGATGCTGGTGAGCTGCCTTCCTGACCTGTTGCGGTTTTGTGTCTGGAAGGTGTAGTAGTGTCAGGGAAGTTTGTTGCAGTAGAGGTTAAGGATTGGAAATATATGTCCAAGTTGAGACAGTATTCGATTTGGAAGTAGTTGTATTTGTCTCCGCCTCATCTGTTCTCAGGATGTGGCTTTCCTTCCCAGGACATCGGAGATGTCTTCCTTCTTCAAAGAACAGGGCTCCCTTCCTTCATTCCACTTGTCCGTCACCTTCATTCAAGGCCCCAAACTGTCTTTCCAGGAGAGGCAACACTTCACTCGCGGATCTGCTGGGGTCGTCCGTTGTGTCTGGTGCTCCCGATGAGGCCTCCTCGACTTTGGGGAGACCCATTGTAAATTGGGGTCTTCTTTGTCAAGTACCTCTGCCAAGAGTGGAACTTCCTGGTGGCCAAATACTTTAATTCCCATTCCCATTCCTGTTCTGACCTGTACCATGATGAGGCCACCCTCAGGGTGGAGGAGTGACACCTTATATTTGTCAGGGTAGCCTCCAAACTGATGGCATGAATATCAATTTCTCCTTCTAGCAAAAAATATCCTCCCCCTCCCCTCTTCTTTTCCCCATTCTGGCCTTTTACCTCTTCTCACCTGCCTATCACCTCTCCCTGGGTCCCCTCCTCTTTCCCTTTCTCCTGTGGTCCGCTTCTCTCCTATCAGATTTGTTCCTCTCCAGTCCTCTACCTTTCCTACCCACCTGGCTTTATCTATCCACCTTCTATCTCTCCTCCTTCCCATCCCCTGACCTTTTCATACTGGTGTCTTCGCCTTTCTTTTTCAATCCAGAGGAAGAGTCTCGGCCTGAAACGTCAACTGTTTATTCTCTTCCACATATACTGCCTGACCTGCTGAGTTCCTCTAGCATTTTGCGTGTGTTACTTTGGACGCCTGGGTGCCTACTTTCCCTCCTAAAATATAGAGGGTGTAGGTTTAGCAGACGATATCAAGAAGAGATCCGGGGAATTGTTCAGTGTATAACGTAGCTTGTTCGCCTTATAAAATATGGACGATGATGCACCAGCAGTTGAGAGAATAAATATTTTCAGAAGGTTAGCTCAGTGGCAATCAAGCAGATTACTCTGCCACATTCCCAGCCATCCGGGGAAGTGGTGAGGGTTCAGTCACACTGCACTCGCTCAATATTGGAAAGGACTCGGGAGTCAGGAGGGATTGAGTGATTGTGTCAGAATTAGGATGGAGTGTGACTTGAAGGGAAACATGTAGGTGGTGGTATTTTGTATGCCGAGTTCCCTGTCCTCCTCGGTGATGGAAGTCATAGGGTTGGAAGGAGACTTGTCTGGTTGCTCCAGAGCAGGTCATGTAGCCCAATGGAGAACATTTCATTGTACTTTCTTCTCATCTTCGGTGGATAATTTTTGAGGGCTCAAATGAGATTAACTGTGTGACAGACAAGTGCAGGGTGCAGGGACCAGGGGCTGTGGAGGTCAGCTGGTTCAGATACAATCTGCTGCAGCACTGGGGACCCTCAGCTTCAGTGAATCGTCTCCGCCAGACCATTCACATGCAGATCGCAGGTCTTATCAGATGACTTCCCATCTGCATGTGAATGCTCTTCATCATCTTTCTGATACATTCACCTTCATTGCTCTCTTCAAACAGTCTTCTAAAATGTCAGATCGGACAGCTTAACGCTCCTGATGTGAAAATCCAGAGGTTCAGTCGGCACCTGTCAATACCACAGTGAGAAAATGTGGCTCTGTGTTTTCCCTGATAGCTTTGTGTCTCAAAAGGTTCCATTTGCTCTACAAAACTCCTGCCTAGTGAGGCAATATTTAACCTCCAGCTCGCCGCCTGCTTGTGGAAGATTCAAGGGCAGACAAAAACGTTGTTTCCTCCTTAACTAACTTCAATTTGAATGCAAGTCCAGTAGTCACCAACCCACAGAGAATAAATGTGACGATAGCATGGCAGCTTTTTGTCTGCTTCCTTTGTTAACATTTCTATTTGTCCTTCACATGGGAGCAGTGACGTGTGGTTCATTCAGTAGCCCTTTGTCAAGCAGCAGCTCCAAGTTCTCCAAGCTGCTCATAGTTGCTAACAATGTGTTCGAAGAAATGTTTGACTGAACGTAATGTGAGGAATTTACTCTAATTTCAATTGACGTGTACTATAACGAGGCCATTCAGCCCATCGCCGGTCACTCTACCCTTGCCTATAGATCTCAGTAACTACAGTGATTCCATTTCCAATATATAGGGTAAATCCTAAAGCACAAATACGAGGAAGTCTGCAGATGCAGGAATTTCAAGCAACACACTTAAAAGTTGCTGGTGAACGCAGCAGGCCAGGCAGCATCTATAGGAAGAGGTACTGTCGGCGTTTCAGACCGAGACCCTTCGTCAGGACTAACTGAAAGAAGAGACAGTAAGAGATTTGAAAGACTCACCTCCAAAAGCTCTTACTTTCAAATCTCTTACTATCTCTTCTTTCAGTTAGTCCTGACGAAGGGTCTCGGCCCGAAATGTACACTGTACCTCTTCCTATAGATGCTGCCTGGCCTGCTGCGTTCACCAGCAACTTCTAAGTAAATCCTAAAGCAAATGTGTTTTGAAAGTTCCAGGTGAAGTACCAGAAGATTGAAGGGTGGCAAAAGTTATTCCATTGTTCATGAAAGGTAATAGAGATAAGCAGATCAGGTTTAATATCATGAAATTTGTTAATCTTGCTGCAACAGCACAATGCAATACATGAGAAGTATAGAGAGAAAAATACTGAACTGCAGTAAGTACATATATGTATATTAAATAGTTAAATTACATAAGATGTGCAAGAACAGAAATAATAAGACAAGTGTTGAGGTAATGTTCATGGGTTCAATGTCCATCTGGAAATTGAATGGCAGAGGTAGGGAAGCTGTTCCTGAATCACTGAGTGTGTGCCTTCAGGTTCCTGTACTTGCTTCCTGGTGGTAACAACGAGAAGGGGTCATGTCCTGGGTGGTGGGTTGTTAATGACGGGTGCCGCCTTGCTGAGGCACTGCCTCTTGAAGGTGCCTTGGATACTATGGATGCTAGTACCTATGATGGAGCTGACTAATTTCACACCTCTCTGCAGCTTACGTTTGATCCTGGGCAGTAGAATTCAGTTGCTGAGGGAGGTACAGAGGCCCAGGTTCTGTAGTTGTTCAATCAGGACTGTAGGAATGAGGGTGTTTAATGCTGAGCTGTAGTCAGTAAACAGCATCCTGACAAAGGTATTTTTATTGGCCAGGTGTTCCAAGGCTGCGTAGAGAGCCACTGAGATCACATCTGCCGTAGAAATATAGTGGCGAGAGGCAAATTGCGGGACTTTCCGGGGGCGTTCATGGAGTGAGCCGCGCTTTGGCATCGCTCCATTCCCTTTACCTCTTTTACCTGTAACCACCCTTATTTACTTTATCTATACCTACACTAAAGGGTTTACACTACAAATATATCTTTGAACTTTGTTTTTAATTTACTGAAAATGCCGACCAGAGCACGAGAAGTTAAAAACAGAAAGGACTCCGGCGGGAACGGAAAAAAAGATGGCGATCCTAAAGCGTCAAAGGAGACTCCATTAACTGTTGAAATAATGACAAAACTCCTAGAGAATACACTTAACCAAAGATTTGCTGTGTTTGAAGAAGTTTTGAAGACGATTCAAGTCGACGTTAAATCGTTTAGACGCAAAGTTAATCAACAACAAATTAGAATCTCGGAACTAGATGAAGATGGTCGGAAAAGGGATCGAAAAATTGAATCTCTTGAGAGGCAAATTGCAGTCTAGCTCTTTGCTGAGGCAGGAGTAGATTCTAGCCATAACCAACTTCTGAAAGCATTTCATCACCATAGATGTGAGTGCTATTGGGCGATGGTCATTAAGGCAGCTCACACTGCTCCTCTTGGCACTGGTATAATTATTGCCCTTTTGAAGCAGGTGGGAACTTCTGACAATAGCATTGAGAGATTGAAAATGTCTTTGAAATTACAGACCAACAAGTCTTACATCAATGCTGGAGAAACCATAGGAGAGAATTTCTAGAGAAAGGACTTATGAGCATTTGGAGAAGCATAATCTGATTAGAGATAGTCAGCATGGCTTTGTGAGGGGCAGCTGTGCCTCATGAACCGGGCTGAATTCTTTGAGGAATTTTTTTTAATGAAACAAGTTACATTCTTACAGAGCTCAACAAGGATGAAAGTTTTCCTGCCTATGATGAGTAGAATCGGGGAATAACGGTCTCAGTGTCAAAGGCTGCCCAAGCAGGAGCAGGACACTCTGAAACTCAAGCCTGCTTGACATTCAGATCATCATATTTTCTCTGCCTTAGTCTCCACCTTCTCATCTAACTAATTCCTCGTAGCCCTCAATGCCTCGCAATGTTTATCCCCCTCCTCTTTAAATACTTCCAATGATCTAACCTGCCCAACCCGCCAGAGATTCATCACACTGATCTGAAAAGAAGCAGCCTCACCTGACAGGATAGTCAATCGTGATGAAGGGTCTTGGCCCGAAACGTTGACTGTTTATTCCTTTCCATAGATGTCGCCTGGCCTGCGGAGTTCCTTCGGCATTTTGTGTGTGTCAGTCAGTAGAAGTTGACTACCCAACAGGACCATGCAGACTCAGTTGCTGAATATATTTCTAGCAGCCAAATATTTTGCAAACTCCCATAGACAGCAGGACTGAACATGGAGATCCAATATTGTGAGGCAGTAGATCTGATAGCACTGTTTTTGTGCTGTCCTTCTACTGATAGATCGCTACTGCTGATGTAAAACTAACTGCTCTGTAGACCCACATTTTCTCTCCCCACTTTTCTTAATAACTGGGGCTATATTTACTACCCTCCAATCTGTGGACTTAATTCTAAAGTCTATGGAATATTTGTCAAACATGATTTCTCTTTCAGAAGTTCACATGACTCTGCCCAATCATATAATTTTTTTCCAATGATATAAATTACATTCTTATGGAAATTGACAGGGATCTTCTGTCTGGGATGAATAAAATCAGGAATAACAGTCTCAATGGCAAAGGCTGGCCAAGCAGGAGCAGCCCAATTTGTCCTTCAGGCCTGTCTGACATCAAATCATTATAACTTTGCGCCTTAGACTTCACCTTCTCATCTGTGCTAATTCCTCATAGCATTCAATGCTTCTCAGCCTTTATCTCCCTCCTCTTTAAATACTTCCAGTGATCTAACCTGGGCAACCCTCCAGAGATCCATCACATTGACCTGAAAAGAAGCTTCTTCATCTCAAGGATAGTCATTCTGGAGAAGTTGACTACGCAAGAGGACCATGCAGACTCGGTTGCTGAATGTATTTGTGGCAGCCAAAGCAAAACCAAGACCAAAACAATTGCCGTTGTTGGTGACCCTACTGATTTGTTATACTTGCATGACGTGTCCTCACCCCAATAATGGTTGCTCCAAAGGTTGACGATATGTATTTGATCCTTTATTAGCAATTAGCAAACATAAGACCTTGAAATGATGAAACTTAAGCACACCCAAGTGTAAGCTAAGTGTTATTGAGTGGTCAGCAAAAGATACGACCTCCGTTCCCCCACCTACGACAAACTACAACGAACAAAGCACAAAGATGTAACTTAATCACTTCACTTTTACCATGTCCACACTCATGTGACTAGTTACCATATAAACTTGCACACAGTATACAATGCAGATAGAAAGCAGATGCATAGCTCCTACAGAATTCAAGCATGTTTTGATAGATCTTTGGATATTGAAGGCAAGGTAAAAGATTCTCATATTGAATGGAAGAGCAGTAGGAGAGGGTGGAATTGCTTCTATTTCTTATGTTCTTAAGAATACCATTATTTTGGGAGTGCAGAGATGAAACACTGCCATTGCCAAATATCCGACAGAAAAATCAATGCATAACGACTACGGTGTGTTTACCTAAATGAGATTCTTCTAACGATAAGTCAGATGTTAATACTTTATTCTTGAATACTTCTGGAATGCCTTACTACCTCTTCTTCTACAATGAAGACTTAATAATTTAAAACATTTTTATGCCTGTTTTCATCTGGTGAAATTTGCCTGGGATTCCCTCTGCATAGCAATGAGACCATAAGAAGTAGGACCAGAATTAGGCCATTCAGCCCATCGAGTCTGCTTCACTACTCCATCCCAGATCCCACTCAACCCTGTACACCTGCCTTCTTGCCCTGACCAATTCAGAAACCACCAATTTTCACTTTAAATACACACATGGACTTGGCCTTCACAGCAGTCTGTGGCAGAACATTCCACAGATTCACTATTCTCTAGCTAAAAAAAATTCCTCTTTACCTCTGTTCCAAAGGGTCACCCCTCAAATCCTCAAATTTAAGGTTGTGCCCTCTCGTGCTGGACGCCTCCACCATAGGAAACATCTTTTCCGCATCCACCTCATCCAGTCCTTTCAATGAGAATCCCCACCCCCCCCAAGCATTCTTCTAATTTCCAGTGAGTACAGGCCCAAAGCTGCCAAGCACTCCTCATACGTTAACCCCTTCATTCCCAGGAAACATCCTCGTTGAACCTCCTCTGGACTCTCTCCAATGACAACACATCCTTTCTGAGATACGGGGCCCAGAACTTGACAACATTCTAAGTGCGGCCTGACTAGTGTCTTATAAAGCCTCAGCATTATCTCCTTGCCTTTATATTCTATTCCCCTTGAAATGAATACCAACATTGCATTTGCCCGCTCAGAAGAAGGTTCTTCTTTGGTCCTTGTAACATGATTTCAACCCAGCTATGTTTAGTGCAAGCATATGTCCAACAGCCATCCAGAAACAGTGCTGGGGTGCCACACCAGCTACTGCACTCCATTAACAACAAACATAATCCCATTAACAGATGTTGGCTTGTCTGATTTTCCACACTAAAAAAACTCAGCATGCAGGACTTTGATGCGCAGCCAGTTTATTGAAATTTCTGCGAGGAAAACCCGCCACCCCCCAGCCAACAGCTCATGCAGTTTAGATTCTGACAGCTGTAAAAAAAATCAGGGCCGTGGTGCCTGACGCAGGCCACACTTCAGAATCAGGCGTCTTATATGACGTGAAATTTGATTTCTTTTGTGACAGCAGCACAGTGCAAAGATATACAATCGCTCTAAGTTACAAAATGAATCATGCTAAAAGGAAAGGAATAATAAGGCAGTGTTCATGGGTTCGTGGAATGTTCAGAAATCTGATGATAGCGGGGAAGAAGCTATTTCTAAATCACTGAGTGTGTGTCTTCAGGCTCCTGTTCATCATCCCTGATGGTAGCAATGAGAAAAGCGCATGTCCCTGCTGGTGACAGTCCTTAATGATGGATGCTGCTTCTTTAATGTCCTTGATGGCAGAGAGGGTTGTGGACATGTAATCCTGTGTATTGGACTGCCCACACCAGTCAGAACGCTGCTCATTGTACATCTATAGAGATTTGCAGGAGTCTTTGGTGTCAGAATCAGAAGCAGGTTTAATATCACCAGCATATGTTGTGAAGTTTGTTACGTTTGCAGCTACAGTACAATGCAATACATGGAAAATAGAGAACAAAAGAATTACAGCAAGTCTATATATATATGTATATGTATATTAAATAGTCCAATTAAAACAAGTAGTGCAGAGACAGAAATTTTTAAAAAAGTAGTGAGGTAGTGTTCATGGGTTTAAAGGAATCTGATGGCAGAGAGGAGGAAGCTGTTCCTGAATCATTGAGTGTGTGCCTTCAGGCTCCTGTACCTCCTTCCTAATGGTAACAATGAGAAGAGGGCATGTCCTGGGTGGTGGGGGTCCTTAATGATGCACGCCGCCTTTCTGAGGCACCGCTCCTTGAAGATGTCTTGGAGACTATGGAGGTTAGTACCCACAATGGGGCTGACTGATTTTACAACTCTACGTAGCTTCTTTTAATCCTGTGCAGTAGCTCCCCACCCCTGCCAAACCAGATGGCGATGCAGCCTGTCAGAATGCTCTCCATGGTACATCTGTAGAAGTTTTCAAGTGTTTTATGTGACAAACCAAATCTCCTCAAACTCCTAACATAAGGATGAAGATAAAGAGAAAGTGAGAATAGGAAAAGTTAAGAATGACAGCAGAATCAACAGAGCAGAAAGCTCAAGAAGGGATCTTACAGTATGGCCAAGCGAATTAGGAATTGATATGGGAGGTGAGGGGAGTAATGAATTAAAAGTATTATATATGAATGCACGGAGTGTAAGAAATAAAGTAGATGAGCTTGAGGCTCAGTTGGAAATTGGTAAGTATGAAGTTGTGGGAATAACAGAGACATGGCTTCAAGTGGACAGGGCCTGGGAAATGAATATTCAAGGTATACGTCCTATCGAAAGGACAGACTGATGGGCAGAGGGGGTGGGGTGGCTCTGTTGGTGAGGAATGATATTCAGTCCCTTGCGAGGGGGGACATAGAATCAGGAGACGTAGAGTCAGAATGGATAGAACTGAAAAATTCTAAGGGTAGAAAGACCCTAATGGGAGTTATCTACAGGCCCCCAAACAGTAGTCTGGATATAGGGTGTAAGTTAAAATTGGCATGTCGCAAGGGTAATGCTACAGTTGTTATGGGGGATTTCAACATGCAGGTAGACTGGAGGAATCAGATTGGTACTGGACCCCAAGAAAGGGAGTTTGTGGAGTCCCTCTGAGATGGATTGTTAGAACAGCTTGTACTGGAGCCTACCAGAGAGAAGGCAATTCTAGATTTAGTGTTGTGCAATGAACCGGATTTGATCAGGGACCTCGAAGTAAAGGCGCCATTAGGAGGTAGTGACCATAATATGATCAGTTTTAATCTACAATTTGAGAGGGAGAAGGGAAACTTGGAAGTGTCAGTATTACAGTTGAACAAAAGGAACTATGGTGCTATGAGGGAGGAGCTGGCCAAAGTTCAATGGAACAATACCCTAGCAGGGATGACAGTGGAACAGCAATGGCAAATGTTTCTGGGAATAATGTGGAAGGTGCAGGATCAGTTCATTCCAAAGAGGAAGAAAGATCCTGAGGAGAGTAAGGGGAGGCTATGGCTGACAAGGGAAGTAACGGACAGTATAAAAATAAAAGAGAAGAAGTATAACATAGCAAAGATGAGTGGGAAGCCAGAGGATTGGGAAACTTTTAAACAGCAACAGAAGGTAACTAAAAACACAATACGTGGAGAAAAAATGAGGTACGAAGTTAAACTAGCCAAGAGTATAAAGGAGGAATAAAAGAGGTGTAAAGCTTCTTTAGGTATGTGAAAAGGAAAAAAATAGTTACGACCAAATTTGGGCCCTTGAAGACAGAAGCGGGTGAATTTCTTATGGGGAACAAGGAAATGACAGACGAGTTGAACAGGTACTTTGGATCTGTCTTCACTAGGGAAGACACAAACAATCTCCCAGATGTAATAGTGGCCAAAGGACCTAGGGTAATGGATGAATTGAAGGAAATCTATATTCGGCAGGAAATGGTGTTGGATAGGCTGTTGGGTCTGAAGGCTGATATGTCCCCGGGAACGGATGGTCTGCATCCCAGGGTACTTAAGGAGGTGGCTTTAGAAATTGTGGATGCATTGGTAATCATTTTCCATTGTTCTATAGATTCAGGATCAGTTCCTGTGGATTGAAGGGTGGCTAATGTTGTCCCTCTCTTCAAGGAGGGAGGAAGAGAGAAAACAGGGAATTATAGACCGGTTAGCCTGACGTCGGTGGTGGGAAAGATGCTGGAGTCAATTATAAAAGATGAAATTACGACACATCTGGATAGTAGTAACAGGATTGGTTTGAGTCAGCATGGATTTATGAAGGGGAAATCATGCTTGACTAATCTTCTGGAATTTTTTGAGGATGTAACTATGAAAATGGACAAGGGAGAACCAGTGGATTTAGTGTACCTGGACTTTCAGAAAGCCTTTGATAAATTCCCACATAGGAGATTAGTGGGCAAAATTAGGGCACATGGTATTGGGGGCAGAGTACTGACATGGATTGAAAATTGGCTGGCTGACAGAAAACAAAGAGTAGCGATTAACGGGTCCCTTTCGGAATGGCAGGGGGTGACCAGTGGGGTACCGCAGGGTTCAGTGCTGGGACCGCAGCTGTTTACAATATATATTAATGATTTAGATGAGGGAATTAAAAGTAACATTAGCAAATTTGCCGATGACACAAAGCTGGGTGGCAGTGTGAAATGTGAGGAGGATGTTATGAGAATGTAGGGTGACTTGGACAGGCGGGGTGAGTGGGCAGATGCATGGCAGATGCAGTTTAATGTGGATAAATGTGAGGATATCCACTTTGGTGGTAAGAATGGGAAGGCAGATTATTATCTAAATGGAGTCAATTTAGGAAAAAGGGAAGCACAATGAGATCTAGGTGTTCTTGTACATCAGTCACTGAAAGCAAGCATGCAAGTACAGCAGGCAGTGAAGAAAGCTAATGGCATGCTGGCCTTCATAACAAGGGGAATTGAGTATAAAAGCAAAGAGGTCCTTCTGCAGCTGTACAGGGCCCTGGTGAGACCACATCTGGAGTACTGTGTGCGGTTTTGGTCTCCAAATTTGAGGAAAGACATTCTTGCTATTGAGGGAGTGCAGCGTAGGTTCACAAGGTTAATTCCGGGGATGGCGGGACTGTCATATATCGAAAGATTGGAGCGACTGGTCTTGTATACTCTGGAATTTAGAAGGCTGAGAGGGGATCTTACTGAAACATATAGGATTATTAAGGGATTGGATACACTGGAGGCAGGAAGCATGTTCCCACTGATGGGTGAGTCCAGAACCAGAGGCCACAGTTTAAGAATTAGAGGTAGGCCATTTAGAACGGAGTTGAGGAAAATATTTTTCACCCAGAGAGTGGTGGATATATGGAATGCTCTGCCCCAGAAGGTTGTGGAGGCCAAGTTTCTGGACACTTTCAAAAAAGAGATGGATAGAGCTCTTAAAGATAGTGGAATCAAAGGTTATGGGGATAAGGCAGGAACTGGATACTGATTGTGGATGATCAGCCATGATCACAGTGAATGGTGGAGCTGGCTCGAAGGGCTGAATGGCCTACTCCTGCACCTATTGTCCATTGTCTATTGTCTATATTGTCTAATGAAGTATAACCACTGTCTTGCCTTCGTTATAGCTGCATCGAGATGTTGGGACCAGGTTAGATCCTCAGAGACATTGACACCCAGGAATCATACCATATCTCCTCAAACTCCTAATGAAGTATAGCTACTGGTATCCATTCTTCATGATTGCATCAATGTGTTGGGCCCAGGATAGATCTTCTGAGATGCTGACACCCAGAAACTTGAAGCTGATCACCCTTTCCACTGCTGACCTGTCAATGAAGACTGGTGAGTATTCTCCTGATTTCCTGTCCCTGAAGTCAACAATCTTGGTCTTCGTTATTGCAGACATTGAGTGCAAGATTATAAAACCACTCAACCGTCTGATGTATCTCACTCCTCGTTCTGTAAACCCCATTTCATTTTGAGGTTTACAGAACCAGATTGTATCCATTCCTCATATAAAACCATGTAATTTAAAACACCAAAATGCCATTATCACACAGGCAAAGACTTAAAGAGAGAAAAAAGATCATTTGAATTTCTGTGTTTTGCTAATGTTGGATGAGATATTGTTAAATTTAGATATTAGGCCACAATTTAGTGGTACACATATACAGCTCACACAGCAGAAGCACAATTAAATTAAGAACTTTCTGTGGCTATGTTGTTCTGATTTTATATTTAGCTTTGCAAAAGCCTGCCCATTGATTCACTGTTCAAGCTGATGTAACCTTTCTGTTTCTGCATTGTAAGTGTAAAATACAGCACTGTGCAAAAGTCTTAGACACATATGTATTGCTAGGATGCCTAAGATTTTTGCACAGTACTGTAGTAATTTTATGTATGACACTGTACAGTTTCCGCAAAAAAATCCCAACAAACTTCATGATATATGTGAGTGATGATAAACCTGATTCTGATATGGGTCTCTATTGTCGACTGAGAGTGGGAAGTGGTCAGGGAGAGGGGGATCATGGTTGGAAAAAGGGGAAGGGAGACGGGAGGGAGTGAGAAGCACCTGGGTGACATTCTGTAATGATCAATAAACCAATCGTTTTCAATCAAATGACCTTGCTTGGTGTCTCAGAGCTGAGGTGTGCCTGCACCCACACCACCCCCCACCCCAGGCACTTCTTCTCTGCCACCTATCCCACACCCCTCCTGCAATGCTCGACCCTCGCCATTCCCAACAACCCTTGTTCCTGCCAAATTTACAAGCTTGTTCTCTGCTCCACGTTGACAAATACAGTATTGTGCAAAGTAGGGGAATTAATGATTATGGGGAAAAGACAGGTAGGTGGAAACCAGTCCATGGCCGTATCAGCCCTGATCTTATTGAATAGCGGAGCAAGCTCGATGGGCCAGATGGCCGACTCCTGCTCCTATTTCTTATGTTTTCATGACTTTTGCACAGGACTGAAGGCTTTCCTTAGATGTCAGTCCACTTCATGCATCAGAGATATGTGTCTGTTGGCCTCTCTGTACTGTAACTACAGATCTGAAATATTATTGGAAGTGTATTTATTAAGATACTTTCTCTTACTTTCCGTCTTGTTTTTAATAATCCTATCTTTTTCAGTATCTGACATGAAACTAAGTTCACCCATTCTCAGTTACACTTCATTCCTTGTGCTTTCAGACTCATTCGGTATGATAGATAAATGGGGGAAATGCCGTCACTTGTCTTACTCCCAGATGTCCTGTAGAGGGAGCATGCTCCTTCAATCCAGCAATGCAAAATACCACACAGCGTAAATCCCTAACTCAAGGCAGTTAGGCCATTACTTTTGAAAGCTCCTGGCTAACTGACTAGTACTTTCTGAAGAAGCCTGTTCATATTCATTCCGCTCCAACTGTTGCATTTTGTTTTCTTTGGTACATTACCCCTGTAAAACTGATATAGCCATAAAGAGTCCTTTATGAGCTTCCCAATGGTAAACCAGTCAGATGTTCCTCATGATGTGTACTGAGCCACACAAACATGAAAAGTTCCATTTCAATCACTGTAGCGACGGAGACTGCACTGTTAGGAAAAAAAGACACACGTTGCAGGGGTGATGCGCAGTCAGTGAATGTGCTCTTTTTTTTGACGAATATTGGATAAACAAATTGCAAACTCTAGTTGGAAAGTTTAACATTATCCAAAGCGTCTTGCTTTGCTGTCATTCATAAATTTATAGATTTCTAAAATGTACCTCAGAGGCTGTCTTTTTAAACTCATTGACAACCATTTTGTGACAAGATTATTTTAAAAGGCAGAAGAAAGGAATTCTAATTAATTTGCAACAAAAGTACATGCTGATGTACAATTCTGCGCAAAGAAGTCTTAACCTTTAAACTCTCAGCTGTTTGAAGCTTCGGTGTCAGAATTATGGTGATGAACAAGACTTCTGACAAAGCTGGGCTTCAATCATTCACCTTGTTTTTGTACTCATTTCAAAGACAAGCAGATAACGTTGACAGGGAATGGACATTAAGTGTATTACCCGAAGCCCTCCATTGGTCGTGGTCTCCCGTGGATAGTGTGTCGTGGCAGTCTATGTGACATACAACCCACGGCAGTACAATATGGAGACCAAGCTACTGCAACAGGCTCTCTCTCTCCACTTCACTGATGAATCCAAAGGAATGGCAGAAGCTGATATAGTTTGGCACCAGCAGCGTCCCAAGAGTTGCCAATCAGTGTTGGTATCCCTTACAGGCTCCAGCTCCAGATTTTCCCTCGGGGTTTATTCCCGAAGCCATTCCTATGAGCGGGTATAGCCGCAAGGCAGCGTAGGTTTGAGATCAGAGTTTTCCTTCTCCTCGATAGGCTGCTAACCACGGCTGATGAGCCCCATCTGCCAATAGTGATTGGTTTTACGGTGCCAGTAACCTGGCTTTGCCCCTTCTCCTGTCGGTAGAAATGCTTCTGCTGGGCTTAGTAGCTAAGCACACATGAAAGCCAGGAGGTGGAGTTGGTTGTCAGAGGCTATTTGAGACGCATGTCATTGGGAACATTTAATAGGTGGTGGGAGCTTATCCCCACTACCACACCATCCATACCCCCCTACCCCGAGCTCCCCAGCTATAACAAACTTAAAGAATCAATAAGATACTGAGTTCTGGTTACTTAACTTAGATTGAAGGGTCAGAGTTTGATAAGCTGAGGTCTCTTAGAAGCAGTACTACCTTGTGTAATTTTGAAACTATCCTGATAAATTTGGTAGCCGAATATTCAAATCCCTGGCATATGTGAACATGGCTTTGTAGCATCTGTGAACATAGCCTTCCCAGCATCTATTCTGATATCTACCTTCTTTTGTTATTCAGTAGAAAAGTAAGGATGTGCGGAATAAATTACAATAATTTACATAAATGATGTTGAATCAATTTGGCATTGCACTTCTCGGCCTAACCTTGAAATTTTCCTTTCAGCATCCTCAAGCTCGCTCAGTTCTTAACCTTACCTGCATACGTTCTTCGATTTCAATATTTATGGTCTTATGAAGAGCTGTTATGGGTTTTGTTAAAGTTCAAAGTTCAAAGTAAATTTATTACAGTATCAATGTACATAAATATCACCAATACAACCCTGAGATTCATTTTCTTGCAGGCATACTCAATAAATCCATAATGGATAATAGCCATGATGAAAGATCAGACCAACTTGCGATTCAACCAATGTGCAAAAAGCAACAAACTGCGCAAATACAATATATAAATAAATAAACAAATAATAAACAATAAATATTGAAAACGTGAGATGAAGAGTCTTTGAAGGTGAGTCCATAGGTTTTGGGAACATATTAGTGATGAGGCAAATGAAATAGAGTGAAGTTTATACTTTATACTTTATTGTCGCCAAACAATTGATACTAGAACGTACAATCATCACAGCGATATTTGATTCTGTGCTTTCCGCTTCCTGGATTACAAATATTAAATATTAAAAATAGTTAAAATAGTAAAAAATAGTAAATATTAAAAATTTAAATTATAATTCATTAATTGAAAATAGAAAAATGGAAAGTAAGGTAGTGCAAAAAAACCGAGAGGCAGGTCCGGATATTTGGAGGGAACAGCCCAGATCCGGGTCAGGATCCGTTCAGCAGTCTTATCACAGTTGAATAGAAGCTGTTCCCAAATCTGGCTGTATGAGTCTTCAAGCTCCTGAGCCTTCTCCCGGAGGGAAGAGGGACGAGAAGTGTGTTGGCTGGGTGGGTCGTGTCCTTGATTATCCTGGCAGCACTGCTCCAACAGCGTGCGGTGTAAAGTGGGTCCAAGGACGGAAGATTGGTTTGTGTGATGTGCTGCGCCATGTTCATGATCTTCTGCAGCTTCTTTCGGTCTTGGACAGGACAACTTCCATACCAGGTTGTGATACACCCTAGAAGTATGCTTTCTACGGTGCATCTATAAAAATTAGTGAGGGTTTTAGGGGACAGGCCAAATTTCTTTAGTTTTCTCAGGAAGTAAAGGAGCTGGTGGGCCTTCTTGGCAATGGACTCTGCTTGGTTGGACCAAGTCAGGTTATTTGTGATATTGACCCCGAGGAACTTAAAGCTTTTGACCTGTTATCCCCTTTGGTTCAAGAGCCTGATGTTTGAGGAGTAATAACTGTTCCCAAACTTGGTGGTGTGAGTTCTGAGGTTACCATACTTTCTTCCTGATGGCAGTAGCGAGATGGGAGTGGTGGGGGTCCCTGATGATGGATGTTGCTTTCCTGTGACAGCTCTCTGTGTAGATGTAACTACTATGTACAAATAACTACTATTGCTTTTGAAATGCGACCTGTATGGTGATTGGATAGAACAATATCAAAGCACATTTCAGCAATGTTAAGAGGTTCTGTGCAAAATGCAACATTTGTTATTGAAAAAGATTAGGTATTAAAATTTGTCATTGAAAAGTTTTGTTTTTGAGAAGCGAAGCCTTTGCAGTTTTTATGAAATAAGGATTTGTATGCGTAGAGCAGTGAGGAACAAGGGTAGAATCAATAGTTCTAGTACCCTAGAGAAATCTTAAAAAATGATGGCCCTGTCAGCATCCATTCTCTCTGAACTGAACAGCCTGGCAAAGAGGTCATCGGTGACCTGCAAAATGATTATGGTTGTTTCACGTGTCTTGGGCTGTGGGATGCTGTTCCCTGAAAATATCCATCAAAACCTATTCAATGGGCTCGGATCTCCACTGTTTTGCACACTGGTTGAATGCCCAGGAGATCTTTCATTGATTCTGTTATGGTTATTATTCTATTATGATTTATTGAGTATGCCTGCAAGAGAAAGAATATTGAAACATAACAGCAGATAGATAGTTCATTGATCCCAAAGGAAATTACAGTGTCACAGTAGCATTACAAGTGCAAAGATATAAATATTAGAAGAGTAGAAAGAATAAAAAAAAAGTTACCACGAACAGCCTAACAGGAGAGGGTCATCACTTCCTCGACTATAGGATGACTCATTATAGAGCCTAATGGCCAAGGGTAAGAACGATCTCATATAGCGCTCTTTGGAACAGTGCAGTTGTCCGAGTCTATTACTAAAAGTGCTCCTCTGTTCAGCCAAGGTGGCATGCAGAGGGTTAGAGACATTGTCTAGAATTGCCAGGACTTTCCATAGGGTCTTTTGTTCTACAACAGCCTCCAGTGTGTCCAGTTTGACTCTTACAACAGAGCAACCCTTTCTAATCATTTTATCGAACCTGTTGGCATCACCTGTGTTGATGCCATTGCTCCAGCACACCACCACATAGAAGATTGTACTGGCGACAACAGACTGGTAGAACATGCGAAGGAGAGGCTGCATACCCCAAAGGACCTCAGTCTCCTCAGGAAGTAGAGGCAACTCTGGCCCTTCTTGTACACAGCCTCTGTGTTGGTGCTCCACTCAAGTCTGTCATCCAGGTGCACACCCAAGTACTTGTAGGTCTTCACCACATCCACGTCCTCACCATCAATAGTAACAGGGAGCAGTGCAGGCTTAGTCTTCCTGAAGTCCATCACCATCTCCTTTGTCTTCCTGATGTTGAGATGCAGATGATTCAGCTTGCACCATTTGACAAAGTCCTCCACCAGGGCCCTGTATTCATCCTCCTGTCCTCCTTCTATACACCCAGCTATTGCTGAGTCACCAGAGAACTTCTGCAGATGACATGACTCAGTGCTGTATCTGAAGTCCGAGGTTTACAGGGTAAACTGGAAGGGAGCCAGTACAGCCCCCTGTGGGGCCCCAGTGCTGCTTCTAGCCATGTCTAACACACAGCTCTGAAGCCACACAAACTGTGGTCTGTGGTCAAAGCATATGTACTTTGATCATAAATTTACTTTGTCCTTTGAGTACATACATCTTACTTAGCAAATTCCTGCTTGCAAAGATGAAGTCACAGAGGAGAGAGCAAACAATTTTTTAAGAATGGAATGCACAGGAGATAAAGTTAGAAAATAAAATACATAAGATTAAACACCACTCTCAAGTTTGGAAAAGCTGCCATTTTATTTTAAGTTTTGTTCCATTTAATGCCATTGACATTGTTTTGAATTTACAGGGTAAAGACACAAATCTTGACTGTGGTATCTTCCATAAAATTGCCTGAATTGAATAAAATTGCCAGTGAACTTATGAACCAGAAGCAGGACTCATTCACCCAGTCCTGCTCTGTCATTCAATAAGATCAGGCTGATCCTATCTTATGTACAAGAACCGAAATGAGACTTTGCAAATTTATGATGTATCAATTTGAGAGCTTTTGTGCTGGGTGGTTACAGCTATCAATCCGCCCAAGCAGCCTTTGACTAGCAAATAATCTAACACAATAGTAAAAAATTACTTTATTTGTATTTTTATAAAGTGAGTCACACATATAGTAAAATAAAGGAAAATACAGTTTACCTTGCTCTTGAAGTACACAGCAAATTGTGCAGCTGCTCTCTCTCTCCCCCCAAAGTAAAAATAGGTTACAGGCTTTGTTTTGGATGTGCATTTTGGAGTTGGAAATGCATACAGAGTATCTGCCATTCTGCACATACAGTCTACTAACTTCAACATTCCCAAACCTTGTTTATGCTTTCATTCAAGGACCATCTATTAGTTCACAAAACACTTCCTTCTCACTTGAGGATCTTTATTCCAGATACCTACACAAAACTTCTGAGAGAACACAGTGAGACATACTGGCCCAAGTTCAGGGAATCTCAGCGAATCGCAGAGGCACAGTTTCTGGCTCTTCCAGCCGCATCTACTTCGGCAGCCCTAATGGAACATTCACTGGCCGCGTCAGGCGGCACCCGGAGTATTGTCAACAATTTTGGGCCCCATATCTCAGAAGGGACGTGTTGTCATTGGAGAGAGTCCAGAGGACATTCACAAGGATGATTCCAGGAATGAAAGGGTTAAGATATGAGGTGCTTTCGGCAGCTTTAGGCCTGTTCTCACTGGAATTTAGAAAAATGCATGGGGATCTTATTGAAATATATCGAATGCTGAAAGGACTAGATGGGGTGGATGTGGAGGGAATGGTGGGGGTTATCCAGACTAGAGGGCACCGCCTCTAAATTGGGGGGGGGGTGACCTTTTAGAACAGAAGTAAGCAGGAATTTTTTTTAAGTCAGAGGGTAGTAAATCTGTGGAATGCTCTGCCACAAACTGTGGTGGAGGCCAAGTCCGTGTGTATATTTAAGGCAGAAGTTGATTGTTTCCTGATCAGTCAGGGCATCAAAGGATATGGCGAGAAGGCAGGTGTGTGGGGTTGAATGTGCTCCAGGATCAGCCATGATGGAATGGTGGAGCAGACTCGATGGGCTGAATGGCCTAATTCTGCTCCTGTGTCTTATGGTGGTATGTTAGGGATTTAAACTGCAACTGAAGCCAAGCACCCACCAACTTTAGATACAAGTACGACAACGTACAACTCTGAGATGGCTACAGTTAAAGCTTGTTACCAAAAGAGTACTGCATGGGAGCTTGTCCAATAACTCCACGATCTGGAGTTGGAGGCTACGACTATACCTTGCTGCAGGGTTATTCCCATCATCAATCACAAGCTCCCTTCAATTTTTTATTTGAAAGATTCCTGGCGAGAAGTGTCAGAGTCATCAGCACAGACTTGCTGATTGGTTTCAGTTCCAGAGACCACATTTTAATGACACAATGCCAATTAATCTAACTTTTGTTTGGTTACCAGGACTAACGGAAATATCTGTCTCACTTAGAAGTGGCTCTACGAGGCTAAGTTTACTTAATTCAGCATAGAAATTACAAATGTTATAGCTGGCTGCTTATGGACATAAATTTCAGTACTGCAGTTTTAGAACTGTTCTCTAAAGTTATCAGATACATTTTGTGTATAATGTGGCAATGGAATAAATACATATATATTTATTGCTGCAATAATATTTATAGTAGCAGCAGCACAATGGTTAAAAAAATCCTCCCCATAGTGTTCACTGGCATTTGCCATTCTGTCTGGATCATAACTATGGCATTTAATTTCCCATTTGAGCTGTTCGGCTGTCTGTATTTGTCACTTCTGCTATTTATGTCAGAAGAGCTCACCCAATTAACATTTCGTACACTAAGTCGGAGTTAAATCTGTCACTTTTTGTGATTTTGTCTAAAAATATATATATTTCATATTAATGACTTTGAGCCAATGTTGTATGTTTTCTTGTTAGAACTTACATTTTAATGATAATCTAATATTTTGGTTGTTCATTTAATACTTCTAAAAGACACAACTATTTCTTTGGGACTCAAATGCACTTGTTAAGCATTCTTTATAGGACAGTCCCCTAGCGTTCTCTTCCTCAAGTTGCAAAGACTAACAAGTAGGAGCCGGAATGATACAATTTAGTCTCCATCCAGTAAAGCAAGTTAATCTGGCCGACAAGTTTAACATTGTGTTAAGTAAGGTGCGTAAGACATTTTTTACGAACTTGCTTGGGGAACAGGAGTTGTAGGTTTATGGGAAGCGTTCGAAGTGCTCGATGAACAAATCAGCAAAGCCAGCTTGCAGATCCTAATCCTCAACAGGAGATAAGCAGTGGATTTCCCAGGGACTGGTGACTCTGAGCTTTTTCCAAAGACTTGCCGGATAGAAGGTCACAAGCAGCAAGTTCATGATACAAGGCATTCAGTACCTCCAGGATGTGAGTCTTTCCTGTAAGAAAGAATCAATAAATCATTTTTTTAGATGAACAATTTATGCTTTCTACACTATTGCTAGGGGGAATGTTAGACACAGGATCTGACTTGTTTGGACATGCAGCATAAGGCAGCTGTTCCTGTATTCATAGGAACAATAAAGTACAAAGTGCTTCTTTGTTGATCCATAATATACAGTGGAGAAAGATGCTGTCAGAAGTAATAGCAAAAACAAAATAAATCCATAGAAGGGGATCAAGCGAATGTAAACTTTCCTCAAAAATACTATTCAAACCCAAAAAGAGGCTCTGCAAATTACAATGTATGAATTCCATAATGATTAAGACCTTCAGATACAGGAGCAGAACCAGGATACCTGGCCTATCGAGTCTGCTCCGCTTAACTATACAGGTAACTGCAGTGCATGTGCTCTCTAACCTGCACATCAAACCTTGATGATTTCAGACTCCTTACCAGCTTCCTCTGTCTCACTCCCTGAAAATTTCACCACTATTTTCAAATCTCTCCCCACTTGTAGCTGTGGCCATTCACTTTAACACTAGAAAATATTTGGTGCCACGTCACTTCGAGTCCCTGGCTCAGGGAGGGCCCTCAGCTGACTTTCTAGCCAGTAGAATAATGTTGGGGGTCATTCTAACGATGTCCGCAAAAACCTCATGAACAGATAGAACTTGATTTCTGAAGGTTCAAAGGACGTTGTCAGATTTCCCGGTGAGGTTTTGACAGTGTTGTTTCAGCACAGTGTTCCCTATTGACATTACACGTTTATTGGTTGGCATCCAACTGTCTCGAAGGACAATGGGCGATAATGATCATCACAAGCCTGGGTGATGATCAGTCATCAAGATCCCCCTCTCGGCCTCACCAGCGTAGTCCAAAGGAAAGCTTATGAAGCAATACGTTTGGCACCAGCTTGGCTGCAGGAGCTGCTGGAATCATGTTCGATAACATCTGGCCCCCTTCGGGGCCCCATTCCGGATCTGCTGTCTGGGTTGGGTCCCGTAGCCTTCCTCTCTCCCAAGGCTGCCCACAAGGCAGTGGGGTTATAAACATGTTTATAGTTCCCAGCAAATGGGACCTCTGCAGTCACTTCTCTGTGGGACCTATGACCGATACCCTCGTAGCCCCATTGCAGTAGTGCTGTTGTGGCAATAAATGGGGAAGGAAGAAGGGCACGGAGAGCTGGATTGGGGGGGTTGGTGAGTTGTTCAGGACGGTGAGAAGTACACATGGGAGGCATGTCCTGCGTTCTGGGAACCACAGTGAGTCTCTAAGACTTCAGGCTGATTTTCCAGGTATGGGGCTGCTTGAGAGTTACAAGTGCCATGCCCAATTGTCTGTATTGTAGGGAAGCCCTAGAATGCGGGCAAATGCCTGTGGCTGCTTTGACCTCCCCATGCAGCAGTGAGAGGCAATCTGTGGACGTGGTGGTGATCGGAAGCAGCAGCAGGTTGAGGCTGGGGGCCGGAGACTGACTGTGATTCTGATCCCCACTGGCGAAGCAATAAAGTATGTAACTGAGATTGTGTTTGAGGATGAAGGGGGTTAAAGACTGCAGCTCCACCACAAAACTGTCAGTTCAGAACAGCGAGCTTGAAAATTTCCCTGCGGGAGTTACATGCCGGGGGAGAAAAGCATTAGAATTGTTAACACGTATACTGTTTACTTGTCTGCTTCATGCAAGCAAGAAATGTCATTGTGCTCGGGTGTATTGTATACGACAATAAACCATTTATAATCTGAAAACAAAACTCCCGCTGTAAAATGAAAAGGTGTATTTCTTGATGGGAATCTAGACGCTGAAACTTGTGTGCAAAATTCTATGTTAATTGGTCATTGTAAATTATCCCGTGATTAGACTAGGGATAAATTGTGGTTAGGGTTAAAACTAGGGATAAAAGGCCCAGAAGGTCTTATTCTGCATTGTATCTCAATCAATCATTCAGTCAATAAATATATAGACAGACATGTGAATTGATGGCTAATCATTCTTTTCCTTTTCGTGATATTTTCATTTTATTCTGTTTTCCTTACGAAATCTTGAATTTTTACGTAATATATTGTCAAAGTCTGCTGATCGTGGAAAGAAGTATCATCAGGTTCATATGGAGTAGCTGGAACAAAACTTCGTGTTGAAAATATCCTGGTCTGTAGAAGAGAATGAGAGAACATTTTTGCCAATTCAAGAGACCACAGCAAATAGGAAATATCAGAAAGAGAAGACAAATAGAAGTCCTGAACTAGCTATAAAATAAAAAACAATAAACATAAATTTTATATTATTTTCTAGCTCATCATCTTTCCCCTCAACACCCCTGCCCCCTGTTTCTACTCTAGCATTCCCCTGCTTCCCAGTCCTGAAGAAGGGGTTTGACCCATAACGCCAACTGTTTATTCATCTCCACAGATGCTGCCTGACCTGCTGAGTTCCTCCAGTATTTTGTGTGTGTTGCTTTGGATTCCCAGCATACAGAGAATTTCTCCCATTTAACGTTTAGTGTTAAAAGTCTTTTTTTTAGAAATTCATCTGGTAAAAAACATGTTCAAAAGTAGCTGCAACACACATCAAGTTGCTGGTGAACGCAGCAGGCCAGGCAGCATCTCTAGGAAGAGGTGCAGTCGACGTTTCAGGCCGAGACCCTTCGTCAGGACTAACTGAAGGAAGAGTGAGTAAGGGATTTGAAAGTTGGAGGGGGAGGGGGAGATCCAAAATGATAGGAGAAGACAGGAGGGGGAGGGATGGAGCCAAGAGCTGGACAGGTGATAGGCAAAAGGGATACAAGAGGATCATGGGACAGGAGGTCCGGGAAGAAAGACGGGGGGGGTGGGACCCAGAGGATGGACAAGGGGTATATTCAGAGGGACAGAGGGAGAAAAAAGAGAGTGAGAGAAAGAATGTGTGTATAAAAATAAGTAATAGATGGGGTACGAGGGGGAGGTGAGGCATTAGCGGAAGTTAGAGAAGTCGATGTTCATGCCATCAGGTTGGAGGCTACCCAGACGGAATATAAGGTGTTGTTCCTCCAACCTGAGTGTGGCTTCATCTTTACAGTAGAGGAGGCCGTGGATAGACATGTCAGAATGGGAATGGGATGTGGAATTAAAATGTGTGGCCACTGGGAGATCCTGCTTTCTCTGGCGGACAGAGTGTAGATGTTCAGCAAAGCGGTCTCCCAGTCTGCGTCGGGTCTCGCCAATATATAAAAGGCCACATCGGGAGCACCGGACGCAGTATATCACCCCAGTCGACTCACAGGTGAAGTGATGCCTCACCTGGAAGGACTGTTTGGGGCCCTGAATGGTGGTAAGGGAGGAAGTGTAAGGGCATGTGTAGCATGGACAGCAGTTGAAAAGCGTTGAAGTCCAGGTGATCTGGGTAGGTGGTCAACAATGGAAACCTTGAGATGAAAGTCAGAGGAAGGGGAGGTTGGCGATGGTGTATTGGGAGTGGCCTGGGAGCAGGCTATATTCTCCAGGGTCAGGGAAGAAGCCCGACCTGCAGAAACATAAACAGGTCACAGATGGAGAAAGCGTGGTGCCACTAAAATGGTGTAAGACAGTGAAGGGACCTAAAAAGCAACTTTAACATGGTAACAACAGACACAATATGACACAAAGTCTTCAAATATATAGCAAAAGGGAAGGAACTGAAAAACTAGTGACATCCCTATCAAGCCAAGAGGAGAACATCAGCAAAATCTGTTTTTTGTTAACCTGAATACTTTTTTAAAAATGTCATTACATAACATCCTGTTTGGCTAGATAGTTCAACGGCTGTTTATATACTTGAAATAATTCTGGAATGCAAGACATGACAAACATTAATCTTCCAAAGACATTATGCTGCAGGAAAGTATTCTCATTATACTGCTGTGCTGGCACATTCAACGCATCACAGCATCACAGAATAATGCAGGAAGGAACAGTCAGTTCACAGGATCTGAGCTGATCCTTTGCCAGAACGATTCCAATTAATCCTTTGACCCCTATCATTTTCCTCATTGCTCAGAAGTTTATTTTCCCCCTCAAAGATGTATTTGCTTGGACTGGATCATCTTTGGTCTGGGCTGCTCCACACATCGCACCCATTGGATTGCACCATCCAGTGACAGACACGAACTGATCCTCCGACCCTGACAGACGTGCTACAAGACGAAGGGATCTGCACGATTTCCCCATATTGCTACTGTTTCCGATTGTCACAAAAAAACTGTGGGTCAATTGTTTAAGAAAAATAACAAGATGGCTTGAGTCGCAAAACTAGACAGAGGTGCTTTTATTTACCTCAAAACAAGACAAAAACTGGAAAAAAACAATATATATAGCTACCCTCAGACTAAACACAAAGGAAAACTAACCCCCAAAGCCTTGGTAACCTGAGGCTGATAACTGCTAAGCCCCTCCCCCTAGACCAACCAAAAGCTAATTAATGCAATTATCCAATTAAAGATGGTATCCTCCACCATCAGCACACCTGCTCGGGTTGCTGCTGCCTCTATGAGACAGCTCCAAGCAGCAGCTCTGTTTCAGACCCAGTCACTATTACTGCTGGGGACGAGTGTTTTTACTGAGTGCGCTATGTGCCATCCGTAATCAGTGACGGGCCTTCGTCACACTGATGTTATTTATCTTAAATTAATGTCTTCTGTTACTGATTTGTCTGTCAGTTTTTACTTATTACCATACTGAAACTATTAATGATCATAAATAATATCAAAAGTTCTGCACTCCAGGTAGAACGACTCCAACTTTTCCATTCTCCCCTTCCAGCTGAAGTCGCTTAACTTGGTATCATTTTCACAAACTTGCCAAGGCCATCGTATCTCATTAAAACCCAATGGATTGTATTACTCTGCTTTGGTAGATGATAGTCTTCCAAGGTATGGATCAGGTGGGAAGGAAAGGCATTTAGACCAAAAGCTCAGGAATCAGATTGGCAACATTTGCAAATGGGACTACAACGAATGGGACAGCGCGGTAGCGTAGTGGTTAGCACAACGCTTTACAATACCAGAGACCTGGGTTCAATTCCTGACACTGCCTGCTTAGGAGTTTGTACATTCTCCCCGTGACTGCATGGGTTTTCTCCGGGTGCTCCAGTTTCCTCCCACAGTCCGAAGACGTACTGGTTGGTAGGTTAATTAGTCATTGTAAATTGTCCCGTGATTAGGCTAGGATTAAACCGGGGGATTGCTGAGCGGTGTGGCCTCGAAGGACGGAAAGGATCTATTCTGCAAAGAGTCTATTCCACACGGCATCTCAATAAAATAATACAGGCAACATGGTCAGCATGAATGAGTTGGGTCAAGGGGCCCATTACCATGCTGTTTAACACTATAACAAGATCATATATAAAGATTAGGTTTATTTGTCACGTGTACACCAAAACATCCCAACATTCAGTCAAATGCCTCATTTTGTCTCAACAACCTACACAGTCCAAGGATGTACAGGAGGCACCCCTTAGGTGTACACGTGCTTCTGGCACCAACATAGCGCACCCACAACTTACTAACCCGAGCCATCTTTGGAACATGGGATGAAACCAGAGCACCCCGAGGAAATCCATGTGGTCCCGGTGAGAACGTACAAATACTTTACAGGCAGTGTCAAGTCAAGTCGCTTTTATTGTCATTTCAACCATAACTGCTGGTACAGTACACAGCAACAACGAAACAACGTTCCCCCAGGACCATGGTGCTACATGAAACAATGCAAAACTACACTAGACTACCTGAAACAACACAAAAACTAAATTAGACTACCTGAAACAACACAAAAACTAAACTAGACTACCTGAAACAACACAAAAACTAAATTAGACTACCTGAAACAACACAAAAACTAAATTAGACTACCTGAAACAACACAAAAACTACATTAGACTTCAGGCCTACACAGGACTACATAAAGTGCACAAAACAGTGCAAGACAGTACAATAATTAATAAACAAGACAATAGGCACAGTAAAGGACAAATTATGGTACAATATAATAATAAATGATGTAAATGTAAATGTAAACAATGTAAACAATGTTTTAACAGGAATTGAGAAAGAAATGAGCAAAAGTCGCAAAGGGAGTGCAGCGGTGTTCAGTTGAGTGAGTGAGTGAGTGTGTGTGTGTGTGTGTGTAGGTTGGTGTCAGACTAGACTCTGGGAATTGAGGAGTCTAATGGCTTGGGGGAAGAAACTGTTATACAGTCTGGTGGTGAAGTCGAACCTCAATTGGAGATCACTGGTGCTCTACGGCTGCTGTGCTACCATGCTGCCAAATATTGATCACAATGTTCTCCACAATTGTGACTTCATTGCGAGGAGTAAATGAATGAAAACACGTTTACTGCAATTATACAAGGCTTCGGTGGGATCATACTCAGTCTTAGTCTCCGTCCCCAAGGAAGAATATATTCATCTTCAAGGTTCTCTAGATGGCACGTACTTTCAATAAGACATATCTTAGAGTACTTTATAGGATAGATGCTGAGCAGATGTTTCCCTTGGCGGCAAGATTATAATATCATAATAAGGAGTCACAAATTTCAGACTGAGATGAGAAAAAATAGTTTCACTCAAAGTTTGTGAACATTTGGAATTTTGTACCCACTTGATAACAATGTTCAGAACTGAGATCAATAGATTTTAGGAGATGAATGGGATTAAGGGACCAAGAAGGTGATCTTAATGCAGACATTTTGACATGATCTAATTGGACGGTGAAGCAGACTGGGCAAAAGTACAAACATATGTACTTTACCTGAACAGTCAATTATTTACCAATGTTCCAATACTTCATAATTAAAAGACCACTTTTTAAATTTTAAAGTACCATCTTAATAATTAGCAAGCAATTTTCAGCCAAATTTAATACTTTTCTCTGACTTTCTGATCACAACAAAAACAAAATTAAAACTCCCCTTTCAGTCTTGCTAATAAACCAAATTTAGTTTAGAAACTGGCAAAAGTTTGCAACCATTCAGACTTAAAGTTGGAACTTATGTCCTTTTCTTCTCTAAACATTTGCACTCCAAATATCTGTAGACCCAACCGGTGTTTCATCAATGTGCGATTTCTGATTCTCTCCACCTCCCTTTGTTGCATGTGCTTGTTTGATTCAAATATCAACTTCCCAGCAAACTCCATGGTTCCTCCTTTATTATCTGTCGCAGAGGCCAAAGAATTGGGCAATCAGCCTACACTCTGTATGAATGACACTAGGACAATTTAATGAAACCCAATCTCTCTAAAAAGAAAACCTCTGACGGACACCTTGTATCCAACTGCTGTGCCAAATATACCTTTCCAGATTACTTAAGTATAATACGGATTTAATAATAATGCATTGAAATTGATTTAATGGACAGTATATTAGCTATATTCCTCAGTAGATATGTTTCTTGATTAGTGAGGGTGTGAAGGGGTATGGGGAGAAGGCAGGAGATTGGAGCTGGGAGGGAAAACAGATCAGGGTGATGAAATGGTGGAGCAGATTCAATGGGTCAAATACCCTAATTCTGCTCATGGACCTTAGCTCTAAGTTCCTTTTCTGCTGAAGTACACAAATTTACAACCATGACAATATCTTAATTTACCATAACACCATACGACCATAAGATATAGGAGCAGAATTAGGCCATTCGGTCCATCAAGTCTGCTCTGCCATTTCATCATGGCTGATCCAATTTTCCTCTCAGCCCCCAATCTCCTGCCTTCTCCCCGTATCCCTTCAGCCCCCATACAATCAAGAATTAACAAGCTAACAATTTTAGCCAATGGAACTTCTGGTAGAATTCCTCAGTGCCTGCGACCATAAATCATGCTACCAAGCTGTTTTTAATTCATTCAAAATCTTCTGCACCAGAAAAAAAATAGCAGATTTGTAAATAAAATCAAATGCCAAACATGACACTGGATTTGCAAATTCTTCACCAAGTACTTATTACTTCTGAGTTATAATTTTTTCTAATAGAACTTGTGACATTTTGTAACTTCAAAACATTGAACTAATTTAAAGGAAGACATGGGGCTCAGAAATGTGGGCTAACTTTATGTTTACTTTTAAGTATTTAATATTTCAATAATATTTGAGTAATCTTATGTATATGTTGAAATATTAAAGGCACAACACAATTCACTTATCCCTTTATAAACGTGAATAATATTCAACTCAATTATCTCGACGGTGAATTTATGGAAACCCCATCAACAGCTGGTACTAGCTTACATTTCTCACTCCTCACAAAATTCCATTACTTCTCTATTAATGACATAACGCTAAATAATACTGGAGCAAAATTTCACATTTACTTCCAGAAAGTTAGCAACCCCTGTGCGGAGCACAGTCAGTGAAAACTGGTGGAAAACTTCACACGTTGGAAATGGACATTTCTGGATTGTATTTTCATCAGCTACTTTTTTTGTACCTGTCACCAGCAAAAAAAAAATTATATAACTTTCATTCTTTAACATGGCAGGAATGACAGTTTGGACGAAGACAATTTACCCCTGCCATGGAGCTAAGTTTTCCCATTGGACTTTTTATGATTGTCTCTAGGATTTGGCCTGATGCTATTATTTTAGCTTTCACTGAATAGCAGAGTCAAAACTTCCATGAGACTTTGACACCCATGTGCCATGCCCTCAAGTCATTCTTATATTATCTATCTTCCTGAGCCTTCTCCATTTTATTTCATGTTCCACATCTCTCCCCCACCAGGGACACGTAGATTGACTTTTATCAGACATGGATGCTATTGTCAAATAAATCAGCTGAGTATTCTTGCTCTCTGTAAGCGCTGTTAAGGACAAAGAAGGACAAAGTGAGAACCACAACATCCACACGTTTCAATTTGTTTACTCACCGTGCTGAGGGTCATTGCAGGATTCCAGAGTGCTGAGCAAGATTTTTCCCAACGATCTCCTCGACACATTCTAGATAAAATAAAGGTTTTATTGAATACACTGCAGAATGAAAATATGGTTGTTAACATTTTGGCACTCAAATACTTTCCAAGTCACATTTAATAATTCTCATGGTGTATTCATTTCTACATAGGGTGAAATTCTTATCCTTTTTTTTTCTGCAAGGTAACAGACATAAATCAATCCTGATGCACCATTGGAAATGAGCTTTTCCTTACTGTGAGAACCTATTGCATTAAATTACTGAAAGTTGTCAGAGCATCATTCACTCACAAGGTCACGTAATTGCTGCAGGAGCTGCAGTACATCCATCAGTTTTTCTTCAATCAGTGATAGACGTACTCGCTCAGTCTCTAACATCTGCAGCTCCATCTGCAGTAGTTCAGTTTCATCCACTTTGTGCTGTAGTTCGCACAGCAACGACCCCTTCAGCTGAAAAGCAAAGACAAAAATGCAGTTACATGTCCAAGCTTTGAAATCAAGTACATAGAGGCACTGCTGAAGAACTTCCCATCATGAACGAACTTGCTTAAGGATATTTATGTCTTTCTGAGAACACCATTAGTGCATAAAATAACTGAAAAGACCATTTGATTAATGAGTATTAATAAAATCCCTTCATGCCCTGACCAGTCAAGAATCTGCCTTAAATATACATAAAGATATCCTCCATAGCTGCCTGTGGCAAAGATTTCTACAGATTCACCACTCTCGGGCTAAAGAAACTCCTGCTCATCTCCATTTTAAAAGGGTACCCTCTATTCCGAGGCTGTGTCCTCTGGTCTTAGACTCTCCCATTATTGGAAACATGCACCCTATTAAGGCCTTTCACCATTCGACAGGTTTCAATGAGGTCACCCCTCATTCTTCTGAATTCCAGTGAATACAGGCCCGGAGCCATCAAAGGCTCTTCATATGATAAGCTGTTCAATCCTGGAATCATTTTCGTAAATGATATGGGCTGTCAGCGGCGGTGGTGGAGGCGGAAACGATAGGGTCTTTTAAGAGACTCCTGGATAGGTACATGGAGCTTAGAAAAATAGAGGGCTATGGGTAAGCCTAGGTAGTTCTAAGGTAAGGACATGTTTGGCACAGCTTTGTGGGCCGAAGGGCCTGTATTGTGCTGTAGATTTTCTATGTTTCTATTATGAGACTTCTACCTTATGCTTTAGGGATTAAGTCTGACTATTTTATTAAAACACTTAATTGTGCAGCATATAATTAAAATATAATTTTATCCCTTCATATTTCTGACATCAGAGATAAAATTTCAAAGAAAAGGAACCAAAAGGTAAAAATTTGTTAACTGGATGTGCTATATATATATGTATATTATATTGTTTCTTTTCCTGTCTTGTGGCACACTGGGTGGCATTTTTGCTATTTCCCTGTTTTTTACAAGGCCAAGTTGCTAATTCAACACAGATGGAAAGCGTGGAAGGAGCTGGCCGGATTTGAACCCAGGACCACTAGCCCTGAAGCCCGCTGCTGCTGCCACTACACCACCGGTCAGTGATATACATCATAGGCTGCTTCCAAAATGTCATACTACTGAAATCTATGGAAGCAGGATCCAACGTACATAAAGTAGACTTAGCTAGCTCTAGCAGCCAAGGATGAAATATTATATCATGTTGCACTTTGGGGCAAGCCACAGGCTGGCAGAGCTGGGGTTTAATAGCAAAGCCCTAGTGTAATAAGTTCTTTGGACCTATGTGGGGCGTCGGAGAACATTGGGCTCTGAGGTTTTTAACCAATTGGTTAATTGTTGTTTAACGACAGTTATTAATCATTTAGAGTACCTTCTGTTTTTCTCGAGCAACTCACTCTTTTTAATGTGGTCTCCTGCTGCCTTCTGTTTAAGCTGGTTAAGTTTATTTTGTTAGGCTCAGGGATACTGTGTTACTTGTAATATTTAAGCGGATGCCTGATTCGCACTAGTTGCGGGGTGCTTGTCTCGAGAATGATTCCTCTCGCAGTGTTGCTCAGTCATGCCACCAATACTCTGTTGGAATTCCTGTGTATAAACTCTCATTTCCATCTCTACATGGAAGCCTGTCGTTTCTGTGCACCTGGGTTCAGTCGTGGCCAGCGCTCACTGTGACACATTAGAATCCCAGGGCTTTGGTAGAACTGGAAAGCAAGGCAAAACGTTGACAACGACACACAGAGGTATTGCTTGGGTAAGGAGTCTTGACTCAGTGTTACTGTGAAGAATCTAACAGAACTAGTAGTTGATTGTAAACTTTTGTCTCGGCAGTAGATTGCTGGTATATGTGATCAGGAGCAAAGACATCTCAGAAACCATTCTGAGTGGTTCTTTTATAACTGAATAGCCAGCTATCATTTATACTCACAGTAAGATAGCAGCTATTCAATGTTGAACCGGCTATTAAATGCTTTATTGCCTATTTCATGAGAAAACAAATGGATAAAGGGAACACAGATTCATTATAAACAGGTGCAGTTCCAATTATGAAGAGAGCAGCCCTCTGGTGAAAAATGATATTGTATTCTTTAAATAGGGGCCGTGGACAATTTTGATTTGATGGAGACGGAGGTGAAAGCACAGAGGAACATCTGGAAAAATTTCTGAAACGTTCATTCGCTGCTGTCATTACTGCGTGGTCAGGAATCTTTCGGAGGGAAGGCCTCAAAATCCCCGGCTTTGCCTGCTGTTGGCCACCGAGATGGAGGTCGAATCGCTCAGATAGAGATGGCGCTCAGTACTCGGTTTCGGAGAGCTGATCAGAGCTCGAAGTTTTCGGATGACTCAGAGTCGGACCATGGTCGGGTACGGCAGGGAGAGTTTTTCTTCCTTCTCCCGTCTGCGTGAGATGTGGGACATTTGAGAGACTTTGAACTTTTACTGTTCTCATGGACTTCTTCATCAAGTTATGGTATTGTTGCACTGTTGTAACTATATGTTATAATTATGTGGTTTTGTTAGTTTTTTTCAGTCTTGGTCTGTCCTGTGTTTTGTGATATCACACCGGAGGAAATATTGTATCATTTCTTAATGCATGCATTACTAAATGACAATAAAAAAGGACTGCGTGTATTCATAATCTAAAAAAATAAAATTGGGAGGCACCTGTCTTGGAAAATGAGTACAAGTTTGACTCAGGCCCACCTCACCCACACTCCTCCCTCGGCTGCACTGACCTTTGCAGCCCCACTGGGCAAGTGAGGGATCAGGCCTCACTACTGCAGCTGTTCCGTGAAGCCAAGCGATCCGTGATTAGCATTAGGCCTTGGGCGGTGGATCCTAAGTCCCCATACCCAGACTGCTCTGGGAACCCTCAAGCTGTCAAAGGCTTTTTTTTCCCCCACTGTTTCTAATTATCTTTCGTTGGCCTATGGAGCAATTGAGTAAGTTAATCAAAAACATTAACATGAGGATAAAAAAGGACAGCCACTGAGCTTCAGTTACTTTTTCCCATCCGGGCTCGTGACCCCATTCAAGTGCTGGTGAAATGCTGCGCACTCATATACAGGTTGCATCTGGCTCCCCAGCGCCGCACATCTGAGTTCTATCAGCTGACTCTTTGCTGAGGGAAGGACAGAAGTTCCAGCATTTGAGTCGCACCCCCCCCCCATCTGCATAACCACCTGCCTCTACAATTAACAGGCACAGAAGTCATGAATCATCTGTTCCGTGCCATACTGTGAACCAGTATCTCTCAACAGAACTTCTGGCTTAAAAATAGAATGAGTCTCATTATTCAGTATAGCAAGTTCAGGTTTGCCGGGGAAAGGAATTTAGTGGATTACTTGTGGAATATATGAGCTTTCCAAAGAAAACATGGATTTGGTTAAAAGCTCAGCTCCTGTGGAACATTTTTGAAGATGCTGTAGATGTGTAAATAGGGAAGTGGCTATTGTCGTCATCTGAACCCTTAGTGCCTAGGTGGCAGATGGGGCCTCAGGGAAGTGCCTATAGATGATGTCTATAGGTTCATAGAAGAAAGCTGGCATGGATCTGTATGAACGACATCTAGCTGGAATAAAATAATACAGATTTGGAAGTAACCTTGTGTCTTGTAATAGATTGGAATGTAGGAGGTTGATGATGGTAACCTGATGAATGTACTGGATTCTCAGCTCTTCACCAAACATATTAAGATAAAAAATATGAAAGTTTGGGAGCTAAGGTGGCACCAGAAGGCAACTTCTTTGAGCTCATCTGTGAAGCAGCTTTAATTCCACTCTTTAAGATCTCTTTCTTCGTTTTCAAGGTGGTTGGGGTCCTGTCAGAGTCTGTGATCTACAGCTGCACTCAAACTGCGGTTCTTCACGGCGGTGGGTTCCACTCCCGGAGCTCGCTGACCAGCCATTTTTGGTATCTCCAGGAGCGGCCTGGAAGACGTGCACCTTCAGGGTGCAGCCCTGTGGGCTTGATTCCTTGTCGGTGTCACCAAATGGAACATCGCGGTAGATGGGAACATCACGACGGTGGGTGAGGCTGGCAGAGGCTTCTGCACTTGGGTGATCGTGCGCTCTCTCCCTCTATCCCCTCCCTCTCTCTCCCTCTCCCTCTTTCGATGGGAGTGGAGGTGAGAGTCTACTGGTCCTTGAGTCGGGAGAGCTCAAATGAGCGTCACTGCAGACTATAACATTGAAATAGCAATCTGTTGGTCTCCTCTCTTGCTGTGACACCTCTCTATCCCTTGTTAGTGAGAGAGAGACAGACAGACAGAGAGAGAGAGAGCAAGAGAGAGAGAGAGAGGGGACACACACATCGAAGTGTTGGGTTATGGACTGTAGTTTTTGACAGACCTCTTTGGGGGCTTTGCTATTGCTTACTTGGTGAGTGGTGGCACTGAGGCTTCCTGCTGGAACCAGTGGGAGGAGGGTTGATGCTTTGCTGCTGCTTGTGCGTGGGAGGGACTTTGGGGATCTAATATCTTTCTGTCATTCGTTCTTTGGGGTTTTCTTCTGTTTTGTGGATGCTTGTGGAAAGTAAGAATTTCAGGTTGTATACCAAATACATTCTCCGATATTAAATGGAAACATTGAGAGTTTGGAGTTCACATTAAGTTAGCCAAAGCTGCAAAAATAGGAACAGGAATCTTAATTGGATTATCTTTTCATTGCTGCCATATTTTCTCTTTTTTTCCTGCTACGTATTTGCTTTCCTCGCTCAAGTATTACTGACTTTCTTTTGATCTCCGCCCGCCCTTTCCCCAGCGCCGTTAGTTTCTTTCAATCCCTTCTACATTTTCACTTCCTCAAGGCATTCTGAATTATTTTCTCCTTCTCCTCTTAAGAAACATTGTTCCTGCCTTTCTTAAATGTTGGTTCACAACTACTAACCGTTTGCAGTGCTGTTATGATTGATGCTGCTGTGTAGCATCAAGGGAAATTCCCAATCCTCTGAAATCCCATCGGCACGTTATAGCAATTACCACAAAAACACAAACCGAAAAGAGTTTGACAGCAGTTTGGCAAAAAAGAACAGAGTCAAAATGAGATTATCAGTCTTTAACTGATGATTTTGTATAAAATTGCCCTCTATGACATTAAGAACTATTGCAATTGTTTTAGATAAAAAGAAGGCTTTTAAGTAAACTACTTGATCCAGATAAAATTGTAACCAAAGAAATCGCAGCAATTGGTGCTGACCTAGATGTTAACCATCACTATTTCAACCATCTGGACCTAAGTTCAGATGTAGCATTTTCTTTCCAATAGTAATTAAAATTATTAAGTCAAATGGTGTTATCTTTCATCAGAATCAATTAGGAACAGTTTGATTTTGTAACTACATCTGACAAGACATAATTTTTTAAAGTGCTCAGTCAAAGAAATCTAATCTAAAGGAAGGTTAACTTTCTCATATCGTTGATAGAATTATTTGATCTCTAAAAATTGGCTTTGAGACATCAATAATCTACAACCATCAGCAAATACGGAGTAATGCTTTTGGCATGATTTTTGAAAGGAATCTAAACTAAATGTCATGAAGTGCACTGGCGATATTGGAAATCAAGTACGGAGAAACGATCAATTCTGATGTAGAGACGGCAAAGAAAGTTTATTCACAATAATTCCAAAAGTACATCGGTGGCTTAGCCGTGCAACACTGTGAGAAGTAACATTCTCAAAACTAGGACCCTGTCATTAGAGCAGATCAGGCATCCACTTCAATAATACAGGTAACACGGAATCCCTGAGCACATCAAAATAAGACCATAAGATATAGGAGCAGAAGTAGGCCATTCAGCCCATTGAGTCTGCTCCACCATTCAATCATGGGCTCATCCAATTCTTCCAGTCATCCCCACTACCCTGCCTTCACCCCATACCCTTTGATGCCCTGGCTAATCAAGAATCTATCTATCTCCGCCTTAAATACACACAATGACTTCACCTCCACAGCCGCTCGTGGCAACAAATTCCACAGATTTACCACCCTCTGACTATAGTAATTTCTCCGCATCTCTATTCTAAATAGATGTCCTTCAATCATGAAGTCTTGCCCTCTTGTCCTAGAATCCCCTACCATGGGAAATAACTTTGCCATATCTAATCTGTTCAGGCCTTTTAACATTTGGAATGTTTCTATGAGATCCCCCCCTCATTCTCCTGAACTCCAGGGAATACAGCCCAAGAGCTGCAAGACGTTCCTCATACGGTAACCCTTTCATTTCTGGAATCATTCTTGTGGATCTTCTATGAACCCTCTCCAATGTCAGTACATCCTTTCCAAAATAAGGAGCCCAGAAATGCACACAATACTCCAAGTGTAGTCTCACGAGTGTGTTATAGAGCCTCAACATCACATCCCTGCTCTTATATTCTATACCTCTAAAAATGAATGCCAACATTGCATTCACCTTCTTCACAACCAACTCAACCTGGAGGTTAACCCTTAGGGTATCTTGCACAAGGCCCTTTGCATCTCTGCATTTTGAATTCTCTCCACATCTAAATAATAGTATGCCTGTTTATTTCTTCCACCAAAGTGCATGACCATACACTTTCCAACATTGTATTTCATTTGCCACTTCTTTCCCATTCCTCTAAACTATCTAAGCCTCTCTGCAGGCTCTCTGTTTCCTCAACACGACCTGCTCCCCCACCTATCTTTGTATCATCTGCAAATTTATCCACAAATCCATTAATCCCATAGTCCAAATCATTGACATACATTGTAAAGAGCAGCGGTCCCAACACCGACCCCTGTGGAACTCCACTGGTAACCGGCAGCCAGCCAGAATAAGATCCCTTTATTCCCACTCTCTGTTTTCTGCCGACCAGCCAATGCTCCACCCATGCTAGTAACTTCCCTGTAATTCCATGGGCTCGTATCTTTCTAAGCAGCCTCATGTGCGGCACCTTGTCAAAAGCCTTCTTTAAATCCAAGTACACCACGTCTACCACATCTCCTTTGTCTACTGGATGAAAGACTTGTAATTTCCTCAAAGAATTGCTGTAGGTTTGTCAGGCACGATTTTCCTTTCAGGAAACCATGCTGGCTTTGGCCTATCTTGTCATGTGCCTCCAGGTACTCTGTAATCTCATCCCTAACAATCGATTTCAACAACTTCCCAACCACTGACATCAGGCTAGCAGGTCTATAGTTTCCTTTCTGCTGCCTTCCACCCTTCTTAAATAGCGGAGTAACATTTGCAATTTTCCAGTCATCCGGTATAATGCCAGAGTCTATCGATTCTTGAAAGATTATCGCTAATGCCTCCACAATTTATCCAGTTACTTCCTTCAGAAACCGAGGGTGCATTCCATCAGGCCCAGGAGATTTATCCACCCTCAGACCATTAAGCTTCCTGAGCACCTTCTCAGTCATAATTTTCACTGCACAAACTTCACTTCCCTGACACTCTTGGATGTCTGGTATACTGCAGACATCTTCCACTGTGAAGACTGATGCAAAATATGCATTCAGTTCCTCTTCCACCTCTGTGTCTCTCATTACAATATCTCCAGCGTCATTTTGTATTGGTCCTATATCTACCCTCGACTCTCTTTTACACTTTATATACTTAAAAAAGCTTTAAGTATCTTCTTTGATATTAATAAACTTAACAAGCTTAAACAGAAGGAACCAGGAAACTGTATTACAAAGAGTGAGTCATCCAAGAAAAACACGAGTAACTCAAAATGATTAACAACTTTTGTTAGGCAACAATTAACCAACTCAGGTGCTCTAAACCTCGGTGCCCAATGACCTCCAGCGCTCCCACAGGCCTAAAGAAATCATTACACTAAGGAGGATGAGCAACCAATAAAATAATCACTTGAGATAATCACTGCCGATTGTCTGATGAGTATCGTCAATTTTTAACTAGAACAGGACGACATGGTGTGCAGACATATTTGCAGCTCAGTAAGCATGCAAATCCCCTATAATGTTCCAAGTTGCATTCTTTCAATTTCAGACGAGTATGAAACCAACGAAATCAAAATAGAAAATGCTGGAAATATTTGGCGAATTTGGCACATTTCTTTCTTTCAGATGGATGAGCCATAAATAACAAGCCTGCATCACCCTCTTGCAACTGACAGCATTGCATTCAAATCATTCTGTTTCCCTTATCTCAAACAGTTCCCTCCAGCCTTCCCATGCCTGGCAACTTAAAACATGTTTGATTTCAAAATTTTGCCCATTCTCTTCAAAAAGTACAGTATTGGATTATTAATCTAAATGATAATCTCTCCTACCCTTTTGGAAGGCCAGCGAGCCAGATGTCAGTAGCGGTTAAATTATTGGAAGGGACCGAATATACACACAGTCATCATCATTATGTGCCATGTTGTAGGCAAAGATGGTCTCTGACAGGCAAATTTTTACACAGAAGTACTTTGTCAATGCCTTCTTCTGGGCAGTGTCTTTTCAAGATGGGTGACCCCAGCCATTATCAATATTCTTCAGAGATTGTTTGCTTGGCATCAGTGGCCTCACGAGAGGACTTGTGACATGAACCAGCTGCTCATACGACCATCCACCTCCTGCCCCCATGGCTTCCTGTGACCCTGACCCGGGTGGGGGGGGGCAAAGCAGGTGCAACACCTTGCCCAAGGGTGACCGGCAGGTAAGTGGAGGGAGGGAGCATCTTATACCTCCTTTGGTAGAGCTATATCTCCACTCTGCCATACTATGCATTCAGTGGCCATACATTAGGATTGGAACTGATTTAAAATTATTGCATCAAAACGTGGTTCACAAATGTTTTAACAAAGACAGCACCCCTTAAATATTTTTGTCATTATACCTCAAAGGCACAGAAGAAATGCATCAAGGTGTTCTGATTTCTCACCTGATCAATGTCGGTCTCCATTTGCTGGGTTTCATACTCCTTTAACTCCAGCTGTTCCTTTAATTTTGCCACTTTTTCAACCAGTTCCCAAACAGCGCTGTTACTCTCTTCACACCGTATGTTCCCAAACTCTGAGAGTAGCTTTCTTACAGTTTTATCATCACAGCTGTGAAAAGATATCACATAACAGGGGATTGTCATGGGGCTGAGGATGCTGTCTACATTCACAATTTTGTTTTAAGAACACTGTTTAGTTAAAACATCCGTGATTTGTTGTCAAAATACCAGTAGGGCTAATAGTATTCATTATTCTATCTTTAGCAGATAGTGTAGAATTCCAGGTGAAACAGGTATATTATTCAATGTGAATTTGGAGCCATGGTAGTGTAGTGGTTAGCACAACGCTTTACAGTACCAGTGACCTGGGTTCAATTCCTGTCACTGCCTGTAAGGAGTTTGTACCTTCTCCCCGTGACTGCGTAGATTTCCTCCGGGTGCTCTGGTTTCCTCCCACAGTCCAAAGACATATCAGTTAGTAGGTTAATTGGTCATTGTAAACTGTCCTGTGATTTGGATTGCTGGCCGGAGAAGTTCAAAAGGCCAGAAGGGCCTATTCTGTGCTGTATCTCAATAAATTAACACATTCCAAATGCTGTTGTCTGTATGACACCATCCCAGACACTAGCCTTGTAGTTAGTAGCTAATAACCACTAATAACCAATGCATTACATGATGTTGCTGTATTTGCTCAACATGTAATCTGCAAACACTAAATAAAGTTGGGGCTTATCTGAAGTTGGGTCTTATCTCCTGAATGAAGTTAGGTCTTATCCACTTCTTCGTAATAACATAATGTTAATTATTACCAACAATCTTTTTCACACTAGAATTTAACTACAGCAACATTTTTTTAACTGTGTGTTTAATATTTTAGAAATATAATTATTTAAATTTTTGTTAAATGTTATGGATAAGGGGACATAATTTTAAGGTGGGTGGAGGAAAATATAGATGGGATATCAGAGGTAAGTTCTTTACACAAAGTGGTGGGTGCATGGAAGCCACTATCGGGGTGGTGGGAGAGGTTCTTAACTTAGGGACATAGAAAAATGGAGGGCTTTATAGGAGCCCTTTATTGGAGGGAAGGGTAAGATTGATTTTAGTAGGTTAAAAGGGTCAGCACAATGTAGTGGGCTGAAAGGCCTGTACAGTCAGGACCAACTCTAAGCAACTCTTTTCTCTTAATCTTAACTTTCTTCTCCTCTCCTTATCTTTTTCTGTTACAAATTTCACCCATCATAATCCACGCTTCATTTTTAGTCTTTGGGCTAATGGGCCAGATGATGTGACTAACTGGCCAATGGTTCTGTAGGGAACCGGTTTCAGTATTTCTATTGGTGTGCCACAGAGTCATATGGTGTGGACACAGACCTGTTGGCCAGTTGAGTCTGTATCTGTATCTGTACCCATTGCACTAACACAGTTTTTCTTTGTTCTTGTTACTTTTCTATCAGCTCTCCGCAGATTCCACCACCCACCCCTTCACAATGGATAATTGACTGCGGCCAGTTAACCTACATATGCTTTACAATACCAGCAACTCAGGTTCAGTTCCTGACGCTGACGCTGACTGTAAGGAGTTTGTACCTTCCCCCTGCGACCGTGAGGGTTTCACCCGGGTGCTCCTGTTTCCTCCCACAGTCCAAAGACATACCAGTTGGTAGGTTAATTAATTGGTCATTGTAAATTGTCCCGTGATTAGGTTAGGGTTAAATCGGAGGTTTCTAGGCGGCAAGGCTTGAAGGACTAAAGGGCTTATTCCATGCTGTATCTCAATAAATAAAGTAAAGGCATCCGTTAGTCTTGTGAGACCATGGTTCTGCGCCTGGAAAGTCTTCACTCTCCAGGGTGCAGGCCTGGGCAAGGTTGTATGGAAGACCAGCAGTTGCCCATGCTGCAAGTCTCCCCTCTCCACAACACCAATGTTGTGCAAGGGAAGGGCATTAGGACCCATACAGCTTGGCACCGGTGTCGTCGCAGAGCAGTGTGTGATTAAGTGTCTTGCTCAAGGGCACAACTCGTTCCCTCAGCTGGGGCTTGAACTCACGACCTTCAGGTCGCTAGTCCAAAGCCTTAACCACTTGGCCACATGCCCACATCTCAATAAATATATGAATAAATATTTACTTATAGTCACATGCACTTGAAAGAAATTTGGAAAGAGTAGGTGACAGTTTCTTCCGTTCCTGGCTGTGTACTGAGAGACAACGAAACCGTGTGATTATGATGCTAGACGAGCAACCACGAGGTGTCATGACATTAAGAGCGAAAATAACCAAGAAATCATCAAGCTGCTGTTAAAGCCCAGAAGTTTCAATAATAAACCTCAGGGAGAGGAATGTATTTATTATTTATAATATTTATCTCAGTATTAATAATTTTTCCATTAGTTATTTAGAAATTCATTGTTATATTCCTATTCCTTTGGGTTGAGTACTATATTTCTAACTGTTCACCTTGGCCATTTGTGAAAAATACCTCTTTAGATCAGCTACTGGTGCTGGGATCGCACTGTATAGATTTTGCAATTTCAAGGTAGTTTTACCCGTTTACCACATACTACATCGGCAATAAAGAAACCTCCATCTTAATACTTGTTTCAAAAATTAAAGCAGTATTCTCTCTGAGAGAATTAATGTGGTTTGGCATTCTCTAATCTATGGGATTGGAGGGAACTGGATGCAGTTCATTACTCAAAAACAGGCATCCATGTCCCTTCTGTTAGGTTTTTGCATCTGATTGTAGAAGATACCTAAGGCTCTGTGGTTACTTAAGTTCAGTAGGTTGTACTCACCCATTCCCACAGCAACAGAGCCGACTCAAAAGCTTCTTCAGTTCTTTCACCTGGGTCTTCTGATCTTCAGTCCACTTCTCATCCTCCTCATCTGAGGCAGCTTGTCCTTCCACTGAGCGGAACATCTGTTCTTCAACTAGTTGATGCAGAGAAGCAAACACTAATGAAACTTAAATGTTTACATCTACAGCAACACTTCATACCCGGATGTGACTGGATTATTTATCTTTTTGTGGAAAGGTTGAGATACTTAGCTTTCAAAATTGATTGTGCACAAAAAGACATAGATTATTTATAGGCACTGGCAGTTCAAAATGTTCTCAAAGCCTCTTTGAGATCTTGGCTTTGACATTTATGAACTGCAAGCCTTAATTCACTAAAATTCCAAAATAAACACAAACTTTGCTCCAAAGTAAAATACATTAGGATTATATCATAATTGCATACAACTTGCATGCCAGGAATCAAAACATTTAAGATATGCAGTATAAATGAATAAATATTTCTTCTATTCTGACTGTAATAGTTAACGCAGGTAAGGCAAAGGTCAGAATATTGTGCTGTTTTAAATACTCTATAATAAAACAAGTTGTGCACTTTGCATTTCCATAAATCTGGTCCCCTTCATTAATGAAGTTTACACAAGACGTATTTTGCACATGCCTTTACAGTTTTTTTTGTTTCATCTTCGAGGATCGGTACCTCAGAAAGGTGGTGTACATTATTAAGGACCCCCATCACCCAGGACATGTCCTCTTCTCATTGCTACTATCAGGAAGGAGGTACAGTACATAAGTCTGAAGGCACACACTCAGCGATTCAGCAACAGCTTCTTCCTCACTGATATCCGATTTCTAAATAGACATTGAACGCATGAACTTTTTAAATTAGCAACACACGCACAATGCTTGGAGGAACTCAGCAGGCCAGGCAACATCTATACAAAAAAGTACAGTCGACGTTTCAGGCTGAGACCCTTCCGCAGGACTCTTAAGTGTGGCGTGTGGAGCGCAGTGGGAGAAGCAGTCAATTGAACATGAGTACCTGGGGTCCTCAGAGGGTTCAAATCCAGAAGCTGGAAAACGAACCTGGAAACCGTGTGGTGCGAGCTGGTGACGAAGACATGTTCCCAGAAAGGATACATGGCTGTAGCAGCGGGTTTGGGTAAGTATTCCGTCGAAGTGAGTCCTGTCAAAGGCTTTCAGCTCAAAACGTCGACTGTACTTTTCTCCATAGATGCTGCCTGGCCTGCTGAGTTCCTCCAACATTTTGTGTGTGCTGCTTGGATTTCTAGCATCTGTAGATTTTCCCTTGTTTGTGAACTTTTCTTATTATTTCTGTTTTTGCACTATTTTTAATTTAATGGTTTAATATTCATATATATACTTACTGAAATTAATTAATTTAGTTTGTTTTCTATATCTATCATATAATGCATTGTACTGCTGCCACTAAGTTAACAAATTTCACAGTGATATTAAACCCAATTCTGATTCTGATTCTAACGTATGTGGTTTATACTTCCAAGTTTACTATCACTGGGCTCATAGAAGGTTCAGGTTTCAGATTTGCTGCAGCATATCTCCATGCGCTATTATTGGTCCCTGTCTCAAACAATTGGTCTTTCCCTGTTTGTTTCAGACAATCCTGATGTCTGTATTGCACTTCAATTTTCTGAGAATCATTGCTGAGATTTAATTCCTTTCACAGTAAGGCATTATCCTTCACATCCCTTTTGGGACTGAGCAAGTTAATTAGATTGCATATATTGTAGAGTACGAGCAATTTTTCTATCTATACTTAATTGATTGCACACCCTTAAAGAGCAATGCCCACTTAATCTAAACCAGTCTGACTTTCCTTAAAATAACAAAATATTTCCTGCTGTATTATTATTCTTTTTCAGGCACTAGTACAGGTCCATTTGCTATCTAACTGGATTTTGATATTTGTTTTCAAAAATGAGGTCCCATATGATTTTTATCTCTATTTTCGATATTTCTGCCATCACAGAGGAATTCTGTACCTAAAGTCAAAGCAGTTTTATTTCTCCCATGTGTCCCAACGTATCTCTTCCTACTTTATTGGCAGATTAGAATCAGAATCAGGTTTAATATCACCAGCATATGTCATGAAATTTGTTGTCTTTGTGGCAGTGGTACAATGCAATACATAATAACGGGGAGAAAACGAAAACTGTGCATTATAGTAAGTGTGCATGTGTGTGTGCATGTATGTGTGTGTATGTGTGTGTGTGTGCATGTGTGTGTGTGCATGTATGTGTGTGCATGTATGTGTGTGTGTGTATGTGTGTGTGTGCATGTATGTGTGTGTATGTGTGTGTATGTGTGTGTGTGTATGTGTGTGTGTGTGTGCGCGTGTATGTGTGTGTATGTGTGTGTGTGCATGTGTGTGTGTGCATGTATGTGTGTGTATGTGTGTGTGTGCATGTATGTGTGTGTGTGTATGTGTGTGTATGTGTGTGTGTGTATGTGTGTGTGTGCGCGCGTGTATGTGTGTGTATGTGTGTGTGTGCATGTATGTGTGTGTATGTGTGTGTGTGCATGTATGTGTGTGTGTGTGTGTATATATATACACACACACACACACAGTTAAATTAAATAAATAGTGCAAAAGATAAAAAAATTAAAAAATTGAGAAGTAGTGCTCATGGTTCAATGTCCATTCAAAATCGGATAGCAGGGGGGAAGAAGCTGTTCCTGAATCATTGAGTGTGTGCTTTCAGGCTTCTGTACCTCCTTCCTGAAGGTAGCAATGAGAAGAGGGCATGTCTTGGGAGGTGAGGGTCCTTAATGATGGACGCCGCCTTTCTGAGGCATCACTCCTTGAAGGTGACCTGGATACCATGGAGGCTAGTGTCCATGATGGAGCAGACTAATTTTACAACTCTCTGCAGCTTTCTTTGATCCTCTGCAGTAGCGCCCCCCTCCCCACCCCATACTAAATGGTTAGAATGCTCTAACTGGCTTAGACTTTCTAATCTTTTTAAGTTAATCAATGTAATGGAGTTAGTGCCAAAAAAAATGTCCCTCTTTTGAGAGACTGTATCTCATAAAGTGATACTGATGTTTTTGGGTGCTGGGTAATTTGTAATGTTAAAGGAGTTTCAATGGTGAAAACAGCATAATTGCAACAGCACTAGCATAATCAACAATCTACCAAAGAGCTTCTGAAGTGAGTCTCTGAGGCTCTGCAATTTGTCATTTCTACGGGTAGCTGCAGGTTAGACTTAGATACAACAAGACAATGAGAAATTTGAGCAGTGGTGCAATAAAGCACTAACCATGGTAGCTGCACCAAAGTCACCCCACATTGCCAAATGATCAGGCCTATTCAAAGTATGATTGTAGACATGTATACTGTGAAACAAGCAAGAACTGAACAGGAAGAAAACAATGGCCTGGGTCTACAGTATGCATTTGCAGGAACCTTTAAAGAACAAATACAGAATCAATCAAAATGTCACAAATGACATCAAACTTGCCATATAGTTTATAGCCAACCTGCCTATAGTCCTTTTCTGGGTGGTATAGTGTGTTACCAAATAACATGTAGATGTTGGGTGTGGATTTGATTCTAGTTCAATACAGTAGGTTGACAGACTATTCTATCAATAATGTGCAGATTATTTCTCTTGCCATTGCACGACTCTGCTAGACATTGATAATGTAAGATGCCATGGACCTGTTTCCCTTTTTCAGTGGTGCGACAGATGGTGGGGGAGCTGCGTGGCCTCAGTTGTAGCAAGGACTAGGTCTCAAGCCGCGGGCTTGCCTGCTGCTGCAGTCCAGGAGAGGAGACACCAGAGGCAGTGTAGCCTGCTTGCTTGGGGGCTAGCATCTCCCATTAGTGCTGCCCTCCAGTGTTGGATTGGTGGAATGACAGAAAATGCTGAAGGAACTCAGCAGGCTGGGCAGCATCTATGGAAAAGAGTAAATAGTTGATGTTTCAGGCCGAACCCTTTCATCAGAACTTTGATATCCAGCATCTGCAGAGTTTCTCTTGTTGGTGGAATGACAGGCTGGATTGCAGAGTCTGTGCACTGCTAGGAACTGTATCATTGATTTGCAGGACATGTCGCTTAGGGACTTGGGCTATATAAGTGTTTCTTTTTGTGTGACTATGTTTTTTTTGCTCACTATTTTGAATGTGCTGTGTATGTTTTGCATCTTGGTCCCAGAGGAACTCTGTTAGTTCAGCTGTATTCGTATCTGGTTGAATGATAATTAAAATCGATATTTGATTTGACTTGATTTGATTTGATTTGAAGAACCTCACCTAAAGTAGTTCCAATAAAATAGCAAATTAAATATCTAACTTGAGAAATGAAAGGGAAAATGAAATGAAATAGATTAAACAGATTGAGAAGAAATAAAGGTACCTCTGCGTTAATTAGCACATAATTTAATTTTACTCTGAAGATCTTCCAAATTTTCTTACTGTTATAAGCTGATGTTTCGATATCCCCTGTTGGAGATCTACGTTCCTGATGTACTGGTAGACATCCCTTCCACTCATACAGTGCAGGAGGAGGCCTCCCCTCTGGAGGATTTGAATGTTGGAATTGAAACTGCATTACCTCTGTCCTAAAAGAAAAGTAAATAAGTAAATGGAAGAGCACATCTCTTTAAGTTTGCAGTCATAATTGGGATTTTCTTACCGTAACTGCTCTCACATGCTTATATACTTTCTAGTTGTTACTTTGAAACAAACCAAAGCTGCTGAAAGATTGAGAATTGACACTGTATGACACACTTCCAAATAACTGAGTTCCAAGTAGAAAAATGTATGTTTGATGCTTTATTATGAAATCAGCAAAGATGAATGATCTTGCAGCAATATTAGAAAGTAGCGTAACCAAAATCAGTGTTCAAATTAGTAGTCAACAAAAAAAATCATCCCTGTCCCTGGCTGCCTCTAACTAACAACTAATTAGGACAAAGCGTGAATGCGTAACTATGCTCATTTGCTTCTACCACGCCCAATCTATGTGACAAATTATCATAACCCATAATAAATGCACAATACAAAATACAATACAGACTGACAGAATATAGATACATAGCACATACAATACTTAAGCACTAAATTTTACACATTTACAGCTATTATAATAAGTAGAAAGCACCACATATTTTCTGGTGCTTCCTAGTGAGTTGCCTGGAATTGTCTGCTCACTGTTAGTTGTTTTAATTACAAGATAATAAGTTTATTTCAATCCAATATCAAATAAACTTAATACATTTTCGAAAATTTTCTGAATGGCATGTTGAGTCAACAATTAATCCTTCCACTTTAGCGATTTGAATAACAAAACAGGTTGGTTAAATGACTATCCTGCTGGTAGCTGATAACTGGAAATTAGATTTTCTTATGCAACACACAAAAAGTACTAGAGGAACTCAGCATGTCAGGCAGTATTTATGGAAGTGAATAAACAGTTGACATTTCGGGCCGAGGACCTTCCTCAGGACATCTCAGCCCAAAACATTGATGGTTTATTCATTTCCACAGATGCTGCCTGACCTGCTGAGTTCCTGCAGCATCTGCCAACTTTCTTACTTATACTTATGTTAATACTTTTTAAAATCACTGCTCTACACTGCTTTATCTCAAAATACATTACACTAAGTTGATTAAAAATGAATTATGTTAAACGTTTTCTAATGTGGGATTTAAACAAAAAAAACACATGGCAAAAGTATTACATAAAATGAAGGAAAATTGAAGAACAATGTTTAAAACAATGGTAAATGTTTCACAGAACACAGGAACCAGGAAAAGCCATTGCCCAATCCTTCATGCAGGGAGATTTGATCTTGAGAAATGACTAAGAAGATAATCCTCCAGTAATAAGACAAAGATAGTGGAACGTGTAATGGAATGAAACAAAATTGGGAAAAAAAAACAATGGAGTAGTTTCACTCATCATCCACAACCACAGCAGTCGGTCAATTAAGATTGTTGAATTCATTGGTTTGAACCAGACAAGTGAGCTCATAAAGTAGCCCATCAATATAAACAATCAAATGAGAAAATTTTGCTGGTTTCACACTGAGTTAGAACTAATTGGAACTTGCAATGCTACACATTGGTAGCTTACAATTTAATAGCTGTAGATGTGCAGTGATATAAATCAAACGCTTGAGTCTTGCAGCTCTTGCAGATAGACTTTCCACCTGTTTAAATGTGCTCATTTGAAGCTCAGTTCTAAGAGCTCAAAACCAACAATGAAAATTGGTCCTTCAAAATGCCAAGACAAAGGTTGATGCAGATAATTTGCTCCATGTGGAGATACGCAATAAGTATAGAGAAGAACTATTAGAGTTTGCCGGTTAAAGGTACAATGAGTTAGAGTAAAATTGCGTAAACTAATGCTAAACATACAGAAAAGACATTTTTCCTCTTGGATGCTCTTGACAGTTTTTAGAAAGATGGAAATTATTATGTTCCAATATCAACAACATATGATGTATATTCTTATTTTAGAACTCGGACTTTATAAGTGTCAAATCAGATTCTAAAATTAGTTTGGTGTCACAAAGTTTTAATCATCAATCTCTAAACAATTTTAGTCATTGTACATTTTTTGTTGTGGTTTTGTTTTATTTGAGAACCAGAGAATTTTGAAGGGTTAGAAAAGATGGGGAAAATAGAACTGAAATTGCACAGAGATCATGAACTCATCAATACTTCCAAGTTTTGGGTAACTTAATGTATTTTTACTGTATTAAATGTAAACAATACTTTAGATTTAATTGTCTAGACAATCTCCTTTTTGATGTAAGTTCTAATGCTGAGCTTTTGACAGAGATCGGCTCTTCTTAATTATACATTCCTACTGTTCGCTTAAATGAGCCTAAGAACAAATTTAAATTATTTTGGAAGTTGCTCATTATATCTTCTTAAAATCCTTTGCCAAACAATTCAACCTAACATTTCACAAACCCCAGTATAAAATCTATGTAGTAATAGCTCAGTGTGATGACCTTCAGAAGCATTGGAGACACTAGTAATGTATCAGTGCATAAATCGGGTGGAAAGAGGTCGCCATAGTGAGAGACAAACATCTCTCTTGTTCTTTTGTGTGAAAGAAGTTAGCTGCTTTAGATCCTGAAACAATGTCATAGAGCGTGAAAGAATGTAAAGTGATAGGTCTTGAAATATTACCCATGACTAATGACATTTTAATCAATGTGACTCTGACTGAAATAGCAAATTAGAAGCCAAATTGTGTAAAACACTTTAGATATAATAATTCCTACTCTGAGTGTAGTTATTTTTACTCAAATCAGTAATTACTTCCAATAATTACCAGGAACTTCTAACAACAACGTATTCTAAATCCAAACTACCATTCAATAAATAGTACTAAATTTTGAAATTCATGAAGGTTTTGGTTAGCCTTGGAACCAAAAATTTAGCTTTGGACACTGCAAAGGGTAATAAATTAGCACAACGCTCTTTCACCTTTGATACTTTGGTCTGACTCCACGATAGATTACCTTCAACTGGATACATGGATTTTAAACAAATTTACTCCTTGAATTTGAGGAGGTATTTCCCTCAGTCTAAAATTCAAATAATTCTACAGACTCATATGCCTTAAGCATCAATTGAGCACAAAGCAAAGACATCTATCATTTGTCAAGACTTTTTAAAATGAATTATCTAATCTATATTTTATGGACATGTAGATTTTTAATGTTGGATGGGTCAGCACACACCCACCAATAGCTTTTCAGGTTTGGAAGTCTCAATTCAACTTCTATTATGTGTTGGTCCCAAGGATAGCCTGTGTGTGTAATGTAGGAACTTATTTAGTACGTACCCAATCTGATGCCAGATTACATTGCCAATGCCTATAGAGACTTTACTCTGTCTTTGAAGTTCAAAGTTCAAAGTTACTTAACTACTTATACATAATACAACCTTGAGATTTGTCTCCTTTCAGGCAGCCACAAAAAACAAGAAACCCAAAAGAACCCGTTTAAAAGTTGTTTATAGATGAATCTAACTGTCTAACTTGAATTTTTAAAAAACATCCCATTCCAGCCCTCTGGGAGATTTTAACCATTGTCTCCGAAACTCCAACTAATTTTTATCTCAACTCCACTGTCTGGATAAGAGCTCCCATGAGATGCCACACTCATTAAGAGAAATAATTTTATTTCATTTTAATCATTTTGCAAGGAAGTTATATTTTTTCATAGACTTTCTTTCAATATGTTTGTAAAGTGTATGGAAATGAGTCTGTCCTTTGCTAAAATGTATGAGTAAAGAGATAATTAGGTGACTACCGGACTCCTTTTTCTCTAACCCTTCTTAACTCTTATTCTATTTTTAGTTTCTTCCAAGCTGCAAACCTGCCAAACTACAAACTCTTTCGGGCATCAGGTTTCAATTACTCATAATCTTGCACTTCAACTCATTCCTTGCCAACTGTTTCTTGTACTATAACTTCAAGTCAAGTCAAGTTTATTGTTATTTAACTATACAGTATACAGGTATACTGTCAAATGAGACATTGTTTCTCCGAACCAGGGTAAAAAGCACAGTAGTACACATAACCTACAACACCCATTATAACACACAATAGCTTAGGAAAGTAAGGATAAAATCTATAGGTGATTTATGCAGAAATAAACAAAGTAAGATGGATAAATTAAATGTTGTCAGATACAGAACAGGTTAGCCAGTGACACTTCAAATGCAGTGCATCAGGGAGTTTAGAAGCCTAATGGCTGGAGAAAAGAAACTTTTTCCTGTTCCACCCATTTCTGTTTTTATGCATCGGAGTCTCCTGCCTGATGGTAGAAAGTCAAAGAGGATGCTCGGTGGATGGGTGGGATCCTTGATAATACTAAGGACCCTGCGTATTCAGCGCTCCTGATAAATGTCCCCAGTGGATGGTAGGGAGACCCCTTTAACCCTTTCAGCCATTGTCACAGACTTCTGCAGGGACTTCCGGATATAACTTTCATTGTGACTTTCCAATGCTTATTCAAAATGGGTAAGATATCTGTACAAACATGAGGACTCAAAGTCTACCTATTGTGTCTTACATTTCAGTCAAGCTCTGCACCCAGCATGATCAAATACTTAAATCCCATTCACTTCATAACAATCCAACTCTACTGATGATATTGGAATCATGTTTTCCAATTTGCTGGAATCAAGATATTGAATATTGATGACAAATTCTGCAAATGTGATTAACCTTCAGTTTGAAATGTTTAGGTTCTGCCACCAGGGACGAAGGGAATCTCAACTAGATGAAAACAGGCATCCCTATACACAGCCACAGTATTTATCTCTCAGATGATTTAATATGGAAGTGAATATGGAGGAGCAACACCTCATATTCTGTCTGTGTAGTGTCCAACCTGATGCCAGTAAAAAAAATCCCTTCACTTTTCTCTCTTCTAATCCTCATTCAGGGCTCTTACTTCTTCTCCTCATCTGCTTATCACCTCCCCCACTTTCTTCCCTTTCTCCCATGATCCACTTTCCTCTCCGATCAGATTCCTGCTTCTCCAACCCTTTACCCTTCCCACCCATCAGGCTTCACCGAACACTTCTTGCGAGTCCTCTTTCTTCTATCCCCACCTTTTTATTTTCCTGTAGTGGCAGTAAATGCTGAACAGCAGAACTATTGCTAGGAGATGCATGTCAATATATTCATTCATTTTATTTTATTGAGATACAGTGTGGAATTGGCCCTTCTGCCCTTCGAGCTGTGCTGCACAGCAATCCCCCGATTTAACCCAAGCCTAATCAAAGGACAATTTGCAACGTACCAACCAGTACATCTTTGAATTGAGGAAGAAAATCAGAGTACCCAGAGGAAACCCACGTGGTCATGGGGAGAATGTACTAACTTCTTACAAGCAGTGGCGGGATTGAACCCGGATCGCTGGTACAGTAAACCGTTGTGCTAACCACTACACTGCCATGCCACCCTCCTGGCAGTCCGATAAGGAGAAAGAGCAATAAATGAGGAAAGTGTTTTTTCCACTGGATTTACTCTCAGAGGAAGATTTTTATTTGGAGATAAACTGAAAAATGTCTGTGTAATCCAAATTTCTAAGCTATTTGGCAATTGTTTGTTCTTAACAATATATATATCAACAAAAAGAAACTAGATTTTCTAATGTTCACAATGTTACATTTCCATCAGAAAAGTATACACATTACAGTAATGTATAAATAGGAAATTAGAAATTTAGAACACACAGCTTAAACACATTTTTTCCGTTAAAATATTTATAATATAATAAGACATTGGAGCAGAATTAGGCCACCACTTGATCGTAGCTGATTTACTCTTCCCTTTCAACCCCAACCAATCTCCTGCTTTCTCCCCATAACATTTGGCACCCTTACTAATCAAAAATCTGGCAACCTCCACATTAAATATACCCAGACTTGGTCTCCACAGCTATCTATGCCAATGAATTCCACAGATTCACCACCATCTGCCTGAAGAAATTTCTCAGCTCTGTTCTACAAGGACATCCTTTGATTCCCAGACTGTTCCCCCCGCCCCCCACAACAAGTCCTAGACTCTACCCCTGCTGGAAACATCCACCCTATCAAGGCCTTTCAATATTCAATAGTTAGAGATCACTTCTCATCCTATATTCCTACGTTTTCATAAATATTACAATACTGTAATAGAACCTCTATGATCTTCACTTCCTTTTACAGTTTCACTGATTAAAATAATTTAAGACTTGGTGTGCATCTTGATATTTAAACCTCGGTATAAACGTGGTTTGAATTTATATAGAACACGTTCATAAAAAGGGAAAAAATGTCTAAAGCTACATCAGGATATAAATTAGATGGAAGTCAATGGAAAATCGGCAGATAGAATTTAATCCAGACTGTAGAAATCGATGTAGGACATTTGCAATAAACAGCAGGGCACTAAGAAATGTCAATGAACTGCGAGAGCTACAGTAGGGGTCCAAGTTTATAATTCCCTGGAAGTGTTGATACAGTTCAATAGGATGCCTTCGTAGGTCAGGACATCCAACCCAAAGTTGGGATTTTAGTTTGCAACTTCACTAAATAAATTGTTGGACTACACTTGCAGTGTTGTGTGCTTTTCTAATTGTCACATTATAGGAAGGATGTGATTGCGCTGGAGAGAATGCAAAGGCGATTCATCATAATATTGCCTGGATTAGAGGACTTCAGCTATTGGGAGAAATTGGTTAAGTCTGGGCTTATTTTTCCGGGAGTGAAGGAGGCTGAGGAGTGAGCTGACGGAAGTATATAAGATTAAGAGAGGGATAAATAATGTTGATGGTTGAGATCTTTCTCCCAGGTTAGGGCCATAAAGAATGCATCTCAAGATTGTGTGTGGTATTCATACCTTGATAATAAATCTACTTTGAACTTTGAAGTAAGAGCTGAGAGATAGGAGCTTTAAAGGGGCTCTGAGGGTAATGTTTTTACGCAGTGGTTGATATCTGGAACTTGCCAAATGAGGTGGTGGAATCAGATACAATTAAGAGGCATTTAGCCAGATATTAATTAGGTAAGGCATAGAAGGACAGATGTTTAATTGCGCATGGTGGACTAGAATAGGTGGACAGAAAGGTTGGTATGTACTTGGTATGGCACCATGATTAAGAGTTACACATAAAAATCTTCATTAACAGACCGAAATGCTGTCAATAGTATGACTGACAAAACCATTAGGTGGATCTCCTTTCTTCATAAGATGCCGAGGATCAGCAGATTTCCAAGATGAACGGGGTTTGATGGACTCTAGATCGAGGTCTCTTTGGGAGCTTTGCTGTTGCCTGCATGGCAGGTGGTGGTTGGGGGGGGGGCTGATGTTTTTGCTGAGGGAAATGGGGGGGGGGAGGGTTGATGCTCCACTGCTATTGTGTGGGAGCAGTGGGGGGCTTTGGAGTTCTAATGCTTTTCAGTCATTCATTCTTTGGGGGTTTTCTTCTGTTTTGAGGATGATTGGGAAGAGTAAGAATTTCAAGTTGTATATTGGATACATTCTCTGATATTAAATGGATGGAGCTGACTAAGTCAGAGTGGTAGAGCTTTGGCTCTACTGCCTCCAACAGCAGCCAGGGTATGGATTACAAATTACAGCAGGAGATAGATAAGGTGTGTCAGAAGGGCAACATCAAGATAATCATTGGGGATTTTAACATGAAAGTGGACTGGAAAAACCAGGCCAGTACTGGACCTCAAGAGAGAGAATTTGTAGAATGTCTAAGGGATGGCTTTTTAGAACAGCTTGTTGTTGAGATCACTAGGGGATCGGATGTGCTGGATTGGGTGTTGTGCAATGATCTGGAGATGATAAGAGAGCTTAAGGTGAAGGAACCCTTAGGGAACAGTGATCACAACATGATCGAGTTCACTTTGAAATTTGAGACTATTTTCCAATGTGTCAGTATTTCAATGGAATAAAGGAATTTACAATGGCATGAGAGGGGAACTGGCCAAGATGGACTGGAAAGGGACACTGGCAGGAAGGACAGCAGAGCAGAAATGGTTGGCGTTCCTGTGAAAAATGAGGGAAGTACAAGACAGATATATTCCAAATAAGAAGACATTTATGAATGGAAGAAGGACACTACCGTGGCTGACAAGTGAAGTCAGAGCCACAGTAAAAGCTAAAGAGAGGGCATACAATGAAGCTAAAGCTAGTGGCAAGATAGAGGATTGGGAAGCTTTTCAGAACTTGCAAAAGGAAACTAAGAAGGTCATTAGGAAGGAAAAGATAGATTATGAAAGGAAGCTGGTGGCTAATATCAAAGAAGATACTAAAAACTTTTTTAAGTATATAAAGGGTAAAAGAGAGTTGATGGTAGATATCGGACCAATAGAAAATGACACTGGAGATATTGTTATGAGAGACGCAGAGATGGCAAAGGAACTGAATGCGTATTTTGCATCAGTCTTCACAGTGAAAGACATCTACAGTATACTAGACATTCAAGAGGGTCAGGGAAGTGAAGTATGTGCAGTGAAAATAACGACTGAGAAGGTGCTCAGAAAGCTTCATGGTCTGAGGGTGGATAAATCTCCTAGACCTGATGGAATGCACCCTCAGGTTCTGAAGGAGGTAGCTGGAGAGATTGCGGAGGCATTAATGATGATCTTTCAAGAATCGATAGATTCTGGTATTGTACCGGATGACTGGAAAATTGCAAATGTTACTCCGCTATTTAAGAAGGGTGGGAGGCAGCAGAAAGTAAACTATAGACCTGTTAGCTTGACATCAGTAGTTGGGAAGTTGTTGGAATCGATTGTTAGGGATGAGATTACGGAGTACCTGGAGGCAATTACAAGATAGGCCAAAGCCAGCAGGGTTTCCTGAAGAAAAATCCTGCCTGACTAACCTATTGCAATTTTTTGAGGAAATTACAAGCACGGTAGGCAAAGGAGATGCAGTGGATGTGGTGTACTTAGATTTTCAGAAGGCCTTTGACAAGGTGCTGCACAGGAGGCTGCTTAGCAAGATCAGAGACAATGGAATTACAGGGAAGTTACTAGCATGGGTGGAGCATTGGTTGATTGACTGAAAGCAGGGATCCTATTCTGGCCGGCTGCCGGTTACCAGTGCAGTTCCACAGGGCTCGGTGTTGGGACCGTTGCTCTTTACGATGTATGTCAATGATTTGGACAATGGGATTAATGGATTTGTGACTAAATTTGCCGATGATACAAAGACAGGTGGAGGAGCGGGTAGTGATGAGGAAATAGAGAGCCTACAGAAAGACTTCGATAGTTTAGGGGAATGGGCAAAGAAGTGGTAAATGAAATACAATGTTGGAAAGTGTAGGGTTGTGCACTTTGGAAGAAATAAATGGGCAGATGATTGGGGAGAATTCAAAATGCAGAGACGCAAAGGGACTTGGGAGTCCAGATTGAGTTGGTGGTGAAGAAGGCGAATCCAACGTTGGCATTCATTTCTAGAGGTACAGAATATAAGAACAGGGGTGTGATGTTGAGGCTCTATAAGGCACTCGTGGGACCACACTTGGAGTATCATGTGCAGTTTTGGGCTCCTTATTTTAGAAAGGATATACTGACATTGGAGAGGGTTCAGAGAAGATTCACGAGAATGAATCCAGGAATGAAAGGGTTACCATATGAGGAATGTCTGGCAGCTCTTGGGCTGTATTCCCTGGAGTTCAGGAGAATGAGGGGAGATCTCATAGAAACATGCTGAATGTTAAAAGGCCTGAACAGATTAGGTATGGCAAAGTTACTTCCCATAGTAGGGGATTCTAGGACAAGGGGGCACGACTTCAGGATTGAAGGAAGTCCATTTAGAACAGAAATGCAGAGAAATTACTTCAGTCAGAAGGTGGTAAATCTGTGGAATTTGTTGCCACAAGCAGCTGTGGAGGCCAAGTCATTGGGTGCATCTAAGGCAGAGATAGATAGGTTCTTGATTAGTCAGGGCATCAAAGGGTTTGGGGAGAAGGCAGGGGAGTGGGGATGAATGGAAGGATTGGATCAGCCCATGATTGAGTGGTGGAGCAGACCCGATGGGCCGAATGGCCTACTTTGGCTCCTATATCTTAACGTCTTATCGTCTTATCGAACCATTGAACCACTGAAATATAATTACGAGAGATTTTCTCGGAAGCTGTTCCTAGCAAACTAAAACAGGATGGCTTGTCCATAGCGAACAAGTTTCAGACCTTGATAAAGTACTAACATAATGGCAATACAATAAATGACAAAGCTTAGATGGATTATCTTTCTTCATGAGCTAACAAACAAAAGCAGACTTCCAAGTACAGTAATACAAATTGAATGATAAGATTAAAGAGGAGTGAAGGGAGAAATAAATGAACAAAAAAATCATTACTCTAGCTGGTTAGAATGATGAACAAGTGAAACATTTCAGGATGGGTTTGGACTTTCTCCCTGGTTAGGTTGGATTCAGCTGTGATGCCTGCAGTCAAGCCCTGCCCTGGGTTTACAGTAATAGCCAGACCAAATAAAACAAAGATTCCAGCAGCTTTCATTAAAAAGATTTTGTTCTTCCTTCAATCAAACATCATAACAGTTCTTTGTAATTTGTGAAGTTTTCTCCTTCAATTCAGCCAACAGTGGAATTCTTAAAAAGACTGCTCAGAACTTTTCTTTTGTTGTATGATTAATGGTTAACATTAAAGGACTCATACTTCAACTTTAATGAAAATCATTTCATTTCAGATACTTTTGTTTGTAAGTTCTTGTTCTGTTTTTAGTGATCTCTCTTTAAAATACAACATATTGTAGTTGTATAAGACGTTGGTGAGGCCTAATTTGGTGTATTGTATGCAGTTTTGGTCACCTAGCTACAGCAAAGATGTAAATAAGATGAAAGAGTACAGGGAAAATTCACAAGGATGTTGCCGGGTCTGGAGGACCTGCATTATAAGGAAAGATTGAATAGATTATAACTTTATTCCTTGGAACATAGAAGACTGAGAGGAGATTTGATAGAGGTATGGATTATGAGGGGTATAGATAGGGTACATGCAAGCAAGCTCTTTCCACGGAGGTAGGGTGGGAGTACAATCAGGGGCCAAGAGTTCAGGTGAAGAGTTTAAAGGGAATATGAGAAGAAACTTTTTCACTCAGAGAGTCGTTAAAAGTGTGGACTGAACTGCCAGCACAAGTGGATTTCAACGTTTAAAAGAAGTTTGCATTGGTACATGGATGGTAGGGGTAGGGAGGGCTATGGTCCCAGTGCAGGTTGAAGGGAGTGGGCAGTTTAAATAGTTTGGCATAGACTAGATGGGCTGAAGGGCCTGTTTTTGTGTTGTACTCTGTCTTTTTTTGTTGTTGACAGCAGAGTTTCTGCTGATAGCACTGTATCTAACAGTAAGTTGGAGTCAGGGTGATACAAATATCTGGACTCACAGCAAATACTCTTTGTACCAAATTAAGTAACTTCACTCAAAGTACAGATTCTATATAAAGAGGAGAATATATAACCAAAGCTACACGACTTCTCCCAGCTAAAGTAAGGTAACTTATTCATGAAAATGCAATCCAGCAGAGGATATTTATCTGCAAATTATGTGCACAAAATTAATCTCATTTACCAAGATTGATGCAAACATCAAATATAATTGATTGGGTAATTACTCAGAAGAGTGCTGACACCATCCACACGTCTCTCGGGAAAGTACACAGAAGCCACTTTTCTATTCTTATGGATGGGGAGACAGAGAAGTGGATGGACTCTGACAGATTTCAACACTAGAAATTAATATGAAGCTAAAATTAGAGATAGCAATGTTTCCCCATCACAGATCATAAGAACATAATGAAGGCCAATATAAGCCACTTACAAGTCACACTGCAAAGGCGATAATAGAATATATTTTAACTGGATGGTTGAATTTTTAAAATGAACGGCAAATTACATTTGGTGCTAATGGGAAAGGACAAGGATTCACAATCACAATCAGAATCAGGTTTAATATCACCCACCAGCCTATGTTGTGAAATTTGTTTTCTTTGCAGCAGCAGTGCAATGCAATACATAATAATAGACAGAAAAACTGTGAATATATATATATAAAATAGTTAAATTAAGTAAGTAATACAAAAATAGAAATAAAAAAGTAGTAAAGTGATGTTAACAACAGGAATTCTGCAGATGCTGGAAATTCAAGCAACATACATCAAAGTTGCTGGTGAACGCAGCAGGCCAAGCAGCATCTATAGGAAGAGGCGCAGTCGACGTTTCAGGCCGAGACCCTTCGTCAGTCCTGACGAAGGGTCTCGGCCTGAAACGTCGACTGCGCCTCTTCCTATAGATGCTGCTTGGCCTGCTGCGTTCACCAGCAACTTTGAAGTAAAGTGATGTTCTTGGGTTTGATGTCCATTCAGAAATTGGATGGCAGAAGGGAAGAAGCCGTTCCAGAATTGTTGAGTGAATGCCTTCACACTTCCGTACCTCCTTCCTGATGGTGCCAATGAGAACAAGGCATGTCCTGGGTGATGGGATCCTTAATGATGGATTTGCCTTTTTGAGGTATCACTCCTTGAAGATGTCCTGGACACCATTTAAAATTGTGTACAAGGTGGTACTGACTAAGTTTACAACTCTCTACAGCTTATTTCAACTGTGTGCAGTAGCCCCTCCCCTGCCCCACCTTCCTCACCGCACCATACCAGATGGTAATGCAGCCAGTTAGAACGCTCTCCAAGGTACATGTGAAGAACTCAGCTATCATGACTCAAGTAGATATCTTGAGATAATGATCAACAAATTTTCATTAAGCTTCACTCTCATAAAAAGCTAACCTTTTATTTTCTATCTAATGAATGACAAACTGCTTGAGTTAGAGTCATCGAGCAATAAAGTATGGATACAGGCCGTTTGGTCCAACACCTTCATGCTGACCACGGTATGTCAGTGATAACCCACCACCACTGGACAGGCCTTAATATCCATGTCAATGCTTTAATAGAGTTTGAATTAAAGGCCATTGTTAAGTATGGTGCTGAAAATTAGTAGCTCAGGTTGAGGTGTTGGATGTTGCAGAGTTCACTGAGCCTGGCTATTAACTTGCAGATGTTTCATCACTAGTTGAGGTGACATACTCAGAGCGCAGTTGTTGGTGTTTTTCTGGGAGTGCTCATGTTTATATAGCACTCCCCCCCCCACTCCGTTCTCTTGCCTTGGTCTTGATTGGCCGTTTTCTTGCCTTGGTCCTGATTGGCTACGCCTTCAGTTGACCTTTGAATTATATTGGCTTGCATTTCTTTGGCTCTTAGGTGCTGTCTATTTCGATACGTTCTGTTTACGGAGTTATCAGAAGAGAACCACGCTTCTAAAAATTCTCGTGCCTGCTTTGTGTTTGCCTGCGCTGGTACCTCCACATTATCCCAGTTAAAGTGGTGTCCTTCTGGTCTTCGGGTACCGAGATCAGAGACAGTGGATCATGTCTCCGTACCACCAGTTTGTGTTCCCACAAATGAGTTGAGGGCTTGCGTGCTGTCTGGCCACCGTAATTCTGTCGCAGTCTCTACAGGTGATCCTGTGCACCACATTGCTTTTGTCAGTTGTCTTTAATGGTATCTTGGTTCTTGTGACAAGCTTCCTTAAAGTCCCCGTTGGTTTGTAAGCGATTGTGCTGCCATTTCTAAAAGTATTAAACTTGGTACTTATGGCAATATGTGATTAAACATTAAATACCTAAAGAGCTCTGGACCCTTATGTGACTACAATGCTGTCAGAACTGGACAGGAGAAAGACTGTGCTGGAAACCAGTGCAAAGTAAATCAAAGTTTCATTTATCATTAAAATCAATCAAAATACTTCAAGAAGTCTAAATGGAAGTTAAACAGTTTTTGGAAAAAATTGCTTTTCTCATCACTTCCTAAGTACTTCCAGTTTATCTCAATTTGTGATGACCCTATGCAAACCAGCAGCAGATGTAATTGACTCCAGTAAAGGGAAAGTAACTCATATAAATGTCCTGTAGAGACATGCCAGAGAAACGACATCTTTAAAACAATTATTTATTATTCATTAGAAATGATTTTGGTATTTAGAGCTTGGATTTTAATTGAGCTATTCTATTAAAACATTTAGATCGAGAGCCTGCCTTATCAATGATGAAAACATCAGTTGGATAAAGTCTCAGCAGGGACTCTTAATGGTGCTACAGTAAATCCTGTGGCCTCTCCCCCGGGTTGTACTTTGCCAATTATTCATAGTGCCCACCAAATGCATCACCAACACTAATTTCATTTCGCCGGGTCAGGCTACATTGCAGACATTGCCTCATATCACGGTGGGATTCCTCTTGCTTTTTTTTTCTCACTACACCCGTGGCTACTTCGTCACAGTTGATCCCACCCATGAGATTAGCATCATCTGTCAAGTTTGAGCAATTTGTTTTGCATGTCTGAATGTAGTGATTTATGTGAATTTAAAAAAAACAGGAAAGGATCATCTGTGATCCCTGAGGTAAACGATCCCATCATTTTCCTGCTTTATTTCCATAATGATAATCTTCTGTTAGAAAATTCTGCCAAATTATTTCTTTCTATGTTGGCTTTTTTTCCTTTCAAGAAAATACCTCAAATCATAAGTAGCAAACCCAATTTTTTTTATAAATTCAAGTTCTATAACAGTTTAATTAACTAAATAAAATTATTTTTGATATTCTTGCTTTCTCAACATTATTTCATCAAACATATACAGAAAGCTTAATGTAAGATACCATAGATTCTGGAAGTATCGGATCAAAATAGAAGATGAAGTAAATAATCTAAAGGTCAGGTAATATCTTCGGATAAAGAAAAAAGCGTCATTCATTTTGATATTTCATCAGAAATGGATTTTTTCTCAGTTTGTTTAAAGGTCACTGACTTTAATATAAGTTTGTTTTTTCCCTGTCTGCAATTGATGCCTAATTTCTCAAATATATTCAATATTTTATTTCATATACAGCAAATTGTTGGAGTCTAGGCTTTCATAAGTCGATGAGAACCGAGTGTTCTGAGCTGACGAATATCTTAAAACCTGATGAGAAATGAATTAGGCTCTCCACGCTTATAAAATTAACTTCAACTTGAAAAATTGTAGAAACAGATATCAGCAGCTCATACAAAGTGCTGGAGAAACTCAGCAGGCCAGGCAGCATCTATGGAAAAGAGTAAACAGTCAACATTTCAGGCCGAGACCCTCTATGGGTAAGCAGTCGACGTTTTGGGCTGAGACCCTTTATGGAAAAGAGTAAACAGCTGACATTTCAGGCTGAATCCAGGACTGATGAAGGGACTCGCCCCAAAACATCAACTGTTTACTCTTTTCCATGGAGGTTGCCTGCCCTGCTGAGTTCCTCCAGCATTTTGTGTGTATGCTTTGGATTTCCAGCATCAGAAGATTTTCTTCTGTCTGAGATATCAGCAACTCTTGTTTTCAAAATTCTACCCAGCAGGTACAGCTAAATTTGGAAGGCTCAGTTCAAGTTCAAATGAGTTGATGAATTTCAAATTCAGTAATCAGTCTAACAACAATAATTATGTAGGCACTTTGATGATGACCTTACAGACTGGGCCAGAAGTGTGAACCTTCACTGAAGTTCTAATACAGCTTGGTTGAGAGTGAGTGTAATTTTTAATTGTGCTTTATAATATTTTCCTTTCAAAACTTGAGCAATTTTCTTTTACAGTAGATATGGTAAATGGAAAAGAAATTAGTAATAACCAGTTAAATATCATAATCAAACAAGATTGGGATCTGTGACAGTTCCTACAGTGTGATAAATGAATATAATGCTATTCTGGAGCTGAGTTTGGAGTGCATGGGTGGTTGCTTTTTGTGTTAATTTTAGCTGCAGAGTTCTTTTATATGAGTACCCAGCCACTGGCGGTCTGATAGACAGCCCCGAGGCCCGTGTAGCAGGGTTCCGAGCTTCACACAATTATGGAATAAACTTTTGAGGGAGAGCTTAGTTAGAGCATGACTGATCCTAAACTCCATGGTGGGGGGTGGTGATGTGTTCTGACATAAAATTGGTCTTGTTATTGCTTTCCTTACCTACTAGTAGAGTTGCTTCTAATTGCTATCCAGTTATGTGCAGTTGGTATACATTTAGAGGCATCCTGGTACAAGTGCTTAGACTTTCCATCTCAATTTCCAATAATGATTTAATTTAGTGCAGAGGGATTGTTACTTCTGATGCAGTTTATCAGCAATGATTATAAGGGATTGAACAGGAGGGAATTATGGTAAAAAGTATTGTATCATTAAGATTAGATTAGATTAGATTCAACTTTATTGTCATTGTGCCGATTACAGATACAAAGCCAATGAAATGCAGTTAGCATCTAACCAGAAATGCAAAGAATAGTGTTATTTACAAAATAACTGCGAATAAAAAGTAACTGCTACAGCACACAAATATAAAAGTACTGAGACAGTACAATATGGGTGCAATACTGCTCAGCGCTGTGATGTGAGGTTCAGCAGGGTCACAGCCTCAGGGAAGAAGCTCTTCCTGTGCCTGCTGGTGCGGGAGCGGAGGCTTCTGTAGCGCCTACCGGATGGGAGGAGAGTAAAAAGTCCATGGTTAGGGTGAGATGCATCCCTGATAATGCTTTTCACCCTGCCCAGGCAGCGTTCATGGTAGATATTCTCAATGGTGGGCAATTGGGTGCCGATAATCCGCTGGGCAGTTTTCACCACACGCTGGAGTGCTTTGCGGTCCGATACGGGACAATTGCCATACCACACTGAGATGCAGTTGGTGAGTATGCTCTCAATGGTACAGCGGTAAAAGTCCGTCAGTATCCTGGGACAGAGGTGAGCTTTCTTGATGCTCCGCAGAAAATAAAGGCACTGTTGTGCCTTTTTGATCAGGATGGAGGAGTATTTGTTCAAATACACTGTATTCAAAATCCATACAGCCAAAAATTGGTTACGTCAGATGTAAAATCATTAGTATTAACTTTATGTAAAAGAACAGTTCATGCATTTTCACATCTTTAAGAGTGGTATTTACTACGCTATTAAAATACAGAGCTGCAGAGACTGCACTGGAAGTAAACTTAACTACTAGAGGCGGATTTTAGAGAACTTACAGTTGACAAACCTGGTATATTTATTAGGTAAGATGGCAGACAGGACACATAGGGAGGGATTAGTGAACGTAGCGTACACGAACTTTATGAAAGCCTTTAAGTAGTGAATTTGATTGCAGAATCTGCCCAATTTATACTCTATTGTGTAAGTGGGATGAGCTGCATCATATTCCAAAGAACTGCATTCATTTTAGCCCTTACAGAGCAAAATGCAGGTTCAGCCTGGTTATTGTAGATCCCAAATTATGTACTATACAATATTCGCCTAACAATTTTTAAAGATACCTCACAATATTTCTTTAATGTCTTGTAAAGGCAGGCTAACAAATACAATATTTGGACTATGTGCAGTTGGCAACAAAGGCTATGAAAAACGACGCTGCATCATAGTTCTGTTTTCTCAAGTGAAATTCTAATTACTTTTGACCAGGTTACTTAACTGTTTCTTTCAATGGTTGCAATGCTGATAAAGGTAACCACAGTGAACTACTTTAGAAATACAAACAGTGCAGAAAGTGTAAGCATCAGAGATGCCCCTCTGTAAATGTATTCATGTCAAACTGACATCTAGCTTCAAGCACAGCCTCTGGCAGGAGACCGGTGTGGATTAAGCTGTAATCTAGGGACTAAACTTCACATGATAAACAGACGCAAATGGACAAGAGAGCAGGTTCATTCATGTGAATCTCCATGCATTCATAGCATCCTGCACACTTTCACTTCCAAAGCTCCTTTTGACACTAACAAGGTCTGACCACAATGTGTCACCATGGAAGATAGTTTTCTGAAAGAAAATTAGGAAGGCTGAAAGATGGATTTAGGCCAACGATACTGTAACAGCCGAACTCATTAGAGAGTCAGGTTGCATCAGTAGAGCGAAATGAACAGTGGATGTTTTGGGTCAAGACCCTTCATCTGCAGTTTCCTTTTTCTCCAGATGTAGTGCTGCAGGAACAACTTTACTCTGTCGAAAGATTATTTCATGTAGTGGCTCTGCTTTCCAAGAGGAAATGAAAATGATCAACTATATCCACAAGCTCTGCGTAGCAACACTTTAACGACAGAGGGATACTTGCTTTAAAACCTCTGCTTCAGGGGATTTGCATGAGAAATAAGAGCAGAGTGGGTTAGATGGGATCTGCTCTGTCATTCAAGATTATGGCTGATCAGATTTTGGCTTGAACTCCACTTTACTGCCTCATCTCCAAAATCCAACTCAAATCCTGAAGTCTAATAATCTATCCATTGCAGCCTTGAATATATTTAATGACTCAACCTCCATAGTTCTATGAGACATCTTTAAATTCATAAAATTTGAAAGAAAAAAATTCAGTCTTAAATGTTTGACTCTTATTTCTGAGACTATATTCCCTATGTCTAGGTTCCCCCACCAGAGAAAAGGTTCTTTGAGAACCGACCTTATCAAAATCTCTCAGGCTCCTGTATGTTTCAATAAGATTACCTCCCACTCATCTAAACTGCAGTGAGCGTATGTCAGTTTGATTAAATTTCTCTTATGAAATTAGCGGCTTAAATCTCAACAAAGGTATGAGGTGTGACCAGAAACAGGAGAAAATCTGCAGATGCTGGAAATCCAAAGCAACACATACAAAGTGCTGGAGGAACTCAGCAGGCCAGGCTACGTCTATCGAAGAGAGTAAACAGTTGACGTTTCAGGCCGAGATCCTTCACCAGGACAGGTGTGAGGTGGGAAGTTGGGAACTACGTTAAAATGAATATGATTGTTAAAAAAAAGTAATGACTAACATTTGTATAAAAATATAGTTTACAGCAAATTTCCAGCACTACTAAATGGCAATACCCAGCAAGGATAGACAGTCCATCCACTGTTAACAAGTAAGCCAAGATAAAGACAGAATCAAATAAAAAGGCAAGGTTTACACTATGAAAGAGCAGTCAATATGATGACTGATTAAAACAAAAACTAAGATTTCAGTAAAAGACAATCAAAACATTGATAAAGGAAAGTGGAATACAACAAAAAGAAATTTAAAGACAAATTGTAAAAGTTTCTACAGATACAAAAAGGAAAGGATCACCATAAATTAGTTTGGCTTCCCTCACTGAAGCAAGAAAAATTAAATTGAGGAATAAAGAAGAATAAATTGAAAGTATATTGGGGAATAAAGAAAAGGCTGAGAAATTAAACTATTATTTTTATCTGACTTCATGCCTTAAATAGATTGAATGTCAATAAATCCAAAGAGCCCAATGATCTGCACCCAAAGATTGCAAAGGAGAGGCTAAAGAGGGAACGGGTGCATGGGTTATTATTTTTAAAATAATGATTCCCATAGATTGGAAGACAGCGTATGTAAGATCAGTACATAGGAAGGAAAAGAATCTTTGAGGTTGTTACTGGAAGAATAGATAAGAACATACAAGTGATGCAGTGCACTTGGGTAAAATTAGGATAGATGGGTTTAGAAGTAAGGAAATAGTGAGAGGAAGGCTGTGGCTTGTGGGGTGGCACAAAGATCACTGCTGCAGAATTCTGATTCCGATTCCCCTTCTGACATGTCAGTCCATGGCTTCCTCTTGGCCAAGATGAGGCCACTCTCAGGGTGGAAGAGCAACACCTTATATTCCATCTGAGTAGCCTCCAATTGGATGGCATGAATATCAATTTCTCCTTCTGATAACTTTTCCCCTCCCTCTCCCCTCTTCTTCTATTCCCCACTTTGGCCTTTTACCTCTTCTCACCTGCCTATCGCATCCCCCGGGTCCTCTCCTCCTTCCATTTTTCCTATGGTCCACTCTCCTTTCCTATCAGATTCCAGCCGTTGGCCTTTCCTGCCCACCTGGATTCACCTGTCACCTACCAGCTAGCCTCATTCCCCCCCCCACTTTCTTATTCTGCTGTCTTCCCCCTTCCTTCTCAGTCCTGAAGAACGGTCTCAGTCTGAAATGTCAACTGTTTATTCGTTTCCACAGATGCTAACTGACCTGTTGAGTTCCTCCAGCATTTTGTGTGTGTTGCTGTGATGTGGATGGGTGAACGAGTGTAATATATCCATGTTAGGGGATAATACCCAACCTTGATGGCAGGGTGAGTTGTAAAGTGGATATAGAGAGACGTCAGGGAGAAAGGGGCAGCCTACGTAAATAGGCGAGAATACGACAAATTCAATAATATGTGAAAAACCGTGAGCTCATTTACCTTAATAGAAAAAAAGTTAAGTATTTTTAAATGGTGTGAGATTGAAAGGTGTTGGTTTTCAGAGTTACTTGACGTCCTTTGTGAATTATTTAAAACTAACATCTAAGGACGGAAAGCTATTACGAATACCATACTTCGGTTTTTAATTACAGCAGAATTTTGATCGCAGGTGTCATGAAGTTGTGTTGCAATTATACAGTATAGAGCTCTGGTAAGTCAGTAGGTATATCGTGCTTACATACGGTTTAATTATCAAAGAAAGGGTATGCTTGTTATAGAGGGATTTTTTTTTTAACAAGAAGAGATTAAACAGCCCAGAAATTAGAAGAATGAGAGGCTATCAACTGAGACCAGGATTTTGTGTATGTATTTGCCTGTAAGTTTGGGGAGGTGGAGAGGGATAGAGGGTGTCAATCTTTCCAAATGGGTCCTATGTATGGCACGTTCACATACTGCAGATTATAAAGAGCCCTATTGGTTGGTGTTGGGATTCTGTAAAAATGGTGAATAACCATTCCTTGGCATTAACTGGGTAGTAAGTTTCCAAGCCCCAATTTGAGGCTATTATTACCTATTTAAATTTTGGCAAGATGAAATCGACTCCAATATTTTCAGCTAGTTAGTCCCCAGACCTATAGTCATTTTTTTCCCATGACCTAGTTTTTTTCCCGCAAGGACGGGAGGACACGAATTTGCTTCAACTTTTGTTTTTGCACTTTCAGTGTGGACTCTCAGGAAATGGTTGATTGTAATCTCAACATGCGATAAGGAATGTGCAGCATTTTGAATGTCCTGAGGAGGAGTCTCGGCCTGAAACATCGACTGTTTGTTCATTTCCATAGACGCTGCCTGACCCTGCTGAGTTCCTCCAGTACTCTGTGTGTGTTGCTTTGGATTTCCAGCGTCTACAAAATTTCTCATGTTTATGATTTTGCTGCTTAGGATATAATCCTTTTAAAATCTAATAGCAAACACCAATAAAGGAAATAGATAAATTAGTCAGCCCTAGTGCTATGATGCATTTATTTGTGCCATGCAACTACAGCGCTTGATAAAAATGCAAAATTACATTTTTGCTAAGGATTCAGAAATGCTGAAGAGCTCAGAAATCATGTTAGTGTAATGTTTTAAGCAATAATTATTTGTTACAGTACGCACCTGACCATGCCGGCCCCTGGGGTTTAGACGCTCAGATTCTCCGGAGTGTGGATAGCTAGCATTGTCCCTTTAAAGATTCTGGCCCACTCCACTAATTGGCGGCCTGTTTGGCGCCCCAGGATTTAGATATTTAAAGAGCACCTGAACCCAGGTTCAGTGCCCAATCATCAGCTCAACTTTAGTTCAGTCTGTGATTGCTTTTAAGAATTATGTCTTGTTTGGATTCTTGTCCAGTCTCATCAGGTTCTTGTCTAGCATCGAGTCATGAGCCCAGTTCTCGTCTCAGTCTCGAAATTGAGTCTCAGTTCTAGTCTCGGATACTTACCATCCTCGCCTGGGCCTCTTGTCACATTATTATTAGTTAAGTTTCTTTTTAAGCAACACCCTCAGTACCTACAACAAAACTTACAAGAAAGCATTACATCCACACACACAAAATGCTGGAGGAACCCAGCAGGGCAGACAGCATCTACGGAAAAGAGTACAGCCAACATTTCAGGCCGAGACCATTCAAGAAGTGAAAAAATATTAAATGTTTATTTTGCTATGGCATAGACCATTTGGCAACCTCCTAGTAGACCAATCCCGTCAGTTCCATTACCTCTTTCCTTATTTCATTGTATCTTTGCAACATATTTGTCATAAACCTGTCAGCACATATTTGGGACATGGGAGGTAACTGAAGTCCTGGATAAATGTGCAAACTCCATACTGATAGTATCCCAGGTCAGAATCAAACCTTAGTCTCTGAAGTAATGAGGCAATAGCATTAACCCTGCACCATCGTAAGTATATTTATTTTGTTTTGCAGCAAAATGAAGTGTTTTTAAGAGATGTTAAACTTCTGAAGCATCTGGAGATGACAACGTTCTCACTGAAACTTCTGAACTAAATATTTCCTTGAGGGCTGAACTGTCAGATCTGAACAAACAGCCTACTCTAAAATGGAACACAGCCCTGGCATGGCTCAGCAGGAATCGGACCAAAATTTCAGCTTTGGTAGCTGACACATGTGATATACTTTTAAATTGGTAACCATCTTTTATTCAATCATCTCCAGTTTATGCTTTATCTATGTAGGTGTCTGAAATGCAACATTTCTTCATTTAGCTGTAGCGTATGTTGATTAAAGTTCCACAAGCCGACGGATAAGTCGAGGACCAGAACCACAGTTCAAGCGGTTGGCAAATAAACTTTTAAAAAAATGAATAAAATCCTCTTCCTGCACTCTCTGAAAGCATTCTTGAGGATAAATTGAAGCCAAACACAGCTCACAATAAACAGCTTGCTTTGGCTGTTCAATTTTGAGTCATATAAAATCAGTAGCCAGTGCAAAAACATTAAAAGAATTCCCTCCTATCTATAATTTTTCACTCCACCATGAGAAACTCATTGTACTTTTGTAAAGCAGGAGAACACATTTTTTTTTTAAAACTATTCAATCGATTACGTAGTGTCTTTCAGAGTCTGGAATGATTGCCAGGTCTTTTATTCACACTTACTTCTTTACCATAGGCACAAGATGCCTGCTATAGAGCAGTAGGAGCTTTGTGTAAACTGTCACCCCATTCTAAAGGATAGAAACGCTCTGCCCTTTGCGGTCCTTCAAACATGAGGCTCTGGCTATAAAAACCAGAAACAAATGGACAAGTGTTTTCAGCACCTCCAGATGGTATTACTTCTTTGCTGCTGCAAATGGCCCTATTGTTTTGGAAAGGGACCAAGTTTTTCATTAGTCTCTTTGACTGTTTGATTGAAACAGTGCTTGGCTAGGTCAGGGAAGGCTGCAGAAATGAAAGGATGAAAAGAAGGTGACGGTTCGATGGCCTCGGTTCTTTCATGGTAATGAACCAAACAGCTTTTTTTTCCCTTTGGTTGCATCCCACCCCATCCCCCTTCTCTTCAGCTGGATTATTCCCTTAATCACTTTACTTCTGTTAGTATGAACTCATAAACTTTGGGAGCGAATCAACTGTCAATCGATGGAAGAATTTTCCAGATTCCAGCACTTTTTTAGTGAGCAGGTACCATAATAATGAGCTGGTATTGCATTTTTTTCTCCTACTTAAATCTGATCAAATGGGGTTCTTCCAATAAATGATAAGGCTATCATAAAGTATAAGTTATCAAAAAAGTTAACTTTTTGCTGGGTGACCGTGGGTTTTGCCATTGTTGTAAAATAAATACTGTATTAACTTTATTTAGAGAGCCACTTATTCACATTGCTGATTCTTTTCCCATAGTCAGCAGCAGTTCCCCCTGTCTATGGGATGAAGTGAAGCTAGTTGCCTTTCTTAACATAATTCAATTAACCCAGAGGCACCTATCTAATAATGCATGAATTGAACACAACAGTTACATCTGAATACTGCTCACTCTTAGCATTCAAAGTCACAAGGTAATTTAAAGTAAGCATCTAAACTGGTGAAATATCAGGCAACAACAATAAAACTATCTGAGTTGAAACTGCCTGTTCCCAGTGATCACATAGTTAAAATTATTAAAATCTATCAAGGCCTCTTTTTCACCTTCTGAAATGTTCGAAATCTCTAAGGACCATTAGTGATTATAAATGACATTCTGTATAGTGCCCTCTAGTCATATCCTTACAATTATTGGCCATCTGGCAGGTCTACAGTTTCTTTCTTTCAATAGCAATAGGATAACACGAGTTTCTGCAAACCACTAGAACCCTTTCAGCCCTGTGAAGGGTACGCAAGGAACCACAATTTACTTAAGCACCAGAGCAGAACTGCAATCACATTTAGCATCATGATCAGCTTTGTGTCCAGATTAAAGCCAACTTTGTAGTTGGTTTTGCTTCACTCCTTATATTGAGTCTTGAAAGTAGCATTGCAACATACGATGTTTTGCAGGAGAGCATCGCATCAAAAATCTAAAATTTCATCAAAACTGTAGATATTAATAAGTGTCTTTAAGAAGGGGAGGAGGGTAGAGAGGAGGCAAGGTTTTGCAAGGGAATTTCTGAGCACAGCACCATTGATGGAATGATTAATCTATGGAAGTAGGTGATGTGTAAGAGATGAGAAATTGAGTGCTATATCATCACCTACAAAAGCAAAAACAATGTAGATCTTCAGAATCAGAATCAGGTTTAACATCATTGGCATGGGTCATGAAATTTGTTAACTTTTCGGCAGCAGGAAAATGAAATACATGATAAATAATTTTAAAACTAAATTGAATATTATTGAATAAAAATCAATCAATATTATTGCATAAAAACCAAATTACATTAAGTATATATATGTCTACTAAATAGTTGTTAAAATAAGTAGTGCAAAAAAAACAACAGAATTAAAGAAAGTAATGAGGTAATAATGTTCATGGGTTCAATGTCCATTTAGGAATCAGATGGCAGAAGGGAAGAAGCTCTTCTTGAACTGTTGAGTGTGTGCTTTCAGGCTTCTGTACCTCCTTCCTGTTGCTAACAATGAGAAGGGGGCATGTCCTGGGTAGTGGGGTTCCTTAATGATGGATGCTGCCTTCCTAAGACACCGTTCCTTGAGGATGTCTTGGAGCCTAGTACCCATGATAAAGCTGACTAATTCTACAAGTTTCTGCAACTTACTGCGACCTTGTACAGTAGCCACCCTCCATCCCCCCCCTCTACATACCAGATGGCGATGCAACCAATCAGAGTGCTCTCCACCGTACATCTGCAGAAGTTTTCAAGTGTTTTAGTCTTCAAACCAAATCTCCTCGAGCTCCTAATGAAATATTGCCACTGTCTTGACTTCTTTATAGCCTAATCAATATGTTGGATCCAGGTTAGGTCCTCAGAGATCTTGACAACCAGGAACTTGAAATTGCTCACTCTCTCCACTTCTGATCCCTCTAAGAGGGATCCATATTAACATTATCTTTTATTTCTTGCCACACAGATAAATATCATTATCATTATTTTTTTCCATTTAAAGCATTATTGAAACTAAATGCTGTCAGATTTTTCTTCTCAATATTCTACCAGCACTAATTATATTACACTGTTAATTATACTTCTTCTGAAATTTGTTAATATGTCAAAAAGATTATGTTGCCACTGTAACCATGAACAGCCTACATTCATAAAGTGATCAATGCTTCTGATGACAGTACACAAATGTAAAGTGAAGTCAAAATGATGTCAATAAAGTTGTAAACACGAGGAATTCTGCAGATGCTGCAAATTCAAGCAACATACATCAAAGTTGCTGGTGAACGCAGCAGGCCAGGCAGCATCTCTAGGAAGAGGTACAGTCGACGTTTCGGGCCGAGACCCTTCGTTAGGACTAACTGAAGGAAGAGTTAGTTGTAATTTGTAACTCAATTTGTAAGTTGTAACTCAATAAAGTTGTATTTTGCTTATGTGAAGAGGCTAACAGGTAGTGTGTAAAATCTCTGCAAAATGTTGCCTTATAAAAATACCTTCAAGTTGCCCTTTACAAACTTAGGCATAGTTTTGGCACTGAAATACATATTACCCAGCATGAAATCATTGAGGCATAATTAATATTTCCTTGTTATTGGCAATGTTGTTCTCTTTCATCAACTGTACCATCCTCTAAGTATGTTCACCAAAGCTTTTTATGGATGAAAATTTAAAAACTGCTGATCTAGATATCTGTAAATAAAGAACAGACATTGCCAGCTGTAAAAACGAGTGAAAGCCTACAGATGCTGGAAATCCAGAGCAACACATGCTGAATGCTGGAGGAAATCAGCAGGTCAGGCAGCATCTATGGAAATGAATAAACAGTTGATGTTTTTGGGCCAAGGCCCTTCTTCAGGACTGGAAAGGAAAGGAGAAGACACCAGAATGAAAAGGTGGGGAGAAGGGAAGGAAGGTAGCTAGAAAGTGACAGGTGGGTAGGAAAGGCAAGTGGCTGGTGAGGAAGGAATCTGATAGGAGAGGCGTGTGGGCCATTGGAGAAAGAGAAGGAGGGGGGACTGAGGGGGAGGTGATACTTGAGAAGAGGTAAGAGGCCAAAGTTGGGAGTAGAAGAAGAGGGAAGGGGGAGGGGAACATTTTTTTTAACCAGAAGGAGAAATTGATATTCATGCCATCAGCTTGGAGGCTACCCAGATAGTAAGTAAGTGTTGCTCCTCCATCCGGAGGGTGGCCTCATCTTGGCACAAGAGAAGGCAATGGACCGGCATGTCGGAATGGGAATGGGAATGGGAATGGGAATTAAAATGTCTGGCCGCTGGGCGGTGGCACTTTTGGCAGATGGAGCGGGGTTGCTTGGCGAAGCGGTCCCCCAACTTATGACGGGTCTCCGCGAAGCAGAGGAGGCCGCGTCGAGAACACTGAAGAAGAGAGAAACAACCAGCAAGTCACGCAGTAACAGAGGAAAGAGAAACAGAGCTCATCTTTCAAGCTGAAAACCCTTTGTCAAAATCATAAGGCTATTTGGTGGTTGATTTGATACAGTCTTTAACATCTTTCTCCCTGTTCTGAGAACACAGCAGAGTAAAAGCCAAGTTTTATTTCTGTATCCCCGAGGGTCTTTGCTAGCTCCCAGCTTGCTGCCAGAAATCTGCAGGGAGCTAGGATAAATTCTTCCCCCAACCATTGACCTGCAAATTGAATTTAGATCATGGTATTTCAGAGGAGGTTTCATTCCCCGTAAGAATGAACTGTTCTCTATTATTAAATATATTGTACCTTAAATATATTGTATAATTTCAGATTTACATTTTTGCCAATTTTAATCTGTTCATTCTCCATTACTAATCTACCTAAAAGCCTGATACAAAGGCTGAAAAATAACAGCCACTTAGAAAAACCAAGCATGAATTTAAGTGGGAATTTGTTGCAAAGGTCATCATAAATATATACAATGAAAACTTGCAGCATTCCAGTCACGTAAAGTACTTCACCCGCACCTAAGCCCTGTTTCAAAGCCTGAATGGTTTTATTTTGAAGATTCACCCTTAACAATGTGTTATGTATAAGTATTTGGCAAGGTCTCAGTCCTAATTTCCTGAAAAAAAAACGTTTGTACTTCCATCTGGGCTCCAGACGTATACTGAAATGGACAAGTATTAAACGCTCACCAGTAGAATGTGGACTGTACAACAGCGAGATCAAACATACCTGACATGTTAAACAAGAGCCTTTAGATGGCCTGATCGTAATTGTGGGAGGTTTATATATTGTTTTCACATGTTTGCTTTCATGATTTTAGGTGCTTTCTTTCGGCCAAATGTCAAATTTACTAGCATTTGTGTTTTGATACTTAACAAGAGTCCTCTTTATGTGATGTCCAGGAACCAGGGTGAAAAAACTCACTGCAAAAACACATATGTTCTGTGTTTCTGCACGTTTCACTTGTCTTGCCAGATAGCCATAGGATGTATAAAATTCAGTTCCCTGTTATGCATTTTAAAATGTCACTTAGAAATCACAGATTTACAAAACAATGTAATAGGAGTCCATTCTGCACTTTATCGATCTAACCAAATCTTAAAGTCTCCTAATATTTCCCTCTTCCTAGAATTGCTTTACAAGTATTTATCAGAATCAGGTTTAATATCACCAGCATATGTCATGAAATCCATTGTTTTTGTGACAGCAGCACATTGCAATACAAGTAAAAACTGTGAATTACAGTAAGTTTATATACAGGCTCCCGTCCCTTCTCCCTGATGGTAGCAATGGGAAGAGGGCACGTCCTGGGCGATGGAGGTCCTAAATGATGGACGCTGACTTTTTGAGGCATCACTCCTTGAAGATGTACTGTGGTCCCCAACCACCGAGCTGCAAACCATGTGCTACCGGGCCGCAAGGAAACAACATGATTTGGCGATATGAAACGATATGAGTCAGCTGCACCTTTCCTCATGCCCTGTCACGCACTGTTGAACTTGAACGTAAGGTTGCCAACTGTTCCGTATTAGCCGGGACATCCTGTATATTGGGCTAAATTGGTTTGTACCATATGGGACCGCCCTTGTCCTGTATTTCCCTTGCTAAGGTAGAGCGTTATGAAACTGTTCGTAAGCCAAAATGGCGTAAAGCAAAGAAGGAATTACCATTAATTTATATGGGAAAAATTTTTGAGCGTTCCCAGACCCAAAAAATAACCTACCAAATCATACCAAATAACACATAAAACCTAAAATAACACTAACATATAGTAAAAGTAGGAATGATATGATAAATACGCAGCCTATATAAAGTAGAAATAATGTATGTTCAGTGTAGTTTCACTTAACAGAATCGGGAAGATTAAGCCAAAACCAAGTTGCAGAAAAAAGATCGGCACGTACACGCATGCGCACATCATGTATGTGCTCACAGGTGCCCGCGCAAGACTTCATGGTCATGGTAGTCTTTTTCGGGGTAAACACAAGTGTCCCGTATCTGACTGCTACTTTTGTCCCTTATTTGGTAGTGAGAAAGTTGGCAACCCTACTTGAACACCACCCCCCCACCACCCCGCCGCCCCCCCCCCATCGGTCAGTCTGCAAGAATGTTGTCAATAGTAAACTGGTCCGCGGTGCAAAGAAGGTTGGGAACCCCTGATGTACCGGATGCTGGAGAGGCTGGCGGCCATTATGGAGATGACACAGGCACAGATTTCTTCAGCTTCTTTCGATTGTGCGCAGTTAGCATCCCCCTCCCCCCAACATACCAGACGGTGATGTAGACAGTTAAAATGCTCTCCACGATACATCTGTAAAGATCTGTGATTCCAATATCTATTTCAGAGTTTTTTTCCGAATCTGTTCTAACATTCTTTCAGGCAGTGCATGCTGGAATGCAGCTTAATGGATAGGTAAAACAAGAGGTTTCCTTGATGCTTCAGGATCCTTTGACCCAATTGCCTTAAATCTGTATCTCCAGTGGCTGACCCTTCTGCTGCCTGTAAACAGATCTTCATTATTTACGGAACCAAACCATTCATTATTTAAAGTCCTGTGTCAATCACAATTCCTCTTCACCTGCTCAGCACAACATTCCTTTCTGCTCTTTTCCTAATCAGTAGGTTCTTCCTGGACTAGTCTTTGCACTGGCTCACAATTGCTGCATCGTCCCACGACATCCTTGTTTCTTGTACAGCAGAAACCATACGCCTTGGAAACCTTTTGCCATTCGAAAATGAAGTAACTTTCTGACAAGTAAATTTGACTGATTTCGGCAGATACTTCATATCAGTCTGAATCCTCGGAGATACAAATAAACTATCTATGGATGGCTGCATTTTCAGCTTTTATCAGTAACCATATAGTGTCAGACATCCCACCCTGCAAAAGCTCATTTCGGGGAGGTAGCACCATCAATTTGTGGGAGACTCCCGGAACTTCCAGGAGAGGTGGGATGTCTGCAATAGAGTAGCTCCTTAGCAGCTAGCCAGCTAGTTTAAATAACGTTAGCTATGCTAATGAATGAATGACACCCATTAAACTCACCTCAACATGTCTTCTACAGTCTTAACCCACCATGGGCAATAGAAAAGTCACTGTTGCAAACAGTGCAGCGAGCAACACTGTCATTATTTTTGACCCCTATTAGGCAGGGGTACACTTTAGGGTAGTCTGGGGTGACGAACATTTTATATTTTCTTTTTTTGGAACACTCTGCCATGGTGCTCTCTCTCTCTCTCTCATGGTCGTGCTTGCTCTCTCTCTCGCGCTCTCTTGCTCTCTCTCTCTCTCTCTCTCTCTCTCTCTCGCTTTCACGCTCTCTCGCTCGCTCTCAAAAAAATTAATTTCCAGGATATTGTATATAATTTGTGGGCATCGGGGAGCCACTATTAATATGCGGGAGACTCCCGGAACTTCCGGGAGAGGTGGGATGTCTGTAGTGTTCTACAAAAATGTTGATCATATTGGAATCTTTTTTCTAGAAGTATTCTACTGAAGTGTCCAAAATGCTGTAAGATCAGTTAAAATCCATGCCCCTTAACCATCTACTGTTTTTAAAGCACCAGAATCAACATTTGGGCCTAAGAAGAATGCCAATACTCACTCAGCCTGCGGCAAACCCCTAGAGACAGAGAGTGTGTCTGTAACATAGTATTTACTTTCCCAACCTTTAAAATTCTAGCACTTAGTTTATTTTTACATTTTATAACCTCTTCCTTCCTTCATTCCTTTAACCTTGCAAAAATATTTTCTATTTATGCCTTTTAACTTAATTTTTTAAAACATCTACTTAGATTTAAAGCTTGTTATTAACCTTCATCCGTATGCCCATTGAATATTTAATGAAAATACTTGAATTCAGAATAAAAACAGAAATTTTTCGAAATATTCAGCAGGTCAAGCAATATCTGAGAGATGAATAGAAACTGAGGAAAAAAATTTCACCCTGAGACATTAACTCTATATTTCCCTATCCAAAAGGTGCTTACTGATGTATTCAATATTTCCAGCATTTTATGCTTTTAGTTCAGGATCCAAGCATCTTTATCATTTTGCTTTTGCATTTGCATTCAGATTTTTTTAACCACCTAAAATGGACAACTTTTGTTTTTCTGCTCCTATTCCTCCTAATTACTCTTTCAGTCAACATTGTCTTTTAATGACTTGTTGTGGGAAGTGGAGCTCACATTATTTAATCCATTCTAATTATATAAGCAACTTGAGTGGATCATGTAAACCATGCATATGTCATAATTACTTCCAGAAATAAGCCAGGAAAGCTTCATTGCCTTTGCCCTTGCACACCAATTAAAAGTGGGAACTATGCTCAGATCAAAAAGGAGGCATTAGCATTATATTTGGGATCACAAGTTCTTGTTTGTGGACGATTCACATTGAATACTGATCACAAATCCTCATTGGTCATTCTTAAAACCAAGCCTGTAATTCTCACAATGGTGGTCTTGAGAAGGCAGAAGTAGGCTGTATTTTTTATCTGGATATAACAATAACATTGAGAATAGAGCATTCAATTGCCTCACCTTTCCGTTCATTAAATACGTGAATTTTATTTTGGTTTATATATTTACTTATTGAGATACAGCACGGAATAAGCCCTTTTGGCCCTTTGAGCCGTGATGCCCAGCAATATCCCAATTTAACCCTAGTCTAATCTTGGGACAATTTACAATCTGTGTCTGCAGATTTTCTCTTGTTTGTGAATTGGCACATCTTTGGACTATGGGAGGAAACCCATGCGGTCGCAGGGAGAACATACAAACTCCTTACAGACAGCAGCAGGAATTGAACGCAGATTGTCTGCACTGTAAAGCGCTGTGCTAACCACAACACCACCGTGCTGCCCTAAAATATTTGTAACCCTTAATGTTGATAAGAGGATCTTTGAAAAGATCTGTGCATTGTTCTTGAAACGTATTTAAATATGGCTTACCACATTATTCAAAATAATCTTTAATTCACTGAGCTAATCTTTCTGCAACAGCATTGATCCCTTTGTGAAATCCACTGTTATACCTAGTATTTCCACTTTTAGACCACTTGAGAAATGACACATCATGTCTGATTTAGAGTTTGAATCAAATAATCACAGCTCAGGAGGAGGCCATTTTCCCCACAGCTTCTAAGCCAGTAGAAAAAGAACTGCTTAATCTAAGTCTACCTTGCTATTAATACTACGTCAGTAGCTCTGCTGGTATTGGCTTTTCAAATGCATGTCCAAATATTAGTTAAATGTGGTGAGTGTTTCGGCTTCCAATGAGTTTCAGATTCTGTGTCAAAAATATTTTTCCTCATTTCTCTGCTTCTTTGTCTACCAATTATTTCAAATCTCTGCTCTGGTTTTTTGAGTCTTGTCATAGGGTAACAGCTCATGCTTCCTTTCAGCCCACCTTCATTTTGTATACTTCAAGTAAATCTCTCCTAAGCTTTTCCTTCTTCAAGGAGAACAACCAATTTTCACATATAGCTACATTTAAAAAAATCTTGATAACAGCTTCGTAAATCAGTGCCTCACTTGAACATGTCTTAACCTGCTTTCTGTTAGTCATATTGATAAACCGTGTGCATATCTCTGCTGCAAACCAAACAACCAGCTGGTATACTGATGGCAATACTAATAAACTGATCAACAATTATAACTTCAATTTTAAAATCACTATATTTTCTACTATTGCCTGGACACTAAGAATCTCTGTGACCTTGACTGGAACGAACAACACTGTTGATATGCTCATGAGAGGTGACCAGTGAAATTTATAGGAGATTGCAGAGCTCATTGAAGATAAAGAATGAAGTAGGAGTACCAGACCTTTAAAGAACACACTTTCAGGGAAACCTGGCTAGTAAAACTTGGCAGAACTGTGAGTAAATGTTTTTCTTTCAGACCAATTCACTGCAAAATATTTGATATGTTTCACCACAGTTGGCATCATTTGGGGGAATTTCATGGCAGGAGAAGTGCAGGGGAGCATGAAAATACTACCAAAAATTAGCAGGAAGATATCCCTGGTGCGAAGACATCCAGAAATGAAGACAAGATTGTCCTGTGCTGGCTAGATTTTTAATAGCACTGGGCATCTTCTTTTAGAGCTGTGTGGGTGATTTTATAGATACATATCTCTCCCTGATAATGCAACCATAAATCATAAACCCTGAGGTCTTTGATAGGCAAGGTAACACGTTTTGTTTTATCAGAACCTTTCTAATATTTTGCTGCAAAGCAGCGTCGAAAACAACTCAGGAAACTCACAGGGAATTTGTTTATGGAGTAGGAGAGAAAGAAGTAGAATCAAAATCAGAATCAGGTTTAGTATCACCGGCATAAGTTGTGACACTTGTTAACTTTGCAGCAGCAATACTTTGCAATACACGATAACAGATTTTAAAAAACTGTGAATTACAGTAAGTGTATGCATATAAAATAGTTAACTTAACTTAGTGCAAAAATAAAAAGTAGTGAGGTTGTGTTCATGGGTTCAATGTCCATTCAGAAATCTGGTGACAGAGGGGAAGAATTGATGAGTGAATAGCTCAGGCTTCTGAACCCCCTTCCTGATGGTAACAAGAAGAGGGCATGTCCTGGGTGGTGGGGATCCTTAATGATGGGTGCTGCCTTGCCGAGGTACCACTTCTTGAAGATGTCCTGGATACTATAGAGGCTTGTGTCCATGATGGAGCTGGTCAAGTTTACAACTTTCTGCAGTTTATTTCGATCCTGCGCAGTAGCCCCACCACCCCCAACCCGGCCCCACACACCAGATGGTGATGCAGCCAATGCAAAGAATAGGTTTTAAAACTAGGATGGTGGAACAAGTTGGACATACTGTCGCGCTTTAAAAATTGCTAGCTAGCATGAGAAGAAATAAGCTGTTTTCCAAAGCAAAATGGTCGTAAGTTCAAATCCCAGACTTGAAGTTTTGCTTGCATCGGGCAAGATTTTCCATTTCACTGTGAGGTTATTAAGTTAGGAGAGCTCCATACTGATGAGGAAACCTCCTTGAGACCATTTTAGTGCCTGCCATGGAGATATCATTGTTCCAGGTTGTTGTAGTAACCAGCTGAAAATTCAATTACCAGCTATAGCAGTAGGAATCCTATAAAAAGGGATCTTGATGATTGAACAAGAACTGTAAAAACAGTAGCTCCTTATGTACATGGGAAATACAGATAGGCAGATGCTGCTCTTATATAAGAGTATCATTAGCAAATTCTCATTCTTAAAAGTTTGTTTGAAGGGGATGTATATTGGTTTAGGGCCTATAACCTACTAATCCATAAACCCTTCCAGTTCTTTATTGGAAACACAGGACTGACACACTGACCCTACGGTGCAGTTTGATTCATTCCAGGCAACTTAGTTTATTGAATCTTGTCCAACAAATTACTTCGGGGAACACCGAACAGACAGCCTGGTTCCAGCCTTATGCATAAGAGACTAATATGATTGGTTTTTCATATGTGTTAGGATGCCTAGAGTGAATTGTTCACCATGTCCTCGTTGCAGCCAATCCCAGGGCAGTACAAATTCTCAACATAAAGAGAGCATTAAGTTTTTTTTTATATACTTTTAAGAAACAGTTCGTTAATTCTGAAGCTACAAACATTTGGATTAGTGCGCAAAGAGACAGAGGCTTTTCATAAAGCTTTGCGAGAGTCTGGGCTGCAAAGCGACCACCAAGAAACCTGTATTATAATAAGATTGTTTACTTTGGCAGACCCAAAAGATTAGACCAGAATCAAAGAATCTGACTGAGAACCAAATACCGGGATGTGAAAGTTGACCTGAAAAGTGCATTGCTGTGTCTAGTTTCATTTACTTGATGATCCTTGTTTCATATTTCTGTAAAGAAGTTTGCTTCTTTGTGGTTACAAGTCAAATAATTCTTTAGGAGGCAAGAAATGATGAAGTGTCACCTGTTCTCGCCCAATTCCTTTGGTTCCATAGGCTTAAAAGTATTAATTTTAGCATATAGGCTGTAAACCCAGTTTTCCTACTATTAAACTAACAGGGCACCGCACACAAAATGCTGCAAGAGCTCCATCGGACAGGCTGCATCTATGAAAAGGAACAAAGAGTCGATGTTTCAGGCTGAAACCCTTTGCCAAGAGGGACCTGGCCTGAAACATCCCCTATTTATTCAATTCCATAGATGCTGCCTGACTGCTGAGTTCCTCCTGCATTTTGTGTGTGTGCGTTACCCCGGGTTTCCAGCACCAGCAGAATCTCTTGTGTTTAATTTTAGTTAATTGACGGATACAGCACAGTAACAGGTCCTTCCAGCCCAAGAAGACTGTGCTGCCCAATTACACCCACGGGAACAATTAATCTGACAACCCATACTTCTTTGGAATGTGAGAGGAAACAACAGCACCCGGAAGAAAGTGACGCGGCCACAGGGAGAACGTACAAGTCCCTTACAGACAGTGGTGGGGACCTTGTGTTAAAATAACAGGGGCATTCTTCCTTTACTCTTGGATTCTATCTGCCACAATTCACCATTATGGAGTCCATATGATTTTCATTTATTAATATTAATGACATGTGGATGCCTGATTTAACACGATGTTGCAGACTGCTTCAATCACTCTTTTGTATGCCATGTGCTACAAGGTTAGGATGGCTCAGAAGGTTAAAAAAAAACATGAGCTGGAGGAACTCGGCTTCTATAGAGGGAAATAGACAGTCGACGTTTTGGATCAATCTGGACTGAAGGGGTATGAAGGGAGATACCCATCTTAAAGAAATGACAAGCTCGGGCTAGAAATAACAAGAGAATTGTGGATCCAGTTAAGGAGCAGTTGACTGGCAGATGGAACCATGTGAGGAAGGGAAGGATAGAGATGGCAATGGGAGGCTAGGAGCTGAGTGCAACAAATGCAGAAGAAACTGGAGATGGGGAGGGCCTGGAAAGAAGGGTTTGTATGAGAGGGCCACAACAAATCCTGTTTTACCACAAACAACAAGAGTTTATTTTAGTGACCCCTGAAAAATATAATTGTGGCAAGCCCCCACTCAGGGTTTGGATCAATATGTTGTGTTTCTCCGCCAGCTGCTTTAAAACAGACAGTAGTAGCTATGCAATATGGAGTTTATGCAAATGTAGAGACAATGACTTTCAGGTCTAAAATCTTGACAATAAAACCCAAGTGGGTGATGTTACAGACTGCCACGGAAGATGACTTTCCTCACAGCATCACATGCACCAAAACCTCATTTTAACAGCCGCGTTTTGATATTATAACTCCACTGTGTAGACTCAGCCCGCTCCATCACGGTGATGGCCTGCCCACCATCAAGGAGACCTTCGAAAAGCAGTGTCTCAAGAAGGCAGCATCCATCATTAAGTCCTTCACCGTCCATGACGTGCCCTCTTCTCATTACGATTAGGGAGGAGGTACAGGAGTACCTCAATGTTTGAGCAGCAGCTTCGTCCCCTCTGCCATCAGATTCCTGAACCTCTATGAACCCATGAGCACTATTCCATTATTCAATTTTTGCAGTATTTACTTATTGTGTAACTTACGTTTCTTTTTCAAAAAATGTTTTGCACTGTCTTAATCTTAAAGCAACAAATTTCACAACGTATGTCAGAGTTAATAAATCCGATACTGATTCTAATTTCTAGTTTTTGTTTCTGATCGTATTTTCTAGTTGTTATAGTTTCTTGCATTCAGGTATAACTTGATGCTTTTGTATAAATGTAAAATTTGAATGAATCAAGTAGAAATATTTATTATGTTGAGCATGATTAACAAAATACAGCCAGTGTTTTGTATGCACTTTTTCAGCTCACAGGTAAGTGTGCAGACCAGCTGTCTCATTCACTCTCTGTAACTCTGCTTGTTCCCGCAGTGATTCTTTCAAGTTCCCTCTCTCTGAGCTGAAATTTCTGAAGTCTCCCTGCATCTCTAAAAGGGCAATGGGGTTCTAGTCAGTACTCTGGCTCAACAGGGCCTTTAGAAATAAGGAGAGGATGTCTTACAACACAATTGGTATGTCTGCATTTCTGGAGGTCAGCAAAGTCAGAACGATACCTTGTCACTCCCATAGAGGGAAGGTGAGCAGGTAGGGATTTTTAGATTGTTTTTGTTAAAGACGGCTGTAAGTATTCCATTGGCATATTCTGGTGGCTCTTTTCTGATGTCAACCAGTTACTCAGATAAATTTGCATTGCGCTCACATAAAGTAAATCTTGTAGGCAAATTTGCTAGGAAAAGCAAATATGAAAAATGAACATCTTCTATTATATGACTGTAAATTTTATGAACACGGATTTTTGGGGAAATAAAGTGTTGGGATTTCTGGTTGAACCCGTGGTTAGGTGGTCAATATGCTCTTGAAAATGGAAGCCAAAGTTTTCCTCAAATTCCTAGCACTGCAATACCCGTAACTTCATCACATTCATGTGTCCTCTGTTCTTTTAAATCCAGGAATGTCTTGGTCCTCTCTTTATGTTTATTTTTCTCCCTTCTTGAATAGCTAGCCACATTCATTTCTCTGCCTTATTTGTGTCTGTTCTGCAGTTAAAATAGGTAGAAATTCTCTTTTATGAATCTATGAAATGCCATGAAAACAGGTGTCGCAATTTTTTTCCCCACAAACATGCACACCCACATGTAGATATTGATCTCATTCTTGGATGATCTTCCTGCCATTTGTGCTTTATGAAGTAACATCAAAATTCTCACTTAATTAAAAGGAGTGAAACCATTGCAGACTTGTTTGTAGGGTATTCTCAGACTGCCCAAGCACTAATTAGGGAACAGTGGATGATGCATAAGGTTATGTGGAGTGTGTGCTGGAGCAGCACTGAGGGGAAAAAAATGCACCAACTATGAAAAAGAACTTCAAATGATCAAACCCATCTGTCCAAAGCTTGAAAGACTACCGCAGCCAAGGGATGATGTAATAAGTACAGGGTGCTCTCAAAGGGGCCTGCTCTGCGATTTCCAACCCGATTTTCTCTAGCTTTAGTTTATATTTTTCTCAATTACTTCAAGCTTGATCAGAATCAGGTTTATTATCACCGGGGTGTGTCAAAACATTTGTCAACTCAGCAGCAGCAGTTCAATGCAATACATAATATAGAAGGACAAAAATAAGTACATATACATATATTAAATAATTAGATTAAAAATAGTGCAAAACAGAAATAATGTTAAAAAAGTGAGGTAGTGTTCATGGGTTCAATGTCTACTCAGGAATCAGATGGCAGAGGGGAAGAAGCTGTTCCTGAAATATTGAGTATGGATCTTCAGGCTTCTGTACCTCCTTCCTAGGGGACATTGCCTCAAGATTCAGGGGAGAAGATTTAGGACGGAGATGAGGAGAAACTGATTTTCCCAGAGAATGGTGAATCTGTGGAATTCTCTGCCCAGGGAAGTAGTTGAGGCTTCTTCACTAAATATATTGAAGATACAGTTAGATAGATTTTTACATAGTAAGGGAATTAAGGGTTATGGGGAAAAGGCAGGTAGATGGAGCTGAGTTTATGGACAGATCAGCCATGATCTTATTGAATGGCAGGGTAGGCTTGATGGGCCGGATGGCCTATTCCTGCTCCTATTTCTTATGTTCTTATGTTCCTGATGGAAACAATGAGAAGAGGGCATGTCCTGGGTGATGGGGGTCCTTAATAATGGAAGCCACCCTTCTGAGGCACCGCTTCTTAAAGATGTCTTGGACACTATGGAGACTAGTACCATGATGGAGCTAATTTTACAACTTTCTGTAGCTTCTTTGGATCCTGTGCAGTAGCCCCCCCCCCCACCCTCCGTCCCCCCATACCAGACAGTGTTGCTGCTTATCAGAATGCTCTCTGCAGTACATCTATACAAGTTTTCGAGTGTTTTAGGTGACAAACCAAATCTCTTCAAATTCCGAATGAAATAGAGCCACTGTCTTGCCTTCTTTAAAACCAGCTACCTTTCTCACTGCAATAAGAATATTCTGAGCACCACACTTACTAGTGAACAGCTATATTATAAACTTTGTTAAGCTAAAGCTGGAGTCGAATAAACTTAATGTTATGTCACACTATTTTTCTGCCCTTAAAACATTCCTGCTCTAATACTGGGATTAATTATTTTCTTACCAACACTGAACATTAGCATTTCTTAGCCTTGGATTAAGAAATTCGGATGGTGTTCTGGCAAACTCTTGTGTGGCACAATTTTGCAAGATACATGATACTGTTGTGGTGGAAAAATCCAAATTATGAAAATCAGTTGAATTCGGTTTGAAACTCTGATATTTTACATGCAGTCCTGGCAACCTAACGCACTGAGATTTTTGCACACCATGAACATTGAACCTGCTGAATAATAAAAGTTAATTTTTCTCCTCAGCTGTATTGTTTCATAAAAGTCCACATGCCAATGTGTTCGTCAATGTGTTTTTAATTAGCTGATTTCTTTTAAGATTTTGAGATCATCAACTTTTTAAAAATGTTAATTCTGCAGCCAAGACTTTAGGCAATTAAATTTGACCTTGTCGTTTGCAGGAGAAGACAAATTGCACAGGAACACTAATTAAAAGTTAGAGATCTGCAAGCAGATTTGAAATAGACATATTTCCTTAATTCTAGAATGGCAAATTATGGTTAAGTCTTCGTTTGAAGTTCTGCATTAAAAGGGAAAGGGGCTGAAACTGATTGGTACTGGAAAGCAGATAGGAACCCTGAAATATGTGAGTAGTCCTGGTCTGCTTGAGATTGCACACAGAATTTGTCATGAGTAGTGTGACCAGCCACTGCTAACTGCACTGTCACTGGTCCGAGTCCATATTGATCTGCTCTAATTTTGGGAGGGACTGGAATTAACTAGAGCGAGCAAGCGATACCTCCTAAAGCTTGTACCTCCTAAAGAGATGGTTTGTGACATCAGATAACAGATCAGACCCTTTTTCCAGACAGTGGTAACTGACACTCCCCATTTCTCTTTGTGCAGCATTTAAACCACTGGGGATGAGGTAAAGTAGAGGAGGGATAACCTTTGGATAGGAGGCAACATAGGCAGATGGTCAAGCTCTAGTGTGAGGAGTTTGCAGTGAAAGTGATCATGAGGAGTAAAGTCCACAGTTGCTGAATTCAATGCAGAAAGAAGCTTCATAATCTATACAAGTATTCTGGTCATTGGTACATCTTCATTTCCCTTCTCCCAAAAATCAATGTTAGCCTTACATACTGCTAATTACAGGACATTTCCACCCGCTCATCTAATACCATTTTTCAATAAGAAGGACTCAATGCACCACAATTTCACACACTTAACACTACTCGAAGCTTTACACCCATATTTCAAAGCTAGCAGTCAGTTACTCAGTGAAGGCAGAGAAATCAGACAAACACACGGACTCACTAATAGCCTTTGTTGGTTTTGCAAGACAGTGTGACACTCTTTTCGACTGACACTAGCACTGCCATCATTAATGTGAAGAATATGAAGGTCAAATGATACTTTAACTTCATTAAGATCTTCATTCGTAGTAATACTGAGGAGTGGACCCATTCAGGCTGAGCCTCAGCACCCAAGATTCACATTACAGGGGTGGCCCATCCTATGGTAGGTTAGCATATTTCATCATGACCCAAACTCCTGCAATCTATGTAATAATGGTACTTAATTAGGAAGAAAATGTAATTGTCACTTTAGGAATAAATTAACACAGTCAGTTAAGGATCTAAGGTTCAAATTATTGCCAACTTGCATGTACAGTACAACTCTAATATTCATCTTCTCCAGATAGCCATGAAATACGGAAAAAACCATGGGAGTTGTTGAACGAAAAGACATCAACAACACCGCCCCCCCTGGCATAAAAAAAGAAACAAAACTCCACCTCCTCCCTTGTAGAAAAATGTGACCAGCTTTGGCCAGAGGGTGGTGAGCTTGTGGAATCTGTTGCCACATGCAGCTGTGGAGGCCAGGTCATTGGGTGTATTTAAGGCAGAGATTGATAGGTTCTTGATTGGACATGGCATCAAAGGCTAGGGGGAAAAGGCCAGGAAATGGAGGAAGAGAAAAAGAGGATCAGCCATGATTGAATGGCAGAGCAGACTCGATGGACCAAATGGCCTAATTCTGCTCCCATGTCTTATGGTCTTAAATCCCCAACCCCCTCACCCGCAGAAAAATAAACAGCGACAATAGCATCAAAACCCTCAATCCTCTCTCTCACGCCCAAAAAAAACTAACAGATCACCCACACAGAAAAACACCAAGAGAACATCAGACCCCAAGTCCCCAACTCCTCCCTCTCACAAAAACTAACATATTGCCCACAAGAAAGAAAACACCGAAAAGCTGAAGGAGACCAATATAAAGTACAGTCCATGAATCAACATAAATCTCAGAATATCAAAAAGACCTTCCCATCATCAAGAGAGCAGCTGCATGAACCTGGTCCTCCTCTGTGGCATTACTACAATTCAAATTATTTACCCCGCAGCCTATTCATGTGTCATTGGACGATTTAGATGAATCATCTATTTGTTTTTAGATATGGTAAATATTTCAATCCCAACAATGATCCTTGCGAAATATCTTTTGGTCAATACTTTGAAGATTAGTAGATTATACTTTGTTCTCAGTCATTCAGCCAAGTTCCTGACCTGACGAAAAACTGTCCTCAGTTCTTTCTTGACCTTCGCTCCAGGTTTCACGGAACATGGCAGAGCCACTGCAGAGTGGTCCTGTGATGTAGGTATTGATTCCACATACCAATTTAATTAGCAGCTTGGTATTCTTTGTATCACATTGTCCTTGTGGGTATATTTCCAAGTACTGGCACCATTTCTGAAAATGTCACTGAATAGTCTTTGTTATGCAATGGCTGTCTTTTGGTTTATATTGATGGCTTGAGTACAGATGGCGAGGCAGATGGCCAGATAATGAAGTTATCATAGCTGCTGCCAAGATAACAGCTTTGATGTGCACTAGTGGATGTTCGTGGTAACAAACGAGCTGAGCGCTGAGGAGTGGAATCCATTCTGGTTGCGGTATATCTGAGAATTGACGTGAACCACCCCCAAAGCACTGTCCTACAATCAGGGACTTACTGCAGATGGAGACAGCGGCTATCCTACAGAGAAGGCGTGTGCTTCATTCCACCTCTTGCTCTGAGGTAAGGAATAATGAAATGTTCGCAGTTCTCTTTGTAGAGGGATTATCTGTGACCTCCTTATCCAACGTTGGATGGTAAACTGGGAGATTTGCAATTATATCCAGCTCCACTCCAGATTGGTCTGCTACTTACCAGGCCCTTGTAGAATCAAGTTAACCAGTAATTATCCTGCTAACCCAGGAGCAGTAATGATCACTGCAAATAATGGTGGTGATAATTCCATTCCAGTTGCCCTCTTTTGTGTGTGGAAAATCCTGCTTCACAAATTTAATTATGTCTTTTTAAATTTAAAAAAGGTGACACAGAGCACAGACAAGGGCAGAGTCACAGATGTTGTCTCTGAGGACTTTAGCAAGGCCTTTGACAAAGTCTGATCCAGAAGGTGAGATCGCATGGGATCCAGGGTGAGCTAGTCAATTGGATACCAAATTGCAAACAAAACAAAATCTGCAGATGCTGGAAATCCAAGCAACACACATAAAATGTTGGAGGAACTCTGCAGGCCAGGCAGCATCTATGGAAAAAAGTACAGTCGACGTTTTGGGCTGAAACCCTTCGGCCAGCTTAGAGAAAAAAAAGCTGAAGAGTAGATTTAAAAGGAGGGGGCAGGGGAGAGATAAACACAAGGTGATAGATGAAATGCCAGAACAAGTGGGATCTCCCAGTGGCCACCATTTTAATTCCACTTCCCATTCTACTATTATTAGATTAGATTAGATTATGAGGACATGCAGTCCTCTTTTATTGTCATTTAGTAATGCATGCATTAAGAAATGATACAATATTCCTCTGGTGTGATATCACAGAAACACAGGACAGACCAGGACCTAAAAACTAACAAAAAACACATAGTTATAACATATAGTTACAACAGTGCAGCAATACCATAACTTGATGAAGAACAGGCCATGGGCACAGTAAAAAAGTTCAAAGTCTCTTGAAAGTCCCACATCTCACATAGACAGGAGAAGGAAGAGAACTCTCCCTGCCATGCCCGACCACAGTCCAACTCTGCGTCGTCCGAAAACTTCGAGCCTCCGACCAGCCCTCCGACACCGAGTACCGAGCACCATCTCTGCCGAACGCTTCGACCCCAGCCTCGGTCACCAGCAGCAGGCAAAGCCGGGGATTTTGGGGCCTTCCCTCCGGAGATTCTCAATCGCACAGTAGCAGCGGCAGCGAACCGGGCATTTCAGAAGTTTCTCCAGATGTTCCTCTGTGCTTCTCACGTCTGTCTCTATCAAATCAGAATTGTGCACGGCATCCTACTTACAAATACGATATGATTTCACTGGAGAGCTGCGTGCGCTGCGTCGCGCCACCATCTTCTCCTCCCGCCTGAGGCCACACTTAGGTTGGAGGAACACACCTTCTATTCCATTTGTGCCGCCTCCAACCTGATGGTATGACCTTTGATTTCTCAAACTTCCGGTAATGTCCTTCACCATTTCCCAAACCCTTTCCCCTCTCTCATCTTATCTCCCTGCTCACCCATTACCTCCCTCTAGTGCTCCTCCCCCCTCTTCCTTTCTGCCATGGCCTTCTGTCTTGGTGGCAGGAGTCAGAGGGTGACTATGAAGCATGTGTTTCAGATCAGAGCCCTGTGGGCAATGGTGTGCCACAGGGATCAATGTTCAGTCTCCTGTTGTCTATCACATATACAATGATTTGAATGACGTCAAAGAGCATAATGGGATCTTGATCATATGCATCAGTGGGCTGAGGAATAAATATGGAATTTTAATTTGTTCACATTGAGATGTTACATTTTGCTAAGATGAACTAGGGCAGGACTTACACGGTAAGTGTTAAAGCCCAGAGAGTTGTAAAACCAGACAGACCTAGAACTGCAGGTGCATACTACAGTTCCTTAAAAGAGTGACACAGGTAGACAGGGTGATTGTTTGTTCAGCCACTGAGAGGTAAGCAAATATAAAAACTGCAACACCAACTCCAAAATGGCAGCGTTTCCATCAATTCAGTAGTGCACACAAATTGATGTCATGATCTGCCCATTCACAATCTTCCCAGCCAGACTCTCATATAATACACCCTGTGACTCTCACCGTAAAGAGCATAATTTTGAAATTTAATTGGCAATTTTATAGATTAAAAAGGGCAACATAGAAGCAATGTCTGCAACCTTAGATTTTTTTCCAGTTTAGACTTAAAGGGGGTGATACACTCCATTGGCTTACTGGATTTATACTATTTACCTCAATAATATTAAAAATACAACTGTTGAGATCTTTATTTGATCATTTATAAGCAATATTTATAGCATTAAGAGAAACAGGTAGCATGATTGATTTCCTTCAACCTGTCAGTCAAATGAAAGAATGCCCAGCAGACCTTTCTTCTTAAAATGCCATGTTCCTCATTTATTGCCAAATAACAGGATTCTTTTCTAACTCAAGAAAACAAAATTGTTTGTCTACATGTCATTCAAGCACAAGTGTCAGGAAATATAGAGGACGTTTGACCCAGAAGCAGAGCAGTGGAGACGATTTAGCGGCGAGCAATCACTTTAAAAATAAACTGCAAAAATAACAAGCCTTGAGGGGCCGCCAAACAAGAGAAAACGGATACTTAACACGACAAGGCAATGGGGTAACTGAAGTCTAGGAGAGTCTGGCTGAGGTTGGCTGGTTTGATAAGGGGACAAAGACTGTGGATGAGGGCTTGGTTTAAATAGGCTGCAGGTGATGCGTTAGAAACAAGTGGCAGGTGAATCCCATTAGATGGGTGTAGACTGGGAGGAGCCTGCATGTTCAGGCCTGACAGGACACCACCCCCACGCCTATGGCTGCCCCCGATGGCCTAGGACAATCTGGATGGGTTTAATGGAACTCTTCAATGAGCGATGGATCAAGGATGTAACTGAACAGCATCCAAGATCTCTCCTCCAGGCTGTACCCTTCCCAGTTAATCAATCCTGTCCACGAAGACATGAATCCATCAACCGGTGAACCGTATATACTAGACCACCTTCCACCATCTTGGGTTCTAGAGGCGCAGGTCTATAGACAACAGGCCTGAGGCAGGATGCGTGGAAGGTAGATGTGATCTTGAGGTACGGTGGCAGCTGGAAATGGCAAGTGTCTGGATCGGTGTGATGGGTAATCTCGGAGGGACCAAAGAACTGGGGTGAGAGCTCGCAGGAGCAGGTCTCGGGTGGACAGCCAGGCACATTTCCCAGGCCGGAGTGATGCAGCTGGGCGCCAATGGCAGTAGGCACAGTTAACAGCTAGGATGGCCCTCTGTGCCCCTTTCAAAGTATTCCAGCAACGGCAAACCAGGGCCCTGGCAGACGGAACCTCCACCATGGCTCCTCTGCGGGGAACAATGGGGTACCAATGATGCACTTCAAAGGGTGATATACCCTGTGGCAGAGGGTGTTGTGTAGATTGTGGGAAAGCCCAGCCCAGATCAGATATTTCTTTCATGTGGAAGGGTTAGAGGCAGCGAAGCATTGCAGAAACTTCTCGACTTGCTGATTGACCCTTTCTGAATGACCGTTGGTCTGCGGATGATAGCCAGAGGAAGCGCAGAGGAGGGATCAGAAGCTTGCCAGAAGTGGGAGATGAACTGTCCTGAGGGAAAGCGTGGAGGCGAACTATGTTGGCGAACCAGGCTCGCCATCTCAGCCGCTGGCAGAAGTTTGGGGAGGGCCAGCTTGGAGAACCAGCCCACCACTGTCATGATTACCATAGCCCAATCAGAAGGCAGCAAACCCATGATGAAATCCATAGAGATGTGGGACCACAGCATCAAGGGACTAGTAGGAACTGCAGGAGCCCAGAGAGCTGCTGAATGGAGGAACAGGATTGGGCACATTGAGAGCAGGCAGCAGCGAACTGCCTTACATCTGTGAACACGGTGGGCCACCTGAACTGGCGTTGCAGAAAACCCAGGGTCCTTCAGGTGCCTGGATGGCCGGAGGGAGGTGAGGAGTAGGCCCACTGGTGTGCCTCAGAGCATGTGGCCACTGGCACGTGCATGTCTGGTGTGTCAAGTGGAATGGGCTTGCGCTGTAGTGCCTTGTGAATCCTGGTTCTCAGGATCCCGGGTGAATGTGGTGACGATGATGGGCTGAGGGTCTATTTCCATTTCAGCTGGGTCAAACTGTCGTGGTAGGGTATCCACCTCAGCGTTTTTGAAGCAGGGTTGGTGGGATACAGTGAAGCTGAATTACTCAAAGAAGAGGGCCCAACAAGCTTCATGTGGGTTAAGCTGGCAGGTCCACTGGCTTTGGTGATATTATACTTTACTTTATTATACTTCATACTTTATTGTCGCCAAACAATTGATACTAGAACATACAATCATCACAGCAGTAGTTGATTCTGCGCTTCCCGCTCCCTGGATTACAAATCGATAGTAAATATTAAAAATTTAAATTATAAATCAATAATTGAAAATAGAAAAATGGAAAGTAAGGTAGTGCAAAAAAACCCAGAGAGGCAGGTCCGGATATTTGGAGGGTACGGCCTAGATCCGGGTCAGGATCCGTTCAGCAGTCTTATCACAGTTGGAAAGAAGCTGTTCCCAAATCTGGCCGTACGAGTTTTCAAGTTCCTGAGCCTTCTCCCGGAGGGAAGAGGAACAAAAAGTGTGTTGGCTGGGTGGGTCGTGTCCAGGAAATCAGGAAGGGCACAGTGTTCCTCATCAGCCAATGTCTCCGTTCTGTCAAGGCCCATTTAATGGTGAGTGGCTTCCTGACTCCTACTCCATAATCGTGCCGTGTAGAGATGAACTTGCGTGGGAAGGCACAAGGGTGCATCATCCCGTCCTGTCCTCACTGGGAGAGGATAGTCTGGCACTCACATCAGATGCATCCACCTCCATCACAAAAAGCCCAGAGGGGTTTGGATGGCAGAGTAGGGGAAGTGTCCCGAGCTCCTGGAAAGCATAGCCTGCGTCAATAGACCGGGTTATCCGTGAGGTAGCTGATTTGGTGATGGAGGTGAGAGGAGGGGTGGCTTGGCAGTAGCTCCTGATGAAACACTGGTAGAAGTTGGAGAAGCCCAAGAAACACTGTAGCTGTTTGAGGGGGTGTAGTCGGGGCCATTCAATGATGGCACACGCTTTCTCAGGGTCCATGGTCATGCACTGGTGTGAAAGGATGTATCCCAGGAAGGAAATAACTGGGGTGTGGAACTGGCATTCTTCTAACTTTCAGAAAAGTTGGTTTTCGAGGAGTCGTTGAAGGTCTGAATGGACGTGACAGACATGGTCTTGGGGGTCTTGGAAAAGATGAGGATGTCATTGAGGCAGGCAAACATTTACCCGTGCAGCTTATCTCAGAGAATCTCGTGAATGAAGGCTTGAGCTGTTGGCAAGTCCAAAAGGCATGGTGGCCAGTGGGTGTTATGAATGCCATCCTCTACTCATCTCCTGGCAGATGCAGATCAGGTTGTAAGCACTTTGTAGATCCAGTTTGGTGAAAATCTAAGCCCCACAGAATGTTTTGAATATACTGTCTACCAAGGGGAGAGGGCAGTGGTTCTCAATGGTGATTTTGTTGAGTCCACAATAAACAGCGCAGAGAGAAAGACCTCCATCTTTCTTTCTGACAAAAGAGAATCCTAAGCAGGGTGGGGACTGGGATGGTCGAATGAAGCCATGCTGTAGCACTTCAGCGATGTGGTCATTCATGGCTTAGGTCTCAGGAGGGGAGAGGAAGAACAGACGGCCTGGAGGGGGGGGTGCAGATTGTGGCCTGGAGGAGGTTGATCGTGCAGTTGAGGTGGCAGTGTGCTGGCTTCACTGTTACTGAAGGTGATGGTGAAAGTGTGGCATTCCCACGGGAGTTTGAAGTTATGGGGTGAAGTCACCTGAAGTTGCAGGCAGATAGTCCAGCAGGTGGGTCCCCAGCTTAGCAGTAAACTGGATGACCAGGCCAAGTGAGGGTCGTGAGTGGAGAGCCAGGGGTAACCCGAGATGAGAGGAGTGTTGAGTGAGTCGATCGGGAGGAAACTGAATGGGCTCGCGGTGCTCTCCAATGCTCACGTGTACAGGATGTGTATGCACTCTGACCATCCCAAACTCCAAGGGACATCCGTCAACGGCTGTGATGCAGAAGGGGTGCAAGATAGGCTTGGTAGAGTGACCAAGCTGCAGACATAGCATCCAGTTCAGACAGTTGCCTGCAGTGCTGGAATCCACCAGAGCATCCTCTGCATGTAGAGCCATTGGGTTGTGGAGGGCAGAGAGGGAGGATTAGTCAGGCTATAGTACTGGAATGAAAGGACGGGCAGATAGAAGACCCCTTGGCTCTATCTGGTGGTGCCATCTTCCCAGATGCAGTGGGCATTTGATGGGTGGGTGATCGGCTGGTCTGCAATAAATGCACAAGTTGTTTCTCCACCAATGCTCACGCTCGGGGTGTGGTGGGGGTTGGTGGTTAAAAGAGCTCTCCCTAACTTGCATGGGTTCTAGGGATGTTGCTGACGAGGGTCCCCCAGCCTGAAATATTTCTGGGAATGGAACTGGGTTACTGGCTGATGACCTGGAGGGTTGTTCCACGAGGCCCTTGTCAACATGGAGGGCCAGAGTGATGATACTTTCGAGGTTGGTGGGCATCTCACGTACAGACTGCTCAATCTTTCAAACAGTCTGAGAGGCTGTGAAGGTAACGGGCTAGCAGTGCTTTCACATTCCAGTCACGCTCTGCCTGAGGGCCCTGAATTCCGCGGTGTAATCCGACACCAAGCATAAGCCTTGACGCAGGTAAGTGGCCGATCCGCCATCTCCCTTCCGCTTCCTGAAGAGTTGAAAACCTGGAGCATCTCAGCAATGAATTCCTCATTTATTGCAGATGGTGCTTTTACCTGTCCCAGTTAGTAGAGGCCCATGTCAGAGCTCGCCCAGTCAAGAGAAAGATGACAAAAGCAGTCTTGGCTTGGTCCATAGAACACAGGGATGGCTGCAGATCAAAGTGCAAGATGCACCGGGACAGGAAGTTGCAGCAGTGGGTTGGGGATCCAGTGAAACATTCAGACACCAGAATCTGAGGCTGTGAGGGAGGAGGCTGTCTGGCCCGGGGTTGCTGAGACAGAAGGTTGGTTGAGTGTTGTGAGGAGATGGTCAATGGGTTCCTGCTGCTTCTGGATTGGGTAAGGCAGGCAACTTCCTTTGGGCAAGCAAACTCTGTTGGGTCAATCTATGGTTCACCCATCTATCAGGAAATGTAGAGCAGGCTTGAGCCAAACGCAAAGCTGCAGAGACAATTTAGCAGTGAGCGATCACCTTAGTAATTAACGGCAAAATATCAAGCAACAAGTTGGCACAAAACAAGAGAGAATGGATAATAAGCACAACAAGGTAACCGACGGCTGGAGCATCTGGTTGAGGCTGGCTGGTCTGATGAGCAAACAAGGATGGGATGAGAGCTGAGTTTAAACAGGCTGCAGATGATGTGTTAGAAACCAGTAGCAGGTGACTCCTATTAGCTGCGTGGAGACTGGGAGGAGCCTGCATGTGCAGGCCTGACAATAAGGAAATTAAGAAAACCCTCAGAATATTGCTAAAAACACAAGACTGAAGAGTGTCAGCTTTTATGAAGTGTGAACGAGTAGTAAATGCAATAAAACGCAAAATCATTAACAAACAAATGGAACTGCTGGGTCTAAAACTTTTTCACTCAGTGTCATTGGTGAAAAGATTTCCAATAACACGTCAGTTTAAAAAACTTATAAATGGAGACTCGTGCAATTAAACATACAAAATCCCCTTTCCAATTATGTTAACTACCAGTAAATTAACATTAATAATAATCTCAGTTTAAAGAATCTCTTGCCACAAAACCATGGGCGTATTGGATGCATGCAAAGCAAGCTAAATGTGACTAAGTTTCCCATATCTTCCCACAGAAAACAGAAGATACAAACAAAACAAAATAATTATGGAAAGGAATAATTATAAACTTATAGCCTTGGATACCAGTGATAATTATAATTCTCAGAGTTCATAAAGATATTTATTTCCTATTACTTTCTGTAGTAATTATCCTTCACATAACTCATCATTCTAAACTAGTTCAGGTGCTATTTAAGTAATTATATTTCTGGCATCTGGTTTTATATTGCATCTTGTTATTAGGATCTCTGTAATGACTGACTGCAATAAATTTGAAATATTCCCCACTGGCATTCTTTTTCTTCTGCAAGTGGGAATTCACTGTTTCTGTCACCCAATTGCTCTTCAACCTCTCTGCTACTTTTCTTTCTCATTTGGTTAAAAGAACTGCATGTTGGATTCAAACCAAGAACAATCAATTTTGCTTTGGATTTTATACAATAAAATTTTCATGATTTTCTGTGAAAAAAAGTTGATATAAAGCAGGCACATAGACAAGAAAATGGAAGCAGCAGGCAGTCATCTGGTCCTTCAAGCCTGTCGTCATTCAGTTTGATCATTGCTGATCTACCCCAGGCCTCAACTGCTTCTACGTGCAATTCTACATTGCCCTTATCCTTCCAGTCTTTCAAAAAATCTATCTGTTTTCACTTTAAATAAGCTATCTTCCATAGCTATCCTTGGAAATTCTCTACAAAAAATGACTACGTATTTTGTTTTTGAATGACCAGCCCATATCATCAAACTATATCCTCTTGTTCCTGAGTCTTCCACTAGTGAAAACATCTTGATGTCAACCCTTTCATGATCCCTTGGGATCCTGTGTGGTTCAATAAGACCCCCCCTCCCTTCTCATTCTTCTAAACTCCAAAGAATACAGAACAATACAGCATAGAATGATTCATGCCAATCAGGTTCTGATGCTGATGAAAATGAGCATGTGATACTGGCATACTTTTGCAATATTTCATTTTGCAACTTTTAATAGTTTTCATGCCTTGCACTGTTCTGCTGCCACAAAACAACAAATTCATGACAAGTGTTTAATTTTTTAATTTAAAGATATGGTAACAGGCCATACTGGCCCAACGAGCCCACACCTCCTAATTGCTGCCATGTGACCAATGAACTTACTAACCTCTACATCTGTGGAAAGTGGGTGGAAACCAGATCATCTGGGAGGAAACCCACATAGTCACAGGGAGAACATACAAACCCCTTACAGACAATGGTGGGGATTGAACTGGGGTTGCTGGTATTATAAAGCATTGTGCTAACCAATGGGTTACCATGCTGCCCTAAATGTTAGTGACAACAAACCTGATTCCGATTCCGATTCTTCCAACACTGGACTTAGAAGAGTTACCTGTGGTTTAAGTATTGCATGAACAAGGAATAACTAATCATTGCTAAAATGACTACACTTTATCTTCTTCATGACTTTTTTTCTCTTAATTGTGAACTTAGACTGCAGTAGGTTGCCATTTTATAATATCTTCGAAGAATATGTTACCAGGTTATTTCTCATAATTAGATACATAGAAGTTACAGACTTTAATAGTTCACCTGTCACCAGTACTTGTCTGGATTGTGATTTCTCGTGTTTCAGAGGTACTGATGATCCCTGTTATTATTAATATTCCTGATGTGCAGAAGAGATTCATCAGAGGTGGTGGCCTGGTGATATACAAACATAAAAAAAAAAGCTCTGAGAGTCTTCAATGTTGACTCTAAACCCAGAAGGACCCCAAAGTGAACCACTTGATCTTCAGCTTAAAGGAATCTCAAATGGTCTTGTTGTGGTTTGGCATGCTGTAAGTTAAGCAATTGATTAGATGTGCCAAGTTAGCATGACCTGGATGGAGAGGAGTTAAATTTAACTTTACCACCCAGCAAGAAAAAAGGAAGCAACAAACTGATTTACAACTTGATTGTTTTTCCATTGAATCCTAACTCAAGGCTATGCTCTTCATTGCAAAGGCCAGTTAATACTCTAGACCAGGGGTTCAACAGACCCCTGATTAATAGTATTGGTCCATGGCGTAAAAAAGTTAGGAATCCCTAACGGAAATTCTGACAGGGCACGAAAACACAGCTGGAGTTTTGCACAGGAATGTTGCAAACTATTTCTGTCCAAATGGTTTGATGAGCAGTAATGATGCATGGAGAGTCATCAAGATGTGATGACTAAACCACTGGATTTCCTGCCACCATTGAACATTCAGCCCCATTCAGAAAGCAATTCCATGCACAGAGAAAGTGATGAATGTACTGAAGCTAGTAAGTGCCTCCCTCCTAGCGAATGCATGTCCACTGTGGTGGACGTTCATCACAGTTGCTTGCAAGGATCCAGTGGTACAAAGGGTTATTATTTTTACAATCTTCAATCCTGTGGGAGGAAGTATCATTGTGGTAGAAGCTGTTTGTCGGCCCACAGGAGAGGATATAAACCTCCCCATAGGGAAGCAGCAATAATGAAGACGTGCCAAGTGCTACAAGTAACCGACAGGTGTCAAGATAATACACTGAGTTTGGTCCTCCAAGCTTGACTTACTCTTACAAACTTGCCTTCCACTTATAAATCATGACAAATTCAGGGAACTTCTCAAATACTCATCACTTTACTTGCCATCACTTAATTTGCAACCACATTTCACATACTGGAAGAAATCAGACATTAAATAGTGCAGTCAAAGCAAAGGAAACAGCATCCTGTTGACATGAAGATAATTCCATGTATGATTTTCCTATCAGTTCCAGCTTGGCAAGATAGAGTAAGTGGCTATTTGAGACATTTCCAGTGGTTTTCAGTCAGAGATCAGGTTAGTTGCTACTGAAGTTTTACTTTAAAAATTCAGATGGGAACAGGAATGGGTAAAAAGTAGTGCCTTGCCTTAGTGAGGAAACAGTTGAATACAATAGATTTCCTGTCCATTACTGGATAGATAACACTGGAAAGGTCAAAGAGCATCCTCAAGTAGATGTCTAAAAGAGGAGGAAATTTGGAGGAGGATATTGTAGTCAATTGTGTCTAAGTTTATAAGGGAGTCACAGGGAAAGAACACCTTTCATTCACCCCTACTTGAGGATGAAAGTTGTGCCTTTGATGAGGTTTGTTCCTGTGTAAGGATATGGCAAAAGGTTAACTCCAGTGCTTCATTTGCAGAAAGACAGACAGACCTATAACAACACTCTTCAAAGGAGAAGTGAAGAATGGAGATGAGGCAGTATTTTGGAATAATGAAAGCGTTTAGAGACAGTGAAAGCAGATTTGCAAGGGAAGAACATAATACCAAATTGTTATCATCTAATATAAAGGCCAAGAGGTAGTTTTTAAGTGAATCAGCAGGAATAGATGCAAGGGAGTAATAAGTGGCTCTTGTATATATGGTAAGTTTACAGAAGACAAAAGAACTGAAGGGAGTTAAAGAGATAAGTGTAAAGGCAGAGGATAATGTGGGATAAGAATTACTTGATGAGCAAGAAAGGGTGCAGAGGATGTGAGATAGATGTTTCCAAAATAATATTTTATCACTCTATGAGCTGGTGCATGTTAGAGTGGTGGTAGTGAACAAGATAGTGGCAGTGTTGGACATAGTGGTAGTAAATGGAAGAAAAGTTTACACTGCACACAGCACATTTTCCTACCATTCACAGGATCTTTAAAAAGTAGGAAGTGCATTTGCTTGAGGGTAGTTGTGTGGCGGGTTCAATTGTTTTTTTCTCAATTTTTCCCATTTTCAACTCAGAAAACAACCGGTCAATTCCATTAATTATTTTAATCTACATGTGAAAGCGAAACATTTAGCACCATACGCTTTGATAGTGACAGTCTGTCCAATAATGTTGCAGATTGGGTTAAAAAAAAAGACAGGTGAATTTTATGCCAACAACATTTTACGCAATCAATCCTCGGAGGAGAAATTGCAAATTGACAGCGCACTGAGTGTCCTACCTGTAGTACTGCAGTTCCGATTCCAGTTGTACGATGTTCCTCTGTAAGAGAGGAACTTGTTTAGCTCTACTTTCCAGTTCTTTCACCTTTTCCAGGCTTCCCAGCAATGCGTGGCGCGCTTCTTCCACCCTCTTCCTCATCTGCTGTTGCTCCTTCTTCAGGCAGTCGTTGCACTCCTCCAGTTTCAGCAGAGCGCCCTGCGATCTGCTCAGCTCCCTCTCCATCTCCCGGTTGAACCTGATCGCCTCCTCGATCTGCCCGTCCCTGGAGATGCGGATCAGCTCGATTTCCTTCAAGACGCTCTGCAGTCCGTTCTTGGGACTGCCGTGGCCACGGAGATACCGGCAAGTGGCCGACCTGGTCCAGGCTAGGAAGCAGTTCTGCGACTCGTGGTTGGCGTGACTCTTCCACAGTCCCACTTGGAGCGCCAGGGATCGGGCATCGCTGCTCTGCAAGGCGGCTCTCATGTCCTCCACAAGCTCCCTCAGGCTTTCGTTCTCCTGCTCCAGCTTTGCGATCTTGTCCTCAGCTGCTTCCAGGGCTACTATGTCCTCGTAGCACTCCTTGGTGCAAGCACCGTGCCGCTCCCAGGACGGGCCACCTCGCTGCCTGTCTAGCGAGGATGCTCGGTTGCGTTTCTCTTTCCTGGGAGATCCCGAGGACGCCGTGCCTGTTGCTTTCTTCCTCCGTCGCAGAGGGCTCCTTAGGCGGATCTGCGTCTCGATGTGCTCGCTGTCCTTCCCGACTAGCAGCCGCCCCGTCTCGTACTGGCAGCCGGCTTTCGTGCTGAAGTGACCGCACAACTTGGCGTGGAACTGCCTGAAGTTCAGCTCCTTCGGCACCTGCTCCAGGATCCCCGCGCACTCTTCGGCTTCCGTGTGGTTATCCAACCCCAGGATCTCGCACAGGGTTTGGAAATCCTCTCCCGGGATCTTGCCCTCTCCTTCGTAATCCAAGTGATGGAAGATTTCCTGCAGGTACTGGTCCAGCCCCGTGGCCAGCACAATGATCTCGTTTTCCACCCCTCGGTCTAGTCCGTAGTGGTAAGCCAAGGCGCTGACTATCCACTGAGTCCGGCGAGCCGGGCACCTGTAAGGATCGCAAGTATCTGATCGATCCATCTCTTCGGAGGGAGCAATGCCTTTAAATGGGGTCAGCACTGAGAATCGGGGCCTGATTGCACTTTAAAGGCGCGGATCCGGCTTTTCCACCGGGCATAATGTTTTAGCAGCGGATCGGAGGACTGACATCGAAACCTGGCCGAGTTTGCCACTTTGCCCAGATTAAGCGCGCCTTGCCTGATGCTGCGAGTTTCGGCAGTTCTCTGCCGCAGTTGGAAGTGATCATCCGAAATCAAAGTCCACGCGTCCGTGACGCTACTGGGGGAGGGAGCAAATCAGGGAGCGCCGGACTGGAAACTTTACCGATCTTTTCAAAGTATGTCCTTTAAGAGAGACTCGATATTTTCCATTTTTGAAAACCTAGATGTTTGAGGATACCTTTCTTTTGAAACTATGCTTGTACTCACAAGACGCTTCTGTAGAAGCAGAAAATTACTTCTGCTACAGCTGCAGACTGCATGTTTTATTAATAAATGCAAATATAATCAGAGGGGTTCGGGGAGGTCTGGATCAAGCCCTTGTCTTTTTTTTTACCAGCTTCTCAGAAGAGGCTTTCGAAGCGTAGCAGAATTTCACAGAATCTTTGCAATAAAAATATTTTAGACATACTGCAGGTATTGGCAATTTGTAAAAATTAAAAACAACGAACTCTACATGTCAGGCAGCATCTGGAGGAGAAACCAAGTGAAAGTGTGCTCAGCCCCCTGCTCTGCCGGCTTTACACCAATGACTGTGTGGCTAAGCACGGCTCCAATGCCATTTTTAAGGTTGCTGATGACATCACTGTCCTAGACAGAATCAAAGGTGAAGATGAATCATCTTATAGGAGGGCGATTGAAAATTTGGCTGAATGGTGCCATGCCAACAACCCCTTGCTCACTGTCAGCAAGACCAAGGAGCTGATTATTGACTTCAGGAGAAGGAAGCCAGCAGTCCATGAGCCAGTCCTCATCAGAGGATCAGAGGTGGACAGGGTCAGCATCTTTAAATTCCTCAGTATTATTATTTCGGAGAACCTGAACTGGGCCCAGCAGGTAAGTGCAATTAACAGCGCCTCCACTTTCTTAGGAGTTTGTGCAGATTCGGCATGATATCTGAAATTCTGACAAACTTCGATAGATGTGTAGTGGAATGTACATTGACTGGCTGCATCACAGCCTGGTATGGAAATGCCAAAACTACAAAAAAGTAGTGGGTAGGGCCCCATCCATCATGGGTAAAGCCCTCCCCACCATGGAGCACATCTACATGAAACATTGTTATAGGAAAGCAGGGACACGCACCAGACAGGACGTGCTCGCTTCTCACCAGTGTCTTCAGGAGACTCTGTATTCACACCACCAGAGATTCAGGAACAGTTATTACCCCGCAATCATCAGACTCTTGAACCAAAGGGATTAACTTCACTTTCCCCATCATTGAAATATTCCCACAATCTATGGACTCATTTTCAAGGGCTCTTCATCTCACGTTCTCGATATTTATTGTTTATTTATTATTATTATTATTTCTTTCTTTTTGTATATGCACAGTTTGTTGCCTTTTGCACATTGATCTGTTTGCATGATTTAAGTTAATGTTTCAGGTTTGCTAAAACGTCATCCATCTGAAACCACAGAATTTCCCTGACTTGCCAAATATCTCGAGCGTTTTATTCTTTCACTTCAAATAGTTTTTGTGCAGGTAGGTAGTTGGCATATCAAGGAAAGAACCAGAAATGATTAAAAGTTATCAACAATAAACCCATTACAAGATCCATTCCAAGATATAGTGTAAACTTTGTCTTAACTCTGAACCCAATGACCCGTTTGTTATATCCTGCTTTGTGACTATTGTTTAGTGGCATTCATATCGACTGTGATGAAGTGCTTTGAAAGGCTAGTCATATCTAGATTCAACTCCTGCCTAAGCAAGGATTTGGACCCACTGCAATTTGCTTATCACCACAGTAGGTCTACAATGGAAGCTACCTCAATGGCTCTTCACCTGGCCTTGGATCACCCGGACTGACTGTTGATTACAGCTCAATGTTCAACACAATCATAAACTCAGTTCTAATCGACAAGCTTTTACAAGTGGTAACCTGCTGCGTGTGGTGTTCATTTTGATGAAAATGAATTAAAAGGTAGTTTATATTGAATCAATTGAGTCAATTTGTGTTGGGTCCCGGCATTTATGAGCTGTCCTTACAATATAATTAATATGGCCAATAAGCACAACATCTGTTTCTTGTACTGTGTGTAAGGGGGTTCACTGTAATGCTAACTATGCTAACTATCTGCTCAGGCTTATAAAATGGCTTCCCTGTAATGCTAACTGCTGAGGTAATGGGTTTTCCTGTAGCTGCGATGTTTGGGTTATAATTGCAGATAACGGGGAACTAAACAATGGGGGAACATGTTATTCTATCTTGTATATCTCGTTCGTGGTCTTTTCGTCGAGGAGAGATGAAGAGGAAGGACGCGCTCGGAGCGCTCTGGTACACCACCGGGGTGGTCCCAGCCAAGGATCGTCAGAGTTCGGAGGAGATCGATTGCTGGAAAGGAAACTTGGTTCCATGAACTCCAATGAATTTATTTGTGCACAGACTGTTTAAAACCAAATATAAGTGGAGTCTTTATCTTTTATATTTTGTTTCTCTACTAACCACAGTCACAGTAAGATTTATGAAGTATAATTATTTAATTGCTTGTTGTGTACTGTCTGATTTTTGCATCGTGGGTCTGTACTGGGGTACATTACACAGCATCCACACAAACTTGATTATGCAGTTTGGCAGGGCTGAAGACCACTTCCTCTAGACCAACACGAGCTGAGTGAGCCTGAAACTTACATTTGGGGGCTCGTCCGGGATTTGAACCCAGGACCTCTCGCATGAACAGTTGCCACTTCCTCAGAGCTCAATTCAGGCAACTGTTTGGTCTTCAGAGCAGTCAGATTACAGCAAACAGTGGGCAGAGCATCATCAGAAACCCCCAATTGATCCACTGCTCGATCCGGCCTCAACTTGTCCTTGGCCTTCACGGCAATCACAAACTGACACATGGCCTTCACCCCAGGGGCAAGAACGCTCTCCCACTCCTCGTCCTTGTCTAATCCCTCATGCATCTCTACGGGGCCAAGTTTGAGGTGAGGACGGACAACAATCCTCTCACTTATATCCTGACCTTGGCGAAACTGGACGCCACAGGCCATCGGTGGTTGGTAGCGTTGTCACAGGAGGTAGTACGAGATGTGAAGGTTAACCAGCCCTCGGCTTCCTTTGCTGAGTATCTGGACACCTTGGAAAGCGCGTTTGGGTTGACTGGGAGTTCCTGGGAGCTTCTAGGGGAATTTCAAAACACGCGTCAGGAGCAGGGTGAGAAGCTCTCGGCGTACCTTTTCCAGCTAGAGAGACGGCTCAACGGGCTGTGGCGCCGGGGCGGAGGGGGAGTTGGATCAGTTAAGGATGGAGCAGGTAACTAGGGGCACCCAGGCTGAGGACAAGATTGCTTGGAGTCTCCGGCAGTCCTATAAAACGTGCCCCCTCCATTGTCCGTTCAGCTGATCAGGGATGTGCGGGAGCATTGGGCCCGCAGGAGGATTCTGGCAACAGGGTGCAATCCTCATTTGTAGCCCCTTGTGGTGAAGGGATCGGAGCCAGCTCCACCTAGTCATTGGCACTATTTGGTACATGGTTAAAAAGGGGGATATGGCTCAGGCGGAGAAGACGAAACACGTTTCGGTGCCTTCACTACTGAAAGAATGGCCTCAGTTGAAGTTGAAGAACCAAATCTTATACCGGGTCACGTCACCCCCGGACCGACCTGGGCATCGCCAGCTGTTCCTGCCTGAGAAGTATCAGAAAATTGCGTTCAATTCACTTCATGATGATTCTGGACATCTGGGAGTGGAAAAGACCTATTGCTCAAAGGCCGATTGCTGTATGTGCTACACACTGATGCCAGCCGAGAGGGGCTAGGTGGCGTCCTGTATCAGGATCAAGGCACGGGGTTGCAGATGTCCTACCTCTCCCAGAAGTTCTGGGAGTCTCCCGCATATTGATAGCGGCTCCCTGACGCCCGCAAATTATATAGAATATCCCGGAAATTGATTTTTTTGAGGGGGGAGCATCCTGATTGGTCTCTCTTTGTGCTAAGTAGACCTAACAGTTTTCTCTGTGGGCAGGCTTTACAGTCGACCTCTCTCTCTTTCATTGTCCATTAGTTCAGTTCAGTGTCCTGCAGTGCCATGACAGAGCACTTAGCCATTAACAATGAGACTGCCAACAAAATACTCAACAAGGAATATATATGTATGTGTGTGTGTAAATAGTTTCAATATGTGATCAAATAAATTGCTGTGTTCTTTCATAATCAAATGTCCCGTATACATACACCCTTGGAGGTTGACGGGGGGTGGGGGGCGGTGGTGGTGCTACCTCCCTGAAATGAGTTTTTGCAGGGTGGGATTCTGGGGTTGAGGTCGGTGGCCTTTGTCAGCCGGAGTCTGTGACCCTCTGAGAGAAACTATCCCACTCACAAGTTGGAATTCCTGGCGTTGAAATGGGTGGTGGTGGATAGGCTGAGTGAGCAGCAGACAATGCAGAAATCCACGAGCTGTAATATATCCCTGCCTTCGGAAATTGAGCAGAGCCTGGGGTCCGTGGCCTGGGAGACCGAGAAAGATCAGATAAAGACTGAAATTGAGAAGCTGCATCAGGAGTTACTGACCTTGATGGACATGGACCACTCTGATAGTTTGACTGGATCTCCAGGCAGCCCTCTCGCACCTGAAAGGTTTGGTCCAGATTGTAGACCAGCTGGTACCGGTTCACCCAGAAGATGACCCTATTGGATGCTGTGTGAGCGCCCTCTTAAATTACTGTTATTATGGATGCAGCTGAGTTCGAGCGCTGGTGTGCAGCTGTAGGTCTGCCACTGAGTAATGCGTGGGGGTTGAGTGGGGTAGAGGTTGGTACCCCGAATGATGTGTTACCTCGATTTTTGAGTATGATTGAAGTTGATGGCAAAGTTGAAATCGTATCGCGAAGTTATGATGAAGAGACGAGATCAGACCTGGTGTTGGTGCAGGCGAGCACTGAACCGACAGCTGCAGAACCGACTGCGGGAGCTGAGTTGCCAGCAGCTAGGGTCGGCCGCCAAGCAGAATCGGGGAAATAATAGGAGGTATGATCAGAAAGTGAAGTTCGCCCAACTACTACCGGGAGACTAGCCCCTCATACGGAATTTGGGACGACCCAGACAGCACAAGTTGTATGACCGCTGGGCGGCCACACCCCATGTGGTGGAGAGTCAGGTGCCAAACCTACCTGTTTTCCGGGTGAGACCAGAGGAGGGGAAGGGGCCTGTTGAGATTCTTCTTCGGAACCAGCTGTTACACCTGGGGCAGGAGGTGCAGGTAGACCGAGAGCGCGACTTGGAGCCTACACCGAGTACGAGGACTCTGTGGAACCGCAGGGTGACGGAAGAGCCCACCGCGGAGGAGATTGGGCCAGGCCCAGCCCCGGAGAGGGATACTGATTCAGATGTGTGGTATGTGCTGCCGTTCGCTAACTCCTCCGTGATGGAGGAAGAGACTCCTGGCCCTTCTCCCACTGAGTCAGGTGAGGCGAGGGGGGCTATTGGTGGGCAGCCTGCGGTACAGCAGGACTCTGAAGGAGAGGAGGTGGGGCCCGAACATGGGACAGGGAGCTCCGTCTTGCCGAGGGACTTGAGTGACAGATCGTGGGAGATTTCGCTCGGCAGGCCCAAAGAGTCTTCAGTTTGTCCAGTAGTGCCTGAGCCGGAAGAGTCACAACAAGGGGTACAGAGGTCTCAGAGAATTAGGAACCCCCCTGGATAGGTTGGCCTATGTAGCGCCTGGGAAGGAGGGTGTGATCTCTATTGTTTTGGGGAGTTATGTCACTGCTTTCTGCACCTGGATTGGGCTCTGTGTTTTGCAGGAAGGGTTGGCGAATTATCTTAATGTCATGAGGCCATGACTAAATTTGGTCGGGGGAGGAGAGTGTAAGGGGGTTCTCTGTAATGCTAACTATGCTAACTGCTCAGGCTTCTCTGTAATGCTAACTGCTGAGGTAATGGGTTTTCCTGTAGCTGCAACGTTTGGGTTATAACTACAGATAACAGGGAACTAACCAATAGGGGGGACATGTTATTCTATCTTGTACGTCTGGGAATCGAGCTTGTTCGCGGTCTTTTCGTCGAGGAGAGGAGAAGAGGAAGGGCGTGCTTGGAGCGCTCTGGTAGACCACCGGGGTGGTCCCAGCCGAGGGTCGTCGGAGTTCGGAGGAGATCGATTGGTAGAAAGGAGACCTGCTTCTGTGAGCTCCAATGAATTTATTTGTGCACAGACTGTTTAAAACCAAGTACAAGTGGCGCCTTTTTCTTTTATATTTTATTTCTTTACTAACCACATAGTCACAGTAAGATTTATAAAGTGTAATTATTTAATCGCTTATTGTGTACTGTCTGATTTTTGCATCGTGGGTCTGTACTGGGGTACATTACACAGTATCCACACAAACTTGATTACGCAGTTTGGTGGGGCTGAAGGCTGTTTCCCCGAGACCAACACGAGCTGAGCGAGCCTGAGGCTTACATGTGGATTCTGGTTAATTGGGTAACTTCGGAACTAGTATATTTTGGCCCAATTAGCCAAAGTTTCATGGAAATAGTTTAAAAGGTATACAAAGGACAAACTGAGCAACAAGTTTTGTATTTAAATAAAATGCAGAACAAATTAGAGCACAACCAATAGTACTACAGTAGTATAAAATTGTGTATTAGTTCCTAATAGTTATCGACAAAGGAGTTCATCCAGTGTATGCAATGATCAAAATCAGCACAGACACCTGGAACAAATAATGGACTGCCTTCGTACAATGCTATCGACGATTGCATCCTCCAAACCTTCATTTTCATTGTGACATACAAAATGATTGTTGATACCTTCAAATTCCTTGTAGTTCCTAACTTGTTGAAGTAGTGAAATGGTTTCATTATCACTTACAGCTGCCTCTGGAATCTCCAAGCCTGAATGCTTGAAACTGCAGTGAGCAAAGGAGTTTGGAATTATCTTACTGCTTAACTCTCACCAACTAGCAATGATAAAATTCACTGCTTTTTGGAAAACAAACATATGCAATTGACACTAGTTGAAAACTGTTTGTTCGAATCATGGTATAGCATCTAACAGTCACGCAGGTGCATGTGACTGATCTGCCCTCACCTCATCCTCCCACTGCCGCACTAGGGATGGGGGTTCCTCTTGCCCTCGCGTACCACTCCACTAGCCTCCACATACAGCACATAATTCTCCATAGCAGACATCCCACCTCTCCCGGAAGTTTCGGGGGTCTCCTGCATATTGATAGTGGCTCCCTGACACCCGGAAATAATATACAATATCCTGGAAATAGATTTTTTTGAGAGGGAGAGGAAGAGGGAGAGCGAGCATCCATTATTGGTCTCTCTTCATGCTAAGAGTGGTCCCCAACCACCAGGCCGTGAGGAAACGATATGAGTCAGCTGCACCTTTCCTCATTCCCTGTCATGCACTGTTGAATTAATGCATGAGAGGTCATCAGTGACCCAAGACGTGCAAAGGAATGGGTCCGTGACCCATTTGTGAATGTCCCCGGTGAATCATCCATGTCAGCGCGGGATAAAGATCAACTCCTCGAGCTTGCAAATGACGACAGGCTGAAAAGTATGTTTGACATAACATCTCTGCCGGCATTCCGGATCAAAGTCAAGGCTGAATATCTCGAGATAGCTACGAAAGCACTGAAAATGTTGCTTCCATTTCCAATATATTTCTGCGAAGCGGAGTTTTCTGCAATGAATGCAACGAAAACTAAATTGCAGAATAGACTGGACATAAGGAAGTATCACTGTCTCCCATCACCCCTCGATAGGACCGTGTTGTTGCAGGAAAACAAGCCCAGGGCTCCCACTGATTCAGCAATATTGGTGTGTTGCAATGATTTTATATGTTCACATGAGGAAAATATGCGCTGTGTGTTTAATATCCAAACGTTACTTAAAATGTTATGATGCTATTGACTTATAAGTGACTTATAATTCAGTGGTTCCAAACCTCCAGGCCGCGAAGAATACAGCGGTGGCCGGAACGCACCCAGCATATCTTTAAGAAAAAAGCTGAAATAAACAAGCTAATTAATTAGGTGCGTAATTGCCGATTGTATCGTCTCTGATCTGGGCCGACATTTACGTGCCAGGCGGCACCTAATCAATTAGCTTTTTTATTTCGGCTTTTTTCTTAAAGGTGTGCTGGGTGCGTTCCGGCCACCGCTGTACCGCTGCATTCTTCGCGGCCCAGAGGTTTGGGACCACTGTTATAATTGGCTTATCACTACATTCATTCGAGGAAAATATGCACTGTGTGTTTAATATTAAATTTGTTAGATAAACCCTTTTAGAAATGAAATTGAGTGTATTAGCCACTTACAGGTGACTTATAGTTGACTTATCACCTAAATTCTGGTCGTGATTAACACCCCCTCCCCCTTGGTCGGCCAGTCCGCAAGTATATTGTCAATATTAAACTGGTCCGTGGTGCAAAACAGGTTGGAGACCCCTGATTTAAACTAGCTGGTTGGCTGCCAAGGAGTTACGCTATTGATGTCCTACGTGATGAGGCCAAACTCCCTGTAGACTTGCTTAAAGTTGTAATAGAATAAACATGATAATATAATATAAGTACATATTTTAATGTCACATTTGCTGCATATACTCAACTTGGTTTACAGATTAGACAAAATCACTAAACAAAGTATTACATACACGACGGGGCGTGGGCAGAATATGGGGTCGCGGGGGGTGGAGGTGCTACCTCCTTGAAATGAGTTTTTGCAGGGTGGGATGTCTGCCATAGGTTCTGCGATCTCCAACAGGATCCCACATCTTTCTCTCCCCCTCCACTTTCTGCAGGGATCACCCCTTACGTGACTCCTTTGTCCACTTATCGATCCCCACTGACCTCCTTCCTGGTGCTTACGCTTGCAAGCGGAAAAAGTGCCACACCTCCTCCCTCACTACCATTCAGGGCCCTAACCAGACTTTCCAGGTGAGCTGACACTTCACCTGCGAGTCTGTTGAGGCCATCTACTGTATCTGGTGCTCCTGGTGTGGCCTCCTGTATATCGGTGGGATGCAACATAGATTAGGAGACTGCTTCGTTGAGCACCTTTGCTCCATCCGCCGCAAAAGCTGGGATTTCCTGATGGCCACCTATTTCAATTCTACTTCTCGTTCCCATTCTGATATGTCTATCCATGGCTTCCTCTACTACTGTGATGGGGCTGCGCTCAGGTTGGAGGAACACCACCTTATATTCTGTCTGGGTAGCCTCCAACCTCATGGCATGAACATCGATTTCTCAAACCTCTGGTAATTTCTCCCCACCTTCTCTGCTTCAATATTTCCCATTCCAGTTTCCCTCTCACACCTTCTCTTCTTCCCTGCTCATCGCCTCCTCTGGTTCTCCTCCCCCCTTCTCTTTCTTCCACGGTCTCTGTCCTCTCTTATCAGATTCCCCCTTCTCCAGCCCTTTATCTCTTCCACCAATCAACTTCCCCGCTCTTTACTTCACCCCTCCCCCTCTTCCAGGTTCACCAATCACCTTGTGCTTCTTCCTCCCATCCCCCCACCTTCTTAGTCTGACTCCTTCCCCCTTCCTTTCCGGTCCAGATGCAGGGTCTCGGCCTGAAACGTCAACTGATAACTCTTTTCCATAGATGCTTCCTGGCCTGCTGGGTTCCTCCAGCATTTTGTGTGTGTTGCTTAGAATTTGGGAAGCTGGCCAGAAGAATTTTGGAATAGTATCAGAAAACTTCAGCAGTCTGTGAGTTGATAGATAAGGAGGTTTGGAAATGTAAGTGAATTGTCTTTGTAATTACACCTCATTAAATGTAAAGTTGAGTTGCATTTTGGGTCTGGATCTGCAGCCTTGCTTGATCAATCATAAACATGCGTTGAACTTGACTATAATTGTCTAATTCAGATCAAGCTCTGTATGAATTATCAGACAAGGATGACCACCTTGAGAAGTGAGTGAGCAGGTTGGGTTCATTCAGTCTTGTCATCTGCTCGAAACACAGTTTTGGAGTTAAGATACATGAAACTGCCTAGCCAGTTTGTGTTCCTTCCCAGCTTATTATAATTGCACTATTTGTTAATTCTATCAGTACAGTTATAAGCCTGAGAATCTCTGAATTAGTTTTAATATCACTGGCATACTATGTCATGAACGAAGGGTCTCGGCCTGAAACGTCGACTGCGCCTCTTCCTATAGATGCTGCTTGGCCTGCTGCGTTCACCAGCAACTTTGATGTATATTGCTTGAATTTCCAGCATCTGCAGAATTCCTGTTGTTTATGTCATGAAATTTGTTGTCTTTGTAGCAGCAACCAATGCAATACACAATAATAGGAAAAAACTGTGAATTACAGTAAGCGTGTGTGTATATATATATATGATAGTTTAAGTAAGTAGTGCAAAAATAGAAATAAAAAAGGTAATGAGGCAGTGTTCATGCGGTCAATGTCCATTCAGAAATCAGAAGGCAGAAAAGAGGGGAAGAAGCTGTTCCTGAATTGCTGAGTGTGTGTCTTCAGGCTCCTGTACCTCCTTCCTGATGGTAGCACAGAGAACAAAGCATGTCCTGGGTGATGGGCATCCTTAATGCTGGATGCTGTCTTTTTGAGGCATCACTCCTTGTAGCTGTCCTGGATGCTACAGAGGCTTGTGTCCATGATGGAGCTGATTGAGTTTACAACTCACTGCAGCTTATTTTGATCCTATACAGTAGCCCTTCACACCGCCCCCCCCACCCCACCAGATGGTGACGTAGCCAGTGAGAATGCTCTCCATGGTACATCTGTAGCAATTTGCAAGTGTCTTTGGTGACATACTAAACCTCCTGAAACTCCTAATAAAATATAGTTGTTATGCCTTCTTTGTAGCTGCGTCGATATGTTTACTTTAAAATCATTATAGAGAGAAGGGGTTTCCATATCCAACTGGTCAACACACATAAAATGTTGGAGGAATTCAGCAGGCCAGGCAACTTTAGAAAAAAGTACAGTCAACGTTTCAGCCCAAAATGTCTGCTGTACTTTTTTCCATAGATGCTGCCTGCCCTGCTGAGTTCCTCTAGCATTTTTGTGTGTGTTGCTCAGATTTAAGGCATCTGCAGATTCTCTCTTTTTTCAGATCCAAATGGTGGAGGGTTTGGACGAAGATAAACTACAGTAAATGATATCAAAAGGCATGGCAGTTGAAGGGAAGGTCTGCACAAGAATTACAGGAATAACATCAATTCTAGCTTTTAGATTTTGTTTTTATTTTATAAAATACAGGATTAATTGCATTAATTTGACCATTTTCAATTATAAATTACTCTGATTTTATTTTCATTGTTCACTTTGAGATATGGATATTAACAGCAAAGCCAGCATTTGTTGTCCTTCAAAAGTTTCCCTTGAGAAAATAATAGTGTGCCTTCCCCTTGAGCAGATTATACATTTAATAAGGGTAATTCCGAAGTACAGTTAAGTGGAGAGTTCCAACATATTGACCAAGGAAAAATGAGAACAAATGTCATAAAAAACACAGACAAGATTGTATAGCTGAACGGCAACTTTAAGCTAGTACGATTGGTGAGGATGTTTATAGCTCTTTATCCTCTTCAGCTTGTTGGATGATCGCATTTGTTACATTAATGGCCAGAAGACCCATTTTATTGAATTGGAAAGATACCAATCCCCCTACTACATTTAAATAGTTTTCCCAAACTATATCATGTTTAAATTTAGAAAAAATCAGAAGTGTCATTTTTGATCCTTTGGTTAAATTTGAAGAGACTCGGAAGCCATTTATTCAACATTTTCATATGATGTAGTTTGACCTTTTCCAAATCCTTTTTTATTAACTTAGGATATATGAACAGAGGAGTGGAGTTGTTGACATTAATGAATGTATTCGATCTAATATATTTTTTGGATCTAGTAGTTTAGTTTTTTTTTTAGCTTTTTTGTTTTTTGGGGTTTTTCTTTGTGATATCCTTTTTCTTTTTATTTCTTTTTAACCATATAACAATTACAGCACGGAAACAGGCCATCTCGGCCCTTCTAGTCCGTGCCGAACGCTTACTCTCACCTAGTCCCACCGACCTGCACTCAGCCCATAATCCTCCATTCCTTTCCTGTCCATATACCTATCCAATTTTTCTTTAAATGATAATATTGAACCAGCCTCTACCACTTCTACTGGAAGTTCGTTCAACACTTACTTCAAGCTCCCCTGTCCTCCCCTGATAATTGACTTATCACTATATTCATGCAAGGGAAATATGCGCTGTGTGTTTAATTTTAAATTTGCTAGATAAACCCTTTTAGAAACGTAATTGAGTGTATTAGCCACTTATCACCTATATTCCGGTCGTGATTAACAGCACCCACCGCCCCAAACAGAATTGCCAAAAACAATTTGTGGAAAAAAGTTTAGAAGTCTATTACACTTGTATTATCTGTAGTTTCTTTTGTATATGTTTATTACCTATAATGTAATTCCAATCTCTTTGTATCACTATTGTTATTATGTTTATGAACTTGAAAACTAATAAAAAGATTAAAAAAGAAAAGAAGAGGATGGTTAAGGTGGTGAAAAGGGTCCATATCTTGTGAAATGGTTTCTCGAACATACTGTTGAGTATTTTCTGTTTTGCTGGACTTGGATCCATCAGTCAAGTGGAGAACATTCTCACATACACCCTGATTTGTTCTTTATAAAAATAAAGGTTTTAAAAGGTGAACAAGGAACACAATGGCAGCAGGATATCTAACTTCTGATCTACTGCAATGGAAAGAAAGGAAGACAGCATTAGAAATAAATTCAAATGAAATAATTAATAACAGTTTAATAGAAGTCCCCAATGTATTACATGTGAGTTGTGGAAACAAGAGCAAATTCAACATCTGTTCTTTATGCAGCCACTGCAGATTTCTCAGCTCTTCAGTGTAAATGAAATCATCTGAAAGTAAGCTTTGCACTTGCCAGTTCATGGCCGTATTGTGAATAGTGGATTAGACTATAAAGCATAGGAGCAGAATTGGACTGTCCAGTCCATTTTTTACCAAAAGAACGAGCCCACCCCCTCTGCCCACGTGTTTGTCTCTTCAATAGGATGTGTATCCTTGGATGATTATCTCCAAGTTGTGATCTTCTTTCAATCATAAATCCTTATTTCAATTTAATATGCAAATAGTAAATAAGTGAAAGAAGCAGTTGAAGTCAACGTGACTCATAGCTTTCAAATCCCATATTTAATTAATTTTCCTACCAGTGAATATCGTCTAAACTGCACACTAAACTCCTATCATGTTTGGCAAATATTCAAGCAAACATTTCTATGTTAATTTAAAAGTAATCCATGAAATTCTTACATCTACATCCAATGCTCAGCAGATGCAGTAGCAATTGAACTTTTGAAATAGTATCTTGAAATCATTAATGTGCAGAAATACAATTTAATGGAGGCAATTTTTAATTCAGTTTTGTTCATGCAAGACAAAATCTGAGCAAAAGTTTGTCAAAAATTTTAAGCATTAACATCCAGAAAAACAGTGGAAGTATTGAGAAGTGTCGAGAATCCACCCCAGCACCTCTCTGCTCACAACATCTCATCCTAACCCACCACTTTTATCACCCACATAGATTGAGGGCAAAGGCATAGCCCCTTACTCTATAACAAATATCAGCATAAATTTGTGAGCAGCACCTGCTATTTCCACTTGATCTGGGTTGCAATAAAGCAGCAAGACATTTTAGAAAACATTCAGCTTTTTGTTGAGTTGCTTCATTAGCCATCTGTTTTTTTAACAATGAATGTTAAAAAAGTACAATCTGTAAAACTGCAAATATTCCAAATGCCATTAACAACATTGTGTTAATTGGATAGGAAGGATCTCGAGGGGGGGTTCAGGAGAATCACCAAATTAATGTTGATAGCATATTGTGTAGAGAGCTGGAAGCATATGCCCGTACAAGAATTTCAGGTTGTGTATTGTATAGTTCTCTGATTTTAAATAGAATTATTGAACTATTTAGGGTAGTAGGTTCTTTTTCAGTAAAGATACGGGTTCCATAACAAAATCAGGATTCCATTTCATTGTAACATTGTTGGTACTCAGCAGACTCTGACAATTTTGTTGGTAACTGGGTCTATAAGGCTACTGGAAGATGCTTTTGATCATTTTATATGGATGGACCATTCTCCAAAGCAACTTGGGCTGCTGATTCCTGAGTCTTTCTACATCACCACAGCAAACACCCTTGCAGTACAGTCAAAAATGCATTGTCTAAATCCCAGCATGTGTTTGTGGCATTCTATTTATTTTGGCATGGAATGAGAATAAGTTAATGGATAGGAATCACAGTGAAAATAAAGAGATCTTTCTCAAACTGCCAGGCTGACTAGTTGGGTAACCTCCAAAGGTTGCAAAGTTAAATTCTGTGACATAAGGGACAGCAGAGATTTGCTCCAGATGAGCTCAATGCCTCCTATACTCACTTTGACCACCAGAACTGGGAGGAACCATCGTGTGCCCCATGTCTCCTGATGATCCTTTGGTCTCAGTATCTGAAGATGACTTGCGGGCATTCCTTCAAGAGAGTGAATCTAAGGAAAGCATCCGGTCCGGAAGGAGTACTTGGCCGAGTACTGAAGACCTGTGTTGATCAGCTGGCTGGTGTGTTCAACCTCTCGCTCCTGCAGTGTGTGGTACCCACCTGTTTCAGGCAGGCTTCAATCGCACCAGTGCCCAGGAAGAGTGTGGTAACCTGTCAAAATGACTATTGCCCAGTGGCACTTACATTCACAGTGATGAGGTGTTCTGTGAGGTTGGTGTTGAAGTGCATCAGCTCCTGTCTGAGTTGCAGCTTGGATCCGCTCAGACTTGCCTAATGAAGCAACAGGTCTACAGCAGATGCCATCTGCATGCAACCCTGGAAAGTCAAGATGGTAAAAATGCATACATCAGGATGTTTTTTATCAATTAAAAAGTTTGAACGGTGACCAGCGGTGCTCCACAGAGATCTGTTCTGGGACCTCTCCTCTTTGTGATTTTTATAAATGACCTGGATGCGGAAGTAGAAGGGTGGGTTAGTAAGTTTGCTGATGACTCTAAAATTGGGGATGTTGTGGATAGTCTGAAGCCATCGTTGTAGCGGCCATCGTTGGAGTGGACTGAGTCAGAGTGGACAGCTTTGGCTCAACAGGCTTCGGCGACAACAGGCAGAGGCCAGGGTAGGTTCTGGTAAGTTTTTTGTTCAGATTGTCTAGCGTAGAGAGAATGCCAGGCAGGATGTTGGAATGCTCCTCTTGCAGGATGTGGGAGGTCAGGGAACCCTCCGGTGTCCCTGACGACGACACCTGCAAGAAGTGCATCCAGCTGCAGCTCCTGACAAACCGCGTTAGGGAACTGGAGCAGGAGCTGGATGACCTGCGGATCATTCAGGAGAATGAGGAGATTATAGATCATAGCTACAGGGTGGTAGTTATGCCAAAGGAGCAGAGGACAGGAAATTGGGTCACTGTCAGGCGAGGGAAGGGGAAAGGGCAGGCAGAGCAGGGTTCCCCTGTGGCCATTCCCCTCAGCAACAAATATCCTGCATTGGATACTGTTGGGGGGGATGACTTACCTGGGACTAGCTGCAGTAGCCGGATCTCTGGCACTGAGTCTGGCTCTGCAGTGCAGAAGGGAAGGGGGAAAAAGAGGAGAGCGGTTGTGATAGGGGACTCGATAGTTAGAGGTGCAGATAGGAGGTTCTGTGGTCGTGACAGAGAATCCAGGATGGTTTGTTGCCTCCCAGGTGCCAGGGTCAAGGATGTCTCTGATCAATTGCATGACATTCTGAAGTGGGAGGGTGACCAGCCAGATGTCGTGGTGCACATAAGCACCAATAACGTAGCAAGGAAGAGTGAAGAGGTCCTGGACAGTGAGTATAGAGAGCTTGGTAGGAAGTTGAAAAGCAGGACCTCAAGGGTGGTAATCTCAGGATTGCTACCTGTGCTAGGTGCCAGTGAGGGTAGGAATAGGATGCTCTGGAGGAGGAACAAGTGGCTGAGGAACTGGTGTAGGGGCAGGGTTTCAGATTTCAGGATCATTGGGACCTCTTCTGGGGCAGGTGGGACCTGTACAAGAGAGACGGGTTACACTTGAACCACAGGGGGACCAATATCCTTTCAGGGAGGTTTGTTAGTGCTATTGGGGAGGCTTTAAACTAGATTTGCAGGGGGATGGGAACCAGAGTGCCAGAGCTGACAGTGGGGCTGGGGTGAAAATAAATGATATTGAAAGTTTAAGCAAATCCGCTGATAGAAAGGTTGTGAGTGGTGGTAAAAATCTTCTGAGGTGTATATATTTCAATGCTAGGAGTATTGCGGGGAAGGCGGATAGTTGAGGGTGTGGATTGACACGTGGAATTATGATGTTGTAGCAATTAGTGAAACTTGGCTACAGGAGGGGCAGGACTGGCAGCTTAATATTCCAGGTATCCGATGTTTCAGATGTGATCGAGGCAGAGGAATGAAAGGTGGGGGAGTAGCATTGCTTGTTAGGGAAAATATTACAGCAGTGCTTAGGCAGGACAGATTAGAGGGCTTGTCTACTGAGTCCTTATGGGTGGAGCTGAGAAACAGGAAAGGTATGGCCACATTAGTGGGATTGTATTACAGACCACCCAATAGTCAACGAGACTTGGAAGAGCAAATCTGCAGAGAGATAGCAGACAACTGCAGGAAACATAAAGTTGTGGTGGTAGGGGATTTTAATTTTCCATACATTGATTGGGACTCCCATACTGTTAGGGGTCTAGATGGTTTAGAGTTTGTAAAATGTGTTCAGGAAAGTTTTCTAAATCAGTATATAGAGGGACCAACTGGAGGGGATGCAATATTGGATCTCCTGTTAGGAAACGAATTAGGGCAAGTGACGGAAGTCTGTGTAGGGGAGCACTTTGGTTCCAGTGATCATAACGCCATTAGTTTCAATTTGATCATGGACAAGGATAGATCTGGTCCTAGGGTTGAGATTCTGAACTGGAAGAAGGCCAAATTTGAAGAAATGAGAAAGGATCTAAAAAGCGTGGATTGGGACAGGTTGTTCTCTGGCAAAGATGTGATTGGTAGGTGGGAAGCCTTCAAAGGGGAAATTTTGGGAGTGCAGTGTTTGTATGTTCCTGTCAGGATTAAAGGCAAATTGAATAGGAATAAGGAACCTGGGTTCTCAATGGATATTGCAACTCTGATAAAGAAGAAGAGGGAGTTGTATGACATGTATAGGAAGCAGGGAGTAAATCAGGTGCTTGAGGAGTATAAGAAGTGCAAGAAAATACTTAAGAAAGAAATCAGGAGGGCTAAAAGAAGACATGAGGTTGCCTTGGCAGTCAAAGTGAAGGATAATCCAAAGAGCTTTTACAAGTATATTAAGAGCAAAAGGATTGTAAGGGATAAAATTGGTCCTCTTGAAGATCAGAGTGGTCGGCTTTGTGTGGAACCAAAGGAAATGGGGGAGATCTTAAATAGGTTTTTTGCGTCTGTATTTACTAAGGAAGCTGGCATGAAATCTATAGAATTGAGGGAATCAAGTAGTGAGACCATGGAAACTGTACAGATTGAAAAGGAGGAGGTGCTTGCTGTCTTGAGGAAAATTAAAGTGGATAAATCCCCGGGACCTGACAGGGTGTTCCCTCGGACCTTGAAGGAGACTAGTGTTGAAATTGCGGGGGCCCTGGCAGAAATATTTAAAATGTCACTGTCTACGGGTGAAGTGCCGGAGGATTGGAGAGTGGCTCATGTTGTTCCGTTGTTTAAAAAAGGATCGAAAAGTAATCCAGGAAATTATAGGCCGGTGAGTTTAACGTCAGTAGTAGGTAAATTATTGGAGGGAGTACTAAGAGACAGAATCTACAAGCATTTGGATAGACAGGGACTTATTAGGGAGAGTCAACATGGCTTTGTGCGTGGTAGGTCATGTTTGACCAATCTATTGGAGTTTTTCAAGGAGGTTACCAGGAAAGTGGATGAAAGGAAGGCAGTGGATATTGTCTACATGGACTTCAGTAAGGCCTTTGACAAGGTCCGGCATGGGAGGTTAGTTAGGAAAATTCAGTCGCTAGGTATACATGGAGAGGTGGTAAATTGGATTAGACATTGGCTCGATGGAAGAAGCCAAAGAGTGGTGGTAGAGAATTGCTTCTCTGAGTGGAGGCCTGTGACTAGTGGTGTGCCACAGGGATCAGTGCTGGGTCCATTGTTATTTGTCATCTATATCAATGATCTGGATGATAATGTGGTAAATTGGATCAGCAAGTTTGCTGATGATACAAAGATTGGAGGTGTAGTAGACAGTGAGGAAGGTTTACAGAGCCTGCAGAGGGTCTTGGACCAGCTGGAAAAATGGGCTGAAAAATGGCAGATGGAGTTTAATACTGACAAGTGTGAGGTATTGCACGTTGGAAGGACAAACCAACGTAGAACATACAGGGTTAATGGTAAGGCACTGAGGAGTGCAGTGCAACAGAGGGATCTGGGAATACAGATACAAAATTCCCTAAAAGTGGCGTCACAGGTAGATAGGGTCGTAAAGAGAGCTTTTGGTACATTGGCCTTTATTAATCGAAGTTTTGAGTATAAGAGCTGGAATGTTATGATGAGGTTGTATAAGGGATTGGTGAGGCCGAATCTGGAGTATTGTGTTCAGTTTTGGTCACCAAATTACAGGAAGGATATAAATAAGGTTGAAAGAGTGCAGAGAAGGTTTACAAGGATGTTGCTGGGACTTGAGAAACTCAGTTACAGAGAAAGGTTGAATAGGTTAGGACTTTATTCCCTGGAGCATAGAAGAATGAGGGGAGATTTGATAGAGGTATATAAAATTATGATGGGTATAGATAGAGTGAATGCAAGCAGGCTTTTTCCACTGAGGCAAGGGGAGAAAAAAACCAGAGGACATGGGTTAAGGGTGAGGGGGTAAAATTTTAAAGGGAACATTAGGGGGGCTTCTTCACACAGAGAGTGGTGGGAGTATGGAATGAGCTGCGAGACAAGGTGGTAAATGCGGGTTCTTTTTTAACATTTAAGAATAAATTGGACAGATACATGGATGGGAGGTGTATGGAGGGATATGGTCCGTGTGCAGGTCAGTGGGACTAGGCAGAAAATGGTTCGGCACAGCCAAGAAGGGCCAAAGGGCCTGTTTCTGTGCTGAAGTTTCTATGGTTCTATGGTTCTATGGGTTCTCAGAGGTTACAGTGGGACATTGAAGGGTGCCAAACTGGGTTGAGAGGTGGCAGAAGGTGTTCAACCCAGATAAGTATGAAGTGGTTCATTTTGGAGGGCCAAATTTGAAAATAGAATATAATATTAATGGTAAGACTCTCTTGGCATTGTGGAAGACCAGCAAGGAGTTCATGTCCATAGGACACTCAAAGCTGCTGTGCAGGTTGACAGTGTTGTTAAGAAGGCGGATGGTGTGTTGGCCTTCATCATCCATAGGATTGAGTTCAAGAGCTGTGAGGTAATATTACAGCTACATAAGAACTTAAGTTACTCCCACTTGGAGTACTGTGTTCAGTTCTGGTCACCTCACTACAGGAAGGGTGTGGATACTATAGAGAGAGTGCAGAGGAGATTTGCAAGGATATTGTTTGGATTGGAGAGCATGCCTTATGAGAATAGGTTGATAGAATTTGGCCTTTTCTCTTTGGAGCAACAGAGGATGAGAGGTGACCTGATAGAGATGTATAAGATGATGGGAGGCATTGATCGTGTGGATTGCCAGAGGTTTTTCCCCAGGGCTGAGATGGCTAACATGAGGGGACATAGTTTTAAGTTGCTTGGAAGGAGGTACAAGGGGTTGTCAGAGGTAAGTTTTTCACAGAGGGAGTGGTGGGTGTGTGGAATGCACTGCCAGCGACAGTGGTAGAGGCAGATACAATAGGGTCTTTTAGGAGACTCATAGATAGGTACATGGAGCTTAGAAAAATAGAGGGCTATGCGGTAGGGAAATTCTAGGCAGTTTCTAGAGTAGATTACATGGTCCGCATAACATTGTGGGCCAAAGGGCCTGTAATATGCTGTAGGTATTCTGTACTCTGTAATTATGTTCTGATTACCGCTCAGCATTTAATATCATTATCCTCTCAAAAGTAATCAGTAAATTCCTAGACGTGGGCCTAAATACCCCCTTGTGCAATTGGATCCTGGATTTCCTCACTTGTAGACTCCATTCAGTTTGGATTGGCAAAAACATCTCCTCCACCATCTGCATCAGCACAGGAGCACCTCAGGGATGTGAGCTTAGACCCCTGCTCTAGTCACTTTTCACCTATGACTGTGTGGCTCAGCACAGCTTCAACACCATATACAAGTTTGCTGACGAGGTCACCGCTATGGGCCGATCAAAGGTGGTGATAACTCAGCATAGAGGAGTGAGATTGAAAACTTGGCTGAGTGGTGTAGTAACAGCAACCTCTCACTCAATGTCAATAAAACAGATTGTAGACTTCAGGAGAGGGAAAACAGATGTCCATGAGCCAGTCCTCATGGGAGGACCGGAGATGGAGAGGGTCAGTAACTTTAAATTCCTGGGTGTCACTATCTCAGAGGACCTGTCCTGGACCCATCATATAATAGCAAAGAAAGCACGACTGCACCTCTGCTTCCTGAGGAGACTACGGAGATTCAGCATGTCATCAAAAACCTTGGCAAAGTTCTTTAGATGTGTGGTGGAAAGTGTGCTGACTGGCTGCATTACACCCTGGTATGGGAACACCAATGCCTTTGAGTGGAAAATTCTACAAAAGGTAATAGATTTGACGCAGTACATCACGGGTAAAGCCCTCCCAAACATTGAGCACATCTACATGAAACGTTAGCTGGCCGGTGGGTGTTGTGGCATCAGCACCAGCCATTCACGGCGAACGGTCCCCAGTTCAAATCCAGCCGGCTCCTTGCATGTTTTCCATCCGTGCAGGGTCGAACATCGCTAGCAACTCGGCCTTGTTTTAAAAAACAGTCAACAGTTAAAAAAAAAATGCCACCCAATGCTACCCAAGGCAGGAAAAGGAACAACATGAACATGAAAAGTTGCCATAGAAAAGCAGCATCAACCTTCAAAGATCCTCACCACCCAGGCCATGCTCTTTTCCCACTGCTGCCATCAGGTAGAAGGTACAAGAACCTCAGGACTCGCATCACCAGGTTCAAGAACAGTTACTACTTCTCAACCATCAGGCTCTTGAACGAAAGGAGATAACTACACTCATTTTATTTCTGGTGTTCCCACTTTAACCACTCTTTATCTTGTTTTTTCATACTCATTATTATTTGCTATTTATTTATATTTGCATTTGTACAGTTTGTTGTTCAGTGATCTGTTTACAGTTACTGTTCTATAGATTTGCTAAGTATACCCACAAGAAAAAGAATCTGGTGACATGTATGTACTCTGATAAATTTTACTTTGAACTTTGGACACTACTCAGTGTCTAGGTCCTGGCTATTCACAATCTATATTAATGATCTTGTTGAGGAGAGCAAGTGGCATGTTTCCAAGTTTGCTGATGAAAGTGCGGAAAAATGAGACCAACAGGATTGATCAAGAATACTTACCTGGCAGAGATCAGGGGGGCCGAGGTTCCAGGACAAGGCTATCTCATTGCACTTCGGGTGTGCTGATGCCTGCGATATCCCCAAATGAGGGATACTGGTCTGTGTAATTTGTGGTAGTGGGGGACTGCGTTTGCGCTCTAAATTGATGACACAAAGGTTGGGGGTGTTGTGGATAGTGTGGAGGGCTGTCAGAGGTTACAGCGGGATATTGATAGGATGCAAAACTGGGCTGAGAAGTGGCAGATGGAGTTCAACCCAGATAAGTGTGAAGTGGTTCATTTTGGTGGGTCAAATATGATGGCAGAATATAGTATTAATATCAGTGTGGAGGATCAGAGGGATCTTGGGGTCTGAGTCCATAGGACATTCAAAGCTGCTACACAGGTTGACTCTGCAGTTAAGAAGGCATACGGTGCATTGGCCTTCATCAGTCGAGGGATTGAGTTTAGGAGCAGAGAGGTAATGTTGCAGCTATATAGGACCCTGGTCAGACCCCATTTGGAGTACTGTGCTCAGTTCTGGTCGCCTCACTACAGGAAGGATGTGGAAACCATAGAAAGGGTACAGAGGAGATTTACAAGGATGTTACCTGGATTGGGGAGCATGCCTTATGAGAATAAGTTGAGTGAACTCGGCCTTTTCTCCTTGGAGAGACAGAGGATGAGAGGTGACCTGACAGAGGTGTATAAGATGATGAGAGGCATTCATCGTGTGGATAGTCAGAGGCTTTTTCCCAGGGCTGGAATGGCTAGCAAGAGAGGGCATAGTTTTAAGGTGCTTGGAAGTAGGTACAGAGGAGATGTCAGGGGTAAGTTTTTTATGCAGAGAGTGGTGAGTGTGTGGAATGGGCTGCCAGCAACGGTGGTGGAGGCGGATACAATAGGGTCTTTTAAGAGACTCCTGGACAGGTACATGGAGCTTAGAAAAATAGACGGCTATGGGTAAGCCTAGGTAATTTCTAAAGTAAGGACATGCTCGGCACAGCTTTGTGGGCCAAAGTGCCTGTATTGTGCTGTAGGTTTTCTATGTTCTATGACTTAATAGGCCAAATGGTCTCCTTTTCTGTCACTATAATTCGGTGAATCTGAGTCAAAAGCAGAAGGATTGACCAGCTGAGCTTTTACCTTGGTTTGAGAATTTGGTAGATAGGTGTGGAACAAGTTTTGTTTTTGGTCTTTGCAACTGAAAGACAAGTTTTCAGACCTTTGACTTTAAAAGTTGAAATGTTAACGTTTTCTCCATACATGGTGCCTGATTTGCTGAGCATTTCCAACGTTACTTTTAATGCAGATTTCCCAGCAGTCAGCAGATTTCATGTTTGTATTCAACCTACAAATCCATACATTTGTTTCTTCCCAATAATGTCAGGGGCTTAGTTTGTGCTGCCAAGATGATTGCTAGTAACACCAAAGCAAAGTGAGATATCAAATCCCAACAACTTTCAGTTTCCCTGTGCTTCTGGTAATTCCCCGACACGTACCTGAGCAGTTAAAGGTGTTAAATATATTGTACCCAGATTGAACGATGTCTGATTTGGTTCATTTCAATAAGCTCAGGTCAGAGCAGGCAACACTGGTCGGCAGGGTGATCAGGTTGGAGTTTGTGGCACACTTACCTTCATTGGCCAGGGCACCCAGTAACGTGCAAGTTGTTGGCAAGGCCACAGTTGGGGCATTGTGCACAGTTCTGTTTGCCCAGCTATGGGAAAGATGCCATTAAAGCTGGAAAGGTGCTAAAACACTCACAAGGTCACTGCCAGGACTGGAGGTTTGGAATAAGTAGGTGAATAGCTAGGACTGTTTCCTTTGGAAGTGTTAGAGGCTGCGGGCAGCCTTATAGAGAGGTACAGTACTGTGCAAAACACATAGGCACAGATGCAGAAAGCCAAAGACTTTTGCACAACACTGCATTTGTCAACATGGAGTGGAGAGCGGGTTTGTAGATCTGATGGGAGCGAAGGATGTTAGGAATGGTGATGGTGGAGTGCCATGGGAGGGGTGTGGGACAGGTGGTGGAGAAGGAGTGCTGGGTTGGGGGAGCTGTGTGGGTGCAGACACACCCAGCCCTGAGACACCAGGCAAGGATATTTGATTCCAAACAATTGGTTTATTGATCATTACAGAATGTCTCTCTGGTGCTTCCTGCTCCCTCCCCTCTCCCTTCCCCTCTTCCCAACTACGATTCCCCTCTCCCTGCCCCCTTCCCGCTCTCAGTCCACAATAGAGACCCATATCAGAATCAGGTTTATCATCATTCACATATATCATGAAGTGTTTTTTGCAGCAGCTGTACAGTGCAATACATAAAAGTATTACAGTACTGTGCAAAAGTCTTGGGCACCCCAACAACATATAAATGAATATATACACATGTGTGTGTGTGTGTGTGTGTGTGTGTGTGTGTGTGTAGACTTTTGCACAGTGCTGTATATAAGACAAAGGAGCAGAAGTCAGCCATTCGGCCCATCGAGTCTGCTCCACCATTCTATCGTGAGCTGATCCAATCTCCCATTTCGTCCCACTCCCCCGCCTTCTCACCATAACCCTTGATGCCCGGCTACTCGGATACCTATCAATCTCTGCCTTAAATACACCCAATGACTTGGCCTCCATTGCTGCCTGTGGCAACAAATTCCATAGATTCAGCACCCTCTGGCTGAAAAGTTCTCTTCGCATCTCTGTTCTGAATGGGCACCCTTCAATCCTTAAGTCATGCCCTCTCATACTAGACTCCCCCACCATGGGAAACAACTTTGCCACATCCACTCTGTCCATGACTTTCAACATTCAAAATGTTTCTATAAGGTCTCTCCTCATTCTTCTAAACTCCAAGGAGTACAGTCCAAGAGCGGTCAAATGTTCCTCATATGTTAACCCTCTCATTCCCGGAATCATTCTAGTGAATCTTCTCTGAACCCTCTCCAACGTCAGCACATCCTTTCTTAAATAAGGAGCCCAAAACTGCCCACAGTACTCCAAGTGAGGTCCTACCAGTGTCTTATAGAGCCTCAACATCACATCTTTGATCTTATACTCTATTCCTCTAGAAATGAATGCCAACATTGCATTCACCTTCTTCACCACCGACTCAACCTGGAGGTTAACCCTAAGGGTATCCTGTACGAGGACTCCCAAGTCCCGTTGCATCTCAGAACTTTGAATTCTCTCCCCAATTAAATAATAGTCTGCCCATTTATTTCTTCTACCGAAGTGCATAACCATACACTTTGCAACATAGTATTTCATTTGCCACTTCTTTGCCCATTCTCCCAATCTGTCCAAGTCTCTCTGCAGACTCTGTTTCCTCAGCACTACCGGCCCCTCCACCTATCTTTGTATCATCAGCAAACTTAGCCACAAAGCCATCTATTCCATAATCCAAATCATTGACGTACAAAGTAAAAAGAAGCGGCCCCAACACAGACCCCTGTGGAACACCACTGGTAATCGGCAGCCAACCAGAATGGGATCCCTTTATTCCTACTCTCTGTTTCCTGCCAATCCGCCAATGCTCTATCCACGTATGTAACTTTCCCGTAATTCCATGGGCTCATATCTTGTTAAGTAGCCTCATGTATGACACCTTGTCAAAGGCCTCTGAAAATCCAAATACACAACATCCACTGCATCTCCCTTGTCTAGCCTACTTGTAATTTCCTCAAAAAATTGTAATAGGTTGTCAGGGAGGATTTTCCTTTGAGGAAACCATGCTGAGTTCTGCCTATCTTGTCATATGCCTCCAGGTACTCTGTAACCTCATCCTTGACAATCGACTCCAACAACTTCCCAACCACCGATATCAAGCTAACAGGTCTATAATTTCCTTTTTGCTTCCTTGCCCCCTTCTTAAATAGTGTAGTGACATTTGCAATCTTCCAGTCCTCCGGGACCATGCCAGATTCTATTGACTTTTGAAGATCTTTGCTATTCCCTCCGCAATCTCCACAGCTACTTCCTTCAGAACACAAGGGTGCATTCCACCTGGTCCAGGAGATATATCTACCCTTAGACTATTCAGCTTCCTGAGTACTTTCTCTGTCGTAATTGTGACTGCGCACACTTCTCTTCCCTGACACCCTTGAGTATCTGGTATACTACTGATGTCTTCCTCAGTGAAGACTGATGCAAAATACTCGTTCAGTTCCTCTGTCATCACCTTATCTCCCATTACAATTTCTCCAGCACCATTTTCTATTGGTCCTATATCTACTCTCACCTGTCTTTTACTCTTTATATACTGTACTTGAAAAAGCTTTTAGTATCCTTTGATATTATTTGCTAGCTTCCTTTCATAGTTCATCTTTTCCCTGTTAATGACCTTCTTAGTTTCCTTTTGCAAGCTTTTAAAAACTTCCCAATATTCTGTCTTCTCACTAATTTTTGCTTCCTTGTATGTCCTCTCCTTTGCTTTAACTTTGGCTTTGACTCCTCTTGTCAGCCATGATTGCATCCTTTTTCCATTAGAAAATTTCTTCTTTTTTGGAATATATCTGTCTTGCACCTTCCTCAGTTCTCACATAAACTCCAGCCACTGCTGCTCTGCCGTCCTTCCCACTAGTGTCCCTTTCCAGTCAACTTTGGCCAGTTCCCCTCTCATGCCACTGTAATTTCCTTTACTCCACTGAAATACCAACACATCACATTTCGGCTTCTCATTCTCAAATTTCACAGTGAACTCAATCATGTTATGGATCACTGCCTCCTAAGGGTTCCTTCACCTCAATCTCTCTAATCATTTCTGGTTCATTACACAATACCCAGTCCAGTACAGCTGATCCCCTAGTGGGCTCAGCAACAAGCTGTTCTAAAAAGCCATCTCATAGACATTCTACAAATTCTCTCTCCAGATCCAGTGCCAATGTGATTTTCCCAATCCACTTGCATGTTAAAATCCCCCACAATTATCATAACACTGCCCTTCTGACAATCCTTTTCTATTTCCTGTTGTAATTCGTAGTCCACATCACGGCAGCTGTTAGGAAGCCTGTATATAACTGCCATCAGGGTCCTTTTACCCCTGCGATTTCTTAGCTCAACCCATAAAGATTCTGCACCTTCCGATCCTATGTCACCTCTTTCTAATGATTTAATATCACTTCTTACCAATAAAGCCACGCCTCCCCCTCTGCCTACCTTCCTATCCTTCCGATACACCATGTATCCTTGGACGTTCAGCTCCCAGAGACATGCATCCTTTAGCCACGTCTCAGTGATGGTCACAATATCATACCTGCCAATCGTAGCTGTACAACAAGATCATCCACTTTACTCCTTATGCTGCGTGCATTTAAGCATAACATTTAAGTCCAGTATTTGGTACTTTTTGCTTTGATTGCACTGCAACTTTATTGCACTGCAACTCATCCCAATGGCTACAAATTTGCCTCATCATCTGCCTGACTTTCCTGACATCTTTACTGCTCACTATCTTAGATTTATTTGTTTTCCCCCTCCTCTGCTCTATCATTCCAGTTCCCATCCCCCTGCCAAATTAGTTTAAACCCTCCCTAACAGCTCTATTAAACCTTCCCACCAGGATATTGGTCCCCTTCAGGTTCAGGTGTAACCCAGCCTTTTTGAACAGGTCATACTTCCCCCAGAAGAGATCCCAATGATCCAAGAATCTGAAGCCCTGCCCCCTGCACCAGTCTCTCAGCCACGCATTCATCTGCCTGATCCTACTATTCTTGCCCTTGCTAGCACGTGGCACAGGTAGCAATCCTGAGATTACTACCCTGGAGGTCCTGCTTCTCAGCTTCCTTCCTAACTCCCAGAAATCTCTCTTCAGGACCTCCTCCCTTTTCCTATCTATGTCATTGGTACCAACATCTACCAAGACAGCTGGCTGCTCGCCCTCTCCCTTCAGAATATTCTGGACCCAATCCGAGACATCCCACACCCTGGCACCTGGGAGACAACACACCATGCGGGTATCTCTATCAGGCTCACAGAATCTGCTGTCCGTTCCCCTGACTATGGAATCCCCTATGACTACCGCATTCCTCTTCTCCCTCCTTCTCTCCTGCACAACAGCGCCAGGCTCAGTGCCAGAGACCCGCTCACCGTGACCGTCCCGTCATGTAAAATCATGCCGTACACAGCTAAGGTGAATAATCGGTCATTTTTTCCAGGGTAAGTGGGGGGTGGGGGTCTCGATTTAAGCTGATAAGTGAAAGGTCAAAAAGGGATCTGAGGCGCATGTTGCTCACATAGAAAGTAATGGGTGTATAGAACGAATTGCCAGAGGAAGCCGCATTACCAGTTACAATTAAAATGTTTAAAAGACATTTGGACAGGTACACGGAGAGAAAAAGGTTCAGTGCCCAGGAAATGGACACTAAACAGGCAAATAGGAGAGACGTCTTGATAGGCATGGGCGAGTTCGAACAGACAGCTTGTTTTTGCGATGTCTGACTATTAAAAGGTTAAATAAGTATTAGAAATAAAAGAGAAAAATAACTCAGGAAAAGAGAGAAAAATAACTCGTAATTAGGCAGAGAAGGAGTGGGTTAACCCCTCAGTCCCTGCCAGCTGTTCGCTACAGCAGTAAGTACACCAGGACGGCCAGCGAAGGGTTTGGGGGCTTGTTCTGCCCTGTCGAAGTTGCTTGGCTGGAACTGCCCGTGCCCAGCAACTTCGTCGTCCAGTTGATTAGTGAAATGTTACAATTTCCAATCCTGCGGAGGGATACGCGGAGCAGCTTCCGACGGCGCGGGGCGGCCGGTTGCTGCGCGACGGGAAGAGTTGTGTCTGTTGCCGAGCAACCAAAAGTTGGAATCAAACTTGCGGTGGGAGCACCTGAGCCCGGGAGAGGGCGAACAATGGAGGCGCGGAACTGGTGGTCCGCTCCCCCAGCGAAGGGCGAGGGTGGGCCGCATCGTCACTGGTACCTGTGTTCGACGCATGGGTTTTAGTTTTTACAGACTTTATTTATTTGCTTCCCCATTTGAAGTGCATTCAAACTTTTTAGAAGCAATTGTAGCTTATTCCACCCCCAAAAATGGACAGTCAGCTTCTGGCTGAGAAGTACACTGTAAGCAGCAAAGAATCCGATTTGAATGTATAGCGAGACATTTTTTCCTTTGATAATAGCAATATTATCGTTCTAATTGTTATTTCACAGGATGATTCGGAAGAATTACATTTCCCTGACTCGATTTCCACCGAACTAGCCCCCTCGCTATTAAGTAGTGGAACACCTATGAGTGGAGAAAGAGATGCATCAGCTTCTGGCGATGACACAGCAGGAGGGACTTCAGACTACCGGCAAACCCTCGCTACCCCGGCGCCAGCTACTGAGCCCAGTAACGCAGAGCAGAGTTCCGGCGTGTCCGAGGTCCCGGGTGATTTCCAAGCCGAGGATACCGCCGAACCCGTTCCTCACCTTGTCACATTCACAGTGACTGTAACCCTGGCAGTACCGACCGGTATGTAACACTAATCCAAACAAAACATTCCCAACCTGTAATAAAGTGGGAAGGTCAGTCCCAGTTTTATTAAACTACTCACAGATACAGACTTTTTTGCACATCGTTAACGGCCAAGAAACGCGGATTACTTGTTAAAATGTTAAATGCTCGTTAGTCAATTTTCGATGTTACTTTTTGAAAAAAATTGCTAATTGTACAATTAATAATACCTGACTGATTGCGATTTATTGCTTTTCAGTTGCTGCATTTTGTACTTTGTTTTGAAGCTTATTTTTGCTGTGACTTTAAGGCACTTAATAACAAATTGTATAAAAATCAAACACAACGTCTCCGTCCTGTTATGTTAACGTAGGGCTTCTTTCTGCAAATGCTGCCTGACTACAATGTTTCCATTTATTAAGTAAGTAATGAAATAGTCATTTCATGGTTCAAGTGTTTTACAGTGATTTGTAGCCTGGGCAAACATTTTCCAAAAATGCCAGTAGCCCATTCTCCACTTAAATGTTTCTGTTTAAAGTTTTCAGAGAACTTTGTGAACAATAAAAACTAGAAATGTATCTGTTGTTGATAATAATAATGGATAATCCTTTTTCATAACTCATGCTGATTTGAGTGTACTCTATATTACATTGACTGTCCTATTTACTATAAGTTACTATGATTGCACATATAGATGGAATGTAATGTAAAGATTTTTACTCATGTATGTGAAGGATGTAGGAAATAAGGTCAATTCAATTCAGATTAATCCCAAACACTTCAATATCTCCCTGTGAAGGTATAGAGGAGTGTAATAGAACATAGAACATTACAGCATTGTACAACCCTTTGGCCCATGAGATGTTATGCTGACCTTTTAACCTTCCCTCCCACATAGCCGCCTATTTTTCTATCATTCATGTGCCAATCAAAGAGTTTCTTAAATGTCCCAAATCTACCTACATCTACAATCACTCCTGGCATTGCATTTTACACACCACCACTCTTTTTTTAAATCTTACCTTCAGCATCCCCCTATACTTTCCTCCAATCACCTTAAAAATTATGCCACCTCATATTAGCCAGTTAGGTAGTACAGAAAGTAACTGAAAGACTGGAAAAAATAGACATGCGCCCTGCTCTAGCATTCAAGAAACAAGCGTTCTTTTGTAAGGCCAAGACTTAGAAAAACAGAATTGCCCCAGTCCAGAGAGAGAATTTTGGCTATTAAACTAATGGTTTATATTTTGATTGTGTAGAACTGGGGAAGAGAATAGCATTCCTGAATTGGGGACTATTCTTGTGCATCCTTCAGTTGCATTACAAATGATTTTTAAATTATATATTCTGTTCCGGGTCCATTCATAGTGCTTCATAAATATTCTTACAGTACTGAACATATCATAATTAATTTGCCCTGCATTCATCACTAGTCCATTTTGAATGTTATTGATTGTCCACTATAAATACCACTGCTAGTAAAAAAACATAGAGTTCGTGTGCCAACTGCTAAGCAGTGTAGGTCAACTCATTTTAGGTAGTTGGCACATGGTATAGATTTGCTTTCAGTAGATTGAATGTTTTTTTTATTAATTATGAAATATGTATTTCTCAGTGAAAGAGAGTAACAAAATGAAAGATCGGAAGTCTAAGGCACTGAAGATGTTGGAAGCATTAAAAGCTATCAGCTACTTCCACATGGAAGCATCTCTTCTTCCAAATGCTGAACCAATAAAATTTGATCTGGTGACCTTTGAAAAAGCTGCTAAGCTCTACATGGCAACTGATTCCCAGGTAGGTGATTTTGTACAGGTTTATCGATTCTGTTAAGAGTTTATGCTGTCTGTGGGCAGAGGACTGAGATGACCATGATATGGAATATGCAGATGGCGAATGTGGATTCAGATGTGATTTTGGAAGGGAAATTGGATAGATCTTGATTGGGAGGGATTAATGCGTGGCCGCTGCTGCAAAAAAATAGAGTGTGAAAGAGTGAACCTGGTTTTTGGACTTGTGTAATGATTCTATTATATAGTTGTAGTCATTGGGTAAAATTTCCTGCTTAGTGCAAATTAGATGTTTTCCCATGACACCATGAACTCCATTGGGAAGCACCACTACAGGGCGTGGATTGACACCAAGCGTTTCACTGAGATTTCAACAGGTTCATTACTATTGTTATAACTCCCAGTCTGTAAATGAATGTGGTACAGAGAGACACTAACTTAATTCCTCATTTTTATTGAACTTTTGTCAGGTTGGCAATGGAAGCTTGGAATTGTATCTCAATATTATCCTTTGATAATAGCATGAATTTAAATTTGAACCAGCTTTTTCAAAGATCGTGAGTGGCAGTTTTTCATTATGCTAGTAGTTACCATGCTTCAAGGAATAAATTATGAATCCTTAAAAATACAGCTCTTTTAAAAATAGCTTTTGAAACATGCGTTTCCATGGCTTCACCTCTCATTATTTCTGTAACCTCCTCCAGACTTGGAACCTTATGTGAATTCTGCATTCCTCCAATTCTAGTCACTGGGAGCTCATCAGTTTTAATTGTGCTACCTTTGTAAGCCATACATTCACCTGTCCAATCCCTATATGCAGGAATTGCTTCATCAGTCCACTCTATCTCTGGCTGCTTTTAAAAACTTACATTGATTTTGTGCTGATTTTTATTTGTCAATGCTTGGAATATTTTATATGTTAGTTTATAAGATTACAGATTGCTGCAGTTATATTTATCTTAACATTTTTTGTCTATTTTATTTAATTAATAAACTTTAAAGATCTTCACCTTGAATTAACTGTTTATATGTTTACTACAAGAGGAAGTTTCCAATTAGTAACATATCACATATTTTGTACTGTCACGGAGAACAATTATTTTTGCCTACTGAAACATTGTTGACAGAGGTGAAAATAAATTTGATTGTCATCTAGTCTCTTACTATTCAAAAGGCAATAGAAATCTTTTGCAATGTTTCAGTTTTAATGTGGGAGAGTTGGGACGAAATGGGAGCTGACTTATGCCAACTGGAACAGGAATGTATCCTTTATTCTCCTGAAATATATTCTGTGACTAAGAGTTCTTAGTATCCAGAGATGCTCCTTCAATCCCAAATCCTCCAATTAAAACCAAGTGGGTAGTGAAAACGCTTGAAGATTAGAATAAAAATATATGGTCCAATTTATTGAGAAGTTGTGGACCTAACGAGGGATTTGCCAAGCTGTCAAAATTTAATTCATTTCTGCTTTGCTATGAATAATGATAGGAAATGGGCTGCAATAATACAGGGAAAATTTAACAAAATTATGCTGCTTCATTAGCTTTTCTACTCAGGGTACTATGAATGCTGCCACAAGATGGCGGCATGCATGGTCGCACCAGCCTCTCTGGCTCCAATAAATGGTGAAATTTCCTCTCTTGTGCATCTTTTCTATGATTGAAAAACACTGCTGGTCATAAAGGATAGTAAAATTTGCAAACGTACCTCACCAGTGACCGGAATAATGAAGGTGCTGCATAGTTATGGCCCCTGCTCTGCACTGCGGCCTACTACGGCTACTTGGGGAGTGGACGTCAAAAGCGGTGCATGAGCACACACAAGTGCGGTATTTGAGGAAAACTTAAAGTGGATCCCTCCAGGCTCGTGCTCCCAACGATTCTACTCACTAGTGTCGATCGCTAGAAAATAAATTGGATTACCTGCACTGGTCTCAACCAGCTGGAAATGAGGGACTTCTGCACACTGGTCCTGACGAGTGTCCACGGAGGTCTGTGTGGCCTCTGTGTCTATGTCATTAAGAATTGGTATGTGAGTGCCTTGGTAGTAACGGCTCACTGCAGATAGAGTTTTTAATGGTGAACTGCAGCCCCTTCTATATATCAACGGAGTTCACTGTCATTGTGAATAATGCTGTTTACTAACCACCTCCCCCTGCCAACCAGGTCTGGGGAAGCACTGCAGGGGCCCTGTGGCGCCATCTGCAATCTCAAAGCCTCTCATCCAGATAGTTTCGGGAGGTGTCAATCACGCCAACTTAAGTACAGTCCTGTCAGAGTTCCACCAGCATGTCAACTTCGCAACCAGAGGAGAGAAGATATTGGACCTGGTCTCTGCCAACGTTTGTGCAGCCTGCAATGCTGCCCCCCCCCGCCCTCACCTCAGACACTCGGACCATATCCCTGCATACAGACCACTGGTTAAGCAAGCCAAGCCAGTTTACAGAGAGATCAGGACCAGGTCAGAAGGTGCCACTCCGGGCTTGTGGGACTGTTTCAAAAGCACAGACTGGAGCATATTCAGGGAGTCGAGTACCTCGGATCATCATGTCAATATTGATGAGTCTGCAGGACAGGTGACTGGCTACGCAGGAAAATGCATTGAGGACGTTACTGTGATTTAACGCTACACTGCCAGGGCAAAGCAAAATCCATGGCTGACTGCAGAGGTTTGTGCACTGCCCTGGGATCAGGGAATAGGACAACTAAGGTCAGCAGTTGCCACATTCTTACATGCCACCAGGAAGGCAAAGCGAGAGTAATCATATAAAACTTCCAGACATCTTTGCAGTGCCTGTGACAAGGTATACAAGCCATAATAGATTACAAGTCCATTCTGTGCCTCAATGTCCCTGATGTCTCCTGTCCTGGCAGGCTGAATGGCTTCTATGGATGACTTGACACAACGAATGATGTGACATCAAGGAAGGTCCCTCCTCCCCAGAGGAACAGGTACTCTGTCCGGCCGTGGCCGAGGTGAGGAGGACCCTAGCCAAGGTAACCCCTCACAAAGCTGCAGGGCTGGACAGGTGCTGATGGATTGTGCAGCCCAGCTAACAGAGGTCTTAATGGACACCTTTAATATCTCTTTGAAACAGTCCACTGTCCCTGCAGGCTTCAAGGCAGCCACCATCAGTCCGGTGTCCAAGAGAGCGACGGTAACTAGCCTAAATGATTACTGCCCAGTGGCAATAACCTCAACCATCATGAAGTGCTTTGTGCAGCTGGTACTGGACTGTGTGAAATCTCACCTTCCAGCTACATTGGACCCTTTCCAGTTTGCCTACCACTCAAGCCAATGATGCCGTAGGCTGAACCCTCCACTCTGTCCTGTCCCTCCAAGAAAATGGTGCCTCTTCTGCTAAGTTGTTGCTTATGACTTCAGCTCAGCGTTTAACACTATCATCCCTCGGAGGCTGGTAGGTAAACTGTTCTCATTGAGGCTTGACATCTCTCTCTCTAACTGGGGCCTGGACTTCCTTGTGGAGAGACCATAGTCAGTCCGAGTTGGCAGCAGCATCTCTAACTCTGTCAGGCTGTGCCCCGGTGCCCCCAGGGTTGTGTACTCACGACTGCACTGCCAGATCCAACTCGAGCTGTGTCATCAAGTTCGCTGCTGATACAACAGTGATTGGCCTCACCAGCACCAGTGATAAGGAGGTAGAGAGGCTTGTCAAATGGTGTGAGAACAACAACCTGAGTCTCACCATGGCAAGACAAAAGAGATGATTGTGGACTTCAGGAGGGTGCAGGTCGGCCATTCTCCATTGCACATCAATAGCTCTGTCATGGAGGGAGTGAAGAGCACAAAGTTCCTCGGTGTGCACATAACCGATGATCTAACCTGTTTCCAACCTCCTCCTCATTGGTCAAGGAGGCACAACAGCATCAACGCTTCTTGTGATATGCAAGTCTTCCCACCCCCATTCTACCACCTTTCTACAGGAGCACCATGGAGAGTGTCCTGCCTGGCTGGGTCACTGTGTGGTACGGAAGCGGCAGGGCTTCGGACTGCAGGACCCTACAGAGGACAGTAAAAACCGCCGAGAGGATCACGGGGGTCTCCCTCCCCCACTATCTGTGACACTTACCAGGAGTGTTGTATATGAAGGGCCCATTGTTGAGGATCCTTACACCCATCCCAAAATTTCTTCGACCCACTACTATCAGGAAGGAGGTACAGGCGCATCAGGCCTAGGACTGCCAGACTGGGTAACAGTTTCTTCCCTGATAATAAGACTAATGAATACTCTGCCGCCACCAAGGTCTTGTCACTAGAACAGTGAGCTGTTTATAGTTTACTGTTAACCTGTGCTGCACACTACATGTACTTTAAATTATGTATTAGTAATTAATTTGTGGTAATAGTTTGTTTTATATGCTGTGTGTGATATATGTTCTGTGGGTGCACTGTGATGTGGAGGAACATTGTTTCGTTTGGTTGTAAGTATATATTATGTAGTCAAATGGCGATGAACGTGAACTTCACTGTTGTGGCTATTTATAGGGGATCTGTGATGCTAGCAAGTGTTACAGGCATCTGTTAGGATCATTAACCAATCAGATTAAAGATTTCTTACATTCAGCAAAAAATATGGATTATAATTAGTGCCTTAACCATTGCTAGTGAATTAAAAGAGACATGCAAAATGTGTAAGGAAGACACAAAAGTATCAAACAAATTAAAAATAATTTTAAAAACATACATCCTTTTTTTAAAAATGATATTCTGAAGGAATGAGACGCTACACATTGAAAATACTTTTACATTCAGTACTGCTCTGCACAGAGCACCTTGCATTGTGAGACCTTCCAAGGGTCATTTCCTCTGTTTGAATCCCAGCTTTACAGTTTAAATAGGTTAATTGTGAGCAAGATTAAAAATCTAATAGCTGTGCCCAGTTACCTCATATTTTGCAGCAATCTAAGATGCGCTCTGATGACAGCCTTGACCTACTAGGTAGAATTATTGCCCGAACAGAAAGTTGAGTCCTACTCCAGATACTTGAGCAAAACTTGATTTGAGTCTTCAGTGTGGCTCTGAGGAAACGAACTACAGAGGTGCTCTCTTTAGAATGAAACATTAAACTGAAGCCTGGACTTCCTCCTGTGTTGGTTCCAAAAAAATCCCATGTTGTTTTTTCTAAGAATAGTAAGGATGTATTACCCAGTAAACAATGTCAATACTCGCTCCTCAACCAATGTGACCAAGACTCGTTACCTGGGCATTGTAATGTTCTTTGTCAAAGATTGTCATATACAAATTGACTGTTGTCTTTACAGTGCTACAATATGAACATTAGTAAGTACTTCATTGTCCAGAAGGTGATTTGGAATACCTCTGCTCGTGAAGAATGGAAATACAAGTTTTATTTTAACACTTTATAAGTTGTGCTATTTCCTGGTAGCTGACAAGTTTTAGACCAAATATCTTGAAGCGGTTATAACAATTGTTACTTGAAGAAAGATTTGGCATTAAAACTTGTGTTGTTGCATGTCATTCATATTTGTGAAATAAATGTTTTGTGAATTCAATTTAAAGATGAACTTGTAGATTTAGGTGATCACTGTATTTTTCCTACCCATGGGATTTGTGTTTCAGTATGTAGTGTTGTTATTCGTTAGTGTTGCTGCATTCGTGTAGGGGAGTGAGCTTGCAGAGAGAGCTGACATTGACCAAATAGTTTTGATTTTTGTTGTGAGAAAATAGGAAAGATATGAAATGTAAGATATTTTTTCCTGATCACTTCCCACTAAGTGATTGAAATTACCTATTATGTATACTAATCAAGTTGACTGTATCTGCATATTTCAATGTATAGTAAGTTTTCCTTTAATGTTATAACTTACCTTTGGAAAATGGGTTCTTAGTAAAAATTGACAGGAACAGATATGTTAATGATATGTTTTCACCAGCTTTGAGATACAAATAAAACAAAACCTAGTACTCAGTACTGGAGACTATAAGAAGATGTTTGAGCAAATTAAAAAAAATTTCAACAAGAAATAATGTTTTGGAAAAAAAGTAGAACTTTGAATAAGTTAGTGACTCTATGATTTCTAGAAGTCATCAGAAGTTCAGATTTTATATTTATTCTTAAATACACATTATGTATTAACTGGGGGAGAACCTGCTCAATAAAAGAGAAGGATAAACTGAGTAATTATAGATAAATTAGACTAATGCCAGAATTATAAATTCTTTAGAACTGTAATGAAAATTAAAATGTACAAGCAGCTCAAAGCAATGTATGTTTGAGAAATACACTTTATTTGAAGATATGATCATTGATTAGAGGAGGAAAATATTTAAGAAATGGACAGTATAAATTTTCTTAAGGTGAATCACAGATAGGTTCTTAGACAATTTAAGTTAAAGCTATAACAGGAAAATATAAACCCTATTGAGAAAACTGGCAAGCAGAAATGAAACCAATACGTTAGGATAAGTGACTTGATTTGATGAGAGAAGGTTAGAACATTGGGTTCAGTCTGGTTCTCTTTTCTCTAAGATGAATTTACATGTTAGGAACTTAGTTTCAAAATTTGATTATATTAGTGAGAGCCTGATGGACACAAATGAGGACTTTAATGACGTCAGGAAAACATAAACTAGATAACACAATGAGCAGATAGACAGTGGGTCAATTTAACAGGTAGATATGATTTAATATAGTGTGGGAGGGCAGACAATAAAAGGAACCTTACCTTGAATGGTACGTATTATGTTTAATGGATGGCTCTAATATAGATCATTGGTATGCCATTACAACATTAGTAATGTAATAGAGTTTTGTTATTTGAAGGGGGATGAGGATAACAGAATTCATCTAAAGTGCAACTGAATGAAACACTTCATTTTTATGCATTTAATTTCAGATTTGTTAAAGAGGCAATGCAGTATAATAGCAACGATTATTAATTTATATCAAATTATAAGTAAGGCACGGTTTTTGACACTGTCTTTTAGGAAGTACAGTATAATAAAGCCAGATGCTGGCTGGTGGTGTAGTGCCATCAGCGCCAGACTTCGGGGCGAGGGGTCCCGAGTTCGAATCCGGCCGGCTCCCTTGCACGCTCTCCACCTGTGCTGGGTTAAGAGCAGGTGATCTCTTTTTTTAAAAAAAAAATTCACCCAGCAGAAGGCAAAGGCAATGGCAAACCACTGCCATGTGACTTCCCAATACATCAGAGTGGCGTGGAAGGAAATCGTCTGCCAGCTGGAAATTCCAGATGTGACATACTGACGACGACGAATAAAGCCAGATTTGCTTTTTGTAAGCTTAGTTTGGATGTTAGAATTTTCTGTTAGTGAGAATAAAACAGTTGACCTTTGTTATTGAGAATGCATCTTGATTCATTTAGTTAGGTAGATGATGTTGATATAAGTTAATAGCAATGTTGATACTAGAATTTACAGTAGAGTAAACAGACACAAAAATGTTACTTTAGAAAGGAAATTTTGTACACAGAAAATGTGTGCAAATCTATGGACAAATTAGAAATTACTTAAAGACTAATTTTGTTTTACTCCTGGGACAGTTGATTGGTTTGCTAATGAATTTTGTGGATGGCGGGGTGCAAATACATCTACCAAAGAAGGTGTGAGGTGGTCTTTTCCTCCACTAGCCTACAGGTCACCCTAGGGCAAGGCGTAGCACCTGCTTAGCCCCCCTGATCAGGGTCACATGAAGCCATGCGAGCAGGTGGTAGATGGTCGTATGAGCTGCTGGTGCATATCACAAGTCTGGGTTATGTGACCACTCATGCCAGGCAGACAACCTCTGAAGAGTATTGATAATGGCTGGGGTCACCTGTCTTGTAAAGACACTGCCCAGAAGAATGCAATGGCAAACCACTTATGTAGAAAAATTTGCCAAGAATGATCATGATCATAGACCATGATGACCCATGTCTTACGACATGGCACATAATGAACAAATGAATGAATTTTAACTCCATATGATGTTGCAGCAGAAATGAAGTAGAGGGTAGTGACCCGTCTGGAGGATATGCAGCATGTAAGCGTATTCAAGCTTTACTTATGATGGCATCTAAGCCAATCACTGTTGAGATTACCTTCAGACGTTATTCAGATGATACTCTTGATTTTTGGTATAACAAAATTAAACTTTGCATTCAACACACACAAGATGCTGGAGGAACTCAGCAGGCCAGGCAGCATCCACGGGAAAGAGTAAACAGTGTATGTTTCAGACCGAGGCCCTTCATCCAGACTGGGAAAAAGGATGAGAAGTTTGAGCAAGAAGGTGGTAGGTGATAGGTGAAACTGGGAGGGGGTATGGGTGAAGTAAAGAGCTGGGAAGTCGATTGGTGAAAGAGATAAAGGGCTGGAGGAGAGGGCAGAAGATCTTGGAAGAAAGGGAAGCGGGGAGAGCACCAGAGGGAGGTGATGGACAGGTAAGGGGATGAGGTGAGAGATGGAAATGGGGAATTGTGAAGGGGTGGGCAATTACTGGGAGTTTGAGATATCGACGTTCATGCCACCAGGTTGGACATTACCATAACGGAATGTAAGGTCTTGCTCCTCCAACCTGAGTGTGGCCTTATCGTGACGGTAGAAGAGGCCACGGACTGGCATGTCGGAATGGGAAGTAGAATTAAAATGTGTGGCCACCGGGAGATACTGCTTTTTCTGGTGGGCAGAGCGTAGGTACTCAGCAAAGTGGTCTCCCAATCTATGTCGGGTCTCACCGATATAGAAGAGGGCACATCAGGAGTACTGGATATAGTAGCTCACCCCAACAGACTCACAGATGAAGTGTTGCCTCACCTGGAAGGACTGTTTGGGGCCCTGAGTGATAGTGAGGGAGGAGACGTAGGTGCAGTTGTGGCACTTGTTCCGCTAGCAGGGATAAGTACCAGGAGAGAGATCAATGGGGAGAGATGAGTGGACAAGAGAGTTGTGTAGGAAGCGTTCCCTGCAGAAAGTGGAGGAGGGGGTGGGGGGGGAGAGGAAAGATGTACTAGATGGTGGGATCCTGTTGGAGATGGCAGAAGTGATGGAGAATTATGTGCTGGACGCGAGCTAGTGGGGTGGTAGGTGAGGACGAGGAACCGTATCCTTGAGAAAATGGGGTGAGGGCAGATGTGCACGAAACGGAAGAAGTACAGGTGAAGGCAGTGTTGATGGTGGAGAAAGGACACCCCTTTCTTTGAAGAACGAGGACATCTCATTAGTTCTGGAATGAAAAGCCTCCTCCTGAGAGCAGATATGTCAGAGACGGAGGAACTAGGAGAAGGGGATACCATTTTTACAAGTGACAGGGTGGGAGGAAGTATAGTCCAGTAGATCTGCGAATTTGCATTGCTTGCTTTTGAAATATATTTAAACCATGTTTAAGCTTGTGACCTCTTTGGTAATGAATTGCAGGTTCTAAAGCCGTGGAATGAAGATGAACGGAGGTGGTTGATCTTCTGCCATAACGTGGAGCTGCCTGTTACTAAGGAATTAATATTAACACTTGTCCCTCATAGAATGACACTTGGGATATGGGAAGGTAAAGACAAAGTGAGCCCAAAGGCCAAGTTTGATCACCCCAAGAACTTGCATCATCTTTTGGACAAGGAAGAAGCAAGTGTCGGTGAGTCAAAAGAGGTGGATTTCTCTGCTGTCTTAATAATAAATGTAAATGATGAAATAATTTAAAAGACAAAAAGACAATTTTAAAATCCAAAACTGTTTACTCTGTTATAACTAACATAATTATATTTGAATAATGAAAACTACATTTAAAACTTGAACGCCATTAGAAGTGATACTGGTTATTGAGTTTAGGATAAAAAAGACAATGTTAAAATTTTCAATGGTAAAATAGTTTGCCTTGTATTCTTCTATCATTATTAGTAAACTGCATGATAATTGGCAGCATGCTGGGATTGTAGGTTGTCCCAATGTTTGTCTCAACGTGAAGTTTGTTACATTAAAGGAGAAACAATGAGGGCAGGGGTTCCCAACCTTTTTTATTCGTGGACCAATGCCATTAAGCAAGGGGTCCATGGACCCCAGGTTAGGAACCCCTGAAGCAGAGTGTAGAAATACAGCTAGAAAACATTTTGTTTGGTTTGTTTACTTATTTCTTTCCTGTCACACCAAAAGCATCTGTGATATCAGTAGTATCTTCACAGTTGTAGAGAAGTACAGCTCAGAAACAGGCCCTTTGGCCCATTTAATCCATGCTGAAACTATTTAAACTGCCTATGCCCACCGACATGCAGCTGAACCATAGACCTCCATACATCAATGATCCTATCCAAACTTCTCTTAAATGTTGAAATCAAGCTTGCATGCACCACTTGTATTAACAGCTCATTCCACACTCTCATGACCCTTTCAGTGAAGACTTTCCCCTCATGTTCCCCTTAAACTCCTCACCTTTCACCCTTAACCCATGACCTCTGGTAGTGTTCCCACCCAATTTCAGTGGAAAAAGCCTGCTTGCTTGCAATTACCCTCTCTATACCCCTCATAATTTTGTATACTTCTATCAAATCTTCTCTCAATAGTCTATGTTCTAAACAATACAGTCCTAACCTATTCAATCTTTCCTTATAGGTCAGTCCTCCAGACCCAGCAACACCCTTGTAAATTTTCTCTGTACTCTTTCAATCTTTCCTGTAGGTCAGTGACCAAAACTGTACACAATTATCCAAATTAGACCTCAGCAACATCTTATACAAATTCAACGTAACATCCCATCTCCTGTACGTAATACATTGATTCATGAAGGCCGATGTGCCAGAAGCTTTCTTTAGGACCCTGTCTGCCTGTAACGCCACATTCAACAAATTATGGACCTGTGTCTCCAGATCTTTGTTCTACCACACTCCTCAGTGCTCTACTGTTCACAGTGTAAGATCTACCATTGTTGGTCTTACTGAAGTGCAAAACCTCGCTATTGCCTACATTAAGCTCCATCTGCCATTTTTTAGCTGATTTTTCCAGCTGATGCAGATCCCTCTGCAAGCCATGATAGCCTTCCTCACTGCCCATTACCATATATATAATAGTATCATGTTATAAAATGGATGGCTTAAATTAATGTTGCTGGAAAAAGTGCATAATTCTTTCTGACTATCTGATTTCATTGGCAGGTAGTATAAAATATTCGGTTAAGGATCAATTAGAATTGTTGGAAAACAGCCCCCTCTTGACAACCTATAAAGCAACAGACGATTTGCCACCAGAAACCATGAACGTTCCTGCGCAAGGTGAAAGAGCACTCTGCAACAAACCAGCATCATGTGCACCTCCACTTTTCTTTAATTGCACGCCTACTGAGCAGTTTTCTGAAAACATCTAAAAACCCATCATGTAGGGTGACATTTGTTTATTCCATGCTGATTGTGGAACTTGTTGTTTAAATGTGTTTGTAGGGCATGATTCAACCAGTGGAATATCAGTCAAGGCAAAACTTCAAGGAATGATTAGAATCGGTTCATATGCATTTTATAACATCTATAACCACATAACTGTTCTCTTTCTTTTAATATTTGTAGCATCCTAAATGTTTTGAGTAAGGATCACTACTGACAATGGCCACTAAGGTTCCTAGGTAGATAGTTTCCTCATAATAATCATAGAATTGATGTCAATAGAAAGAATGAAATGAAGTGAACACACAATGGTTGTGTTGTCATGAGCCGAAGAACTATTGATGCCTACCACGATTATTGAAGCTATCCTGTGCTGTTATCAATATTGTGAAACAACTAAATCAACCACCACAAATCAGTTTACTGGAAAATGTCATGAATAGAAATTCAAGAAATTCTGCAGATGCTGAAAATCCAAAATCAAAACAGCACCAGAATGTTGGAGGAACTCAGCAGGTCAGGCAGCAAAAAATGGAAATAAATAAACAGTCAATGTTTCGGGCCAAGACCCTTCTGCAGGACTGGAAAGGAAGGGGGAAGACACTAGAATTTTTAAAAAAAAGTTGGGGTGAGGGGAAGATCGATAGCTAGAAGGTGATAGGTGAAGCCAGGTGAGTGGGAAAGACCCAGGTAAGTGTGAAGTGGTTCATTCAACCCAGATAAGTGTGAAGTATGAAGTGATTCATTTTGATAGGTCAAATATGATGGCAGAATATAGTATTAATGGTAAGACTCTTGACAGTGTGGAGGATCAGAGGGACCTTGGGGTCCGAGTCCATAGGACACTCAAAGCAGCTGCGCAGGTTGACGCTGTGGTTAAGAAGGCATACGGTGTATTGGCGTTCATCAATCGTGGAATTGAATTTAGGAGCCGAGAGGTAATGTTGCAGCTATATAGGACACTGGTCAGACCCCACTTGGAGTACTGTGCTCAATTCTGGTCGCCTCACTACAGGAAGGATGTGGAAGCCATAGAAAGGGTGTAGAGGAGATTTACAAGGATGTTGCCTGGATTGGGGAGCATGCCTTATGAAAACTGGTTGAGTGAACTGGGCCTTTTCTCCTTGGAGTGACGGAGGATGAGAGATGACCTGATAGAAGTGTATAAGATGATGAGAGGCATTGATCGTGTGGATAGTCAGAGGCTTCTTCCCCAGGGCTGAAATGGCTGCCACAAGAGGACACAGATTTAAGGTGCTGGAAAGCAGGTACAGAGGAGATGTCAGGGGTAAGATTTTTACTTAGAGAGTGGTGAGTGTGTGGAATGGGCTGCCGGCAACGGTGGTGGAGTCAGATATGGTAGGGTCTTTTAAGAGACTTTTAGATAGGTACATGGAGCTGAGAAAAATAGAGGGCTTTGGGGAAGTCTAGTAATTTCTAAGGTAGGAATGTATTTGGCACAACTTTATGGGCCGAAGGGCCTGTATTGTGCTGTAGGTTTTCTAAGTTCTATAAGATAGAATATAGGATTAGAAGTAGGCCATTCGGCCCATCGAGCCTGCTCTGCCATTCAGTCATGGGCTGATCCAATTCTTCCAGTCATCCCAGCTCTCCTGCCTTCTCCCCATACCCTTTGATGCCCTGGCTAATCGAGAACCTATCTATCTCTGCCTTAAATACACCCAATGACTTGGCCTCCACAGCCGCTCATGGCAACAAATTCCACAGATTTACCACCCTCTGACTAAAGTAATTTCTCCGCATCCCTGTCTAAATGGATGTCCTTCAATCCTGAAGTCATGCCCTCTTGTCCCAGAATCCCCTAGCATGGGAAGTACCTTTGCCAAATCTAATATGGTCAGGCTTTTTAACATTCGGAATGTTTCTATGAGATCTCCCCTCATTCTCCTGAACTCCAGGGAATACAGCCCAAGAGCTGCCAGACATTCCTCATACGGTAACCCTTTCATTCCTGGAATCATTCTCGTGATTCTTCTCCGAACCCTCTCCAGTATATCCTTTCTAAAATAATGTCAGTATATCCTTTCTAAAATAAGGAGCCCAAAACTGCACACGATACTCCAAGTTTGGCCTCACGAGTGCCTTATAGAGCTTCAACATCACATCCTTGCTCTTATATTCTATATCTCTAGAAATTAATGCCAGCATTGCATTCACCTTCTTTATCACCAACTCAACCTGTAGGTTAACCCCTTTAATGTATCCCTCACAAGGACTCCCAAGTCCCTTTGCATCTCTGCATTTTGAATTCTCTCTCCATCTAAATAATAGTCTGCCTGTTTATCTCTTCCACCAAAGTGCATGACCATACACTTTCCAACATTTCATTTCATTTGCCACTTTCTTGACCATTCCCCTAAACTATCTAAGTCTCTCTGCAGGCTCTCTTTTCCCTCAACACTACCCCTTTCCTCCACCTATCTTTGTATTATCGGCAAATTTAGTCACAAATCCATTAATCCCATAGTCCAAATCATTGACATGCATCGTAAAAAAACAGCGGTCCTAACACTGACCCCTGTGGAACTCTACTGGTAACCGGCAGCCAGAATAGGATCCCTTTATTCCCACTCTCTGCTTTCTGCCGCTCAACCACTGCTCCACCCATGCTAGTAACTTCAGAAAGTATAAATCTTCAAGTATAAATGCAAATAATATATTTTATATTGAAACAAGAATAGGCAAGCACCAAGTGGAAAGTGAGCCATGTGAGTAAAATATTGGATTGGGGACAGGCATCACTTTTTAGTCACTGATGATTTTGCTCTGTTTGCCTAATCTTTACTCACTCACTTATCTGTACACACTGGTTACCTCCTTTTGCTCCCTTTTCAACTTCCATTCCTACTATTGTACATCACAAATTTAGCTGTCAGGCTGTCAGACTGTCAGAGTCGTCATTCAAGCCATTCACGTGGATTGTGAGATGCTGAGCACCTGCAGAAGTTTAAGGCTCCGGTTCAGGTATAACTTAAGTTGTAGGCAAGTTTCTTTTGGTAAAGGGCTGGAGAAGAAGGAATCTGATAGGAGAGGAGAGTGGACCATAGGAGACAAGGAAGGAGGAGGGGCACCGGGGGGAGGTAACAGGCAGGTAATAAGAGGTCAGAGGCTAGACTGGGGAGTAGAAGCAGAGGGGAGAAGGAAATTTTTGTTTACTGGAAGGAGAAATTAGTATTCATGCCATCAGGTTGGAGACTACCTGGAAAGAATATAAGGTGTTGCTCCTCCACGCTGAGGGTGGCCTCATTGTGACACAAGAGGAGGCCATGGGCTGACATTGCCAGAAAGGGAATAGGAATGGGAATTAAAGTGTTGCACCACCAGGAAATTCCGCCTTTGGCGGATGGAGTGGAGCTGCTTGACAAAGCGGTTCCCCGATTTATGACGGGTCTCACCAATGTAGAGGAGGCTGCATTGGGAGCACCAGATACAACACACGACCCTAGCAGATTCGCAGGTGAAGTGTTGCCTCACCTGGAAGGAATGTTTGGGGCCCCAAATGGAGGTGAATGGGTAGGTGTAGCACTTTGGGTGCCTGCGGGGATAAGTGCCGGGAAAGAGATTAGTGGGGAGGGACAAGCGGAGAAGAGTCTCATGGAAGCAGTGGGGAGTGGTGGCGGTGGGGAGGTAAAGATGTGGAAAAAGCTTTCCCAGTATACATGATGAATAAACTCTTCTCAGGCTTCTAGCCAGGCATAGGTATAGACCTGAACCAACGTGTCAATGACAAACTCTGCCATTTTCATCAGGGATGATGCAAGTCTCATGTTCTGCTACCACCGACTTCTCCAGGTAATCCAAATGGATACATCTTTGACCAACATAAGCTGTGATTTGAGCTTCCTTATGGGTTTGTGGATGGTATTGATCCAGTATTTCTTCCTGACAATCCTTCCAGAAACTGTGGAAATAAAGGGATGACAGGTGGCATCACATCTCCCAATGTAGAGCGGTTCTTTCTACTTCGATTCACCATGTGAAAGCTAGTTTGGGCCTGGGGAGTCTGCATGAGGAAATAAGATGATTACACACTCCTACACAATGGCTACAAGGTGAAGGAAATCAATTGGGCCCTTAAAAGGAAAGACAGAAAAACCAGGAAACCCAACAACGAGGAGGAACCTGTCATTACCGCCTGCCTTCCCTACATTTCCACGGTTTCTGCAAGGATCGCTAGGATCCTGAAGAGATAGCAGATTAATACCATTCACAAACCCATAAGGAAGCTGAAATCACAGCTTATGCAGATCAAAGATAACCTGGGACACAGGACGGCTGGCATTTACGGGATTCCCTGTGAATGTGGATCAGCATATATTGGTCAGATAGGATGCATGATGGAAGCCTGCATCAAGGAGCACAGGAGAATGGGTTACCCAGAGAAATTGGTGGTGGCAGAACATTGCCTTTGCAATGGCCATAGGATTGACTTCAGTGGCACAAAACTACTATGCCGTGCCATTGTCTTTTGGGACCACCAGTGAAGAAAGCCATTGAAGTAAAACTAGAGGAAAAGGATTTTAACAACGATGAAGGTTTGGCTCTAAGTAAGAACTAGAATTCAATTATAAACAAGGTGGGAGAATAGAAATCTAATTGGATGAGGACAAACCAATCAGGAGGGACGGACAACAGGGGTATAAACACCAGCGGTCTAGATATGCCCAGGCATCATCCCTGATGAAGACTGCACAGCTTGTTATTGAAATGTTGGTTAAAATTGGTACCTATATCTGGATGGATAACCAAGAGGAGTTTATAGGTAAAGATGTGTTTAGTGGTGGGATCCCTTTGGGATTAGCAGAAGTTGAAGAGAATGAAGTGTTGGATGTGGAGGCTCATGTAGGTAAGGACAAGAGGAACTCTGTCACTGTTGAGCCGGTGGGAAGATGGAGTGAGCATGGATGTCTGGGAAATGGGCGAGATGTGGGTGAGGGCAGCATCCATGGTGGAGGAAGGGAAACCCCGTTCTTTGAAGAAAGAGAACATCTCTGATGGCCTGAAAAGCCTCATCCTGGGAACAAATGCAGCAGAGCCAAAGGAGCGAGAAAAGGGAATAGCATTTCTACTGGAGACCGGGTGGGAAGAGGTGTAGTGAAGATAGCTGTGGGAATCTGTGGGTTTATAAAAGATGTTGGTTGATGGTTAGTCTCCAGCAATGGAGACTCAGAGGTGTAGAGAGGGAAGGGAGGTGCTTCCAGAGATGGACAGAGAGATCGAGAAAGGGGAGGGTGGTGAATAAAATAGAATGAATGTAATTTTCTTAAGGGAATTATTAAAATTGTCATTCTATTGAATAAATTCTTGGATAATTAACAGTTAGTGAAATTATTGGAAGACACAAACACATCATTTTATCATTATTTCCCTTGTCTGTAAAACTGCACAGACCTTTTAATCCTGCTGGGTAGTTGTGGCTGGTGTTAAAGTAAATCTAGTGATCTATGGTTCTAATTTTAGAATTCCCTTGCCTCATTTTCTCAACACAGGAGCAGTTTCCACATTGACCCTTCCTGAAACTGAAATAACGACTTTGAATGAACAGCTACAGAGGTAAGATCTGACATTTGCTTTTCAGGATGACCATAACATAAGAATGCATGGAACTGGGGTTAATGTTTTAGTGTGGATAGAGCTTGGTTAACCAATAGAAGGCAGAGAGTTGGGATAAATGGGTGTTTCTCTGGTTGGCAATCATTGTGAGTGGAGTGCCACTGGGTTTGATGCTGGGCCCCCAACTGTTCATGATATACATTGGAAGAGGGGACTGAGTGTAGCGTATTTAAGTTTGCTGATGACACTACATTGAGTGGAAAGTCCGCAGAGAGATATAGATAGATTAAGTGAGTGGGCAAGTGTCTGGGAACTGAAGTGCTATGAGAGGTAAAATAGAAGACTGCAGCAGGCTGTTGTGCTGAGAGACTTGGCAGTGCTTGTGCATGAATTGCAAAAGATTGGTTTGCAAGTGCTACAGGCTATCAAGAAGGTAAATGGAATGTTGGACTTCATTGTAGAGGGATTTAATTTAAGAGCAGAGAGGTTATTCTGCAACTGTACAGGGTCCTGGTGAGACCACATCTGGAGTACTGTATGCAGTTCTGGTCATCTTACTTGAGGAAAGATGTACTGGCTTTGGAGGGTGCAGTGGAGGTTGATTCTGGAGATGAAGCGGGGGTTTAACTGATGAGGAGAGATTGAGTCACCTGGGGCAATACTTGCTTGAATTCAGAAGAATGAGAGGGGTCCGCATAGAAACGTGTAAAATTATGAAAGGGATTGATAAGATAGAGGCAGGAAAGTGAGACCAGAGCTAGCGGACATAGTCTCAAGATTCGAGGGGGAATAGATTCAGGATAGAGATGAGGGGAAACTGCTTTTCCTAGAGTACTGAATCTGGTATTCACAACCCAGGGAATAGTAGAGGCAACCTTATTAAATACACGTATGTAAGATGCACTTGGTTAGAGTTGTGCAGGGCAGGGGAATTAAAGGTAATGGGGTAAAGGCAGGTAGGTAGAGCTGAGTCCTTGGTTAGATCCGTCATAATCTTATTGAATGGCGGAGTAGACTCAACTAGTCAGATGGCCTAGTGCTGCTCTTACTATTAATGCAAGAAAACCTGCCAAAACTGCTTTCTTTTACCATTACAAAAGTACAATTAAATATTGATATCTGTTTTACTTTATTTTTATATGCTGTTGAGCTTCATAAACTTAAAAAAAAAAAGTGTTTACAACCATGGAATTTAATCAGGGGTTCCCTACCTGCAGCCCATGGACCCCTTGCTTAATTGTATTAGTTCATGGCATTAAAGAGGTTGGGAACTCCCTCAATTTAATAAATAATTGAAAGTCTGAAGAATTTGAATTTGTGAGCAGTGTTTTTAATGCCCCTTGTAAATTGTTATCCTGCTTTCTGATTCCTGAGCAACATAATAGATGCTGGTAGGCAATGGCAGCACAAAACAGAAGTATTAACTCTACCTAAGTTGGGAACTTGTTAGATTCATGTCACTGTTCTGTATCGGGTACCTGACTGGCATAGCGGTACAGCTGATAGAGCCGCTGCCTTACTGTTCCGGCAACCCAGTGCAGTCCTGTCCTTGGGTGCTGTCTGTGTGGAGTTTCTATGTTCTCCCTGTGACCTTATGGTTTCTTCTGGGTGCTCTCCAGTTTCCTCTCATTATCTCAGAAACGTTTGTAGGTTAATTACCCATTGTAAGTTGCCCCTAGTATTCAGGTGAGTGGTAAGAATCTAGGGCAGGGGTTCCCAACCTGAGGACCACGGATCTCTCAGTTAATGGTGAGACTTCATAGACCCTTCAATAACGGTAAGGCTCTATGGCATAAAAAAGATTGGGAACCCCTGGTCTACAGGGTAGTTGATGGGATGAGACTGGTAGGATTTTAATGTTTCTTGTGAAATCAGTGGGCCAAAATGACTTTTTCCATACCATTAACACTCTAATACTCAATGTTTCTGGATTCTTGATGCACCAATTGATTAAAGATTAGCTTAGTTTGTCACTTGTCGAACAAAACATACAGTGAAATGCGTTGTCGGTGCCAACAGCCAACACAGTCTGACAATGTGCTGGGGGCAGACAAAAGTGATCAATATTATTAAAATAGCCCGATATACAAGTATGCAGTTTGAGTACGGATAAAGAGCTTTACAGTATGAGAAATTTATGCAGAGAAATATTTCCTACTCTTTTAAAAAAAAAAGCTTCAAAAGCATTATTCTCCCGAATATCTCAAATAAACAAGGTAGTATCCAACGCTAAATGTTTGGAATGGGTATTTTTTACAAATTACAATCTTAACAAAAGGTCTTGTTAATCATTAGATATCCAAATACTGAATTTACAAATGTATATGGTGGTGAAGAGACTCAACTTTGGTTACAAATAATGGAAAGTCAACTGTTATGTAGCCAGTTGTTTGTGGCTGTGCTGATGAATTCCATTGGAATTTATGACTGGACTTTACTGTAATGACCAAGCACACTTGGGTTAAACATTGTAATGAATTTGTCAAAGATAAATTAATTTAGGTATCATGGTGTACAGCATTTTGTTTGTATGTTAAATTCTGCAACTCAACTTTCATAAAGAAATATTTACAGAACTTTCTCGTGTGATTTATGTACAGAACTTCATGGAATACAATTAGTAAAGAAAACTATTTGAAAACTGTGACCTTATAATGCAGTTTGTATCGGTGTTACATGATACAGGATGACATCACTTCATCACAGAAGACCTGTCTGGAGGATGATATTGTCAGTGCAGTTTATCATTTTTATATGTTTTTTAAGTAGAAATCAGTAGCATCGGCTGCAGCAGTCACTGAGAAGGGTGCACAGGGAGGCCAACTGCTAGCTATATTTTCCAGAGATAATGTAAAGCAAGTGTTGGCAATTCCTCCGCACTGAAAACTGTCTGAGCCCTTAACTCTTGGATTGATCATCTGTCGGTGATAAGTTTAAATGTTTAAAAGTTGGAGCATCAGTGTTTTCAATCCCTGAAAAGTTAATACATCCTAGCTTTGTAATGAACTTATAATGGCACATTGTTTTTTATTTTTAACCGGTCATTTTCATGTAAAACTAAGGAACGTTTCCCAGATGGTTTATGAGGAGCAGGCAGACCATTTATCAGGAATAATATTTGCCAGTAGAGATACAATTGTCTTTCATTATTTTGCAGTCAATGGAGCGAATACACCATTCAAATCTTTCCACATCATTTATTTGGAAATAGTAGACAATTCAAAAGAGTCTTTTAAGGGTGCTTCCCCGGTTCATTTTGAACATTTATTCTGACCATGAATTTATGTTTCACTCTGTCACTGCCTTTGTAGCACAGTCTGTTATGGCACAAATCCCCTTGCATGGAATTGGTATGTTGAAGAACTGTGAGCTCAGTGTAATTTGATGCTAATTCACAACTCATTTTCCTAGTTAGGTGATTATCAGTTTTAAACTATTCTGACTGATCTCATAGGAAGTTTGTCATTGTAAAAGCCATTCTTTATACTTTAATACTTCATACTTTATTGTCGCCAAACAATTGATACTGGAACATACAGCGATATTTGATTCTGCGCTTCCTGCTCCCTGGATTACAAATATTAAATATTTAAAAAATTAAAAATAGAAAAAATTAGTAAATATTAAAATCTTAAATTATAAATCATAAATAGAAAGTAGAAAAATGGGAAGTAAGGTAGTGCAAAAAGAACCCGATAGGCAGGTCAGGATATTTGGAGGGTACGGCCCAGATCCGGGTCAGGATCCGTTCAGCAGTCTTATCACAGTTGGAAAGAAGCTGTTCCCAAATCTGGCCGTACAAGTCTTCAAGCTCCTGAGCCTTCTCCCCCCCTCCCCCCGGTGGGAAGAGGGACAAAAAGTGTGTTGGCTGGGTGGGTCGTGTCCTTGATTATCCTGGCAGCACTGCTCCGACAGCATGCGGTGTAAAGTGAATCCACGGACGGAAGATTGGTTTGTGTGATGTGCTGTGCTGTGTTCACGATCTTCTGCAGCTTCTTTCGGTCTTGGACAGGACAACTTCCATACCAGGTTGTGATGCACCCCAGAAGAATGCTTTCTACGGTGCATCTATAAAAATTAGTGAGGCTTTTAGGGGACAGATATAAAAAGGATATAGTGCTTTCCAGTGTATATGACGAATAAACGCTTCTCGGGCTTCCAGCTGGATACAGGCATTGATTATAACTGACGTTTCAATGACAAACTCTGCCATCTTCTTTAGGGAACCATTCTGTCCATGTACCTGTTTGGGCATTACCCTCACTTTGTTATTTGTATTGCTTTTACCCCTGTACATGGAACATAAAGATCACATAGTAGTGCAGCATTAGAATAGGCCCTTCATCAAAGTAAAATTGATTATCAGGGTACATACATGTCACCACATACAACCCTGAGGTTCTTTTTCTGCAAATCTATAGAACAGTAACTGTAAACAATAAACTATAAACAAACAGGCAAATGCAGATCATAAATAAATAGCAATAAATAACGTGCATGAGATAAATAGATAATCATTAAATGAGTGTAGTCTTACCCTTTTGTCCAAGAGCCAGATGATTGAGGGGTAGTAACTGTTCTTGAACCTGGTGATGCAAGTCCTGAGGTTCTTGTACCTTCTACCCGATGGCAGCAGTGAGAAAGGAGCATGGCCCGGGCGGTGAGAATCTTTGATGATTGATGCTGATTTTCTACAGCAAAACTTCTCACTGTTTATAAATAATGTTCTTTTTTTGTAACACACACTTGGCAGGTCAGGCAGCAACTATGAAGTTGACATTTTGGGCTGAGGCCCTTCATCAGGACTGGAAAGGAAGGAAGAAGAAGGTGCCAGAATAAAAAGGTGGGGGGGGGGAGAGGAAGGGGGACAAGCTTTAAGGTGATGGTACTGTGCAAATGTCTTGGGGTGCCTGAGACTTTTGCACAGAACTATATTTGTCAATGTGGAATGGAGACCAAGTTTGTAAATCTGGTGGGAGCAACCATGCTGGGAATGGTGAGGGTGGAGTGCCACAGGAAGGGTGTGGAGCAGGGAGCAGAGAAGGAGCACCAGGGGTGGTGGGGGGGGCGGTGGGATGCTGAGGGAGCAGATACACCCAGCCCCGGGACACCAGGCAAGGTCATTTGATTCCAAACAATTGGCTATTGGTCATTACAGACATCACTCTGGTGCTTCCTGCTCCCTCCCCTCTCCCTACCCCTTTTCACAGCAATGATTCCCTTCTCCCTGCCCCCTTCCCATTCTCAGCCCACAAAAAAAACCCATATGAGAATTTAGTTCATCGTCACTCACATGTATCAGGAAATTTGCTTTTGATATACTGTATGTGGCAGCAGTACAGTGCAGTACTGCGGGTGAAGGTGGGAAATGTAAAGGGCTGCAGAAGAAGAAATACTTGCTTGTACTTTACCTGCCAAAGGCAACAACAGAGCATTTCCCATTTTATACCCCAAATGCCATTTTTTAACCACCTGCTTCACCATTATCTATCCTTTTGGAGCCTTTATTTCCTTATTTATGATTTGAGCATAGTTAACAACTATATTTTTTGGTGCCTTCACTAAAAGATATTTTTATGAATCTGAAGTTGAACCAAACACTGATCTCTGTGTCATAACACTTGACGCCAATCAGAAAATACCAATTTATGCTACTCTTTGTTGCCTGTTCTCTTCACACCATTACATTGCCACCAATACACAAGCTATTATTTTCTGTAATAACCTTTGGAGCAGTACGTCATCTAAGGCCTTTGGAAATCTTTGCACACGCAGACGTTCCCCTTTATCCACAGCACATTAGTTCTTCAAAGAATTCAAATCATTTGGCTGGATATGATTCCTCTTTTCATAAAACCTTATTGATTTTGCACAACACAGACAAAATGCTGGAGGAACTCAGCAGTCCATGCAGCATTTATGGAACAGTAAACAATTGACATTTTGGGCTGAGACCCTTCATCAGTCCTGTGTTACACTCATCTTACACCTAAGTATTGTACAAGATTAGTGTAAATGGGTAGTTAATAGTTGGTGCGTACACTGTAGGGCTTGCTTTTCCATGCTATAACTCTTTATCTCTTCTGATTATCAGAGGCTACATAAATGTGTCTGTGATCATTATCGAAATTACTTAAAAACACTCTCACAAGAGCAGATTAAATCATCTACTTGGCTCTGGTATTGGTCATTTTGAATGTCACCTGAGTTCTGGCCTTTACACCATTCCTTTACATAATCACTTGGTTTATTCAGCCATGTAATATTTTTCAGAGTTTGCAAATGTTACTTAATTTTACTTTGCAAAGTTCCACGCTCTATAGTAGCTGAAGTATCTTCCTTTTATTTGTCGTCGTCGTGGCTATCCCTCGAGGTCGAGGATGATGGTCCTTGTTCTGTTGATCCTTTTATTACCTGTATTTGGTTTGACTTCTTGATAGTTTCAATGACTCTGGAATCTTGGAATCTCTGGAAGGTTACGGTGTGGAAGGGGGCTCTTTATCCTGTTGAATTCCGTACAAATCTAAAGAAGACCAGACATGAGGAACTCTGCAGATGCTGGAAATTGAAGCAACACACATCAAAGTTGCTGGTGAATGCAGCAGGTCAGGCAGCATCTCTAGGAAGAGGTACAGTCGACGTTTCAGGCTGAGATCCGTCTTGACGAAGGGTCTCGGCCTGAAACGTCAACTGTACCTCTTCCTAGAGATGCTGCCTGGCCTGCTGCGTTCACCAGCAACTTTGATAAAGAAGACCAGTCCTGCTAGGCTTTTTTCTTTCTCTTGGCTGCTACAATTGAATCTGCCACCTCTACTGCGCTTGACAATCTTCTTCCAGATCCTAACTTACTCACCATGGAAAAAGGATTTTCCTTCTGCTTCTTTTGCTCATCTATGTTCCTTCATTATTGACTTCTGTTAATCAGAGCACGTGCTTTATACTCTGCCTTGGTGCTGCACAATTCTAAGTAAGAGCAAGCAGAAAGCGTAGGAATGGTTTTGGGGCATTTGGGCCATTGGGTCTGTTCTGACATTCTATCATGGCTGATTTATTATCTCTCTCAACCCCATTCTCCTGCCTTCTCTCCATAACCTTTGAAGCCCCGATTAATCAAGAACCTATCAAACTCTGCCTTAAATGTACCCAATGACTTGGCCTGCACAGCCGTTTGTGGAAATGAATTCCACAGATTCATCACTAAAGAAACTTCTCCTCATCTCTGTTCTAAATGGACACCGTTCAGTTCTGAGGCTGTGCCCTCTGGTCTTAGACTCCCCCACTACAGAAAACATCCTCTTCGCTTGTTACAATGCAGTATCTCTCTGAAGTTCACTCACAACCTTTTCTGTTCCAAGAAGAACAATGCAGGAATGTCAAACATAACCCAAGTCTGATATTCTTGTGATTGTTTTAGTAAATCTATTCTGGACTCTCTCTGCATTTTTATATAATCTTTCTGAAGTGTAACCATCAGAATTGAAGTAGGTGTTCCACCTGGGGCTGAACTAGCTTTCTACAAATCTTGATCAAGCATACATAAATGGCACAACGTGCCAATATGCATACTGAAGCAGTGTCCCCTTGGTAATGGGTAAGTGAGCTACTCATGCTATCTGAGAGAAGCCTGTAATGCCGTGGTCCCATCAACCTACCAACTGGAACATCGTTGGGCTGTGGGACGGAAACCTCATGTTCATGAGGATAATGTACAAACTCCATACAGGTAGTGACGGGAACCCTAGATGCTTGTAGCTTTCTACCATTTCCTCTTAGTGTTGCTATGTCTGTGATTTTCCTTTTCTCTTTAGTCATAGATGTAACATCTTTGTAAAGAATTCCTTTTTAATATGGGAAAAAAACATGTTTGAGTGAATGTCAGTGACAGGGCAGCCTTTCTCCTGTGGAACCAAAACTATCTCCACAGGAAGAAGAGTTCAGTGCTCTTCGGTACAGAAGTTATTAGGTAGGAAGACTTTTGTGAATCATTTACATTTATGCTGTTGCTTTATGAAATATTATGTTGCTGATGAAAAACATTCATACTGTGTACCAGTTGCTAAAACTCCTTGAACTAAATTGGACGTTCCTGGACTGTTTCAAAGACTCTGCAGTTTGAGGTTGAATATTCTGTGTGCCTGTTTTTTCGCCGTTGGCACAGTTTGTTCTTTTTTTTGTGTGTTGGGTGTTTGATGTTTACTTTCAGGGGGTTCCATGGTGTTTCTTTGTTCTGTGGCTGTCTGTGGGAAAATGAATGTGGGGTTGTTTACCGCACGCAAACTTTGAATTGTTTTGAATCCATCCTTCCTTTCACATTTGTATAGATGGAGTAGCTGCTTTTAGATTTTAGACTGAGGGTCATTCTCAGGAATCCGCTTGTATTCCCAGGTACTGATTAGTACTGTTCTAGTGAGACTTTTTGTCTTAATTCATGTTCAGGGACTGGATGTTGATGGCAAAGTTTAATGTTTATTGCCCATCTCTAAGTTGTCCAGATAAGGTGAAGGTACGATAGCACATCCCCAAAAATTTCCACTTGCTCAGCTGAAAATTTATATCTCTCATCGCTGATACACAGCATTGCCATTGTCACTTGAAGCAGACTTACAAACCAGAAATCAGCTGTGAGGTTGTTTGACCTCAGGTAAAACCAAAAGTGTGCAAGTTTCAACTCAGAGAAGTTTATCATCCAGGGTATTCACAGTAAATGCTCACGTGATCAATATTCTGAATTTCTGGGTAATTCAGACATCTGGAGAAGTTGATGGTTCTAATCTACAGAGTGCCTGATGTCCAAGACAAGACTGACACAAGAAAGCTATTACAGGAAGAGCACTAAGATTGTTCAGTGAGAACTGGGATTGTTTGGCTGAATAGGGAGGAGGCATTCAAAACCTGATAGTGAATGGGTCATTTTACAAAAATCTACCATTATTACAGAGACTTGGTTGAGAGAGGGACAGGAATGCTTAATGTCCCAGGGCTTTTATGTTTTTAGAAAAGATAGAAAGGGAGGTAAAAGGGAGGGGAGGGGAGTTGCACTGCTAAACAGGGACAATATCACATCTGCACTCAGAGCGGACGTAATGGAGGAGTCAGCCACTGGGTCTATATGGGTAAAACTCAAAAATAGGAAGAATGCTGTACTGTTCTATGTTCTAAGACAATACTTGGTATAAAAGTACCATCTGAGAAAAGTAGCTTGAGAACTACATAAAGACAAGAGGAAAAACATAAGAAGTTCACCAGGTACTGGAAATATTGAGCAACACACATAAAATGCTGGAGTAACTCAACAAGTCAGGCAGTACCTGTGGAGGGCACTAAATATTTGATGTTTTGGGGTGAGACCCTTCACCAGGACTGGAAAAGAAGGGGGCAGAAGCCAGAATAAGAAGGGAGGAGGAGGGGAAGGGACACAGGCTGGCAGGTAATAGCTGAAATCTGGTGAGAAGGTATGTGGGTGGGTGGGGGAAGAGGGGTGAAGCAAGAACCTGAGAGGTGATAGGGTGAAGCAGGAAAGGGCTAAAGAAGGAATCTAAGAGTGGACCTTGGAAGAAAAGGAAGGAGGAGGGGCATCAGAGAGAGGTGACGGGCAGGTGAGGAGAAGAGAATTAGAAGCCGCCTGACTTTCTGAGTTCCTCTAATGTGAGTGTGTATGTTGCACAACAGGGAAAAATAATGTATTTTAAATACCTGCATTAAAAAAAATCACAAATTAACATAAAGGAATCTTGACCCGTAATAGCATCTAAAAATATAGAAATGTTACATTGTGGACAATGGAACTTTAGCCCAGAAGCAAAGTTTAATGATAACCATGAATAATTTGGAGCATCATTCAGACAAGGTGTGAATATGGGAGAAGCGCAACACAGGCAATAGGGTTAACAGCAGGAACCATATAAAAATGACAATATATTCTCCTCTTGGATCTTTGACACTCATTCTTCTTTGTAGAACGTTTTTAAATGGTCCCACTCCCAATGTCCTGTACTGGCCACAGGTTCTGATGCATGTGTTAACAAATCTAGCATTATGCTCCAAGAGTTGTTTGCCTCTCCCAGCAGTAGTTGATTGTGTGAAGGCCCTACCGATTTGTCAAGAATTTGCACCTGTCAAATTGCAGTCCCAATCTGCTCTTGTCCCAGATATGCCATCTAGAAACAGCATGTACTTTTCACAAGGGGCATCCCCACTTTGGCTCCCTTCAAAACTCTTCTTACTGAGTTCTTGGGTTTGTCACAGAACGATTTTGGCGTGTTTCAGAAATCAATTATAATAGGGTTGAATATTACTGTGTTTGGACTGAACTGTCTTAGGATATTCTCATTACATTTATGATCTGTGGGTGCTAGGGAGGAGATGCATCTCTACTAAAGGAGGTGTAAGGCACTCCTTCCCTCCGCTAGCCTGCAGGTCACCCTTGGGCAAGGTGTAGCACCTGCTTAGCTCCCCCATTCAGGGTCATGTCAAACCATGGAAGCAGCTGGTGCACATCACAAGTCCTGGTTATGCAACCACTGACGCCAGGCAGTCAGTCTCTGAAGAGTATTGTCTTTTAAAGACACTGCTCAGGAAAAGGCAATGGCAAACCACTTATGTAGAAAAATTTTCCAAGAACAATCATGTTCATGGAAAGACCATGAGTGCCCACGTCATACGACTTGGCACATAATGATTGAATGAATGATCAAACAAATAAGTGTTCTAATTAATTTGAGCCATAACATCTTATAATCTTGAATTATCTGATACTATGTTCTGCAAATAATCTATATGGTTGTTAGAAGTTCGTTTCTATTTTTTATCGTGGACTAAACTGCAAGAGTGTGAAAGGAGTTTAACAGTGAAAAAGAGGTTAAAATACACAAATAAAATAAAACACCTACAAATACATTCACCTTGTGTTGTGCAGGTTTTAAACTTCATACAACTGTCTTTGTTCAATGACAGGAAAATATGTGCAGATATGAAGCCAAAGAAATTAATCAAGATACAGGGTGCAAAAAAGCATTCATCAGTTTGGATGCCCACAAAGGCAAGTTCTCACAAAAAAGGCAAAGAAGGTATGTAAATGTAAGTTATGGTGTTCAGTTTAAAAAAATAACAAATCATCTCCCAAAAGAAAGCAGGCAGGAACTAAGCAAGACTACTCAGCAAATGACCCGATTCAATTTTCTAAGTCACTCCAAGTCTTCACAACTGGATGCAAGTTGCCAGCATAAAGCACCATTCCCCAGAGACAGCTTTCTATCTAATTGGTTGGAAATTAAGCACTAAAATTGAGTTTTAAGTGGGTTCGGGTTATCATTTTAAAGGGGAGAGTGGGACAAAATGGGAAAGGACACTCTGTGGCTGACACACTTAAGGAGAGTTCCCAAGTTTTCAGATGCAGCCATTGAGATACTGGAGCTTCACAATAAACCAGTTGTCCTCTTTCCACAGATGATTGACAGGCAGCAATTTAAATTGGTATGCGTGAATGGGGAGGGGAGAAGTAAAATAACGTGTATGCGATTAGTGGTTTGAACAGGACCTGGTTGCAGTGCCTAGAGAAATGTAATGGTTACACGAAGAATACCAAGCTGTGACACTCTTCTACATCTTTCCTATTTTCCACCCTGTATCTCGAATCATTTATTTCACCACCACTGATCTTTCCCTTCCCACTTGCTATAGAATAGTACAGCACATGGACCGGCCCTTCAGTTTGTGCTCAACATGGTGCCAAATTAAACTATTCCCTTCTGCCAGCTTTCAGTAGTCAAAAAAAGAAAAGCTCACTGCACCTGCTCTCTCCTTTGACTCCACCACTACATTTTCCCAATTACTTCTCCGCATGGACACATTTGGCTTCCTGTGTTTTCCACACCATGACAATCTGGCCCACAGATGCTGAAAACCATTGTCACAGCACATACTTGGACATGTTTGCTTTGGCTTCCTGTGTTTTCCGCACCATGATAATCTGGCTCACAGATGCTGAAAACCATTGTCATAACACATATTGACACACTGTGCTTGGAGTGGGGTTCTTTCAACTTAGCAGTGTGAATGGGGTGAGAGATCTCCCAGCTGGGCAGTGGGGGTTGTGGTTGATCTCCCGCCTGGGTGGTGTGTGCATTAAGTGATCTCGCCCCCGAGTAGGTGGGGTCTCCAGCCTTCCAGGGTTTCAAACCCCATGTCATTGAATCACACAGTATGAAGTAGGTCCTTCAGCCCAACTCATGTTTGCTGACAAAGATACCAATCTAAGCTAGTCCAAATTCCCACCAAGCCTTGGATATAAGACAGCCAAGGATATATTCTGAGCGCAGTTCTGCAGCTCATGCATCAATGCCTATTGCAGCCAAGGTTACTGCATGCCTAGAACCTTTTTTTGTGTCCAGTTCTTTCCAAGCTAAGAAAAGGACTATCACTCTGCAGGAAAGCATGTGTGGTTGAAGAGGAGGCATGGGAGAAGGCACAATTTAAAATTACTTTGAGGCAATATAAGAGCATAGAAAATTCAAGAACAGCAAGCATTTCAATGATGTGTTGCACTAATAATCAAGTGGTATATGTTGCAATTCATAAATGCAGTTCCTTTGAGTAAGTCCTCACAGAGGAATCTAGAAGTGGAAAGAGTGAGCAGCTTCAGGTTCCTGGGTGTCTATACCTCCAAGGCTCTATCCTGGATCCAACATATCAATGTAGCTATAAATCAGGCACGACAACAGCCATATTTCATCAGGAGTTTGAGGAGACACTTACAGATGTACCATGGAGAGCATTTTAATTAGCCGCATCGCCATCTGGTATGGAGGGAGCAACTAGGCAGGATGGAAATAAGCTGCAGAGATTTGTAAACTCAGTCAGCTCCATCATGGGCACTAGTCTCAATCGTATCCAGGACAGCTTTAAGGAGCGGTGCCTCAGAAAAGTGGCTTCCATCACGAAGGACCCCGTCACCCAGGACATTCCTTGTTCTCATCACTACCATCAGGAAGGAGATACAGGGCCTGAAGGCACACATTCAACAATTCAGGAACAGCTTCTTCCCCTCTGCCATCCAAATTCTGAATGGACATTGAACTCATGAACACCACTTCACAACTTCTTTTAATTTCTATTTTTGCACTACTTAGTTAATTTAACTATTTCACATATATTTATTGTAATTCACTTTTTTATGATTATATATTGCATTGTACTGCTGCCGCAAATATATATACTAGTGATATTAAACTTGATTCTGATTCTGATTGTGACTAACATAGAATGTCAGGAAATCCTGCAACCTGTGCAAACTTACCTTACTGCTTCTCAGTGTAGTGATAAGACTGAATGTATTTACTCTAGAGCAGGGGTTCCCAAACCTTTTTTTATACCATGGACCTCTACTGTTAACCAGGCTGAAGACCCCACTCTAAAGGCTAAACAAGGCTCTGGGAATTCTCTAAGACAATAAAAATGTACAACAGACAGTTTTATATTGGAGATGGTCACTTCGTTAGCTTCAAAGGAGTGAAAGGCAAAGAAGTTGTGGGCAAGAATGACCTTGACAACAATGGGCATTTGAAAGTGAGCTGCAGAATTTCATCATTCATGCAGTAGTTACCACCCAGAAAATCAGAATTTCCATGCGCATTTCACCTCAAAACTTTCAGGTGCACGATCTTGGATGCAGACACAATACTGGTTTTCTGTGATTAGGAAAGAATTCCTCTGAAACTGATTGGAAAAATATCAAATGAAAGGGTTCTGTTTCAATTTAATTACTCTTCCTCCTGCTTCTGCAGTTCCAAGAAGCACCCTCCTTAAGAAATGCCAGAAATCACTTAATTGGGCAATATTTGTAATAGGGATTATGTTTTCAAAGCTTGGGTTAAATGGAGCAAGCTACTGCAAAATAATTGTTTCAAAAGCCTTTTACCCGAGAGGAACAGAAGATTCCTTTGACTGAGAGTTGGAATGGTCACCTTAGGACCATCCACAATTAACAAACAGGGCAAAGGCATATTGTTGTCAGGTGTAGAGGTGAAACAATGTTATTTAATCCGAGTTTGAATTTACTCACCAGACCGGCATTTAATAAAAGTAGCAGAAATAATTTCTCCTGAAACACATTGTAAATGGGGGTGTGAGGGCACGGATGAGCAGATACTTTATTATAAACCCGATGCTACCTTATTTATTATAGAATTGTAAAAAAAAGTGAAAATCGTTCCTTTTTTTGCCTTATATATGACCACCACAAGTTTGACAAATTCTGAAGTATTTTTTTTACTCTTTTTCTATTTTAATTAAAATCATTCCAAAACTGACTGTATTTCATTAATATGGCTGGGGGATGGGAACCAGAGTGATAGGCCTGAGGATGGACCAGTAGGTACACTAAGTAGTGAAACTGTGAGCAAGGACAGGCAGATTATCGGGCAAAATTGCAGTCAATAGGATGAGTTGAAGTGTATCATGGGGGCATAATCACAAAGGATGATGAATACAGGATTCAAGGTGTTATATCTGAATGCATGCAGTATATGAATGAGGTAGATGATCTTGCAGTGCAATTAGAGATTGGCAGGTTTGATGTTGTGGACATCCCTGAGTCGTGACTGAAAGAAGATCACAGTTGGGAGTTTAGTGTACAAGGATACATATTGTATTGAAAGGATAGGCAGGTAGATCGAGGGGATGGTAAATAATGAAATCAAATCCTTAGAAAGAGGTGACATAAGATGGGAAGATGTAGAATCCTTGTGGGTAGAGTTAAAAAATTACAAGGGTTAAAGGACTCTGATGGGAGTTAAATACAGGCCTCCAAACAGTAGCCCGGATGTGGGATGCAACTTGCAACAGGAGATAGAAGAGGCAAGTAAAAAGGGCAATGTTACGATAGTCATGGGGATTTCAATATTCAGGTAGATTGGGAAAAATCAGGTTGGTGCTGGATCCCAAAAGAGGGAATTTGTAGAATGCCTATGGGATAGAATTATAGAGAAGCATGTGGTTGAGCCCACTAGGGGAAAGACAATTATGGATTGGGTGTTGTGCAATGAACAAGATTAGATTATGGAGCTTAAGGTAAAGGAACTCTTAGGAGGCAGTGATTATAGTGTGACAGAATTCACCCTGCAGTTTGAGATGGAGAAGCTATAGTCAGATGTATCTATATTACAATGGAGTGAGAGAATTACAGAGACATGAGAGAGGAGCTGGCCAAAGTTGCTCAGAAAGGGACGTTAGCAAGGATGATGACAGAACAGCAATGGCTGGAGTTTCTGGGAACAATTCAGAAAATGCAGGATAGATACATTGCAAAGATGAAAAAGTATTTTAAAGGGAGGATGACAAAACCATAGCTAACAAGAGAAGTTAAAGACAGCATAAGAGCAAAAGAGAGGGTATATAATATTGCAAATGTTAGAGGATTGGGAAGCTTTTGAAAACCAACAGAAGACAACTAAAAAAAGCTATTAGGAGTGAAAAGATAAAGTATGAAGATAAGCTAGCCAATAATATGAAAGAGGATACCAAACGTTTCTTCTCAGATATATAAACAATAAAAGAGAGGTGAAAGTGGATATTGAATGGCTGGAAAGTGGTGCTGTAAAGGTAGTCATTGGGGACAAAGGAATGGCAAATGAACTTAATAAATATGTTGTGTCAGTCTTCACCCTGAAAGACACTAGCAGTGTGCCAGAAATTCAAGAGTATCAGCAGGCAGAAGTGAGTGTAGCTGCTATTACTAGGGTGAAAGTGCTTAGGAAGCTGAAAGGTCTGAAGATATATTGGTCACCTGGACCAGATGAACTATGCCCCATAGAGGTAGCTTGAAGAGATTGTGAAGGCATTAGTAATGATCTTTCAAGAATCTCTAGATTCTGGAATGGTTCAGAGGACTGGAAAAGTGTGGATGCCACTCCACTCTTCAACAAGGGAGGGAGGCAGAAGAAAGGAAATTATAGACCAGTTAGCCCGACCTCAGTGGTTGGGAAGATGCTGGAGTCTGTTATTAAGGATGGAGCTTTGGGGTGCTTGGAGGCACATAATTAAATAGGCTAAAGAGAGTATGGTTTCCTTAAGGGGAAATCTTCCCTGACAAATCTGTTGGAATCCTTTGAGGAAATAACAAATAGGATAGACAAAGGAGAATTGGTGGACGTTGTATACCTGGATTTTCAGAAGACCTTTGACAAGGTGCCACATATGAGGTTGCTTAACAAGGGAAGTTATTGGAGAGTATTTTTAGGGATAGGGTTTATGAACATTTGGAAAACCATGACCTAATTAGAGAGAGCTAGCATAGCTTTGTTCAGGGCAAGTCTTGTCTTATTATGTTTATTGAGTTTTTTGATGAGGCGACGAGGGTGATTAATGGAGACAGAGCTGTGTATGTTGTATATACGGATTTTAGTAAGATGTTCAACAAGGTCTCTGATGGGAGGCTTATCCAGAAGATTAAGATGCATGGGATTCTTGGTGAAATGGCTGTTTGGATTCAGAATAGGCTTGCACGTAGAAGACAGGGTAATGTTTAAAGGTACTTATTCTACCTGGAGGTCTGTGATTATGGGTATTCAGCTGAGATCTGTACTGGGTCCTCTGCTCTTTGTGATGAATATGAATGACCTACATGAAAATGTAGATGGGTGCGTTAGTAAGTTTGCAGATTATATGAAAATTGGTGGTGTTGTGGATTGTGTAGAAGACTGGCAAAGAATGCAACAGGATATAGATCAGTTGCAGATATGGGTAGGGAAATGGAAGGTGTATGTGAACTGTTGCCTTGGTAATTCAAATGCAAAGAGGCATTACACTGTGAAGAGCAAGGTCCTTAACAGAGTTGATGAGCAAAGGTATCTTGGGATCCAAGTTCATGGCTCAGGTTGATAGGCTGGTTAAAAGGCAGATGGCATGTATGCCTTTACTAGTCGAGGCATTGAGTTTAAAAGTCAGGATGTTATGTTGTAACTTTACAAAACCATAAGATATAGGAACAGAATTAGGCCATTTGGCCCATCAGGCCTGCTCTGTCATTTTATCATGGCTGATCAATTTTCTCTTCAGCCCTAATCACCTGCCTTCTCCCCATATCCCTTCATGCCCTGACCAATCTAGAATCTATCAACCTCTGTCTTAAACGTACAAAAAGACTTAGCTTCCACAGCTTTCTGTGTCAATGAATTCCACAGATTCACCACTCTCTGGTTAAAGAAATTCCACTCATCTCTGTTCAAAAAGGTTGCCCCTCTATTCTGAGACTGTGTCCTCTGGTCCTAGACTCTTCCACCATAGGAGACATCCTCTCCACATCCAGTCTATCAAGGCCTTTCACCATTCAATAGGTTTCAATGAGGTCACCCCTCATTCTTGGGAATTCCAGTGAATACAGGCCCAAAGCCATCAAATATTCTTCATATAACAAGCTGTTCAATCCGAGAATCATTTTTATGACCTCCTTTGAACCCTCTCCAATGTCAGCATATCCTGTCTAAGATAAGAAGCTGAAAACTGCTTACAATACCCCAAGTGAGGCCTCACTAGTTCCTTATAAAGCCTCAACATTTATCTTCTCGTCTCTTGAAATGAATGCTAACATTGCATTTGCCTTCCTCACCACATACTTATCATGCAAATTTACCTTTAGGGATTCCTGCGCAAGGACTTCCACAACCCTTTACACCTCAGATTTTCGGATTTTCTCTCCATTTAGAATTCTCCTAATCTGTCTAAGTCCTTCTGTAGCCTCTCTACTTCCTCAAAACTGCCTGCCCCTTCACCTATCTTTGTATCGTTTGCAAACTTTGCAACAAAGCCATCAATTCCATCATCCAAGTCATAGACATAGGATGTGAAAAGAAGTGTTCCCTACACAGACCCCTGTGGGACACCACTAGTCACCAGCAGCCAACTAAAAAAGACTCCTTTTGTACTCACTCTTTGCCTCCTGCCAATCAGCCACTGCTTTATCCATACTAGTATCTTTCCTATAATACCATGGGCTCTTAACTTGCTAAGCAGCCTCTTGTGTGACAATTTATCAAAGGTCTTCAGAAAATCCAAGTACACAACATCCACCAATCCTCTTTGGTCTATCTTGCTTGTTATTTCTTTAAATAATTCCAAAAGATATGTCAGGCAAGAATTTCCCTTGAGGAAACCATTCTGACTATGGCCTATTTTATCATGTGCTTCCAAGTACCCTGAAACCACGTCCTTAATGGTCGACTCCAACATCTTCACAACCACTGAGGTTGGACTAACTGGCCTATTAATTTCCTTCCTTCTACCTCTCTCCCTTCTTGGAGTGACATTTGCAATTTTCTAGTATTCTGGGATCATTAATAATCAGAATCAGATTTAATATCACTGGCATATGTCATGAAATTTGGCAACTTTACATGGCAGCACAGTGAAATACATAATAAAGAAATATGGAGAAAAAACTGAGTTACATTAGTTTAAATAGTTAAGTTAATATAAGTAGTACAAAATAAAAGAAATTAAAAAGTAGTGAGGTAGTGTTCATGGGTTCAATGTCCATTTAGAAATTGAATGGCAGAGGGGAAGAAATTGTGCCCCTCTGAAGAATACCTCCACAATCTCTTCAGCTACCTCTTTCAGAACCCTGGTCCAGGTGACTTTCCCAAGAACTTTCTTCCTAATAATGGCAACCACACACTTCTGACCCCTGACACTCTTGAAATTCCAACATACTGCTAGTGTCTTCCACAGTGAAGACTGGTGCAAAATACTTATTCAGTTTGCCCGCCATTTCCTTGACCCCCATCACTACTTCTCATTTTCCAGTGGTCTGATATCCACTCTCGCCTCTCTTTTACACTTTATCTGAAGCAGCTTTTGGTATCCTCTTTAATATAATTAGCTAGCTTACTTTGGTATTCCATCTTTTCCTTCTTTTAGTTTTAGTTGCCTTCTGATGGTTTTTAAAAGCTTCCCAATCCTCTAACTTTCCACTAATTTTCCTGAATTATGTGCCCTCTCTTTGGCTTTTATGTTGGCTTTGACTTCTCTTCTTAGCCATGGTTGTGTCATCTTGCCTTTAGAATACTACTTCCTCTTCGAGATGTATATATCCTGTGCCTTCTGAGTTGCTTCCAGAAACTCCAGCCATTGCTGCTCTGCCGTTATCTTTTCTCATCAATCTTGGCCAACTCCTCTCTCACGCCCCTGTACCCTCGTACCCTTTACTCCACTTCAAAACTGATGCATTTGAACTTAGCTTCTCCTGCTCAAATTTCAGGGTGAATTCTATCATATTACGATCACTTGCCCCTATGGGCGCTTTTACCTTACGCTCCCCAATCAATTCTGTTTCATTGCACAACACTCAATGCAGAATAGTTGATCCCCTAGTGGGCTCAACCATTAGCTGCTCTAAGAAGCCATCTTGTAGGCATTCTAGAACTTTGCCCTCTTGCGATCCAGCGCCAACCTGAAATAAAATTCTATTGAGGGGGCATCTGGAGTATTACATACAGTTCTGGTTGGCCCATTATGAGAAGGATGTCAAGGCCTTGGAGAGGGTGCAGAAAAGGTTTACAAGGATGGTGCCTGGATTAGAGGGCATGTGCTATAACCAGAGGTTGGACAAGCTTGGGTTGATTTTTCAGGAGCGGCAGAGGCTAGGGGTACTTCTGATAGAGGTTTATAGGATTGTGAGGGGCATAGATAGAGTAGACAGAAAATATCTTTTTGCAAGGATTAAAATGCAATTGGGCATGCGTTTAAGATGAGGAGAAGGGATAATTTCTTTCAAGGGAGATATGAGGGGTAAAGTTTTTTTTTACACAGAGTTGTGAGTACCCGGAATGTCCTGCCTGGGATGGTGGTAGAGGCATTAGAGACTTTTAAATGATGTTTAGATAGACACATGATTATGAAGAAAATGGAAGGATATGGACACTGTGTAGTCAGCAGAGATTAGAGTAGTTGGCCACTTGATTACTAATTTAACTAGTTCAGCACAACATTGTGAGCAGAAGGACCTTTTCCTGTGCATTATTGTTCTATGTTGGATTATGTACAAAGGTGAAAATAAGAAGCCAAAATATTCCACAAACACCAGGAATTCTGCAGATGCTGGAAATCCAAGCAACACACATCAAAGTTGCTGGTGAACGCAGCAGGCCAGACAGCATCTCTAGGAAGAGGTACAGTCGACGTTTCGAGCCGAGACCCTTCGTCAGGACTAACTGAAAGAAGAACTAGTAAGAGATTTGAAAGTGGGAGGGGGAGGGGGAGGGGGAGATCCAAAATGATAGGAGAAGACAGGAGGGGGAGGGATGGAGCCAAGAGCTGGACAGTTGATTGGCAAAATGGATATGAGAGGATATGGGACAGGAGGCCCAGGGAGAAAGAAAAGGGGGAGGGGGGAAAACCCAGAGGATGGGCAAGGGCTATAGTGAGAGGGACCGAGGAAGAAAAAGGAGAGAGAGAGAGAAAGAATGTGTGTATATAAATAAATAACGGATGGGGCATGAGGGGGAGTTGGGGCATTAGTGGAAGTTTGAGAAGTCAATGTTCATGCCATCAGGTTGGCGGCTACCCAGACAGAATATAAGGTGCCATTCGACTGTACCTCTTCCTAGAGATGCTGCCTGGCCTGCTGCGTTCCCCAGCAACTTTGATGTGTGTAGCCAAAATATTCCAAATATCTTGGTATCTAATTAGCGTTTAATTGTTTCTTTTGTTCATTTAAAAATTCTGGGAAATTTTCCTTAACGAAGATATTATTGAAATGTTTATATTTCTGTTGAGGTTAAGACCTTGTTCGGAGCCAGCTTGCTGCGCCTTTGTAAAGGGTGGGTGGGCAAATATTGCATGTCTCAAGGAAGTCAACTAATTGCTTCAAGCTTGACAGAAAAGTAAACCTTAAAATTTATTCAGACTATTAGGAACCATAAAATATGGAAGAACCAGTCTATTCCATCTCAGACTTCTGGTGAAAAGGTTGGCAATCGTAATTTAAAATCCATCGTTTGCTGTGTATAATAGCATGGAAATGCTCCTGCTTTGGGGAGCTGTGTAAAATAGTTGATGTTTAGCAGGCCAGTAGATACTGTGCATGGGCCTGCTGCTGTAAGTTTCTATTATACTGTAGACATTGCATGTAATTAAACAGGCCTAGCTCCTACATTTTCCTGCTCACCCTTTGATGCAGGATGAAGAGAGATTATAACAAGAGGCTGTAAACTGGGTTTTTCTCTGTTGATGGAGTTGTCAGTGCCACCATCAGGTGTTTGGGGTCATACAGAGATGCAGCACAGAAATAGGCCCTTCCAGCCCGTGTTGTCCACATCGAACATCAGCCATTTGTTTTTCAATCATCCTACATTTTCTTCATTCTCCCTAGATTCTCTTCAGTTCCTCCCCCCAGATTCGATCACTTACCTCTTGGGCTAATTTACATTGACCAGTTAACCTGCCAACCTGAAACTGGAGCACCTGGAGGAATCCCAAAACGTTACGGGGAAAAGATGGAAATACCACACAGAGAGCGTCCGAGGTTAGGATTGATCGTGGGTTTCTTTCACTGTCAGGCAGCAGCTTTACCAGCTGTGCCAAAGCACCATCTAAAAATTGGGTGAGGAACAAGTCTAGCTAGTGGGAGATGCTGCCCTTAATTACTAATGACTTAAGTTAATAAGAAGGAAGGGTGTGAAGAAATATCTCTACTAACTGGAGTTATAAATTGCACCATATTTAATAGAATATAGTCTATAATGTTTCATAGAAAAAATCATGCACAATACTCACAAATTAATATTTAGCAAAATAATATACACATTTTCATTGTCTCCTCTGCTCAGTTTATGGACAAGGAGAATTCAACAATAGCCTGTCAACTACAACCAAAAAGCATAATAGGTCTGAACTTATCATTAGCATACTTTGACAGGCTAAAAAATAATAATTTTAATGAAGTTGTTTGTGAGGGAACTTGTTCACACTGACTCTCCTTTGAAGCTAGAGGAAGCTGTAGATCGAAACAGATTTTTCAATAACAGAATGAAAATGGTTTCCTCCTTAGTCGTGAGGTCTAAAGATCATCCTGGACACCTTGGAAGTCTGGTATTGAAAATTTGCACACACATTTTCTAGGGGCAGTGGTTGTCTGCATTTGATAGCAGTATTTGCCACGTGGACATCAGTTACATAAGTCTGGCTGAAAATGTTTTATAGAATCTCAGAATGATAGGCATCCATAATTGCATGGATCTTTTAATGTCATGTGGAGGTGCTCTTCGAGAAGTTTAATGTTCTTTGCAACATGTAATCCTGGACAAAATGGGTCTATTTTAGAAGACGTTTAGAGTTTGCAATAGATGGTGATGGTAGTGGTTAGCCCATGACCAATGGTCTACCACAGAAATCGCGAATCTTACTGTTTCTTATTTATGTTCATGGCCTGGACAGTTGCCCTCAATATATGAGTTTGCAGATAACAAGAAAATTGGTGATTTTAGTAGTGAGGAAGGTAGTCTTGGGATGAAGAATGATATCGATATGCTGGTTAATTGGGAAGAACAAGAGTAGATGGAATTTAATTCCAGTAAGTATGGTACACTTTAGCAGGGTCAAATAAGGGTTAGTCATACAGAACTGTGCAGAAATCTAAGGCGTATGTATCTAGCTAGGGTGCCTAAGACTTCTGTACAGTACTGTAGTAATTGTATGTATTACTCTACTGCTGCCGCAAAAAAAAATAATTCATGACATATGTGAGTGATGATAAACCCAATTCTGATATGGGTCTCTGTTGTTGACTGAGAGTGGGAAGGGAGCAAGGAGAAGGGAATCATAGTTGGGAAAAGAGGAAGGGAGAGGGGAGGGAGCAGGAAGCACCAGAGAGACATTCTGTAATGATCAATAAACCAATTGTTTGGAATGAAATGACCCTGCCTGGTGGTTCAGGGCTAAGTGTGGCTGCACCTACGCCAAACCTACCCCAGCACTCCTTCTCTGCCACCTGCCCACACCCCTCCTCGCCATTCCCAACATCCTTTGCTCCAGCCAGGTTTACAAACTTGCTCTCCACTTCACATTGACAGATACAGTACCACGCGAAAGTCTTGGGCACTCCAGCTATATTAAAGCATTTGCACAGTATTGTACACCATGTGTGGTAGGGCCCTGCGGAGTACTGAGGAGGTGTGAGTCCAAAGGCATTTGCAGGTGGCAGCATGCATAAATAGAACATTGAAGAAGGCATATGGGTTGCTTTTTTTCATTGGGGCAGCACAGTAGTGTAGTGATTAGCACGAAGCTTTACAGTCCCAGCAATCCAGGTTTATTTCCTGCCGCTGTCTGCGAAGAATTTGTACGTTCTCTCTGTACCTGTGTGGGTTTCCTCCCACGTTCCAAAGACATAACGGTTCATAAGTTAATTGGCCATTGTAAATTGTCCTGTGATTGGGCGAGGGTCAAATTGGGGGTTGCTGTAAATTGTCCTGTGATTGGGCGAGGGTCAAATTGGGAGTTGCTGTAAATTGTCCTGTGATTGGGCGAGGGTTGCAGGACGGCGCAGCTCAAAGGACTGGAAGGGCCTATCTGGACTGTATCTCAGTAAATTAATGAGCTGGGGCAGAGAATACAAGAGAAGAAGGTTGTGGTATAACTTATAAGACATTGATTAGGCCACAGTTGGAGTATTGTGTGCAGCTCTGATTGCCATGCAGTAGGAAGGATGTGACCGCACTGGAGAGGGTGAGGGGGAGGTGCACTAGGGCATTACCTGAGGGATGGATTGCTTCAGTTATGAGGCGACATTGGATGGGCTGGGTTTGTTTCCCTTTGAGCAGAGGAGGTGAAGAGGGATGGCAGTGGAATATAAAATTATGAGGGTCATGGAACAGATGGATAATAAGAATCTTTTCCCCATGGCAAAGGCAATGGACAGACATTGAAGAAAAAGCTAATCCCAGTTACTAAATCCTATTGTCTATTTATTTATTTATCGAGAGATACAATGCGGAGTAGACCCTTCTGGCACAACGAACCGCACACCCAGCAGCCCACCTATGGTATCTTATAATTAGGCTAATCACAGGACAATCTACAATGACCAATTAACCTACTGACCAGTATGTGTTTGGACTGTGGGAAGAAACCCACATGGTCACGGTCCTTACAGATGGCACCAGGATTGAACTCTGAACTCTGGAACGCCAAGCTGTAATAGCGTCACGCTAACCACTTTGCTACCCTGGCACCCACGATTGTTCATTCTTTTAGATTGTTTTTTTGTAAAGTGTAGATTATTCAATCAGAACCTTACAGGTGGAAAAAAAAATAATGGTTGTAAATGTGTAAAAATGTCTTGACAAAATGTGCCATTGAAATCCTTAAGGCATTGTGAAGATGGAAAACTGAAATATAATCAGAAAATGCTGCAAGCACTGGGCAGGTTTGACAAAGGATCTTCAACCTCAGACAATCTCTGTTTCTCTTCCCTGCTTTCAGCGCTTAACTGCTGGGTGTTTCCAGGTTTTTTTTTCACCCCACCACACTGTCATTTTTGCTGACTCTTGCCGAGATGTATGTGATGGGGATGGTACAAGAATTCTGGTATCTCTTTACCAGAGTATGCAATAAAAAAAAAATAGCCCACTCAGTTTTCCCAAGGAAGTTCACTCATTTTAAAGGCAAGAAACAAATGATAGTAGGTTTTCATAAATAAAATGGCAGGGGTGTTTTAAGCTTAAGGGAAACCATCACAACTCCGTTATTGTCCTCCAAACACGGAACATAAAGCGCGGTAAAAAATTCACGTAATTACGTCATCACGCCAGGCCTCTCTTAAAGTGAACCCCAAATCAACATCGGTGGCTGTGAATTATGCATATGCGTCCACCCTTTACATTACCCTGCAATATCACATCATTTAGTGTGGATGCAGAAGCGTCCCGTAGTCAGTCCCGCTCGGTATATATTTGAAAAATAAACCCAATGGAGTGATGACTTCCAAAGAGTGTAGGGAACTGTTACGTTAAAGGAGGAATCTTAATCAGTCATCTAAAAATTGTTAAAGTATTATTAAATGTACAAAAAAATCAAAAAAAAAGTGTAAAGCAGAAAATACTTTTTAATTACTTTCTGCGCTGGCATATGGAATTTTAAAATCTATTGAGTAAGAATTCCCCTGAAGTTTGGAAACTGGCCGACAGTACTAAATGAGCTGTGTTGTTTAACAGTACACACATCCTCGTTTTCATGTTAAATAAACCACAGGACAATTGAAATATCCTGTTCAAAAGAGAAAACCAGTTGTTGCTGAAGCTTGGGTAATCCCCACAAGGCAGTATTCCAATAGAAAACAGCATTGTCACAGACAAATGCAGAAATACTAACTGGAACCTGCTGAGCGATGCTGTTGCTCACAGCTTTTCTGATTCTTAGCAAGAAGTTGTTCCTAATTATTACTATATTTGCATCTGTGGCAGCTATAGCTAAGACAGGCTCCATTAAGTTCTCAAAAAAAACTTTGACTGACAAATTAAACAAAGATGTAACAAACAATTTACCAAATGCTGCATTTCAAATACCTCTAAGTGCAAACTTCCAGATGTTAGAATAATTATCTTAATTAGTTCAGGCAGTAGATTCTTCATGGGTTCTGCTTTTGTGCACTCATAGCTGCTGTGAGTCTGTGTTTCCTCTTTGGCAATCTCAATCCAATAATATTTTCACAGATTCAGAGATTCAAAATTAATAGCTCAGAAAGAGTCCTTTTAGCCCATCGTGTCTGCTTGCAAGGGTGATTAAAGCTATCAAATAAATCAGAATAAAAGCTGATTGCTGCCACAAGACTAATGTCAATTCCACACAGGCAAACTGGAGAGCATTGAAATAGCTCTGACTTGGGAAGTGTGCTTAGAATCGTAGAATATTACAGCACCAGAAATAGCCTGTCTAAATAATTTTACAGGGAAAAGACTCAGGTGAGTAAAAGAAACAGGAATCCACATTTTAAATCAATAGAATAAAGGATTGTAAGACTACTAATAAAGATGGCACACAAACTAGTTTAATAACTGTCACAACACTAAGCGCATGTCAAAACTTGTCTTTCCAAACTTTAATTTAAAAGAAAAAGATGCGTTCAATGTTTTGTTATTGGATCAGCATCACATACGACTTTTGTTACTGTCACATAATTTAGCTTTTTTATCTTGCAGCTGGCAATTTTTTTCTACATTTTGAAGTTTGTAGTTTCTGCACCTTCTCAATTTTCTGCTCTTTATAAAGTTTTGAATTTATGTAACTAAATTATGTAGTTTATTATTTGACTGGAAGAGAATTTTTCGAAGTATAGCCACTTAAACCTATTTCTTTGTCCACAAAGCTGGCAGAAACTGTTTTTTTTGCATTAGACCAGTGTAGAGATAATTCACAATGAAGTACAGCAATAAAGGGATAGAGAATTACAAATATAAGTGGATTAAACCGTGAGTCTACTATTTTGCTCAATGGATGCAGCAAGTAGTTGCTGGTTAAACAGTGGCAATCATGAATAACAGATAAACGTGCCAAGTCAAAACAATAACCAGCAGGAAAGGAAAGTTTCTTATAACTTCAGGTTTCAATTGCTTCATTTGGACCATGTCATATTAACTGCCTTCAGAAAAGTTGCTGGTATTGGCTTTGTTATTTGGAACCTGTATTTACTGAATATGGTAGTTCACCTGCCAGTCATTCTTTTTTATCTTTGTGGGTGTTTGATATTCCTGTTTCATTCTTTGTGGATTTTGTCCCTCTAAGCATCACTGCCTGTTACGGTTTTTCTTTCCTTTGGATGGACGAACAATGAGATGAAAAGAAGCAAAATAGTGAGCTATTAAGTAATGCCCTGAACACAGACCAGGAGCCACTTGCTCGGACCATTTTTTGTGGAGCATTGCAGGAAAAAAAAAGATGTAGTTTACCGGGCAAACCTGCTGAACACTGGTTTGTCAGGCTCATCACCACTCTTAACTACAGCTCTTTACTTGTTGTGGGCTGAGGGACCTTTCCTGTGCTTGTTACTGTTCTACCTCTTACACCTTTTAGCCCGAAACTGGGATTGTCACCTAAGTGTCCCAGTTCATGGCACATTGCTATTTCAAATAGGTGCCAGTGGCCAGAACAATAAAGCTGGCCAGCTTCTTGTAACCAGAGTATATTAGACTACTCTTGTGCAGTTTATGTGAACAGCAAGATATTCCACTTGATCTCTATTTCACTGGTGGGTAATTGTCATGAAAGGGCACATGGGCACCTTTTTAATAGGCAGTGTCAATACACCTTAGTTCAGCGACTCTTTTCCATCTATTCGGTATTATTTAACCTTATTTATGCCATGGACCAATACCATTAAGCAAGGAGTCGGTAGACCCCAAGTTGGGAACCCCTGCTTTAAACCCATTTAAGAGCACTGAAGAAACTCTGTTGGTATACTGATAGTCTCTCCAATTCCCCCTTTCATGAAAAAGCACAACAGATACCACGAGACTCTTGGGACCAACAGGAAACATGGTGCATTTCGATACATATATTCTGGGAGCTCTCTACAACATGAGTCTGTCAACATAGGCTGATTTATTGTGGTTTGCTCCATTCTTCATAGCCTGGTAATTCAATAAAGACTGGTGCCTGAGAAGGTAAAGGAACCACTATTGAGCCAGCACCAATGCACAAAAAAATGCTTGAAGGTCTATTCTATAATAGGCATCCGTTAGTCTCGTGAGGTTTCGAGGGCGCAGGCCTGGGTAAGGTTGTATGGAAGACTGGCAGTTGCCCATGCTGTGTCTCCCCTCTCCACGCCACCAATGTTGTCCAAGGGAAGGGCACTAGGGCCGATATAGCTTGGCACCGGTGTCGTCGCAGAGCAATGTGTGGTTAAGTGCCTTGCTCAAGGACACAACACGCTGCCTCAGCTGAGGCTCGAACTAGCAACCTTCAGATCACTAGAGCAACACCTTAACCAGTTGTTCACGCGCCAACACCTTGAAGGTAAGGGACAACCAAAGGAGACAGGCCAGCACCTAGATAGGTCAGGAAGCATTTGATAATACTGTGCTTTTAATAACCTCACTCAATCTAACTGGTAATTGCGCAATAGCTTCTCAATCCACTGCTTTCCTTTGATTCCTTGGAACAGTGATGTGGAGGAATTTCTTAGCCAGACGGTGGTGTATCTATGGAATTCATTGCCACAAGCAGCTGTGGAAGTCAAGACATTGGGTATATCTGAAGTGGAGCTTGTTAGCTTCTTAATTAGTAAAAGCATCAAAGGTAATGTGGAGAAGGCAGGAGAATGGGATTGAGGGAAAATAAATTAATCACAATGGCATTCTGCTCCTACATCTTATGGTCTAAACATTACCCCATTAAGTACAGCCAATTTTTGGGTAAATATCTTCAGATATCCAACTTAGTGATGAGAGAACTATAGATTGTTATAAAAATAATATTTCTGTTTCTGATCTTCTAGTGGATTAGGTCATCCAAGTTACCAATTTACTTCGCTTCTCGTTGCAGTTTTAAAACAATTTATTCATTTACGGGATGTGGACGTTGCCAGCTAAGCCGGCATTTATTGCCCAGCCCTGGTTGCCTTTGAGTAGTTTCCAGGCATCCCACCCTGCAAAACCTCTTTTCAGGGAGGTAGCACCATCAATTTGCGGGAGACTTCCGGGAGAGGTGGGATGTCTGCAATAGGGTAGCTCCTTAGCAGCTGGCCAGCTAGTTTAAATAACGTCAGCTATGCTAATGAACGAATGACATCTGTTAAACTCATCTCAACATGTCTTTTACAGTCTTAACCCACCATGGGCAATAGAAAAGTCACTGTTGCAAACAGTGCAGCGAGCAACACTGTCATTATTTTTGACCCCTATTAGGCAGGGGTACACTTTAGTCTGGGGTGACGTACGTTTTATATTTTTTTTCGGAACACGGCCACTCTGACTTTTTTTGGAACTCTCTTGCTCTCGCTCTCTCTCTATCGCGTGCTCTCGCGCTCTCTCTCTCGAGGTCGCTCTCTCGCACTTGCTTTCTTGCTCTTGCTCTCGCTCTCTTTGGCGCGCGCGCTTTTGCGCTCTCTCTCTCTCGTAGTCACTCTCACGCTCGCTCTCGTGCTTGCTTTCTCGCTGTCTCTCTCGCGCTTGCTTTCTCGCTCTCACGCTCTCTCGCTCTCATGGTCGCTCTCACGCTCACTCGTGCTTGCTTTCTTGCTCTTGCGCTCTCTCTGTCTCTCGTGGTCGCTCATTCTCGCGCTTTCTCGCTCTCTCCTGCGCTTGCTTTCTCGCTGTCTCTCTTGCTCTCGCGCTCTCTCACTCTCTCTTGCGCATTCTCTCATGCTCGCTCTCAAAAAAATCAATTTCCGGGACATTGTATATAATTTGCGGGCATCAGGGAGCCACTATTAATTTGCGGGGGACTCCCGGAACTTCCGAGAGAAGTGAGATGTCTGAGTTTCCCCTACAAGATGTTGTCCTGGTGGTTTTGACAGAGCTGGACTCTTTCATGGGTTGTCAACATCCTTGCATTGCCAGCACTCTGATGCTCGAGTCTCTGAGAGCCTGGTTGCAGACTGCAGCATTTAAGCTGCTCCAGGGGCTGCTGGCCCAGATGCTTCTTTGAAGGACGATGGCTTTGGTCATGTGGGTGGTTAGGAAGCAGACGTATTGTTATCCTAAGGAAAGCTCATATTGCTACGCAGTCCGAAAGCGCTGGGGGCGGAGGGATCAGCACTTCCTCCATATTTGTTATCTTCCCCTGTATTCAACAGGAAAACTTATTGTATTGAAAATGCAGCATTTTTGCTTTGCCTTCGGTTTTGTGCTGTTGCATGGCACTGCATCATTTGTTGGCAATGACTAAAGATTATGCACTTTCAGTGTGAAATACTGTTTTGGAAAACATTGATAATAGAGTTATTTCATTGTAAAATCTAGCTCTGTGATCAAGCTGCACCTAAACTTGTCCACATTTTGCTGCAGCAACAACAAAGAAGCAAGATACAATCAAAATCATCCCCCCAAAAATACATCATAGGAAAAAGAAAGTCAAAGAGAAACCAGTACCAGCTTTGATAAACCTGGACATTAAACTTCTCCTTGCGGGTGAGTGAACACAAATGTCAGAAATGATCATGTGAGGAAGACAAACCTCAGTGTTCTATACTGCATAGATACTTTGATAATAAATGTACTTTGAATCTTTGAATCTTAAATCATGGGGAATGGGGAAAGGATGTGGCCAACATCTTTTGACAAAATTGTCGTATCCTGTAGGTTTAAACCTGTTAGATTACTTCCCATTCCTTCATTGTTTTATACAAATAGATCATCACTTGGAAGAGATACTAGTTTGTTCAACTAAATGAAATCACTGATGTAACGGTTTTCGGTAGGATACGGACAATGATTATTTTTTTCATGGTCAGCAATTCAAGCTGATAGTGAGACCATTCAAATAATTTCCAAATTTTATAGTGGGTGGCAATGTCCAGCATTTGCAAAGTGAGCTATGGAAGGTTAGCTGCTCTCAGGTAGGTAATCCCTGGACTGACTCAGTCCCTTGGGGTGTGAGGATATGCTAGGATTTCCCAGTACTGTACTGAAGAATTCTCCTGAATTATGAATTGCAAGTGGAGATCTCAGTAACCTGCATGGGTTTTCCCTAATTGGAGATTAGGACAAACAGGTTAGGTTCAGTGACTTGTTTCCACATTTTATTCTAATACTGTACTTCTAAACTTTAATTTTTAGTTTATATTAAGTTTAGTAGTTTTTATGTCAGAATCAGGTTTAATATCACTGCCTTATAATGAAATATGTTTTGCGGCAGTGTACAGTGCAGAGATATAAAATCGCTCTAAATTACTAAATAAATAATTGGTGTTTTTAAAAAAAAAGGAATAACAAGGTATGTTCAGAACTCTGACAGAAAAGAGTCAGAAGGCTATTCACCATACGTTTACAGAAATCTAAGATTCTTGGTGACACACCAGATCTTCTCAAACTTCTAACGAAGTAGAGCCATTGGTGTGCTTTCTTCATGAATGCATCAATGTGCTGGGCCCAAGACTGATCCTGCGAGATGTTGATGCCCAGGAACTTGAAGCTGCCCACCCTTTCCACCACTGAATGAGGAATGGTGCATGTTCTCCTAGCTTCCTCTTCCCGGTCCACAACCTGTTCCTCAGTCTTGCTGTTGTGACACTACCCAGCCAGCTGATCAATCTCACTCCACACTGCGTCGTTGCGAGATGTTACCAACAATGGTGTCATCTGAGAATTTATAAATGTATTTTAATAACATATCCTCCTTGCTGATACTCCTGTATTGGTTGTCAGTGAAGAGGAAATATTATCACTGATCCATACTGACTGTGTCTCCTGGTGAGGAAGTTGAGGAACCATATCCAGTACTGAGGGGATGATGGTATTGAACGCTGAGCAATGCTATTGAATGTTTTGCGCTTGTCTCTGGCTATCAGAAACATTTAAACATTGTCACGAACTTTCTCAGTTGTAAACTGGTGGTGAGACTCTAACCTAAGTTGAGACCTCCATCAAGGTTTGCTGAAGTGATCTTTGAGTGGGGTCTTGTGGGAATTTTGGAAGAAACATGCTCTCACATTGGCCCATTGTCATTCAGAGTTGTATGGCTCTTACTAGGATAATGTGTTACCAAATAGGTATTTCCAAGACTGCCAAGATCACCACATTCTTTGGACAAGTATTTTTTTAAAGAAACAGTTTTAAATTAATGTGACAATATTCTTCAGAATGATACTTTGTATATTGAATCCATCTATTGCTGTAATAAATACCGTACAAAGGGAATAATGTTTAACATGACTTGCTTTAGTTCCTTTTATATACTCTCCATTTTTATGTCATCATCATTATCATCATCAGGTGCCGTGCCCAGTTTGAGCTTTGACTGCCATGGCCCACACACTCCTGTTTCAGGTCAAGTGGATCAATTCATTGGTATTCATTTCTAATTCTTCGGCTGCTGTCTCCATCATCATTTGTCTTTGTCTTCCTCTTGCTTTCTTCCCTTCAATCTTTCCCATAATTACCGTGCATTCTAATTCCTCTTTCCTAGTCACATGTCCAATGAAGTCACGTTGTCTTTTCATGATCTCATACATTATTTCTCTTCTTGTGCTTGCTCTGCTCGTGACATGCGCATTAGATATTTGTTTCATCCATAATATTCTTTGCAAAAACCACATCTCTGCTGCTTCAATTCATTTCCTCATGTTACTAGATATTGTCCAACATTCTGAGCCATATAACGTAACTGGATAAACGTAACATTTTAGTGCTCTGAGGCAGGTTGTTATGCCTAGTTTAGTATTGGTCAGTATACTCTTCATTCTCGTAAAGGTGTCTTTTGCCATCGCTTTTCTTCTGTTGATGTCCAAGCCGCACCTGCCATCTGATGTCACCCAGCTTCCTAAGTAGCAAAAGTTCTGTACTTGTTTTATGTCTTCCTCATTTATTCTCAGCCTGCAGATAGGATTCTCCTTCTTTTTGGATATCACCATACATTCTGTTTTTTTGCAATTGATAAATAGACCCATTTTTGCACTTTCTTCAACAACTGTATCAATTAAGTTTTGTAGTTCTTCCTCCATACTTGCAATTAACATATCGTCATCCGCATATCTAAAATTATTGATGTTTTCACCGCCAACTTTGATTCCCAAGATCTCTTATTTTTTGTAATATTGTTTCACTGTACACATCAAACAAATCAGGGGAGAAAACATACCATTGTCTAATGCCTCTCTTGATTTTCGTAAACTGACTCACTTCTCCATCTATTCTTACAGCGGCAGTTTGTTCCCAGTACAGATTTCTGATTAGTCTTTCAAATCTAGATCTGAAGTTTCCTGTAATATTTTGAATAACTTATTGTGCTTCACTTTATCAAATGCTTTTGTGTAGTCGATAAAACAAACAAATCTTTTTGCACTTGAATAGCTCGTTCTGATAGTACCCTTAACATCAATATCACGTTTCTTGTACCTTTGTCTTTCACAAAACCACATTGTTCTTTACCTATTTCAGCTTGTATCTTACTTTTAGCTCTTGTCATCAAAATTCTTAGTGATATGATTCATTAAACTTATGGTCCTATGTAATTCACATTCTATTGCTCCAGGTTTCTTAGGAAGAGTGATAAATACTGATTTTTTCATCTCTTGTATTATTCCAGTCTCATAAATGTCAGTGATTAAATCAGTAAGTTTTTCAATTCCATAATCTATTTATGTACTTGCATAAAACTCCATTTTTATGTACTTCTTCAAATTTCATTTTTGAAATTCTTTTTCCTTTAGCTACCAATATTACTTTAACCTCTCCCTTATTGATTTCATCTTTAAACACATAATATGTTGAATAATCTCTTTTCGGGCTTCCAGCCAGATACAAATATTGATTATAACTGACATTTCGATGACAAACTCACCTTCTTCAGGGATGATGCCTGGGTATGTCTAGTCCAGTGGTATTTATACCCTGTAGTTCGTCCCTCCTGATTGGTGAGTCCTCATTCAATCAGATTTCCGCTGTCCCACCTTGTATACAAATTCTTACTTAGAGCGAGACCATCGTCTTTGTTAAAATTCTTTTCCTGAAGTTTTAGTTCAATAGCTTCCTTTACCAGGCGCTCTCAAAAGCCATTGGTGTGGCACAGTAGTTTTGTGCCGTAGTCAATCCTATGGCCATTGCGAATGCAATGTTCTGCTACCACCGATTTCTCTGGGTAACCCAAATGGATGCACCACCTGTGCTTCCTGATTCAGGTTTCCACCATTTGTCCCATCTGGCCGATCGATATATGCTGCCCCACGTTCACAGGGAATCCTGTAAACACTAGCCATCCTGAGTCCCAGGTCATCTTTGATCTGCATAAGCTATGACTTGAGCTTCCTTATGGGTTTGTGGGTGGTATTAGTCCGGTATTTCTTCACGATCCTGGAGATCCTTCCAGAAACTGTAGAAACGTAGGGAAGACGGGCGGTAGCGATAAGTTCTTCCTCGTTGATAGGTTTCCTGGTTTTTCCATCTGCCCTTTTTAAGGGCCTAATTGGTTTCCTTCACCTTGTAGCCATTGTGTAGGAATGTCATGAGTAATTGAAAAAGTGATCCTTTTTCACTTAATATGTTAATTTAACTTTGTCACAATCTTGAGGTTGGACCTCCATTTGCCTGAAACTAGCTTTTGCTTTATTCTAGCTATTGGGTGCTTTCGTCTCATTTTTGAGCGCAGTTTTGGTATTGGTTTAGCTGATGAGACTTCACAGCAGTGGTTCAACTAGCAGATGGTGCTGAAATTTATATTTTGTCATTACATCAATCACAATTCCCAGTGCTTCTGTTACTTGAGGCTTCACGATGATTTGCATCTGAAGTTAATTGCATTAATGATACACTTTTTTTTCGTATGCCATTGACATATTGTATTCACAAGTAGGATGTATCTTTCTAAGTGAATTACAAAATATATATATTTGAATTTAAAAATTACATTAAAATCAGGAAATATCTAAAACTGGGGCAGCATGGTAGTGTATTGGTTAGTATAGGCGACCCAGTTTCAATTCCTACCTCTGCCTGTAAGGAGTTTGTACGTTCTCACCATGACCCTGTGGCTTTCCTCCTGGTGCTCTGGTTTCGTCTCACAGTCCAAAGATATACCGGTTGGTAGGTTAATTGGTCATTGTAAATTGTCCCGTGATTAGGCTCGGATTAAAATCGGGGGATTGCTGGGCCAGAAGGACTTATTCTGTGCTGAATCTCAATGAATAAATAAGGAAATAAAATGCCACTATATTAATTGCTCACATTTTTCAAATCACATCTGCCTGATGGCAGTAATCTGAACTATAGAGAGTAAAATAGTTTACAAGCTAACATCGCAATAATAAATTTACCAATTGCATTTTTCAGTGCTTATATGTACCTAAAGTTAAATTGTTATGGTTGGATTTCATTTACTCAATGCACCTAATGCAATTTATTTGATTTTATTCTGGCTTAGAAAATCAAGCAAAATTTGATATTGTGGTTTTGAGTTCTATAGATGTGGGAAGGCAAGTTATTTTAAGATATTACATGTCAAAATGATTCCTCTGTAATCTTGCAGTTGTTGTTGAACTGGAATAAAGCGGAATTTAAAAGAGAATACACATGTATTATCCCACATCCTGTGACAAATTAGCAACACATGCTGCCCTTCCTCAATTCTTCAGCAATTCTTTAAAGATTTAATGATGCTTATTTTGTAGTTGTGTCTACGTCGTGACTTTGAAGTCTTCTCCAAGAGGTAGGGGTAGAACATTTTAATAACTGCCTGTAGACTGGTACCAGACCTGACCTGTCTGCTTGACAGCTTTCTTTTGATATCAACTTTCAGTTATTGCCAAAGTGGATCATCTTGGGGAAGAATAGTGAAAGCTAAAAGGAACCAGACCAAGCTATATATGGCCACTATTTAATTTCCATACAATAATTGTGAGGTATGTCTGAGCTGGCATATGTGCACTGAATGGCAGAATTCAAGCTTCCTGGCAGGAATCCAGTGGAGTGAACAGTGTGTCCATCAGAGGTGGCAGAATGCATGCTTTTATTTATTTACTTACTTATTAAGATACAGCACAGAATAGGCTCTTCCGACCCTTCGAGCCATGCTGCCCAGCAGTCCCCTGATTTAACACTGGCCTAATCATTGGACAACTTACAATGACCAATTAATCTTCCACCATCTTTGGACTGTGGGAGGAAACCAGAACGCCTGGAGGAAACCCATGCAGTTACAAGGAGAACGTGCAAACTCCTTACAGGCAGTAGCGGAGATCGGTTGCTTTTAACAAGGCAGTCACCTTTCTCTCTGGTGGTGAAATGGTCAGGGTCCCAGAGAGAAGCACTCTTTGCTACAAAACCCCACTCCCTGCCCCTACCTTACCCGTTAAAGTCAGGGCAAGAGGGAGAGGGCTACCTGAGTCCCATTATATAGTCTCTATACCAGAGAACTGGGAAAGGAACTTCAATCGAAGAATAGCAGAGGAAATGCAGGCCAGAGGAGGACTTTTTTTCCTCTTCACTCAAGAATGAAGGAGGGAATTTACACAAAGAGCCCGAGGAAGCTGGCAATGTCATTAATGAGTACTTTGCATTAGTAACCTTCAAGGAGGTGAAATGAGAAACTGGGAGATGATAGGTGGAAGAGCTGAACAGTTAAATAAGAAGAAATCTGATAGGAGAGGAGAGTGGACTTCAGGAGAAAGGGATTTTGATCAATTTAAATGAGAATTTTTATTTGTGAATCATATGCTCCTTTTCTCCCACACCTTAGAGCCCAAAAAAAAACACAGGAAAATTGTAAAGCATGGCAAACTAAAAATTCAAAAACTGAAATGTCAGGAGCTCAAGAGTGTTCATCCCCCTTTGCTCAGTAGTTGCTTGAACCACCTCTCACAACTATTATATTCAGTAATCCTTTTGGATAAGTCTCTATTAGCTTTGCACAATGTAATGGAGCAAGATTTGCCATTCCTTATTGCAAAATTGCTCAAGCTGTGTCTGGTTACTTGGGGAGCGGTGGTGAACAGCAGTCTTGAGGTCTAGCTGGAGATGTTCAGTCGGGTTAAGGTCGGGACTCTGACTGGGCCACTCAAGGACATCAATTTTCTTTATTTGAAGTCATTCCGTTGTTGATCTGGCAGTGTGCTTTGGGTCATTGTCCTGCTGAAAGACAAACTTTCTCCCCGGTTTCAGCTTTCTGGCAGAGGCTAACAGGTTTTTATCTAGGATCTCTCTGTATTTAGCAGCATTCACCTTCCTATGAATCCTAATCAGATTTCCAGTCCTTGCTGCTGAAAAGCATCTCCGTAGCATGATGCTACCCCCACCATACTTTACAATAGGGATGATGTTACCTGGCTGATGTGCAGTATTAGATTTACACCACGTGTACCACTCATCTTTGAGATGAGGATGTTTTGTTTTCGCCTCATCCAACCACAAAACTTTCTTCCACATCTTTACAGTATCTTTAAGTGATGCTTTGCCAAGTCTCGATGGGCAAGGATTTTTTTCTAGCCAGGGTTTTTTTCCCTGCCACTCTTCCATAAATATCCGTTCTGTACAAAGCCTTAGAAATTGTGGAGCCATGAACTCCATCTCTGTTGCAACCACTGACTGTTGGCATTACAGTAGCCATGCTTCTCCAGCAACTAAGTTCAGAGGAGATGCATGACCTAGGCAGTGTGGCTGTGGTTTTGTATTTTTCCTCTTTTTCACAGTGGACTGCACTGAGCTCTGAGGTACATTCAGTGCAGTTGAGATGGTCTTATACCCTTCCCCTGATTTGTACTTCTCTATTATCATTTCTCTGACTAATTGTGAATGCTCTTTTATCTTCATTTTGGTTTCATCTTTTGAAAATCTACCATATTGCTGAACCTTACAGACAGAGGGGGTATTTATTCTTATGAATTCATTGAAAACAGGCGATCCTCCAATTTTCTACAAATTGGGTGAATTGGTAAGGTAATATATTGCACCTGAGGATAGAACCCACTAATTGCAAAGGGGATGAATACTTTTTCAGCTTCACAATTTTGCTTTTTTAATTTTTACTAAATTGTTGACAGGCCTTGGAATTTTTCTTTTGATTTGACATGATGCACAATGTCTTGTAGATTAGCTCAAAAATCCTACTTCAATCTATATTTAATTCAGAAAATGAGACAATAAAATGTGAAAATAGTTGTGAAGGCTGAATCCTTACTGTAAAATTGTGAGAGGCATAGATAGGGTAGAATTCAAAGTCTATTCCCAGAGTGGATATGTGAAATATGAGAACACATAGGATTAGGCTGAAAGTTTAAAAGAGATTTTCGAGGCAATCTTTTTAACACAGGGTGTGGTAGGTGCTTGGAATGCTCGGCCAGGGGAGGTGGCGATGGTTTAGAGCTGTTTAGACAGGCACAGGGAATAGTTTAAGAACCAGGTGAAGCTGAAGGGATCAGTTTCATTTGGGATTGTAGTTGATGTAGACGTGTTGTGACTGTGATTTACCCGTGTCTGATAATTGCTGAACAACATGGTTGGCTAGAGGACCTGTCTTTATGCTGTATGTTGTACGTTGATGGGAGAGAGTCCCTCTACCCAGTACTTAAGATGTAGTCTTAGCTGTGCCTTCTGTAAGTGTACCCTATTTTGTATTCATATACCATAGTAATGAACAATAACATTCTTTTGGCTTTTCTAAAATCCAGCTGTACCTGCATCAGAGCCTTTGCAAATGATGGATTAGAACATGCAGATCAATTTGCATCTCAGAACTCTACAATCTCATTTAGATATTATGCTTTTTATTTTTTTCTTTCCAAGATAGACAATATAATTTTTTTTGAAAACAGTATACACTACTCCATCATTCACTCCGTTTATAACCTCCAAATATATACTTCACAACTTGCTCTCCTGTCTTTGTGTCATCAGCAAATTTAACAGCTTCAGTTTCTTCATCCAAGTCATTTATAAATTGTTAAAAAAAAAGAATCTGCAGCATTTTGCTTGTTACAGCTTCCCAACCAGGAAGCCCTTCATTTATTCCTTCTCCCTGCTTCCTATGGCCTGCCATCTCACCATAGCAAGACCTTTTACTTTCTGAAATAACCTTTGTTGGGGTGCTTTATCAAATTCTGGAAATCTATGAACTGTGCATTCACTGGTTCCCCTTTATTCATAGTCCATTTTACATTTTTTTTTAAAAGCACCTCTGGTAGGAGCCATGTATCTATTTTCTGTCTGACTGTGTTGTATTTTGTGTTGCACGTTTATTATGGGTAATTTGTCACGTGGGTTTGGATGTGGTAGAAGCAAATGAGCATAGTTACATATTCATGCTTAGTTCGAATTTAGTCTGGTTAGAGCCAGAGAGTGAGCTGGGGTGGGGCGGGGGGGGGGGGTGGTGTTACTTCTTGTTGACCATTAATTTCTGTATTACACTAACTTTGCTAATTCTGATTATACTAATTTTATTTGACTTTTTAGTTATTGGAACATTAATTTCACTATATGGCTAGATTTAGTTACATTATCTTTATATTGCTATAAGATTGTTCATCTGTGCTGGTTCATAATAAAGGATCGAACATACTTTTGTCAATTTGGAACTCAGTTATTTGGAAGTGCGTCATGCAGTGTCAATTCCCGTACTCAGTCTCTCAGCGGCTTTGGTTTGTTTTCAAGTAACCGCTACAACTCCAAATAATAGTTCAACCATAATTTCCTCTTTCACCGACCATTTTGGCTTTGCCTGATTACCTTGAGTATTTTTCTAAGTGCTCTGCTTTAACATCATTAATAGTAACTTCTAGAATCTTCCCTATGATGGATGTTAACTAGTTTGTAGTTTTCTGATTTCTGTCTCCCTCCCTTTTTGAGTAAAGAAGCTACAGCTGTTATTTTCCAATTTAATTGAACCTTACTCAAACCTCAGGAATTTTGGAAAATTAAAATGAATGCATCATCTATCTCAATTCATGAAGATATGCTTTTATACTTCATTGTTGCCAAACAATTGATACTAGAACATACAATCATCATAGCGATATTTGATTCTGCGCTTCCTGCTCCCTGGATTACAAATCGATAGTTAATATTAAAAATTTTAATTATAAATCATAAATAGAAAATAGAAAAATGGAAAGTAAGGTAGTGCAAAAAAACTGAGATGCAGGTCCGGATATTTGGAGGGTACGGCCCAGATCCAGGCCGTTGATATGAGGTTGAAATCCAGCAGTACTCAGGGATTTGTTAGTTTACAGCTCCAATACTTGTAGGCTTCCCCCAGCACATCCATTGGTTGTTAACACAAATGGCACATTTCACTGTATGTTTCATCATGCCTCTGAATCTGATCAGTAGCTCAATTCCACTTCCCTGGTGATTGTAACTTTCCCAAGTTTCTCTTTCCATGCCCGAGAGGGGGCCCACCCGCATGTGCTCCAGCCACGTCTGCCTTTCCATTGGCTGCGTATAACAGTCCATGTTCCTAGTCTTCTCTGGTAACGCTCCCCAACACATTGATGACTGCATTGGTGCTGCTTTGGTGCATCCATGCTGAGCTTGTCAATTTCATCAATTTTGGCTCCAACTTCCACCCTGCCCTTAAATTCACTTGGTGAATTCCATTTCTCACACCTCCTTCCCCTTTCTCAATCTCTCCATCTCCATCTCTGGAGACAAACTGTTGACTGACATCTTTTTATAAGTCCACCAATTCCTATGGTTATCTTGACTATACCTCTTCCTGCCCTGTCTCCTGTAAAAATGATATTCCCTTTTCTCAGTTCCTTCATCTCCACCGTATCTGTACTCTAGAGGTGGCTTTTCTTTGCAGGACTTCAGTGATGTTCTCCTTCTTCATAGAATAAGGTTTCCCTTCCTCCACAATTGACACTGCCCTCACCCACGTCTTCTCCATTTCTTGGATATCCGTGCTCACCCCACCTTCTTGCTGCCTTAACAATGATAGAGTTCCTCTTGTCCTCACCTACCACCCCGCCATTCTACACAGCTTCCGCCATCTCCAAAAGGATCCTACACCAAACATATCTTAACCTACTCAGAGATCAGTTCCTCTGTGATTCCCTTGTCCAGTTGTCCCTCCACACAAATCTCCCTCTCAGCACTTATCCCTGCAAGTAGGCTAAGTACTACAGCTGCCCATTCACCCCCTCCCTTGTCTCCATTAAGGGCCTGGTAAGGCAACACTTCACCTGCGAATGACCTGGGGCCATCTATTGTGTCCAGTGCTTCCACTGCAGCTTCCTCTACACTGTTGAGACGTGTTGTAAATTGGGGGACCGCTTCGTCAAGCACCTCTGCTCCACCTGCCAAAATCAGAACTTTCTAGTGGCCAAACATTTTAGTTCCGTTTCTCATTCCCATTCCGATATGTTGGTCCATGGCTTCCTGTTGTCTCACGATGAGGCCACCCTCAGGGCGGAGGAACAACACCTTATATTCTAGGTAGCCTCCAACTTGATGGCATGAGTATTGATTTCTCCTTCTGGTTTAAAAAAAAACTCCCTATTCTCCACTCTGGTCTGTTACCTCTTCTCTGCTGCCTATCAGCTCTTCCTGGGTTCCCTCCTCCTTCCCTTTCTCCTATGGTCCACAATCTTCTTCTATCATATTCCTTCTTTTCCAGCCCTTTACCTTTCCTACCCACTTGGCTTCAGCTATCACCTTCCAGCTATCCTCCATCCCCTGTCCAGAAGAAGGGTCTTAGCCCAAAACTGCAACTGTCTATTCATGCCTGCCTGACCTATTGAGTCCTCCAGCATTTTGTGTGTGTTGCTTTTGAAACTTACCGCTGAGCATGTACAAACTTCTGAAGCTCTGATAATCCTACCCCTGCCCTTGCCAAAACAGAAATAACCCCCAATCTGCCCCAGGAGTTTTGAATAATCATGGAAATAAAAATTCCACAAAATCAACTGCAGTTGTCTTTTAATAGCTAAATTACTTAATTCTCCAGATAAAACACAGCACATTCAGACCCATCAATGGCTGTGAGTAAAAGCCATTGATAGTACTGTACAATATATTTGAGCAGGTATTGAATGCACAATTTATGGCCAAAGACACATTAAAACAATGTTGGCTGATTTAAACAACCTTTTAGAAAGCACACAGATACTAATACAGTATACATATTTAGCTATTAAGAATATTGCCTAGTATAACAAGTAACTACACATTTGTTAAGACTTCCAACAACAAACTTTACGTCTGGGATAGAGCGTACCTGCTTGTACTTGAGCTGTTCCTGAAATACAGTAGCTTCAATGTAGGAATTTTATTCTTTGGAGTTTTAATTGTACATCACTTGTGGAAACTCACTGAATTTCAAAAAGCCGATTGATTTAACTGCAATTGGTTAAGTTTTCAGCTAATTATTATTTGGGGCGCCACAATAGTGTAGCAGATAGAGCGATGCTGCTACAGCTCGGCACGTTGGAGTTCAAAGTTCAATTTTGCTGTCCTCTGTAAGTTTGTTCTTTCCTATACATGTGTGCATGGGTTTCCTCCCATAGGCCAAAGACGTACTGGTCAGGTATTGATTGGCCATTGTGATTAGGCTGGGATTAAATTGGTGGGTTGCTGGGTGGTGTGACTTTAAGGGCTGGAAGGGCCTTTTCTGTGCTATTTTTAAATAAACAAATGATTGTCTCCAAATTCAGAAGCAAACTGCTGCTGTGCTGACTGGGAATTTCAATTTTCATCTTTCACCTGCCTTACGAAACTTGCTTCTGACCTGTTTTTGTAGCCATACTTGAGTGGTTGGTCCTTTTGGTTTTTAATGTCAGTAACACAAGGAATATTGCAACAACTTTTGGATAAACGGCAAGAGAAAGAAAGAACACTCATTTCCTTGGTGTTTTAAGTGAAAATAGAGAACAATCAGTTCCAGCTGTAATTTACTAACTGACTGGAGGATTTACTGTCAATAAAATGATTGCCATCAGAGAAAAAAATGTATCGTGAAAGCTGCAAAATTACTCAAGGAACACAAAACTAATTTATGAAAAGCTAAAATAAATTAGTCTGTTTAAAATGGCATGCAAGTGCAAATGAAAAATAACAAGATAATTGGAGTATTGGAAGGCTAGGTCAGTTATGCTAGAGAAGATGCCTCTTTTGAAATAACTACAGAAATATGCAGACCGTTGTGCTATACAAAGAGAGATGGCTGATGTTCTAGTCTTGGATTGCTCTAGCATCTCAGATGGGCTGAAGAGCCTCCTCTTGTGTAGCACCTTTCTACAGCTTTCTTAAACTAGTTCTCACTCTTCAACAGTTCTATCGAAAAGCACCAAGTCCTAGATGTTAGTGCTGCATTGCTTAAATTTTTGCTACACTTAAGAGGCTAATCTTTTCATTATGTTTTCAGTGATTTTGCTAGTGATTCTCTCCATTCCATCTCCAGGAGAAAAATCCGTCACAAATAAATTGGAAAAAATAATCCCTGGACTACTGGATGCTCTTTTCACCGTATCAGTGGATAAATCACTAATGTCAAAGGAAGTGGAGGAGGAATTGAATCCAATGGTTATTCGTATTATTTCAGCCAGCTCAATGCCATCGACCCCTGTGCCAATACATGTACTGCAGGTACACTAGCCATAAGGTGATAGTTGTATTTTCAGAAGATGGTATGGAACTAAAGTTTTCTTGAAAGATATTTTCTAGTGGGATGCATTGAAAAAATGCTACAAACATTTATCATTGTTGTCATGAATTGGATTGTTTAAAGTGTACAAAGCATAGTGGATTGTATTTTCCTGGAAATAAAATACTAATGTTCATTTTCCAACAATACTAAAAGGAAAATAGAGAGAGCAATGCCATGGCTGATTCTCTACTTCAGGAAAGTGCTGGATAGTAATGGATCCAGCACAAACAGTGCCTATAACAAAGTTAATTTTAGGCCTTTGACGCCATCTCTCTCTGACTCTTGAGACAATCTTGCACATCGAAATACCTGATTTCGAAACACTCTACAGCATGATGTACATAAAATAAAACTGTTTAAAACAAGCTACCACTGTGTGTTTGAGGCCAAATAACTCAGGTTCTTTGTTTTGATGAACCTTGGATGAGCTTCACACTATAAATCTATCATGCTACTGTGAAGGCTGCTTATTTCCACCTTTGTAACTTTGATTAACTCTCCCACGCTCCAGCTAGCTCAACTATTCCTGCAACATCTGACGTGATTATTGCACAATTTCTCGGCTGGCATCCCTTGTTCTACTGTAGATTTGAGGTAATCTAATACTTGATAGTTCTCTTGCCATTTCCCTGAGCTTTCTCACAGGCATTACTCATTCAATAAGCAATATGTCAGTTTAAAAATTATTATCCTCATATTTTAAACCTTCCATTTCTTCACCCCTTCCTACACCGGTAATTTCCCCTAGCCAATGATTGTGCTTTCAGTTGCCATGATATTGAGCTCAGAAAATTCATTCACTAAATCTTTTCACCATCAAGACATTCCTTAAAGCAGAGGTTCACAACCTGGGGTTCAGAGACCCCTTGGTGAATGGCAGGGCATAAAAAAGGTCAGAAACCCCTGGCCTATGTCCTTGCATACATTTTTGTCATCTGCCAGCTGGTTGTTAGCTGGTCGTGAACTACAGGAGGAATGGAGACAGGCTAGCCCCTATTGATATCAATGGATCTGGGGTTGAGAGGGTGAACAGCTTTAAGATTCCTTGGCATAAATATCTCCGAGGATCTCACGTGGTCTGTGCATACCGCCTGTGTGGTTAAAAAGGCACGACAGTGCCTCTTCCACCTCAGACAGTTGAAGAAGTGTGGTTATGGGCCCCCAAATCCTAAGAACTTTCTATAGGGGCACAATTGAGAGCATTGTGACTCTGCAGAGATTGGTGCGGACAGTACAGAGCATCTGTAGATGTGAACTTCCCACTATTCAGGACACTTACAAAGAAAGGTGTGTAAAAAGGGCCCGAAGGATCATTGGGGACCCAGGTCACCCCAACCACAAACAGAAGCTGGGCGGCACAATAGTGTAGTGGTTGGCGTAATCACTTTACAGAACCAGTAATCACTGATCAGGATTCAATTCCTTCTGTTGTCTGTGAGGAATTTCACCTTATCCCAGTGTCTGCGTGGGTTTCTTTCAGATGCTCCTATTTATTCCCACATTCTAAACATGCACATTTATGGTTAGGGAGTTGCTGGTAGTGTGGCAACACTTGTGGGTGGCTCCCAGCGCAATCATCGGAACATGTCGGTTGTTGGCACGAAGAACGCGTTTCACTGTCTTTGTCAATGTACATGTGACCTATACAATTAATCTTTCATCTTTAAACTGACCTGATTTAAAGTAGTGGCAGTGGAACACTTTTCAAGTCCTCCAGAGCTCCCTGTAATCTGTGTGGTTATAATTTGTCTGATGAACCGCTGCAGGGGAAAGAGGAAACTTCAGAAAATGCAGGAATATATCCCACACAGGTTGGTAAATTGGAGAAAGATATTGAAAATGGAAAACATGCCTAATCCAGTCACCGTTGTAAGGTTTGACTGCTTTCTGTTATTTTTGCTGTTCTGAAAATATCAGTAGGTGTCTCTTAGTACTGAGTAACTTGTAATGGTTAATGGAGATGACATTCATTGTCGTCTCCTTCCACGAAGCTGGATCATACCTGAGGCTTTATGAGGCCAGAATGCACTTGGAGTCTTGTGAGCAGTTTTGGGGCCCTCATCTAAGAAATGATGTGCTGGCATTGAAGAGGGTCCAGAAGAGATTTGTGGGAATTATCCTGGGAATGAAAGGCTCTAACCCTGTGATTGCTGGAGTCTTGAAGAATGGGAGGGGGTGAGGGGGATCGCATAGAAACCTATCAAGTATTGAAAGGCCTAGATAGAATGGACATGGAGAGGGAGTCTAGGACCAGAGGGCATAGCCTCAGAATACGAGGATGTCTCTTTAGAATAGACATGAGGAGGAATGTATTCAGTCAGAGGACGGTGGTCTGTGGAATCCATTGCTACAAACAGCTGTGGAGGCCAAGTCATTGGATATAGTTAAAGCGGAGGTTGATAGTCCTCAATTAGTAAGGGCATCAAAGGTTACAAGGAGAAGGCAGGGGAGTGGGGCTGAGGGGGGTGATAAATCAGGCACGACGGAATAGCAGAGCAGACTCAATGAACCGAATGGCCTAATTCTGCTCCTGTGTCTTATAGTCTTCAATCCTTTAGTGTCCGCCAATCTAGAACTGCCTTTTCTTTGATATTTATGTAAGCTCAGTTAGGAATTGCATCTCTACACTGGATATGTTTACTCCGGGCAGATGCTGTAATGTAATTCAGGCTGTTCAAACTCTATAAAATGAAGCCATTTTCGCGATGGATAATTTTTTTTTCCACTGACCAGTAACTGTGCAAACTTGGTATTCCTCGAGCCTCCTATGGTTATTGAGTGAAACTGTAATGTCCTTGTTGTATGTTTGGCTTTAGGATTCATTTCTAAGAGCAATTCTTGTAGTCAGTAATCATTAAAATCTGAAGTTAGTTCAGAGATGGACTGCAGATCAAACAGCATACCGCCCGGCTTTATCAGGAAAACTTATTTACTTATTTTAAGCAAGCTTCTTGTGCATGCATAATGTACTGCAATTTAGAAATGAGTTACTATTTGAAGTACTAAATGTGACCATTGGACAAATTAAAGCATTGATTTCAAGTATTGAAGTGAACATAATGACTGTGAAAATTATAAACAGCCTATATGGTAACTTAGCGAAATCTCGTGGGCAATCTACATTGAAAAGATTGATATCTACTTCCCAATATGCAATAAATAATGGTGCCAGAAAGTCCCATAGATGCACTGTTCTTTATTGGAACAATAAAGTGTTTTTGTTTCACTAGGATTCTAGCAAGGTTCCATATGGCTGCATGGAAACTGCCCGCTGAACTCTGCAAAGTGCCAAAGATATGAATAATCTTAAACTTCAGTGCTAAAACTTCATTCTATGAAATCCTTACATTTTCTAATATTACTTCAATGCATCTGACTTTAGCTGCAGTTATTCTGATTTATATACTGTTTGATGACTTCCATAAGTACGTAACATATTAAAATATATATAATTGAAACTAACAAGGCTGACATTGTGATAAAAAATGCAACATATTCTAAAACCTGGTAAAATTGTGCCTTTAAACAACCATAGCTGCCTGAATATTATTGCTGTCTGATCGACTCCTATTGCTGGAACTTGGAAGATCACTCAGCACTGAGGTTTGGAGCTCATGTCTGCTCCTGGCCTGCACAATGAGTGTGAGCCACTGCTGGGGCTGAGAGCACCTGCTCTTTGTGTTGACACGTTACTTGGATCTGGTGGTCTCCCTGCTGCCTTTTCTTTACTTGGCTGCACAGCTCTTCCCGGTCCAGGGACCTCTCCATGCTAACAATTTTAAAAGCCAGCGACTACCATTGAGCCTGTTGCCTGAATGAAATCTCACTCTGACATGCAGCCATATGCGAGGGGCAGCAGCTTCCAGGAGGTGATGAGAGAGACTTTTGGATCTGAGTAGACGGTCAACATATATAGCATGTACTGCCTGTTCCCTGAAGTTTTTCACAACCACTGCGCTCACCAGGGTGTAACACTGAGTCTCCCAACTCAGAGCGAGGTGGCCTAGTGCTTACCCCCACCCACGCAACACCACCCCCCTCAGCAGGTCTCTCCACATGAAGTCTTGCATGATATTTTGCTTTGAGGATGGCAGCAGAAGGGAGTGGTTTGCAGCAGATCGCTGGTACTGAGGTTGCTTGGTCTCAAGTTCCTGTAACAAAGGAAATGGAGGTGGATGTGTATCCGTGTGTGTGAGATCGAGAGAACTATGGAACGTCCCCAGGCTGCAACAGAATTCCATTCATAACACTGACATGAGCAAACACAGCAGTGAAGGGAGAGCAAGCAGGCGTGGGAAGAGCCTCACGGAATCAGCGAGCCAGAGTACGACTGAGTTTGCTCAGCTCTTCAACTCTGCTCGGCCCAGTCCAACCCTGACTGTTGTGGCTCGGAGTGGGGATGGGAACGTGCCCATCCGCACTGGGTGGAAAATGCTTCCAGCTCTGCAACCGCTGGCAGTTCCACTCCCATCGATCCCGCCCATCTCTTAATGCTGTTACAACCTGTGAATTTCTCAGTCTCACACATAGATGCATAACCAGCTCCATTTCCTCCTAAATGCTCATTTGTATGTATGGGCTGTTCATAAGACAGGCCTTTGTAATGTGGGGAGGGCGTGTATAACACATCAGAACCTAAATGGGCTATCAGTGTATTCACAATTTTGATATATTATTGGTTAGCTTATAGATAAAACAGTTTTATTTCTCAAGTATGTTCTGATTTCATTTTCTAACCTTGCTGCATCAAACTGACTGCTACTGTATATCTTTTAGCCATTGCAATGGGAGCTTGCTCATAACTCAACAGTTATCTGGTCTGTGTTCATCTGCAAGTTTTTTTTTGCTGTTCTGCACCCAAACTCTGATCTCTTCCTCCACCCCATAGTACAGATAATACAACATTACGTCATAGTATAGGCCTTTAGGCCCACAATGTTGTGCTGGCCCTTTAACCTACTCCAAAATCAATTTAACCCTGCCCTCTAACATAAATTTCCATTTTTCTTTCTGAGTCTCTTAAATGCCCCTAATTTACCTGTGACTATCACCATCCATGACAGAGCATTCCATACACTTACCTCTCTGTGTATTTAATAAAAAACCTTCCTCTGACATAGCCCCTCCAATCACCTTTAAAGTGTATGTCCTTTTGTATTAGCCATTGCCACCCTAGCAAACAGGAGCTGACTGTCCACTCTATCTGTGCCTCTTACCATCTTGTACACTTCTATCAAGTCTCCTCTCATCCACTTTCTCTCCAAAGAGAGCAGCCCTTACTCACTCAACCTTTCCTCATAAGACATGCTCTCAGTTCCAGTCAGCTTCCTGGTTACTATCCTCTGCACTCTCTGTAAGGCTTCCGCATCCTTCCTAAAATGAGATGACCACAACTAAACATAATACTCCGTGTGGTCTAACCAGATTTTTATAGAGCTGCAACATTACCTCACGGCTCTTGAACTCAATCCCCTTGACTATTGAAGGCAAACACACCTATGTCTTCATAATCGCTCAATCAACATTTAGTATTTTTCAATCTTCTAGTATTTCTCCTGTGGCCAGTAAGGACAAAAAAATCATCACCAACGTCACAACAATCTCTTCCCTCACTCCTGTAGTAACCTTAGTTATATCCCATCCATCCCCACTGCTTATCTATCCTAATGTTTTTCAAAACCCCCGACACTGTCTCTTTCTTAATCTCAACATGTTCCAACACTTACCTACGCTTACCTCGCATTCATCAAGAGCCCTCTCACTGGCGAATACTGAAGCGAAGTATTCATTAAGGATCTCCTCTACCACCTTTGACTTGAGGCACGATTCTTCTTTTATCCCTGATCACTCCTACTCTCACTCTAGCCATCCTCCTTTTCTTCACATACGTGTGGAATGCCTTGGGGTTTTCCCTAATCCGACTCAACAACGCCTTTGGATGTTCCCTTTTAGCTCTCATAAGGCCCTTCTTAAGCTCCTTGCTCTCAGAAATCCTGTCTATTCCTTGCTTCTTAAACCTTAACTGTGCTTCTTTCTTTCTCTTGTCAATCACGGCTCCTTCACCCTACCATCTGTTCTGTGCCTCAGTGGGAGAAACTGATGCAGAATGCCATGTAAGTGCTCCCTTAACACTTCCACATTACCATTGTACATTTCCCTGAGAACATCTGTTCCTAATTTCCTGCCTAATAGCATCATAATTGGCCCTCCCTCAGTTAAATACTTGCCCAAAGTAACTGCCCATATCCTTGTCCAAACCATATGTTAAAGGTCAGGGAGTTGTGGTCACTGTCTCTGAAACGCTCACCCACGGAGGGATTCATCACCTGACCAGATACATTCTTCGTACTAGATCCAGTATGGTGTCTCCTCTAGTTGGCTTGTCCACATATTGTGTCAAGTTTCCTTCCTGGACACACCTAACAAATTCTGCCGATCTAAACCTTTTGCACTAAGGATGTACCAATCAAAATTAGGGAAGTTGAAGTCCCCCATGACAACAGCCCTGTTATCTCTGCGCCCTTCCATAGTCTGCCTACTGATTAGCTCCCCGGTGTTCCTGTTGCTGCAGGGGGAGGTGGGGGCAGGGCTGTCTATAGAATGCTCCCAACAGAGTGATTGTTCCCATCCTGTTTCTGACTTCCACGCACACAGACTCAGTCGATGATCCCTCCACTATATCCTCCATTTCTCCATCTGGTGTTTGGTGACTCTAGTTCTGCACAAGTATGTGGTAACTTATTCAAGGACTCAGAAAATACACTTCATGAGATTGATCAAGTTTATAACGTCAGACAGAGTGAGCCATAAATTTAAAACTCATGGTAGTATTGATTTACTAAAACCATTGTAATGATTATTGTTGTATACATAAACGTATGATTAAGATTCTCCCCCCATCTCTCCTTCTGCTGTCCTCCTTGTTCAGCGACTAACACAATCTGTAAACGTGTACACTGTAATCAGGAGATATGGTAAGCAGCAGTCCATTTGGGAGATGAAAGGAAAATGCTTCATGAACATCCCATGTGATTTACATTGAACTGGATGAAAGCATCCAAAATCAAGAATGCTGCTGTCTGGTTCCAAAGTATACAAACAAAAGATAAAAACACTTTCCCGGGGGTCTTGAAGAGGTCAAATCTGGCCCCTTTTGCAGTTTTGCACATGTTTCGATTTGGATTATGGAAGCACAAGACTGTACAGATATGCATGAGTTAGTCCAAGTGCAGTCTATTCCAGTATTTGATAATCACACTAACCCATTACAGACAGTCCCCAGGTTCTGTTTCCTGAATTGTACATAAGCTGATTTCTTTGTAGTTCAGTAAGTCCATTTGTTGTGGTAACTCATATCATTTCACTCTACATACACCTTCTCTAGTTCTCCCATTTCATTGGACATTCATCCTAACGCTGCCTCATAATTAAACTGATTGAAATATGTACTGTATCCAGTCTCAAAATAATTATTATGATTACTTTCTTGTAAAAGGGTTTGAAACTGAATTTGGGCAAGGTCAGATTTCTAAGTCAGGCCACGTTAGCACAGGAAGCCGCTGTACTCGATTCCTTATACTCATTTTTCCACCAGGTACTTATCTGGTGATCATTTGAAATAACTGATACACTCTGCTCCCCTGGACTCTGCATGAGATGAAAAGGAATGGCAATTTCGGTCTAATAATGTCACACTGACATACCATGGAATCCCCTTATAGTTTGTGCTGGTCTGTTGGAACTCAGTGAGATGACCGCAGGCCCTCGCATCTCCGTTTATTCAGCCATCTCTCATAACTCAGGATCCTAATTTCTGTCATCAGCGGATGTTTTTCTTCAATTCGATAAGTAGAAGTTAGAAATGGAACTAACTTAACATAACTTTTGTTGTTCTGATTGGACAGAAACTGCATTGAACCCAGCTGTGAAGTTGCAGCCTAGTACAGTGTGCTCTCTCTGTTGGCGGTGCACATTGTTCTGACGGTTTGAGTTGACCATCCACCAATCTCGCAGATCACTTTCTTGCATCAGCTCCTGTAATACTATTTAGATTACTTTGTATAACACTTATTATTCTTGCCTAATCTCACAAATTTATGTTGATACTGAATTGTTCCAATCTGTTTAAGCTCTTCACCAGTTAACCATCTCTCTTGTTATAAACAGTACTTCATGGGTTATTGTCCATAGAGTTGTGTCACTTTTGTCACTGGCTCACTTCAAAGTCATTAACATACCATGCAAACTAAAGCTGTAGAAATGCAGAGGTGATCGCTGTAAATTCAAGTAGCAGTAGGACTTGTATTTTTGAGGTGTCATGCTATGTCACTTTGCCTTGTAGTATCTGTCCCAATTTTCAAGTACCAGTTCAAAATTCACCTTATAACAATATTCCCATTCACTATTTTAATCTGGCCTTTCATGGAGAAATAGCTTGGGATATTTCCTGTATGAAATACAGTATATTATATAAATGCAAGTTCATGTAATGGTATCACCACCTAATATTTTTCAGAAAAAAACAATGGATAATCAGTGTTTTCCTCAAACAGATGATTTTAAGTAACAGCAGTAGAATTAAATATTACAACTTGAAGGGGTGGAGAAGGCAGAAGGATATGGGGGAAATCAGCAGACAAGCCTTTGTCAGGTTTAAACTAAGTGAGAAAACCTGTTAAAATCCTGGGAGTTAGAGAGTTCAAAGGCAGGGATTTTTTTTTTCAATTGTGAGTCTGATTGCATCAGTTCTGACCACCGTTCTTTAGGAAGGATGTCAATGTGAAAGTAGAGATTTACTAAAATGCTGCCAGGAATGAGAGATCTGTTACTCGGAGAGACTAGGGAAACTGAACTTTTCTCCTTTAGCAGAGGGAAGATTAAAGGGAAATCACCGGAGGAACCAGCTACAAATTGGGTAACTTGCTTTCCAGCACAACCCAAACATTTCTACACATAGTTGTCTGTCTGATGCAAAAGTTTTCTTCCCTTGTCACACTGCCTTGTGCAATGTACAACCATACAGTACTTTTTCCCATAGGTTTGACTATTCCATGCTCATTTTCTCATTGCCATTTGAGGAATGAAACATGGAACAGAGTGGCTCCAAGAAAATAGGATAAGGTCATTTGTCCTCCAATGTGATTGTGGTTGCATACTGATACAGCAAATTCTACTGAAGCAGGAAATGCCTCTAATTGTATCGATATGCTGTTGTAAAAGTTTCATTTTAAACAGCACAGAACTAGTATGACACAGAGATGCTCCACCAGTCATGGCCAGTCAGCTTTTAAAAGGTACATCTCAGAAGGAAAAACAATTAGAAAAATTGGAGAGATTCATCAATGTGAAAAAAAATTGCTTTCAGGAAATTCCATAAAGTTCCAGTACTGGAAATTCACTGTACAATTTGGAAATTAGCTATTGGCCTTGGACTATTTAACCACAGTCAGAGAAGTGGCTGGTGCAATCCGGTCCAAAGCAAATGGAAAAGTGTGTAAGGCACAATAAAACATTCAGACATGATTGGTGGCTCCATTTCAGGAAGAACACTTTGGATTTTTTTTAAATAGCCTGCTGAAAAGCAGAACTTTGCACCAAACGAGACAAGTTTTCTGGCAGCTCTTTTTCCCCTACCCTGCAATTAATACTGGAAAATATAGACTCCTGGACACTTCTCAATCAGGAAAGTAGATTATAATTATTTTGCATTTTCTGTGGCTTATCATCACCACTTTATTTAAAGGCCCAATGTTCTGTTCTGTTAACTCTTTGCTTAAAATTCCAGTAAAGTCTGTGAACTTCGATGCAGTTGTTCCCATTCTGTGATGGAAGTGCACTGGTAAACCTGTGTAACAGATCCAGAAATAGATTCATAGAGTCATAGAAAAGCACAGTACAGTACAGAAACAGGCCCTTCATCCCATCTAGTCTGTGCTGAAACATTGAAACTGCCTAGTCCCACTGGCCTGCATTTGGAGCATTGCCTTCCATGCCCCACCACCCATGTACTTATCCAAACTTCTCTTAGTTGTTGAAATTAAGCTCGCTGTCACCACTTGTGCTGGCAGCTCATTCCGCATTCTTATGACCCTCTGAGTGAAGAAGTTTCTCCTCATGTTCCCCTTAAACTTTTCACCTTTCACTCTTAACCCATAACCTCTAGTTGTAGTACCATCCACCCTCAGTGGAAAAAGCCTGCTTGCATTTATCCAATCTATACCCCTCGTAATTTTATATTCCTCCATCAAGTCCCCTCTCAAGCTTCTTCATTCCGAAGAATAAAGTCTCAACCTGTTCCATCTCTCCATATAACTCAGATCCTCCAGATCCAGGAACGTCCTTGTAAATTTTCTCTGTACTCTTTCAACCTTGTTTACAACTTTCTTGTAAGTGACCAAAAGTGCACACAGTACTCCAAATAAGGCCTCATCAATGCCTTAGACAACTTCAGCATAACATCCCATCTCCTGTACTCAACACTTTGATTTATGAAGGCCAATGCCAGTGTGCCAAAAGCTTCCTTTATGACCCTGTCAATTTGTGACGCCACTTTCAGTGACTTATGGACCTGTCTTCCCAGATCTCTTTGTTTTACCTCACTTCTCAGTGTCCTGTCATTCACTGTGGAAGACCTACCCTGGTTGGCCCTACCAAAGTGCAACGCCTTGCACTTGTCTGCATTAAATTCCATCTGCTGTTTTTCTGCCCTTTTTTTCCAGCTGGTCCAGATCCAGCTGCAAGCTGGCTGTGCACTACACCCTGCAATCTTGGCAATTTGCTTATTCAGTTAACCACATAATCATCCAGATCATTGATATAGATGGCAAACAACAATGGATCCAGCACCACTCCATTAGTCAGAGAGGCAGCCATCTACTACCACTCTCTGGCTTCTCCCACAAAGCCAACGTCTAATCCAATTTACTACCTCATCTTGAATGCTGAGCGCCGGAACCATCCTGACCAGCCTCCCAGTTGTTCCCAGTTCAGTGTTCCTGGTCACAAGATAGTTGTAAATAATGAAACGTCTGGTCTCTTACTAGTTTTACTTGTTCTATGTTCTGATTTAATCTTTATTTTTGAGAGAGTATTGAGTAGAACCAGTGACTCACCTTCGGTTTAGGAGCTTCACCTACAAATAATTTAGACTCTTAGTCATTTGAGTGACATATGGAGTTATGGTATTTTCCTTTCACATTTATATGAAAATTACCTTGCAGTTTGATATATTAGGCAGCTATTCAGAGGAGGCATCTATGAAAGTGTCATGCTCGGGTCCTCTAGCATCCTGCACCAGGTTTAGTAGTGGCAGCAAGATCAAGCAATAAGGTGTACCACATGTCTGATTAGCTTACACAGAAATACATGGAATGAATTTCAGTTGGGACACTAGTCAAAAATCCAACATTAGGTTATAGAAAAAAAATAAATACTCTGGTAAGGTATTACTAGATCATGTTAGAATAAATGAATCAGAATCAGGTTTAATATCACTGGCATATGTTGTGAAATTTGTTTTCTTTGCAGCAGCAGTACGATGCAATACATAATAATAGAAAAAATTGTGAACTGCAGTAAATATATATATAATAGTTAAATTAAGGAAGTAGTGCAAAAATATAAACAAAAAAGTACTGAGTTAGTGTTCATGGGTTCAATGCCCATTCAGAAATCTGATGGCAGAGGGGAAGAAGCTGTTCCTAGATCTTCCATCTTCAAATTTACCTTGTGTTCTAGGAGAGATCTGGTGTCAAGTACTGTCCCCTCACCTTGCTGAGGCTGCAGAATGAGAAGGATCAAGCGGTTCAGAAGAAGTTTCCATCCATCCACCCCTCCCTCCTACCTAACAAGCCTCACCTCCCAGTAACCCACCTATTTAACTCTAGCCTGATCGCAGGATAATTTACAATGACCAGTTAACCTACTTACCGGTACATCTTTGGACTGTGGGAGGAATCCAGAGGATCTGGAGGAAACCCACGGTCTCATGGGAAGGACATTCAAACTTCTTACAGACAATGTCGGAATTGAACTCTGAAGTCCCAAGCTAACCACTACACTACTTTGGCACTTGAAGCAAGTTGTGTAAATGTTTCTTGAGTCAAGAATAATTTAGGTGGTTTGTTGTTGCAAGAGGTCACCCTGTAATAATGCTGCTGAGATACATCATCAGTGATGTAACCTGGGTCTTCGGGTGTTTTGGGTCTTTCAACATAAGACACTCTCGCCCAAGCGACCCCTCGAGGGTTGATCAGGTTCTGGCTTGTGTCCCAGCAGCCTTGGTCCATGGGTCCATAGTCATCAGGAGGATCGATCAGCCTCTGTGTTGGTCCTGATGGTTCTTTTCTTTGCCATCCCCGTAGTGCCAAGGGGCGTAGGTGCTGTTTAGTGAGCAGCCAGCAAAACCTCTACACCCCATCTCTTTGGCTTAACGAACACTTGCAGAAAGACGTGAGTCAAAATTTAACATTTTAAAATAACATTTTAATTGGACAAAAACGGACTTGTCCTACCGTAACACACATAAAAGTTGCTTGAATTTCCATCATCTGCAAAATTCCTGTTGTTGTTTGTCCTACCGTACATCACTTCCATCCTGAAGTGGTGGGCTCATGAGCCAAAAGAATTCTTTACAAGGGAAAAGAGGTTTTTGAATGAAATAAACATTATTTTTAGTTTATTGGCACAGAGCCATGGAAGTTGAAGGCAAAACTTCCTCAGTTGGTAATATTCACAATCTGGAATTCACCGTAGAGTTAAACGTGAGCTGGATTAGTAATTGAAGAAGGGGAAAAAAGCAGGGTTTTGGGAAAGAGTTGGGAAATGGGACTGACTGGATTGAACTTGCAGTGAACCTCTGTGGTGACAATAGGATAAGTATTAATCCACTGTGTAATGACTCTATTCCATAATTCTAACCAATAACTTAATTTCCATTCACACCAGAGAACTAGTATTCATAATTTAAATTCAGAAGTGGAATAAACTATATAAGGTATCATTGTTGACAAGAATGGACAAAAACCTAGGTGGTTAAATGCTGCAGATGCCGGAGGCTGAAATAAAACAGAAAATGCTGGATATACTCAGGTGGTCAGATAGTGTCTTTGGAGAGAGGAAAAGTTAAAGATTCGAGTTAATAATCTGTTGGATCAAAATAATATAGATAATTTTAAACGTAAATTGCTTCTCATCATTGAACAAGGATTTTTGGCAAATTAATAATTATATGGGAAAAACAATGAATTAAGTGGAGAATAGAAAGTAAACTATATTCTATCTATTTACATATTTGATTATTCAATCTAGTACCTCTGGTTGTATATCCATTACTGAAGTGTATATTTAGAAGTTTTAATTATCTATACTATCAAGAAAAGTATGAATAATACTTTATACTTTATTGTCGCCAAACAATTGATACTAGAACGTACAATCATCACAGCGATATTTGATTCTGCTTGATGATTGTCAATTGTCAATTCTTATTGTTAATAATTGTCAATTCTTCAAATTTTTTACAAAATCCTACAGAAAAACCATCCAATCCAGGAGCTTTAACAGATTGCATTGAAAGAATAGCTTTCTGAATTTCCTTTTCAGTAATAGGAGTATCAAGAGTTAGTTGATCTTCAACAGATATTCTAGGAAAATCAATCTTTTGTAAAAAGGCATTCCTTTTAGAAGGATCAGCTGGAAAGTGAGATTTATAGAGTTCACTGTAAAAGTCATGAATAATTTTATTAATGTCTTCATAATTACAAGCTAAACTACCATCTCCCTTACAAATTCTTAAAATTTGTCTTTTAGCTCCAGCTGCCTTTAATTGGGATGCTAATAGCTTATTATTTCTGTCTCCAAACATATAAAATTGACTTTTTAATTTAAACAAATTTCTTTCAATAGGATAAGTTAATAGTAACTTGTATTGTAAAATTTGAAGAATTGCTTTCTCCATATATGTTGGAAATGCTCAAAGATTCTTCTTTGTTAGGAGAGTTACATCCCACATTTTATGAAGCTTCTATTTCTTTAATTCTTAAGAAAGATAAAGACCCTACTGATTGCGCTTCATATAGACCTATCTCACTATTAAATGTGGCTAAAATTCTTTCAAAAATAATGGCTAATCGACTGGAGAATATTCTAGCTAAAATTATTTCCCAGGACCAAACAGGTTTTATAAAAGGCCGTTATTCCTTCTCTAATACTCAGAGACTGTTAAATGTTATATACTCATCCCTTTCTAAGACTCCCCAATGTGTTGTTTCTCTTGATGCTGAAAAGGCATTTGATAGAGTTGGATGGAAATACTTATTTAACGTTTTAGAGGAATTCAACATTGGTAGTAATTTTAATAAGTGGATTAGAATGTTATATAAAAGCCCTATTGCCACTGTTACTAATAATAATTGCAGATCTCCTTTTTTTCGACTTTCACGGGGTATGAGACAAGGATGTCCATTAAGTCCCCTGTTATTTAATTTGATGTTGGAATCTTTGGCTATTGCACTTCATGAAGCTAAAGATATTCAAGGAATTTCCATAAATGGGACTATTCATAAGATCTCCCTTTATGCTGATGATTTCTTAGTTTATGTTTCGAATCCTGAAGAATTTATTCCTAGTTTATTGAAACTATTAAATGAATTCAGAAAGTTTTTGGGATATAAATTAAACCTTAATAAAAGTGAATTATTTCCTTTAAATGATCCTGCCTCTATATATGATGACATTCCTTTTAAAGTTACGGACTCTTTCTAATATTTAGGTATTATCATCACTAAAAATTATGGAGACCTTTACAGAGCTAATTTGGTTCCCTTAGTGGATTTTATGAAGCAAATATTTTGTAGATGGAATCCACTTACACTTTTGTTAGCTGGCCGAATTCATGCAGTTAAAGTGATGATTTTACCAAAATTTTTATATGTATTTCAAAATATTCCTGTTTTTTTAACTAAGAAGTTTTTTGATCAGGTTGATTCTATTATTTCATCTGTTGTTTGGAATAATAAGAGACCAAGAATTGGGAAATATCATTTACAAAAATCAAAAAAGGATGGAGGTCTTGCTCTGCCTAATTTAAAAATGTATTATTGGGCGGTTAATGTATGTTATGTGTGTTCTTGGTTATATTGGACTGATAAAAATGAACGACCACCTTGGGTTGATTTGGAATTGAAAGCTGTGAAACAACTTTACTTAACTTCGTCATTAGGAGCCTCTTTACCTGTACAACTGGCCAAAATTTCTGTTCTAAAATTATATCCTATGATTAAGCAGTCATTACGAATTTGGTACCAGTTTCGTAATTTTTTTAATCTTAAAAAAAATTAACCTTCTTAAGTTTAATTTATTGAAACTATTTATTTAAACCTTCACTTAGTGATCCTACCTTTTTTCTTTGGAGGAATAAAGGAGTTTATTCCTTCATGGATCTGTTTCAAGATGTCTTTTGAGAAATTAGTAACTAAATATTCTCTCTCACACTCACATTTCTTGCAATATCTTCAGGTCAGACAATTCTTACAAGAATATTTAAGTAATTTTCCATATATACAAGATTCTGACCTGTTAGACATTATTTTAAAAATGAATGCTTTAGTGAAAGGTTTTATTGGGAAAATTTATAATTTACTATTACAACAGTATAATTATCCTTAAGATTAAGCAAGATTGGGAAAGAGAGCTTAATATGAGCTTGATAATAGAGGATTGGTTGCAAATTTTGAAGTTGGTTAACTCTTCTTCAATTTGTGCCAGTCATTCTCTAATTCAATTTAAAATTGTACATCATTACTATTTGACAAAGGAGAGACTGTCTAAAATATTTCCTAATGTTGATAGTCAGTGTGATAGATGTAAAACTGAGGTGGCTATATTGACACATATGTTTTGGTCGTGTTCTGTATTGAAACAGTTTTGGAAATCTATTTTCTCTATAATTTCTAAAGCTTTAAAAATTAATTTACAACCTAATGACTTGACAGTTTTGTTCGGTATAATTCCTCAATATATTCACGGTATTTCTATATCAAACCAACATGTAATTGCATTTGTCACATTATTGGCCAGAAGGGCTATTTTATTGAAATGGAAAGATGCCTCTGCTCCCACTTTGATACAATGGTTCTGTCAGGTGATGTTATGTCTTAGTTTGGAGAAAATCAGAAGTCGAACTTTTGATCCTCGATTTGACTTTGAGTAAAGGTGGGGTTCTTTTGCCCGCTACTGTCATTTGATTTGAGTTAATTAAGATGGTCCCCTTCTGATTCTTGTGTAATTGGATTTGTTTGACGGATTGATGTTTTTCTTTTATGGAAGATTGTATGGTGTATAGCTCCGGGATTGTGTTCCCAATGGTTTTTTTTTGGTTAGTAGGGGTTCTTTTCTCCTTCTTTCTTTTTTCCAAAACAAAATAGTTTTAACATTTTGTTTTTTCTTATTATTATTGGTATACTGTTTAGCTTGGTTAATCAGTGATTTGATTGTTTAACTCTTATTGTATATATTAACATGTTGATTTGACTACTTTAATGTATTTTTCTGTTGATTTTCAATAATAATAATTAATAAAAAGATTTTAAAATGAAAAAAAAGAATAATAATTGTCTTTTATTGTTTCCTCTCTAAGGAAAGATGCAGCCCTGTTTACTGTCAGTATCAGCTCTTTGATTTGCCTTGTCATCAGACCAAAGAAAGAGAACATGGGTCGGAGGTGTCCTTCAAGGATGTCAATGTGATTCTGACTGGGACCATCGATCCAGATAAACTCAGAGAGTATTTCCACGGGCCCCCACTCATGATAGAGATCCACGACCGTGACAAGAAGCCAAAAGCCCAATCTCAACCACCGGCATTGTTTGGTACTGAAACTGAAGATAGCAAGCTGAGCAACATTGGCCTTGTTAGTAATAAGCGAACTGTTCATGACCCCTTTGTGGATGCCAATAAAGCTTGGGATCCTTACGGCATTGCTAAACTGAATTTTTCAGAATTGGTATATGGTGAAACATGCTTAAACCTTGCTTTGTCAATACAGAACAGCAGTTTGCCAGATCCATTAGGATATCGAAGGGACGGATTGGGCGGACGTATTCTAGGTGTTGCAGGAGCTGTTGATGGACCCGAGGACCAGCCATTACCAAAAGGACATTACTTGGAATCAAACTCCATGCTTCATGTTAGAGTGCAAATTGCTTACCCTTTATCACAAAGGGGTGAGTCCTCGTTGAATGAAGAGTGCCAATTTGGTCGGATAATATACATTTTTGATTATAATAACAGAACCTTTCTTCACAGTCTACTCGAGCAAGTTGGTTCAATTAATTCGCTAGCTCTTTGCTTGGATTCACAGTCAAGTGGAAAAGGAAGCGAAGGTGGATCAGTGGATGCAGAACTTAGTTCAGATTCTGAACTAAAACCCAGTTCCAATCTGGATAGTGTTTCAATTTATAATGTGCATGGTGGTTCAGTTTCCAGTTTGAATGTGGTGACAGGTTTTCATGTAATGGATGGAATAATTCACCTCTTTGTTTTGGAGGGACTGAAGAACAAAGGACTCAGGACATTATGGGAAAAGCTGCCTATCAGGTGAGATGATTCAGTGCATCATGCTAAATTTATTAAGCTGTGAAGACAAAATTACTACCTCCACACCCCCTGCCCCGTCTTTCCTCAGGGATTGCACTCTGTACGTTTCCCTTGTCCAGCTGCCCCTCCCCACTGATCTTCCTCCTGGCAGTTATGCCTGCAAGTGGCCAAAGTGCTACACCTGTCCATTCACCTCCATTCAGGGCCACAAACAGTCCTTCCAGTTGAGTCAAAACTTCACCTGTGAATCTGTATTTGTTTCTCCAGATGTGGCCTCCTCAACATTGGTGAGACACATCGTAAATTGAGGGACCGCTTTGTTGAGCACCTCTGCTCCATCCACCAGTTAAATTTCCCGGTAGCCAAACATTTTAATTCCAATTTCCATTCCCATTCTGCCATGACAGTCCATGACCTCCTCTTGTGCTTTGATGAGGCTATCCTCTGGGTGAAGGAGCAATATCTTATATTCAGTCTGGGTAGCCTCCAACCTGATGGAAGGAATAGCAATTTCTCCTCGTAATTCTACGGTTGTTATGGGGGATTTCAACATGCAGGTAGACTGGGAAAATCAGGTTGGTACTGGACCCCAAGAAAGGGAGTTTGTGGAATGCCTCAGAGATGGATTCTTAGAGCAGCTTGTATTAGAGCCTACCAGGGAGAAGGCAATTCTGGATTTAGTGTTGTGTAATGAGCCAGATTTGATAAGGGAACTCAAGGTAAAGAGCCATTAGGAGGTAGTGACCAAAATATGATAAGTTTTAATCTACAATTTGAGAGGGAGAAGGGAAGATCGAAAGTGTCAGTATTACAGTTGAACTATGGACCCATGATGGAGGAGCTGGCCAAAGTGGACTGGAAAGATACCCTAGCAAGGATGACAGTGGAACAACAATGGCAGGTATTTCTGGGAATAATACAGAAGGTGCAGGATCAGTTCATTCCAAAGAGGAAGAAAGACTCTAAGGGGAGTAAGGAGTGACCGTGGATGACAAGGGAAGTCAAGGACAGTATAAAAATAGAAGAGAGGAAGAATAACATATCAAGGATGAGCGAGAAGCCAGAGGATTGGGAGACTTTTAAGGAGCAACAGAAGATAACTAAAAAGGCAATACGGGGGGCAAAGATGATGTATGAAGGTAAGCTAGCCAAGAATATAAAGGAGGATAGTAAAAGCTTCTTTAGGTATGTGAAGAGGAAAAAATTAGTTAAGACCAAAGTTGGGTCCTTGAAGACAGAAATGGGTGAAATTATTATGGGGAACAAGGAAATGGCAGACGAGCTGAACAGGTACTTTGGATCTGTCTTCACTAGGGAAGACACAAACAATCTCCCAGCTGTAATAGTAGCCAGAGAACCTAGGGTAATGGAGGAACTGAAGGAAATTCACATCAGGCAGAAGATGGTGTTGGGTAAACTGATGGGACTGACGGCTGATAAATCCCCAGAGCATGATGGTCTGCATCCCAGGGTACTTAAGGAGCTGGCTCTAGAAATCATGGACGCATTGATAATCATTTTCCAATGTTCTATAGATTCAGGATCAGTTCCTGCGGATTGGAGGGTAGTTAATATTATCCCACTTTTTAAGAAAGGAGAGAGAGAGAAAGCAGGCAATTATAGACCAGTTAGTCTGACATCAGTGGTGGGGAAGATGCTGGAATCAATTATAAAAGATGAAATAGCGGCATATTTGTATAGCAGTAGCAGGATAGGTCCGAGTCAGCATGGATTTACAAAGGGGAAATCATGCTTGACTAATCTTCTGGAGTTTTTTGAGGATGTAACTATGAAAATGGACGTGGGAAAACCAGTGGATGTAGTGTACCTGGACTTTCAGAAAGCCTTTGAAAGCCACATAGGAGGTTAGTGGGCAAAATTAGAGTGAATGGTATTGGGGGTAGGGTACTGACATGGATAGAAAATTGGTTGGCAGACAGGAAACAAAGAGTAGGGATTAATGGGTCCCTTTCAGAATGGCAGGCAGTGACTAGTGGGGTACTGCAGGGCTCGGTGCTGAAACCGCAGCTATTTACAATATACATTAATGATTTAGATAAAGGGATTAAAAATAACATTAGCAAATTTGCAGATGACACAAAGCTGGGTGGCAGTGTGAAATGTGAGGAGGATGTTATGAGAATGCAGGGTGACTTGGACAAGTTGGGTGAGTGGGCAGATGCATGGCAGATGCAGTTTAATGTGGATAAATGTGAGGTTATCCCCTTTGGTGGCGAGAACAGGAAGGCAGATTATTATCTGAATGGTGTCAAGTTAGGAAAAGGGGAAGTACAATGAGATCTAGGTGTCCTTGTTCATCGGTCACTGAAAGTAAGTATGCAGGTACAGCAGGCAGTGAAGAAAGCTAATGGCATGTTGGCCTTCATAACAAGGGGAGTTGAGTATAGGAGCAATGAGGTCCTTCTGCAGTTGTACAGGGCCCTGATGAGACCACACCTGGAGTATTGTGTACAGTTTTGGTCTCTAAATTTGAGGAAGGACATTCTTGCTATTGAGGGAGTGCAGCATAGGTTCATAAGGTTAATTCCCGGGATGGCAGGACTGTCATATGTTGAAAGATTGGAGTGACTGGGGTTGTATACACTGGAGTTTAGAAAGATGAGAGGGGATCTGATTGAAACATGTAAGATTATTAAGGGATTGGACACGCTAGAGGCAGGAAACATGTTCCCGATGTTGGGGGAGTCCAGAACCAGAGGCCACAGTTTAAGAATAAGGGGTAGACAATTTAGAACAGAGTTGAGGAAAAACTTTTTTCACACAGAGGATTGTGGTTCTGTGGAATGCTCTGCCTCAGAAGGCAGTGGAGGCCAATTCTCTGGATTCTTTCAAGAAAGAGTTAAATAGAGCTCTTAATGATAGCGGAGTCAAGGGATATGGGGAGAAGGCAGGAAAATGGTACTGATTGTGGATGATCAGCCATGATCACAGTGAATGGTGGTGCTGGCTCAAAGGGCTGAATGGCCTACTCCTGCACCTGTTGTCTATTGTCTATTGTCCTTCCAGTTTAAAAAAAAATCCACTCCCATTCCCCTCTTCTTCTATTCATCTCCCCCTGGTGTCCCTCCTCCTTCCCTTTCTCCTATGGTCCACTCTCCTCTCCTATCAGGTTCTTTCTTCTCCAGCCTTTACCTTTCCCACCCACCTAGCTTCATCTATGACCTAGTTATCCTCCTTCCCTTCCCCCTACCTTTTTATTCTCGCATCTTCCCCTTTCTTTTCAGTCGTGAAGAAGTGTCTTGCCAAAAACGTCAGGTTTGTTTGTTTCCATGGATGCTGCCTAACCTGCTGAGTTCCTCCAGCATTTTATGCGTGTTGCTCAAAATTTCTAAACAGTTAATTTTGAAATACATATCCAAAATATCAAAAGACCGCTGACAATTGGTAACTTAATAAAAGGGTGAAGATGCTGTCTTTAAAAATATTCTTTTAGTAAATCAAGACATGGAATCCAAGAGATTTTACCATGAATGGAAGTAAGTGCATTGTGTCTGGAAAGATATTCCCAATCTTCTTAGTTCATTGTTAATAGATAATGAACGTTCAGTAGAACATCACATTTTAAAAGGTTACTCTCTCTGATTGTTTTTGTAGGAGGTCAATCCTAACCTGCTTAGCAGTTGTCTCCTAGCCCATGGAAATAGGGTCCATGGGGAATGAGATATGTTCCATGGTGGAATGTGAAAAGTATTTCCCTCATAACAAACAAGAGAAAATCTGCAGATGCTGGAAATCCAGAGCAACACACACAAAATGCTGGAGGATCTCAGCAGGCCAGGCAGCATCTATGGGAAAAAAAGTATGTCGACTGTACTTTTTTCCATGGATGCTGTCTGGCCTGCTGAGTTCCTCCAGCATTTTGTGTGTGTGTTCCCCTCATAACAGCTTCTCTTTCAAGTCTCATGTTGATAATTCCACAGGTAGAAAGAGCTGTACAACCTTTAATTTGAACAATGCATCGTTGAGATAACTGTTCTTCCAGTCAGGAGAAAAATCTGACACATAAAGAAAGCAACCTTGGCAAAGAACTGCCCTGTTATGAAAATCATCATCACAGTCAGTGTAAGAAGGCATGGTGTGTCAGAATCAGAACCAGGTTTATTATCACTGACGTATGTTGTGAAATTTGTTGTTGTGTGGAAGCAGTACAGTTACTACAAGTTATGACAGATGAATAAACAAATAGTACACAAGAGGAATAGTGAGGTAGTATTCATGGGTACATGGACAGTTCAGAAATCTAATGGTAGAAGGAAAGAAGATATTCCTAAAACATTGAGTGCTGGTCTTCCAGCTCCTGCGCATCCTCCCCAGTGGTAGTAATGAGATGAGGCATGCTCCAAGTGGTGAGGGTCCTTAATGATGGACGTTGTCTTTTTGGAGGTACCACCTTTTGAGGGTCCTCGATGGTGGGTTGGGTAGTGCCCGTGATGAAGCCGACTGGATCTACAACCATCCACAGCTTCTTTCAATCCTGCACATTGGAGCATCCACACTGGGCAGTTGCTGCAACCCGTCAAAATGCTCTCCACCGTATCCCTGTCAAATTTTGCTGGTCTTCTTGATTGCATCGATATGTTGACCCAGGACAGATCCTCTGAGATGCTGATGCTCAAGCACTTGAAGCTGCTCACCCTTTCCACTGCTGACTCCTCGGTAAGGACTGGTGTACGTTCTCCCAACATCCCTTTCCTGAAATCCATAATCAATTCCATGGTCTTGTCAACATTGTGTGCACGTTTGTTGTTGCAAACCACTCAAACAACCAGTCAATCTCACTCCTATGCGCCTCTTTTGTCACCATCTGAGATTTTGCCCAAAACAGCAGCAAATTTATAGATGGAATTTGACTGCGCTTAGTCGCAAGTCATAAGTGTAGGGAGAGAGCAGTGCAGTGGGCTAAGCATTCATCTTTGAGTGCTGCGCCTGTGTTGATTGCCAGCAAGGAGGAGATCCACAGTAACTATGGTCTCCTGATGAGGAAGTTGGGGATCAGGTTGCAAAGAGACGTACAGGGTCCCAAGTTTTGAAATATTACATAAATACTTTAATTTTCAACAGAAGCATGACGTGCATGTGTTCAATTCAGTTTTGCACCATGAGGAATTGCTATGATGAAAAATATTGAACAACATGTAAAATGGGATGTTGATATGAAGCAAGAGTAATACAGGTTGACCACCACAAATCCAGAATGATTGGGACAAATCCCGAATGATCGGATTAGCGATTTTGCCAAATCACAGATGGTTGAATTAGGATTAAATAAGTAAACGCCTCTAACCCATTTGATGATCACCTCATGTCACGCCAGTGCAGACATGGCCCAAGTGTGGAGTGAAAAACACTGACGCAGGTCAATAGTTCACAGACTTTAAGGGAAAGAAAGCAATAAACGCTAGGCCAAACAGGGCCGTTGACTAAAACTCTCAAATGGAAAACGAAGCCTACACTGCGGCTGGGAAGAACAACTAAGAATTAAACGAATACCGCTAGTCTTCAGATTCAATTCACTCAACCGTCCAATTTCTCAGGCAAGGCGGAATACGGAAAACAAAATGTGGCTGTGTCCATGTCCAACTCGCGACAAAAACTACGGCGGAATGAATGGAGTTACATGCTTTCACAATGAAACAATAATTAGCTGACATGTACATATTCACGAGTGCAATTGCCCAGTCTGATGAGCTGCCAAATCCGTGGTTCTGACACCTCACCCTTGAATAATAAAGAGAAAAGAAATGACCAATGAAAAGCAAGTGAAATTTATTGAAGTACAGTACAGGCAAGATACCTTGCAAGGTATGTGTATTTACTTACATCAGAAGATTGGTTATTGCCTCTTCCAGAGAAAAGAGTTGGATTGTACAACTAAGCAGAATTACATGTCTGAAAGTGGGGGGGGGGGGGTCATCAGGATTGTCTTGCATTTCACCTGGAAAGACGACTGTATTTTCAGGACCTGGTGGTGGTGATGAAGTTGGCGTAACATCTTCAAGAATTGGTGATGGTGGTGGGAACACATCTGGATGAGCCGAAGTTGATGGCACTGAATTTTTAAGTGTTGACTTTTGTCTTGCACTTTTCTTAGCTATTTTTGTGAACATGTCCTGCAAGCTAAACTGTTTCACGTATGTTGGTCTTTCTTTGAGTACCAAGTTCAGTTTCATTTCTACTATTCCATTATTAATGTTTTTCTTCAGGGGCTGCAGGCTGCTATTTATTGTTCATCTCTCCTTACACCTGGGAGTGGTCAGGACCCTACCATATCTGTGGATTTGAAGCCACATAAGTCAAACTTAAGTCAAGGACAGCAGATTTCCTTTTTTTTATGAATTCAATAGTTTTGTGGTTGCATTTTACTGAGACCAGCTTTTGTTTTGAAACATTCCATATTTATCAAATTACATGAATTAACATTTCCCACAGTGAAATTCAAACTTGGATCTCCAGGTCAGTGTATATTGTAGCTCCTAATTCAGTAATGGAAAGTCACTAGGTCATTCAAAGCCAGATGTACTTGTTTACATGCATTGTTATTTTAACATTAAATGCATACACTTCCTGTTCCAGAAAATTACTTCCTTGTTGTTATAATTGTTTCACCTTCTGGCATGATAAATTACCATGAGCAGATTTCTTATTATATCTCACGACAGTGAAATCACAGAACTCACTTAAAAACAGAACATAATTTTTCAGTTGTTCCATTGACTGAAGTGTATGCTAGCAGAAACTGGAGTGACCATTGGTGAATAATTGTAAATGGAGATGACTTTATAGACATTACTGAAAATGTAATGGATACCTTGGTGTGGCCATAGCTGGGAACGAAATATTCCAGAGTAGGGAATATTTTGGAAGGGCAGGCAAAATTCAAGTCAAGTTTATTGTCATTTAACTATATACATGTATACCGTCAAACAAGATGATATTTCTCTGGACTGGGGTATAAATCACAGTATATGTGACACACATATAACACACAATAACTTGGGAAGGTAAGAATTAAATCTACAGATGAATTACACATAAATAAACAATGTAAAGAGTATAAATTCAATATTGTAGGGTGCAGAACAAGTTAACTGGTAACAGCTCAAATGCAAATGACTGAAGGCTGTTCTTGTCTTTATTCTTTGGCAATCTCCTGCCTGATGGTAGAAACTCAAAGAGGATGCTGGATGGATGGGTGGGATCCTTGATAATACTGAGGGCTCCTGGAAAGGAAAATGAAATGGTGTTATTAATAATAGGTATCATTATTACAGTGGTTAGAAAGGATCTGGTCATGAATTAGAGTTAGAGCCAGGTTGGGTGACATTAAAAGAACATAGGTGGAAGTTGGTTTTAGGCCTCTACGCAGTAATTATACGTATAAGGCACTGTACAAATTTGAAAATTGAAATAGCTGCAGCAGTGTTGTAAAATAATCATTGGGGCTTTAATCTACACATAGACTTGAAAAATCAAAATCATGTTACCAACAGAGAATGAATTGCTGCAATTGAAATGGAATAGATTTTTTAATTAGTGCATTAGGGATCAGGAGGGAATAGGTTGTTTGTGGTCAGAAAGAGTTAGCTAATAACCTCATTGTTGTAAAGAGACCACAAGAAAAAAAAGTGACCATGATATAAAAGAATTCAACATTATCACTTTTGAATTTAATCTGAAACCAGGGATTTCACGGTAAAAAAGAAGAAACTATAAAAATCTGAAGGGAATCTGTCTGGCGGGTTGGTAAACTGCATTGAATGGACTGACGATGGCCAGCATTTTTCTTAAAAAATGATTTGCAACAAATATACATTTCTTTCTAAGTGAGAAAAGTTACAAGAAAAAATAGTCCAACCAGGGATTACAGGAAAAATTAAAGAAAACAACTTGGGGCTGCCAGAAAAAAAAGCAATAAACCCAAGGTCTGGAAGTGTTTTGGAATTCAGCAAAGGGTGACCAAGAAATGATAAATTTCAATTAAAGCTAACTAGCAAGAACAATAAAGGATAGAGTGTAGAAGTTTCTATAGATGTGTCTGTGAGAGACTAGAATGGGCAAAAGTGTGTTCCTTACACGTAGATATGAGAATTTACAATGGAGAGTACAGGAATTAGAAAGGAAGTGAAACAACCAAAGAAACCTAGACCACCAACAAACCAAGGGTCCAAAGCAAAGGAAATCCAGGAAAATAGTCTTATTGAGAGAGAGAGAGAGAGAGAAGAGGAGAGGAAGAGAGAGAGAGACTCTTTCAGGTTTTTCATAAGTCCTTTCATAGTGGTTGAAGATGGGGATTTAGAGGTTCTGCACTGGTGTAGATTGAGAGTTGGTGGATAGCTATATATCAATACAGAAATAAAAGGGTCTTCTGTTGTTGATAGACAAAGAAGATTGGAGTACCAGAACGGAGGTGTTTTACCACAATTAAGTAAACGCTTTGATGATGCCACATCTGGAGTATTGTGCACAATTAGCACAATTGGCATAGGGTCAAGAATATTAGAGAGTTAAATATGTGGCTCAAGGATTGGTGTGGGAGAAGTGGGTTTGAATACATGGGGAATTGGCACCAGTATTGGGGAAGGAGGGAGCTGTACCAGTGGGACGGGCTCCACCTGAACTGTGATGGGACCTGGATCCTAGCGAATCGCATAGCTAGGGCCGTGGATAGAGATTTCAACTAAATAGTAGGGGGGTGAGTTCAACAGATTGGAGAAGTATGGATAAAGAAAATAAGAAAAGTGTGGATAAAGAGAAAACAAAAGATTAAAAGAAGAAAAGTAAGAGTGGAGTGAAGAAAAGTCAAGTGCAAAAGAGTAAAAGATTACAAGATTTTAAAATACAATGAGTATTTGAAACAAAGTCAGTGAACTTGTGGCTCAAATCAGTGCAAAGAGGTATGATTTAGTGGCCATTACAGAGACGTAGTTGCAGGGTGGAGAGGATTGGGAATTAAATATCCAGTGATATCAGGTAATACGGAAGGATAGGCTGGAAGGTAAGGGAGGGAGGGGTAGTGTTCTTAATTAAAGATGAGATCAGGGCAATAGTGAGAGACGATATAAGATCTAAGGAGCAGAATGTTGTATCAGATTAGGAATTATAAAGGGATAAAATCACTGCTGGGAGTTGTCTATCAGCCACTGAATAATAACATTACCATGGCACAGGCAGTAAACAGAGAAATAAGAATGGAACAGCAGTTATCATGGGGGACTTTAACTTACACATAGTTTGGGTGAATCAAGTTGATGAAGGCAGTCTTCATAGAATGCATCTGTGATTGCTTTGTTGAACAGCATGTTACTGAACCTACAAGGGAACGTGCTACCTTAGTTCTGGTCCTGTGCAATGAGACAAGTAAGATTAGTGATCTTGTGCTTGGGGATCCTCTTGGAAAGAGTGATTACAGTATGACTGAATTTCTCATACAAATGGAGGGTACAATAGTTCAATCTGAAATCAGTGTATTATGCCTAAACAATGGAAACTACAATGGGATGAGGGAGGATTTGGCTAGTGTGGACTGGGGACACAGACTATATGGTGGGACAGTTGAGAAACAGTGGAAGACTGTCAAAGAGATTTTTCACAGTGCTCAACAAACGTATATTCCAGTTAAAAGCAAGGACAGTAAGGGTGGGGAGAGCCAGCCTTGGATAACTAAGGAAATAAAAGAAGGCAAAACTCGTGCATTCAAAGTCGCCAAGAGTAGTGGGAAACTGGAAGATTGAGAAAACTTTAAAAAGCAACAAATTACCACGAAGCAAGCAATAAAGAAAGGGAAGCTAGATTATGAAAATAAACTAGCACAAAATATAAACATGGATAGTAGAAGTTTTTATAATTATATAAAGTGGAAAAGGGTGGCTAAAGTGAATGTAGGTCCCTTGGAGGATAAGAAGGGGGAATTGATACTGAAAAATGAGGAAATGGCTGAGGTTTTGAATGACTATTTTGTGTTGGTGTTCACGGTGGAGAACACTTCTAACATGCCAATGTGAGATATTATGGATGCGATGGGAGGTGAGGACCTTTTAAATCTTTTTATTGGATTAGTACACAAAAGGTAAACCATATAGGCACTAATACACTGTGCAATATAACTTTACAAGAGATATTAATACATAAAAAAAGTACAAACAGTGCAGTTCAGATGTAAAATAACAAGGTAATATAATAGTATACTAATTTTCATACCTATCAATAAGGAAAAGAAAAAAAAACCCAAAAAAAACCCTCAAAAAAACCCACCATGCAACTAATCTAAAAAGCAAAGCAAAGCAATGGGCTAACTAGGAATCAAGTAGAGTTAAACAACTTAAAGCTATCACGTCCTCAAACTCGACCTCCATTAAAAACAGTTAAAAAGCAAGAAGGGAATGTAAATATGGACAGAGAGAAAAAAAAATTACATTAAATGAAAATGTTGAATAAAAGATCTCCAGGTCTGTTCAGATTTAGCTGAAGAATGATAAAGATTACTTCTAATTTTCTCCAAATTTAAACATAGTATCATCTGGGAAAACCAAAAGAATGTAGTTGGAACATTAATCTCCTTCCAATGTTGTAAAATACACCTTTTCGCCATTAAAGTAAGAAATGCAATCACTCTACGGGCTGAAGGAGAAAGATTACTGGAAATTTTAGGTAATCCAAAGATAACAGTAATAGGATGGGGAGAGATATCCATATTCAATATCTTTGAAATAATATTAAAAATGTCTTTCCAAAAAGTTTCCAGAATAGGACAGGACCAAAACATATGAGTTAAGGAGGCTATCTCCCCATAACATCTGTCACAAAGAGGATTAATATGAGAATAAAAACAAGCTAATTTATCTTTGGACATATGTGCTCTATGGACAACTTTAAATTGAATTAGAGAGTGTTTAGAACAGATAGAGGAAGTATCGACTAGTTGTAAAATATGCACCCAGTCATCCGCCGAAATAATAAAGCCCAATTCCTTTTCCCAATCTGACCTAATCTTATCGAATGGAGTTTTCCTAAGTTTCATAATAATATTATAAATAATAGCCGTTACATCTTTCTGACATGGATTAAGGTTAATTATAGTATCTAAAATATATGTAGGGGGTAACGTTGGAAAGGAAGAGAGTATAGTACTTAGGAAATTTCTAACTTAGAGATATCTAAAAAAATGTATTCTTGGTAAGTTATATTTGTTAGATAATTGTTCAAAAGACATAAGGGAACCATCTAAAAGTAAATCCAAAAACCGTGAAATACCATTAGTCTTCCAAATTTGAAAAGCACGGTCCGTGGAAGAGTGGGGAAAGAATATGTTGCCTAAAATAGGAATTGCAAGCCCAAATTGATTAAGATTGAAAAATTTTCGGAATTGAAACCAAATACGTAAGGTATATTTAACTACCGGGTTACAAACCTGTTTGTGGTGTTTCAAATCAAAAGGAAGAGAAGAACCTAAAATGGAGCCAAGTGCATAACCTTGAGCAGATTGTAATTCCAATACTACCCATTTAGGAATGGATAGTGTATCTTGGTCAAGTAACCAAAATTTCATGTGATGAATATTAATTGCCCAATAATAGAATCTAAAGTTGGGTAATGCCAAACCTCCATCTCTCCTAGCTTTCTGTAGGTGTATTTTACCCAGTCTCGGGTTTTTATTTTGCCAAATAAATGAAGAAATTTTAGAGTCAACTTTGTCAAAAAAGGATTTTGGAACAAAAATCGGTAGTGCATGAAATACATATAAAAATTTTGGCAGAATAAACATCTTAACTGCATTAATACAACCAATCAAAGTTAAATAAAATGGAGACCATTTAAATGAAAGAGGTGAGGACCTTGATAGCTTTCACTAAAGTGGTAGTGCTGAGCAAACTTGTGGGCCTGAAGATAGATAAGACCCCTGGTCCTGATGGAATGCAACCCAGGGTACTAAAAGAAATGGCAGAAGTTATAATAGAGGCTTTGATGATGATATACCAACATTCTCCAGACTCTGGGCAGGTCCCGGCGGATTGGAAGATGGTGAATATCACACCACTGTTCAAAAAAGGATGTAGGCAAAAGGCAGGTAACTATAGGCCACACACATCAAAGTTGCTGGTGAACGCAACAGGCCAGGCAGCATCTCTAGGAAGAGGTACAGTCGACGTTTCAGGCCGAGACCCTTCGTCAGGACCTGACGAAGGGTCTCGGCCTGAAACGTCGACTGTACCTCTTCCTAGAGATGCTGCCTGGCCTGTTGCGTTCACCAGCAACTTTGATGTGTGTTGCTTGAATTTCCAGCATCTGCAGAATTCCTGTTGTTTGCGTAACTATAGGCCAGTTAGTTTAACATCTGTAGTTGGAAAAATGTTTGAAGCAGTGATTAAAGAAGAATTAGCAAGGCATCTGAAAAGAAATGGATCCATCAGGCAGATGCAGCATGGATTCAGCAAAGGCAGGTCCTGTTTGACAAACTCACTGGAGTTCTTTGAGGATGTAACGAGCGCAGTGGATAGAGGGGAACAGATGGACATTATTTTCTTGGATTTCCAGAAGGTATTTGATAAGATGCCCCATAAAAGACTTATCCATAAGATAAGAATGCATAGAGTTGGGGGTGATGTATTAGCATGGATAGAGGATTGGTTAACTAATAGAAAGCAGAGAGGTGGGATATATGGGTGTTACTGTGTTTACTGTGGTTGGCAGTCAGTGGTGAGTGATGTGCTGCAGGGGTCAGTGCTGGGCCCGCAACTGTTCACGATATACACTAATAATCTGAAAGAGAGGACAGAGTATAGTTTATCTAAGTTTGCTGATGATACTAAATTGAATAGAAAAGCAAATTGTGCAGAAGATACGGAGAGTCTGCAGAAAGATATAGATAGGTTAAGTGATTGACGAGGGTCGGGCAGATGGAGTACAATGTTGGTAAATGCAAGGTCATCCATTTTGGAAAGAAAAATGGAAGAGCAGATTATCATTTAAATGGTAAAACAATTGCAGCATGCTGCTGTGCAGAGGGACTTGTGAGTACTTGTGCATGAGTCACAAAAGGTTAGTTTGCAGGTGCAGCAGGCTATCAAGAAGGCAAATGGAATATTGGCCTTCATTGCTGGAGGAATTAAATTTAAGAGCAGGATGTTATCCTGCAACTGTACAGGGTACTGATAAGGCCACACCTGGTCTCCTTACTTGAAGGATATACTGGCTTTGGAGGCGATGCAGAGGAGGTTCACCAGGTTGATTCCAGAGATGAGGAGGGGTTAGGCTATGAGGAGAGATTGAGTTGCCTGGGACTGTACTCACTGGAGTTCAAAAGAATGAGAGAAGACCTTATAGAAACACATAAAATTAAGAAAGGGATAGATAAGATAGAGGCAGGAAAGTTGTATCCACTGGTAGGTGAGTCTAGAACTAGGGGACATAGCCTCAAGATTCAGGGGAGTCGATTTAGGAGTAGATGAGGAGGAACTGCTTTTCTCTGAGAGTGGTGAATCTGTGGAATTCTCTGCCCAATGAAGCAGTGGAGGCTACCTCAGTAAATATATTTAAGACAAGGTTGGATAGATTTTTACATAGTAGAGGAATTAAGGGTTATGGGGAGAAGGCAGGTAGGTGGAGATGAGCCCATGGCCAGATCAGCCATGATTTAATTGAATGGCAGAACAGGCTCGACAGGCCGGATGGCCTACTCCTGCACCTTTTTCTTATGTTCTATTCAGTGTCCTTGCCGAGCAACAAATGTACATACAATAAAGAGAGTGCAGTAAAGATTCACCAGACTGTCTCCTTGGATAATAGGTTTATCTAATGAAGAGTGTTTAAGCAGGTCAGGCCGCTGTTCACTATAGAAACATAGAAAACCTACAGCACAATACAGGCCCTTTGGCCCACAAAGCTGTGCCTAACATGTCCTTACTTTAAAAATTACCTAGGGTTACCCATAGCCCTCCATTTTTCTAAGCTCCATGTACCTATCCAGGAGTCTCTTAAAATACCCTATCGTATCGGCCTCCACCACTGTCGCCGGCAGCCAATTCCACGCACTCACCACTGCGTAAAAAACTTACTCCTGATATCGCCTCTGTACCTACTTCCAAGCAAGTTTTCCAAGAATGAGATTGATTTCATTTGAACGTGAGGGCTTATCAGGGCTGATGCAAGGAGAATAGTACTGAGCATTTGAGTCTCAGGAGAAGAGAAGGCCAGATAGGACAGAAGGTGAAGAGGAGAATCTTTGGAATTCTCTATCCCAGTGGAGGTATGATCATTCATCACATTCAGGACACAGACAACAGCTCTCTGGATATTAAAGGAATTCGGAGACACGAGAATAAAAGAGGAAAATAGTGTTGAGGTAAAATAACAACCACAATTCTGTGGAACAGCAGTGCCGAATGGCTTTCTCCAGGTTCTATTTCTTGTGATCAGTATACCCCTTCATGGAAAGTGCAGCTGTTAAGTAATGATCTTCTTTTGCTTCTATTTTTCAGATCTGTGGCTGGTGAAGAAGGGGTTAAGGTTTTGTACAATTCTGAATTAAGTTTTCATCAGCCACTATATGCAAACTTAGATGATTACATTTATCATCTTTACCTCCACGAGCCCTTGAGTAATATTATAAAGCAACCTTTGTTATATGTCCGGGATATGGCACCTCAGGACTGTTTTCAGGCATTGCACAGGTGAGGCCTTCCTTTGCAGGAATAATGAATTAATAAGAAATTTGAAGGAATATTCTAAGCAACTCCACCTGCATTTTATACACTCATCTTTATTTTGTTGAGATACAGTGTGGAATAGACCCTTCTGACCCAGCAACTCCCGATTTAACCCTAGCCTAATCACGGGACAATTTACAATGACCTATACACCTACCGGGATGTCTTTGGACTCTGGGAGGGAACCACAGGAAATCCTATTATTTGGAGAACCAAATCAGCTTATCATAATCCAATCCATATATTCATATTAAAGGTTGTGATTGATGCTTTGTAAAACATAGAAGCTGAATAGCATTGAACTACCTGGTCAAAATGTTGAGTATGAAATTTAATTAAAATATCCAATTAACTGACTCGGAGCCCATAATGTTTGGCAGGTCCCTGATATTTGATGTTATATTTATCTGACAATTGATCCAACGTGAAAGGATGTTGAATATTAGCCTTTACTCAGTGACAGCACTCAAACCTCTAAGATATGTATTTTATATGAGAGTGCCAGTCTGAGGTCTGTTGTACACTTCAGTCTGGTACTGGGAGAGTGCTGCACTGCGAGAAGTGCCTTTTATTGGGTAATTCTCTAACCAGTGACTCTGGCTTCTCAGGTGGGTATAAAAGTATCAAGATACCTGTTAAAAAGGATTAGGTATGCGTTTTCCAAGATTTACCGACAATCAATATGTTCTTCCCAAGGTTTACCAATAATCAAACAGGCTCTCTGCTCTTTCTGTGCTTTTTTTCCACATTACTAAATCCTGTACAGTGACTTGGGTCATCCTCAATATGTGGAAGACAGCAGAAATGCAACTTCTTTCATTACGTTGCCTAAAGCCCATTTCCAAATTGTCCAATTAAAAATAATAAAAATAAGACATCCCTGCTTAAATGTGTATAAAATTGCCATGCCTGCTTAAAAGTGACCTCAGGAAGTTATGTTTAAGTTTACCAAAAGCTAAGCAATTTTTTCCTTAAGTTTCAACAAGGAATGGCTGGAAAGAAACGCAAAGAACAGCCACCAGCCACTTATCAGGATGTGTTCAAATGATGATCCCAGATATGTTTGTTTCTTTTTCATGATTCAGTTGTGATTAGGAATTTCCATCTGGAATATTATAGGTTCACCACTGAAATTATTCAAAGCCACACACACATTAGTTTGACTCTTGCAGTACTTAAATGCTTCATACAATTTTAGAAACAATTCTTCCATGGAAAATCTGATGACTGTTCATTGAAAACCTAAATCAACTGAAAAATTGCACCCAGAAGCCGGTGCCTCATTGTGACTCAGGCCAATCGCACTCTTTTACTAAACATAATCCTACCCGAAGCATTCTCTGATTTTTCTACACAATGGTCATCAGCCTCAAGGCTGAGCGATGTGACTTTCATCTTAAATTTGGATTACATAAATTAGCAACAGCAAATTTCTGATATGCCCTACTGTCATACAGCTGTATTAGGAAGGTCAAGCTCATCGGAGGTACTAGGATGAGCAGTTTAATTACTCTTCAAAGTACAATCAACAGTGATTGCAAACACATGGTGCTGTAAACCCTGCTGGTTCCAGAACACATCCTACATAGTCCAGAAAGTTCACCCACGCTTGTACTCTGAGGGGGTTGAAGAGAGCTGGGCTTTGCACATCTTTAAACATGTCATTCTACAGACGTGAGGTAGAGAGAATCCTAACAAGCTGCATCAACGCTTGGTACAGAATTTACACTGTGGCAGACAGGAAGGCTCTGCAACAGGTAGGCGAAACTGTCCAACACATCACTAGCATCAGCCTACCTGCCATCAAGGACATTGATACAGAATGGTGCCCGAAAAGAGCCAGTAACACCATGAAGTACCCCACACACCCTGCTGCGTGCAGGAAATGACATGAAACAATCTTGAATCTTGAAATACATCAGATTTGTTCAAGATTGTTTAATGCTGTTTCCTGCACACAAGGGAAAAGGAGAACGAAGTAATTGTTACTCGAGATCCGATTGAGCACAAAAGAACACACAAGGTAAAGAACACAATTAAAAAATAATAACTATAAGTACATAAGATAGCTTGTATGCATAGTTCAAATGTATGTCCATAAAGTGACACTTGTTTTTTAGTATGATAAAATACTGTGTAGTATAATGGGTGCTATGATAACCTAGCGGTTGGCGTGACACTATTACAGCTCGGAATGTTCTGGAGTTCGGATTTCAATTCCTCCATTCTGTAAGGTGTCTCTACATTCTCCCTGTGAAATGTGTGTGTTGTGCCCAGGTACTCCAGTTTCCTCTCACGGTCCAAAAGCGTACTGGTAGGTTAACTGGTCATTGTAAAATGTCCCGTGATTAGGTTAGGGTTAATCAGAGTTGTGGAATTGCTGAGGTGGTGAGGATCGAAGGGCTGGAAGGACTTCCTCCGCGCTGTATCACTAAATAATAAAACAAATAGAGTTTGCCAAGTTCCAAATGAATTGGAATCAGGAATATATGTTAACCATCTCAACATGCAAAATCTTTTCTTTTCCAAATTAGGTACAACTAAAATCTTGTCGTGCTTTAATCTATTGCAAATGTCTATTGTTTTAGCTTGGGTTTGATTTTTTAAGAATGGACTTTTGTAGTACTGAGATTTTAGGGAAACATGATCACTTATTCTCCAGTTAAATTTCAATTGAGATTCATTTTATTTCTCAGACTTCAATGCATTTGTTCTGCTAAAAAGTTGAGGGAAGTTGTACAGGGCGACCTCTTCCCAACGGCAGCAATGATAATGGTCCTGAGCCGGGAATTTGGAATTCCAGCCTCTGAAACTGGTCCACATAACATCAAGGATTCAGCAACCATCCCAACTTTACTCATCTCAGAAGCTGCACCACTGATAAGGTCTCCTTATAGTCGACTGGACATGTACAATAACAAATATATACAGAGCAAACTACATCAGATAACCCATACAAATCACATTCAGGTAATAAGTTGGCATAGTAGCTAAGTCGTAGTCATAGTCATACTTTATTGATCCTAGGGGAAATTGATTTTCATTACAGTTGCCCCAACCAAGAATAGAGTATAAATATATCAATGTCAAACCATAAATAATTAAATAGTAATATGTAAATTATGCCAGGAAATAAGTCCAGGACCAGCCTATTGGCTCAGGGTGTCTGACCCTCCAAGGGAGGAGTTGTAAAGTTTGATGGCCACAGGCAGGAATGATTTCCTATGACGCTCAGTGTTGCATCTCGGTGGAATGAGTCTGTGGCTGAATGTACTCCTGTGCCCACCCAGTACATTATGTAGTGGATGGGAGACATTGTCCAAAATGGCATGCAACTTGGACAGCATCCTCTTTTCAGACACCACCGTGAAGGAGTCCAGTTCCATCCCCACAACATCACTGGCCTTACGAATGAGTTTGTTGATTCTGTTGGTGTCTGCTACCCCAGCACACAACAGCAAACATGATCGCACTGGCCACCACAGACCAAGAATGGTAGGACTATTCTAAATGTAGAAATTAAAAATTGAATTTCTTATTTGATATGTTATTTTAATCAATGGAAATGAAGTCCCATATATAGCACTGTGCAAAAGTCTTAGTCACATATATGTAACTAGGATGCCTAAGACTTGCACAGTACTGTATCTACTAAATATTTATCAATATTAACAAAAAGACTCACAGATATTGCTGTTTTGAGGGCAAGTAAAGAGGATGGAGATGGATGTAATACCATCATGTGCTTCAAATCAAACCAAAATTAACCCACACAGGAAATGATATAAAAATCATGCTACAGTATGGTGCAAAAGTTTTAGCCACCCTAGCAATATACACACAGTATGTGCCTAAGGTTTTTGAACAATACTGTGTATGTTTAAAGAAACAGCGAATCCTTTCCGTTTGACGACCCTCTAATATTACTCCTCTGGTCCAGTCTCAATTTTGCAGGTTAAAAATCTGCACTATGTTTTGACCATCAACTTTTCAAGCAAACTGGTTTGCAAATGATGGACTGCTCTAAAGCTGTACGTTATAAGCAATAACTGGCTACCAAAGACAAAAAGAAGCACATTTGAAAAAGTCACTAGTTTGTAATGTGGAAGAAATATTTGGACCTGGTATCGAATAATGCACTTTTCAATGACTTTTTCACTACTGCAGCTGACTGTTATTCAATGAACCCTGATGAATTCTGATGATTTGGAGCTGCAAAAGTTTGGAGTTCAGTCTTCTCAGACTGGTGATAAATTTAACATAAGAAAGTAGTATGTTTTGAAGTGCAAATATTCTAGCTTCATGTCTAAAGTCTTTTAAAAGCATTGTTAAATTTTTTGAACACAAATGTTTTCGTCCTTTCAGAGTAATATTGATGCGATTTATGAAGCCAGCAAAAAACTGAAAGAAATCAAACCAAGATCAATAAAAGTTGTTCCTTCTGAAGGGACAAAGGTGCATAACTATTCCATTCAGACCTTCAACTCTGCCGAGCAGGCGAAGGAATTGTTGCGTGAGGAATTGGCTAAGGTACCGATTGACTTGAAGGCGTATATGTATGTGATAGGCAGCTATTAATAAATTACAGTTCATTTCTGATAAGGTGATCAGTTATTTGAGAAGTATAACATCTGGAACAGACCAGTGACTCGGGTAAGTGAGCTACTGCCACACAGCTCCAGCAACCCAAATTCAATCCCAATCTCCAGCGTTGTGTGGAGACATTTGCCCAGTAACCGCATGGGTTTCCTTGGGGTGCTCTGGTTTCCTCCCATCCCAAAATGAATGGATTGATTGGTTTATTGACTGCTGTAAATTGTTCCCCCCCCCCCCCCAGTGTAGGTAAGTGATGGGACCGCGGCAAGACTAGATTTTGGGGAAATTAGTGTGGGGACGGGACTGGTCGGCAAACTGATTTAAATTTGAAGGAATGAAGTGGCCTCCCATGTGGTAAGGTGTCTTGGGAAGATAGTACTGTATTTGATGTTATCATCCTGAATTGCACAATGATAATAAACAAATGATCCTGGAAATATATTACTATGCTGGAGAATTTGCCCATACTTTGCGATCACCTGGATCAACTGTGAATATTTTATTTATTGAGATACGGCATGGAATGGGCCCTTCCTGCCCTTTGACCTGCGCCACTCTGCAACCCCTGATTTACTCCTAGCCTAATCATGGGACAGTTTACAATGACCAATCAGTACATCTTAGGACTGTGGGAGGAAACCAGAGTATCCGGTGGAACCCCTCGCGGTCTTGGGGACAAACTGCTTACGGACAGTGATGGGAATTGAACCTGGTTTGTTAGCACTGTAAAGCATTGAACTCATAACTGTGCTACCGTGCCGCAGGCGGTGGCAACTTCCAATGCTAATAGTTATGTCTAACTTCTTTTTAAAGGTTAGTGTCTGTACAGTTAACGTTGAAAACACTTTTTGTTATAAACTCTTAAGGAGTTCACTAATTTCCTGCTACTTTATCCAGTCTGATTTATAGAGGATGTTGGTTCATTTTTGATTACCACCCCCCCTCCATCTAGTCCATCCAGCTAGATGCTTTGCCTGTTACTCGGCGGCTGGGGCAGGTCGAAGTGCTCGGCAGAGGATGGTGCTCGGTGCTCGGTGTCAGAGGGCTGGTCGGAGGCTCAAAGTTTTCGGACGGACTCAGAGTCGGCTGCGGTCGGGTGCTTCCAATGCATCAGCAAGTTAGCGGTGCTGGAAGCTCATGGCAGGGAGAGCTTCTCCCTTCTACCGTCTGTGTGAGATAATGAGGCTATCGGGACTTGAGACTTTTTTTTACCATGCCCCTGGTCTGCTCTTTCTCAAATTACGGTATTGCTTTGCACTGTTGAAACTATATGTTATAATTATGTGGTTTTGTCAGTTTTAGTCTTGGTTTGTCTTGTGTTTCTGTGATATCATTCTGGAGGAACATTGTATCATTTTTTAATACATGCATCTCTAAATGACAATAAACGAGGACTGAGTGTCCTCATAATCTAACCTAATCTCCCAAGATTCAGGAATAAGTAGGGGTAAATAACGGCTGATATCGACATTGTGTGAATGACTAAATAATTAAGTCTGTGCCTCCCCCTTTTGAACCTGAAGTTCAAAGATCCAGTGCAACGTGGACTTGGATTTTATCTGACAGTATTTCTGGTTGGAAAATGGTGACTCTGGCTCCAACTAGTGATGTAATTGTTTGTCCTTTATGATCACAAAACACTGCTGGATATTAAAAACACCAGGTACTTCAAGCCTACCTCACTAACGAGTTGCTGGGTAGTTGATAAGCGCCGCAACATTGGCTTATTGCATACCGTGCTGTCACCTGCTACAGTCACCCAGGGAAGACACTGTCGGAAACAATGCACAAGGAAGCAAGAGCACGGAAAGTGTGCTGGTGTTCACGCAAGACTAAAGGCGAGCCTCTGTAGACCAGCTCTCCTGTTGATTGTGCTTTCCAGCGTCCGATTGCTGGAAAATAAACTAGATTACCTGCATCTGAGACTGAATGAGCGTGAATTTGTCAGCCCAATACGTCGACTATTAATTCATTTCCACAGATGCTGCCTGACCTGCTGAGTTCCCCCAGCGTTTTGTGTGTGGTGCTTTCGGCAGACCTCCTGGTGTTTATGATGCTCATCCTGAAGGAAATGTTGCTCCAGGACACCGCCCCTGAACAGTCCATCCAGCTAGATGGTTTCATCTCTTTTCGGCCGACAGAATTCTCGCGGTCTCTGGCAAGACCCACGGTGGAGGTGTGTGGATCTACGTTAATATGCGTGAATGCTTCGGTATTGAGGACCCATTATTTGCCTCTAGTAGATTTCTTAACGGTGAAGTGCAGGTCCTTCTATTTACCGAGGGAGTTCACTGCTATTTATATTGTGGCTGTGTTCATCACCCCCCCACCCCTCCACTCCACTAATGCCGCAAGAGTTCTACAGTGCAATCAGTGACCTGCAGACCACACACCCCAATGAGTTCTTCATTGTTACTGGCGGCTTCAGTTATGCTAACGTAGAAACACTCCTGCCCAAATTCTGTCAGTATGTTGACCATAGATGAGAACACATTAGACCTGTTTGCACCAACATTTCATTTCACTTATTTATTTATTTTCGAAGCACCACTCTGAAATTCATTTTCTCCAGGTAGCCACGAAATTAAGCACATGGAAGTCATTCAGAGAGAAGCATCAAACCCAACCCCCCATACAAGAAGAATGGCACCCTGATCATCAAACCTACCCCCCCCAAACCGCCTCTCTCCACACAAAACAGGAACATCGATTCCCAAAAACGCCCCTCCCCCGCACAAAAACTAACACAACATCACCCTCAAACCCCTTCCCCCCGCACAACAAAACAGGAAAGGAATGGGTGATTAAAGAACCACAGAATATAAAAACCATAAGTCAGAAAATGTCCACAGTCCGTAAACGCAATAGTCCACTCCATAAACACAGGACCACGATATCACCGACATTCATCGAAAGAGAGGGACACCACGTGAGGCAGAGAGGCCTACCCACCTGCCACAGCAAGCCACACAGTGATAGGCCGCTCACAGACTCCGTCCCCGGCAGTGATCAGAAGCAGGCAGAATGTGCTGAAACTCTTGCTCGCCTTCTGCATTCCTCGACACTTTAATCGGCGATTAATGGACGCTTTAAGTGACGAAACATAGTCGCGCATTGGCTTGCGCCCTGTCTCAAGGTTTCTTTGCATCAAGACCATCCAAGTATGCGCTGGCTTCCCGGATACACTGAAAGCTGCAGAAGGTTGTAAATCCAGTCAGCGCCATCTTGGCCACTAGCCTACAAAGTACCCAGGACATATTTAGGGAGTGGTGTCTGAGAAAGGCAACGTCTATTATTAAGGACCTCCAGCACCCAGGGCGTGCCCTTTTCTCTCTGGTACCATCAGGTAGGAGATACAGAAGCCTGAAGTCACACACTCAGTGATTCAGGAACAGCTTCTTTCCCTCTGCCATCCGATTCCTAAATGGACATTGAAGCTTTGGACACTACCTCACTTTTTTTAAATATACAGTATTTCTGTTTTTGCACATTCTTTTAAATCTATTGTTTACTTATTATTATGTTTTATTTTATTTATTATTTTTTTCTCTCTCTGCTAGATTATGTATTGCATTGAACTGCTGCTGCTAAGTTAACAAATTTCATGTCACATGCCGGTGATAATAAACCTGATTTTGCTTCTGATCCTGATTCTGATCTTCTCAGAGCTAGCAAAGTGCTGCATCACTCGAACAGTCTCCAAGCTGTGAATCACAGGCTCTAACAGGCCCAGAAACACAAGTAAGGTAAAAACCAGATGTAACCGAAATAAAAAACCTATTTTCATTTGCGATCTGGAAGATGTCGCCCGAGGGAGCATTGTAAACTGGCACCACCCTTACTGCTCCCTGCCCTCGCCACGGAATCTTTGATCACTTATCTGTTATGCTAATTCCTGTATACTGAACCTCAAATTAAATAAATCAAACCAGTTCAAAGCGGGGATTAAGATCCGGGCAGAAGGAGCAACCTCAGCCTTGTGGGACTATTTTGAAAACATGGACTGCAGCTCCAGGTTCCTGGGAGTGCACAAAACAGATGATCTCAGCTGGTTGTTCAACCCCACCTCTTTGGTTAAGGAAGCACAGCAGCATCTTCACCTCCTGAGGAGATTGATGCAAGTGAGCACCCCCCCCCCACCCCGTATTCTAACCAATTTTTACAGGAGCACCATCAACAGTGTCCTGACTGGTTGCATCACGGCCTGGTACAGTGATGGTTCAGGAGGTTTCTTCCCCTCTGCCATCCAATTCCTAAATGGACATTGAATCCACAAATACTACCTCACTTTTATTATTTATGGTTTTGCATTATTTTAAATTTATATTTATTAATTCATTTCCTACATTATAATGTATTGCATTATACCTTTGCTGCTAAGTTAACAAATTTCACGACATATGCCAGTGACAGAAAACCTGGTTCTGATTCTGGTACGGGAATTGCAAGGCATCTGACCATGAGCCTACAAAGATTCCAAGGACTGCTAAGAGGATCACCGGGGTCTCCTTCCCACCCATTCGAGATGTTTATCAGAAGCGCAGCACGCACGGGGCCTTGTCTATGATCCCTCCCACCTGTCCAACAATTTCTTTCATCCCCTACCATCAGACTGGAGTACCATAGCGTTAGGACAAGAGCTGTTAGGAACTCCCAGCCACCGCCCAGATATCATCACATATGAAGCACCAGTATACCGCTTACCTTTTAACTTGTGTCGTAAATGCACCTTATTATGACACCTTAGTCCTGATGAAGGGTCTCGGCCCAAAACGTCGACTCCATTCACCTCCATAGATGCTGCCTGACCTGCTGAGTTCCTCCAGCATTTTGTGTGTGTGTGTGTGTGTGTGTGTGTGTGACCTTATTACTTGTGTACTATCACTTGTGAGTTATTTGTACCGTGTTGTGCACCTTGGCCCGCAGGAATTTTGTTTCATTTGGCGGTATACATGTGTACACAGTTGAATGCCAATAATTAAAGTTGAACTTGAATCTGTCAGTTCAAGCATCTAATTACAGATACACCAAACCCAGAAGGAGAGAGGACAACTTATTTTCCTCTGAAAAAGCATTGATGTTACAAATAAATCTTTTGCAAAAATACTAAATAATGCTGATATAATCAAACATCAGCTTTTAAACATGTTGCAACACATGTTAAAAAAGTGAATACATAAAATCAGTTTTATCGGGCCTGTTAAATTGCTAAACATATAATTAGACTTCAAAAAATACTCATTTAGAATCAAAGCAATAAAGCATAACAAGGACCTGTTCCGTACAGAATTTCTAAATAAATGAATAAAAACTTCAGCACATTTGACTGCAAGTCTGATTTATAAATGCTTTAAGTTCTCAGCAATTGCACTGATTTCCCATGATTTCTCTATTTCCCCATAGCGCACCTGTGGAGGACCGGTGGTTCATTGACAGTAGCTTGTGCATTGCCATGTTCCACTAGATGTTGTTTCTCTCCACGCTTTGTGTTGCTTCAGGCAACAACCTTGCTGTTTCTTTAGCATTTGTCTTTTTTTTTAAAATGAGGCCGAGTTGCTAGCCCTACACTCAACCCAGCACGGCATGCAAGGAGCCAGCCAGATTCGAACCCGTGGCCGCTCGCCTCGAAGTCTGGTGTGAATGCCACTACAGTACCGGCCAGCAAATGTTCCATCAGGCATGCACTGAAATCCTCAACCTAATGTTGTTGTGGTGAGAAGGAACTTTAACTGTGTCATCCACGTTCATGCTTCAGAGCTTGGGCTGAGAAAATCAGCTGGCATTGGAAGATTTTATGCCAAAGATGTAATTTTCCTGTCTGCTCATTATCCTTCATAATTATGCTCACCACTTTGCCACCACTTTGCTGACAGATGAAGTAACATCGCCAATAACATTGACAAAGTTAAAGTTGATGGGATGAGAAGCAACTAATGAGATGATTTTTGTCACAGTATTGCCCCGATTTTCTGTGTACAAGTAACAGGAGATGGGAACATGTCCCTCAAGATTTATTTGTTAGAATTATGATCCTGAATTTGCATTCACCCTTTAATTTTGCAAACTTACATTCCAGTCCAGATGTTAAATCACAGTTCAAAGTTGTGTTTAAAAGTTCCATACAATTTAACCTCATATTTTAAGCTGTGTATCGTGGAGAGCATTCTGACTGGCTGCATCACTGTCTGGTATGGGGGGGAGGGGCTACTGCACAGGACCGAAAGAAGCTGCAGAGGGTTGTAAATTTAGTCGGCTCCATCTTGGGTACTAGCCTACAAAATACCCAGGACATCTTCAAGGAGTGGTGTCTCAGAAAGGCAGCAACTACTATTAAGGACCCCCAGCACGTTGGACATGCCCTTTTCTCACTGTTGCCGTCAGGAAGGAGGTACAGAAGCCTGAAGGCATTTTTTAAGGCATTCGTTAGTCTTGCGAGACCATGGATCTGCGCCTGGAAAGTCTTCACTCTCCAGGGCGCAGGCCTGGGCAAGGTTGTATGGAAGACCAGCAGTTGCCCATGCTGCAAGTCTCCCCTCTCCACGACACCGATGTTGTCCAAGGGAAGGGCATTAGGACCCATACAGCTTGGCACCAGTGTCGTCGCAGAGCAATGTGTGATTAAGTGCCTTGCTCAAGGACACAACACATGTTGCCTCGGCTGGGGCTCGAACTCACGACCTTCAGGTTGCTAGTCCAGTGCCTAAAGGCATACACTCAGCAATTCAGGAACAACTTCTTCCCCTTATGGGTTCATTGTTATAAATGGATATTGAACCTCACATTCAAAATCTCCTCACATTTGTAATATATATTCTGTTTTGCACAATTTTTGATCTATTCAATATACATATACTGGAATTTATTTATTTGTTTATTTTCTCCTGTATTATGTATTGCGTTGAGCTGCTGCTGCTAAGTTAACAAATTTCATGACACGTGCTGGTGATAATAAACCTGATTCTGATTCTGACATGTACCAGTGATTCTGATATTGCAAATGGCAAACTGTTTACGGTACGTTTCTATTTGCTATTTCTTGGCAGAGGCCAAAGCAGAGATTCACATACAGTCAGACATTCTTATGGGGAACAGTGGCTCCTGTGGACATTGCCAATGAGGAAAAGAGAATAAAGAAAATATCGAAGGAGGCTTGGCTAACCTTTGATGGATTCCGGTTTTCGGGGTTCAAAAGTAGCCAGGAGGCAAATGAACATCCAAAAAAACCCGATGAAGCCCGGGTAGACGAACTTAAAAAGGTATAACTGATATTTGAATATTTCAGTAACTTGGTTTTTAGAACTCAAATGGTTTGCTGAAGACATCAACATTTATAAGACATACAGTACTTCATCATCTCAAAATTGATTATTACAGTACTTAGGTAGTAAGTGCATAGAAAAGCAAAATCATCTGTTAAACATTTAGCTTTCATAAACAGAATAACATTTACTGAATTGGAAAGGAACCTTTGAAATTTATCAAGTTTGTAGTTATTTCCCCATTGATTATATGACTTCCTTTGAAGAATTATTGAAGAACATTTGGCCAACTGCAAAAGTTATCGTGATGTGAAATATATTTTGAAAAGAGTAAGAGTGATTTCATTTTACTCTGTATAGGAAAATAATTTTAGTGATATGTTGTAATAATTCTTGCTGGAATCGCACCAACTATGCACAAATAATTTGTGTAATTAAATTACAGCAACAATATGAAATTGATGGCCATGGGGGAATTGTGCAAAATTTATGGGGTTGTTTTTGGATATGAAAGGTTTGGCAGATAGGTAGAGATCCGTGAGATGCAATTAATTTCTACTCACAGATATCAAAAGGTATTTAATTAAATTTATCAGAAAAGCCAGCCTGGTTGCATTCATTCCAGCTTTACTTTTTGTTTATGCAGTGTAATTAATTACATTGCACACATTGTTTTCTGCTAAAGGCTTTTAACAATGAGTAGTAAGTATAGAGTGCAGCTGGGAGGTGGATCAGAGAATAAAACACTTTCAGGATTTGTTCTCAATGGAGCAAAGGAAGAGTGTCGGTAAACAGATTATTAAAAGCAAGGATCCAGATTCAGCAATTACCTTCAAGAGGAGATTGGTGTATAATTGAAAAGTAAAGTTCTGCAGGAGGGGGAAACCACAGGGGTATGGGTAATTTGGAGAACATTTTCAAAGAGCAGACAGAATCAGCAGACATGTAAGCAGTCTCCTTGCTTGCTGTGGGTTCTGTGCTTCTAGGGGGAAAGGGTAAATGGTATTAACATGACATAGATGCAGTGAAGCTCAGACAATATGCTGTCATGTTTAAATCATGATAAAGATTGAACAGAATTTCTGTGACACCAGGGATGTGAAAGTGAAATCACAAGTATAAGATTATAAAATATAAATATATTCAGTGTTTCTGAGAGTTCTAAGAAATACTCAACATTGTGAAGACGTTTGAGAGAATAAGATCTTGGAAATGTTCTCTTAATTGGTAAATGGCTGAATAGAGTCAGCATAAACTAGATTTGCAGGGGGATGGGAACCAGAGTGCCAGAGCTGACAGTGGGGCTGGGGTGAAAATAAATGATGTTAAAAGTTCAAGCAAATCCACTAATAGAAAGGTTGTGAGTGGTGGTAAAAATCTTCTGACGTGTATATATTTCAATGCTAGGAGTATTGCGGGGAAGGCGGATGAGTTGAGGGCGTGGATTGACATGTGGAATTATGACGTTATAGCAATTAGTGAAACTTGGCTACAGGAGGGGCAGGACTGGCAGCTTAATATTCCAGGGTTCCGATGTTACAGATGTGATCAAGGCAGAGGAATGAAAGGTGGGGGAGTAGCATTGCTTGTTAGGGAAAATATTACAGCAGTGCTCAGGCAGGACAGATTAGAGGGCTTGTCTACTGAATCCTTATGGGTGGAGCTGAGAAACAGGAAAGGTATGGCCACATTAGTGGGATTGTATTACAGACCACCCAATAGTCAATGAGAATTGGAAGAGCAAATCTGCAGAGAGATAGCAGGCAGCTGCAGGAAACATAAAGTTGTGGTGGTAGGGGATTTTAATTTTCCATATATTGATTGGGTCTCCCGTACTGTTAGGGGTCTAGATGGTTTAGAGTTTGTAAAATGTGTTCAGGAAAGTTTTCTAAATCAATATATAGAGGGACCAACTAGAGGGGATGCAAACAACAGGAATTCTGCAGATGCTGGAAATTCAAGCAACACACATCAAAGTTGCTGATGAACGCAGCAGGCCAGGCAGCATCTGTAGGAAGAGGTGCAGTCGACGTTTCAGGCCGAGACCCTTCATCAGGAGAGGGGATGCAATATTGGATCTCCTGTTAGGAAACGAGTTAGGACAAGTGACAGAAGTCTGTGTAGGGGAGTACTTTGGTTCCAGTGATCATAACATCATTAGTTTCAACTTGATCATGGACAAGGATAGATCTGGTCCTAGGGTTGAGGTTCTGAACTGGAAGAAGGCCAAATTTGAAGAAATGAGAAAGGATCTAAAAAGCGTGGATTGAGACAGGTTGTTCTCTGGCAAGGATGTGATCGGTAGGTGGGAAGCCTTCCAAGGAGAAATTTTGAGAGTGCAGAATTTGTATGTTCCTGTCAGGATTAAAGGCAAAGTGAATAGGAATAAGGAACCTTGGTTCTCAAGGGATATTGCAACTCTGATAAAGAAGAAGAGGGAGTTGTATGACATGTATAGGAAACAGGGAGTAAATAAGGTGCTTGAGGAGTATAAGAAGTGCAAGAAAATACTTAAGAAAGAAATCAGGAGGGCTAAAAGAAGACATGAGGTTGCCTTGGCAGTCAAAGTGAAGGATAATCCAAAGAGCTTTTACAGGTATATTAAGAGCAAAAGGATTGTAAGGGATAAAATTGGTCCTCTTGAAGATCAGAGTGGTCGGCTATGTGCGGAACTAAAGGAAATGGGGGAGATCTTAAATAGGTTTTTTGCGTCTGTATTTACTAAGGAAACTGGCATGAAGTCTATGAAATTAAGGGAAACAAGTAGTGAGATCATGGAAACTCTACAGATCGAAAAGGAGGAGGTCCTTGCTGTCTTGAGGAAAATTAAAGTGGACAAATTCCCGGGACCTGACAGGGTGTTCCCTCGGACCTTGAAGGAGACAGGTGTTGAAATTGCAGGGGCCCTGGCAGAAATATTTAAAATGTCGCTGTCTACAGGTGAGGTGCCGGAGGATTGGAGAGTGGCTCATGTTGTTCCGTTGTTTAAAAAAGGATCGAAAAGTAATCCGGGAAATTATAGGCCAGTAAGTTTAACGTCGGTAGTAGGTAAGTTATTGGAGGGAGTACTAACAGACAGAATCTACAAGCATTTGGATAGACGGACTTATTAGGGAGAGTCAACATGGCTTTGTGCGTGGTAGGTCATGTTTGACCAATCTATTGGAGTTTTTCGAGGAGGTTACCAGGAAAGTGGATGAAGGGAAGGCAGTGGATATTGTCTACTTGGACTTCAGTAAGGCCTTTGACAGGGTCCCGCATGGGAGGTTAGTTAGGAAAATTCAGTCGCTAGGTATACATGGAGAGGTGGTAAATTGGATTATAGACATTGGCTCAATGGAGGAAGCCAAAGAGTGGTGGTAGAGAATTGCTTCTCTGAGTGGAGGCCTGTGACTAGTTGTGTGCCACAGGGATCAGTGCTGGGCCCATTGTTATTTGTCATCTATATCAATGATCTGGATGATAATGTGGTAAATTGGATCAGCAAGTTTGCTGATGATACAAAGATTGGAGGTGTAGTAGACAGTGAGGAAGGTTTTCAGAGCCTGCAGAGGGACTTGGACCAGCTGGAAAAATGGGCTGAAAAATGGCAGATGGAGTTTAATACAGACAAGTGTGAGGTATTGCATGTTGGAAGGACAAACCAAGGTAGAACATACAGGGTTAATGGTAAGGCACTGAGGAGTGCAGTGGAACAGAGGGATCTGGGAATACAGATACAAAATTCCCTAAAAGTGGCGTCACAGGTAGATAGGGTCGTAAAGAGAGCTTTTAGTTCATTGGCCTTTATTAATCAAAGTATTGAGTATAAGAGCTGGAATGTTTTGATGAGGTTGTATAAGGCATTGGTGAGGCCGAATCTGGAGTATTGTGTTCAGTTTTGGTCACCAAATTACAGGAAGGATATAAATAAGGTTGAAAGAGTGCAGAGAAGGTTTACAAGGATGTTGCCAGGACTTGAGAAACTCAGTTACAGAGAAAGGTTGAATAGGTTAGGACTTTATTCCCTGGAGCGAAGAAGAATGAGGGGAGATTTGATAGAGGTATATAAAATTATGATGGGTATTGATAGAGTGAATGCAAGCAGGCTTTTTCCACTGAGGCAAGGGGAGAAAAAAACCACAGGACATGGGTTAAGGGTGAGGGGGGAAAGTTTAAAGGGAACATTACAAGGGGGCTTCTTCATACAGAGAGTGGTGGGAGTATGGAATGAGCTGCCAGACAAGGTGGTAAATGTGGGTTCTTTTTTAACATTTAAGAATAAATTGGACAGATACATGGATGGGAGGTGTATGGAGGAATATGGTCCGTGTGCAGGTCAGTGGGACTAGGCAGAAAATGGTTCGGCACAGCCAAGAAGGGCCAAAAGGCCTGTTTCTGTGCTGTAGTTTCTATGGTTCTGTGGTTCATTAGTGTCAGAGAAGTGAGTGAGCTGGAAGACATTTTTCAAACAGGTTTATGATAGTACAGCGTTTTGGATAACTTGCTGGTTATATCCAAGTCATTCAAAGTAAACTACAAAGAAATGAGAAAATACTGATGACCCAGACATTAGTGATAGCTGTCGTTGGAAGCCAGGAATGGTACAAAAGGCCACATGGTCTCCAAAAACAACACTTTAATTATTTGGTGACCCTAATTTAAAGCTACCTTGTTGTCATCGTATGCTGGCTGTAAATCATGTGGGAATATTACTAATGTCAGAAAGGATAAGCATTATTATAATACATTATATCATGACAACAGCAATTAGATTGTTCACCACAAGGAATTTTAACACTTCTAACACCAGTCATAAGCATGGAATAGGTCCTTCCACTGCTTCGAGCCACGCTGCCCAGCAACCCCCAATTTAAGCCTAGCCTAATCACAGGACAATTTACAATGACCAATTAACCTCTCAACTGGTACACATTTGGACTGTGAGATGAAATTTGAGCCCCTGGAGTTAACTCTCTCATTCCACGGAGAGGACATACAGACTCCTTGCAGATGATGTCGAAATTGATCTCCTGACCTGTAATAGTGACACACTGACCTCTATGCTATCGTGGCGATTTTAGGAAAAACAGAACTTAATTTCCTCAACGGGTCACCTGCATTCCTTTATTTCAGTAATCAGTGATTAATGCTGCAGAAAAGAGACTGTGGATGCGGCTCTGAGTCAGTTTACGTGTCTCTCATTAACTGCAGTTATCGTATTAACTGATGTTTATTATGGGTATTGAGTGAACACAGCAGTGACGTGCTCAACACTGTAACTGTCCTGTAGAATTTGACTGGCATTTGGACTCCTGCTGAATCAACAGTGCACCTTTTTATTGAAGGCGGCTTTTGTTTGAGTTGGCCCTCGTTTCAGTATTAAACTTTGCAACTCATGCTGACTTTTCACACTCTGCAGCAGTAGAGTCCAACATATCTGTCGTAGGGATTGCGGAATGCGTCCTTACACTGATCCAGGAATACTCTCCTTCCCCTCCAATAGTATTGCTGCTTAAATTCATCCTGTATGCTCTGGCTATGGTGTCTGAAGCAGTGGAACTCTGAATGAACTGCATTGTAGCGGCCAGTAGGTGCCCTTGGGTCACTGATTTTACTGTGTATTAATGAGGACATACTTAGCACAACCGTTGGGCTTCCAGTCTGGCGGAAGGTCCAGATTGGCCTTCAATTCAGGTAGAGATGTAGGACAAGGCCTATGGAGTTGATTTGTTCATAGGTTCTTTCACGGATGACTTTTTGAAGGACATGCAGCAAACTCTCCAATTTTTCTTTCAGCCTTGGAAGGAAAACGTTCTAAATGAGAACCTAAAACCATTGCTCAAGAGTCGAGATAGATGGAAATGGAGTGAAAGGCATAAGGATTTTGAATTGTACAAGAAAGTACAAGCTGCTCCAGTGCCAGTCAGCATTCACTTGGCCGGTATGTGTTTGGTTGATCAGTCAAATTATTACTAAAGACCTTGTAAGTTCAAAACAGAATATCTATCAAACAGTGAGAATTAAAGGAATGTTTCATGTTATAGTCTAGCACACCTGCTCACCAACTTTTCTAAATCGGGTTCTGATTTAAAGTTGTGCTTTTATCCTGAACTATTCCAAGATAGTCAGTTTCTACACACTGTGGCCAGTGTATGTGTACACCTGCTCGTTAATGAAAATAACTTATCCGTCAATCATGTGGCAGCTACTCAATGCATAAAAGCCTGCAGCCCTGGTCAAGAGGTTCATTTGTTGTTCAGACCAAACATCTGAATGAGGATGAAATACGATCTAAGTGACATTGACCGTAAAATGATTGTTGGTGCCAGACAGGGTGGTTTGAGTATCTCAGAAGCTGTTCATCTCCTGAGATTTTCAGTCACAACCATCTCTAGAGTTTACAGGAATGGTGCGATTAAAAAAAAAATCAAGTAAGCAGCATTTCTGTGGACAAAAATGCCATGTTAAGAAGAAAAAAATCAGAGAAGGATGGCCAGACTGCTTCAAGCTGACAGGAAGGTGACTGTAACTCAAATACTACGCGTTGCAACAGTAGTGTGCAGAAGAGCACTTCTGAATGCACGACACATCAAACCCTGAAGCGGATGGGCTACAGCAGCAGATGACCACGAATATTCACTCAGTGGCCACTTTATTAGATACAGGAGGTACTTAATAAAGTGGCCACAGGATGTATATCCCCTGCTAAATACTTGCAAAATCTTAAAGAGCTCACGTACCTTTTAAACTATAAGACTTGTCTATGATTTCTCACAAAAAAAGTAGCAAAAATGACCTTTAATACAAGGGGTGATTGATAAGTTTGTGGTCTAAGGTAGGAGTCAATTTTAGAAAACCTAGCACATTTATTTTTCAACATAGTCCCCTCCTACATGTACACACTCAGTCCAGCGGTTGTGGAGCATACAGATCCCTTTGTTGTAGAAGTGGTCCACAGCAGGGGTGATTGATAAGTTTGTGGCCTAAGGTAGAAGGAGATGAGTTATACAGCTGTTGTTACACGCACATGCAGATCAACCCTTTGAGTGAAAACGCAGAAAGTTTGAAGTTAGTAACTCATATCCTTCTACCTTAGGCCACAAACTTATCAATCACCCTGGCGGTGGACCACTTTCTGGAGGTCTAAGACACCAACTTCTACAAAGAAGGGATCCGTATGCTCCACGACTGCTGGATTAAGCGTGTAAATGTAGGAAAAATAAATGTGCTAGGTTTTCTAATATTGACTCCTTCTACCTTAGGCCACAAACTTATCAATCACCCCTCGTAGCTTGAAATAGTCTGAGGGTATAACCTGAGTGAAACACAACCCTCTGGTGGAGTTACTGATCCATTTATTAAAATGTGTTACTGCTGCTAAGTTTGTAGATGGAGGATACTGGACAGGCATGTGAGCACAATTCACTCAGTTCATTGGGTGTAAGGCACTTTGGGAAGGTAAGAGGTCATTCCGTTTGCCGTATAAGTTAAAGTTTACAGCCTTGTTTTCAGTGGGCTGCTCAGTTATAACAATGGCGTTGGAGATCAGCACTCTGATAACAAAGAGAGCTGCATTTTCCATTGGTTATGACAGCACGAGTACGCCCTTTATCCGCTCTACAATGAGATCATAAACAATCTATTCAATGTATTGGATCATGTTTAATCCAGGCTGTGTACACCCTCGTGTGCTAACCATGCAGTTTCGAGAAGGTGGTGTCCATCATTGGGTACTCTCACCATCCAGGACATGCTCTCTCCTCATTACTGCCATCAGGGAGGAGGTACAGTAACCATGTTGGTGGATGCAGAGTAAAAGACTAAATGTGAGCGCCATGGCCCCAGCTGATAGACGTCCCAGAGAAGGTGATGCTTGATCAAAGATGAGGCATAACTACGCTCAGGGGTGCTGGCTAGTTTTTGTTTTTAACTGAAGTCTGGATGCTGGGAACTAAATACTGGCCCCACGACAGCCACACCATGCAGGCTATGCTTCCTTTATTTGGTTGTTCTCATCACAGCAATGTAACTTACATTTGTTTGTGTGCCTCATTAAATCTGGTGAAGAAACTAATATGAAGATAACTGAGCACTTCTTCATTTTAATTTGCTTCAGCATAATGGGTACAGAGAGATTGAGCTTCAGTAGCTGAAATTAAACCCTGTATTAGCAAAACATTACCAAAAACAAACCGTCTGAATTGGAGGGATGTGCAAGGATAAGCGGAGAAGGGGAAACTTTATGAACTTTGCTCCAACTAGCCGATATTTACTTATAGCTTTTGGACACCTCCGAACAAGAGTCTTTCATGATTGTGACATCTGAACAGACACCAAAACGTTAGTGTACAAAGCAGTGGTAATCCCAACGCTCCTGTATGCAACAGAAACCTGGACAACATACCAACGACATCTGAAGGCACTTGAAAAGTTCCATCAACGCTGTCTTCGAAACATCTTAAATATCAGTTGGGAAGATAGAAAAACCAACGTCAGTGTGCTAAATGAAGCAAAAACAAGAAGCATTGAAGCCTACATCATCAAGAACCAACTAAGATGGAGCGGTCATGTTGTTCGGATGAAAGACGAACTTCTGCCGAAACAAATCTTCTACTCCCAGCTTAAAGAAGACAAACGTAAAAGAGGCGGATAACAGATGAGATTCAAAGACATCTTAAAAGCCAACATGAAGAAATGTAACATCAACAATTGGGAAACCAATAGCAAGGACAGGAAACTCTGGTAAACCATTGTCCGAGAAGGAACAGCAACTTTCGAAGCCAACAGATGTGCAGAATTAGAAGAAAAGAGAAGAAAATGGAAAGAGAGGCAGCAACCGAAGCCCGATCTGCCATCTGGAACTACCTGTCCTGAATGCGGAAGAACTTTCAAAGCCAGGATTGGACCCATAAGCCACTTGAGAGCCCATAAATTTGTAGATCAACAGAACGGAGACTATCATCCTCGATCTGGAGGGATAGCCATGACGACAACTTACAGATACAGTGCGAAACAACCTTTCCAGCCCAACAAGCCGTACCACCTCGCAATCCACCTATTTAACCCTACCCCAATCACAGGACAATTTACAGTGACCAATTAACCTGCTAACCAGTACATCTTTGGACTGTGGGAGGAAACTGGAGCACCTGGAGGAAACGCACATGATCATGGTGAGGGTGTACAAGCTCCTTATAAATGGTGCCTGAATTGAACTCTGAACTCTGGAATGCCCTCAGCTGCAATTGCATTGCGCTAACCACTAGTCTACCAGTGCAGCCCAAACAGCTATTTCCCACGTCGCTGACCAAACTTCACTAGAATGGTTCTGTGCTTTAGAAGTAATGTTAACAGATTCAAAAATCAATCTTGGATTTATCAAAATGTAATCAAATTTACACAGAAGACTTCCAATTACCTAAAAAATTGAAGGGGGGGCCACAGCTGATGTGACATCTAACAGACATCTTCAACATCTCTCTGGAATAGTCCACTGTCCCCTCAGGCTTCAAGGCAGCCAGCATTATCCCAGTGCCCAACAGGGTGATATTAACTAGCCTCAATGCCTACTGTACAATGGCACTGACCTCAGTAATAAAATGCGTTGAATGACTGGTCATAGATTGCACTAAATCCCATCTTTCTGCTTACATTGGACCCTTTCCAGTTGCTTATCGCTCAGATCAGACCTTTGATGATGCCACACCCTCTGTACTCCAATCTGCCCTGTCCCATCTGGTAACTGGTGCCTCATATGCCAGGATGTAGTTCATCGACTTCAGCTCAGTATTTAATACGATCATCCTTTAGAGGCTGGTGGATAAATTGTCTTCCTTGCGTCTGAACACCTCTCTATAACTGGATTTCTTGACTAAAGGTCACAGCCAGTCCGTGTTGGCAGAAACATCTCTAGCTCTACCACGCTGAGCGCTGGCGCTCCCCAAGGCTGCATGTTCAGCCCACTGCTGTTCATGCTGCACTGCCAGCACATCACTGCACTGCTAGATCCAGCTCAAACTGACTCATCAACTTCACCGATGACACCACAGTGGTTGGCCTCATCAACGACGATGCTGGTGGAATGGGACAAGCCCAACAACTTGAGTCTCAATGTGGACAAAAACAAAGAGATGATTTTGGTCTTCATGGAAATTCATGAAACTCCTCACTGCACATACATGGTTTTTTTGTGGAGACAATTAGCAGCACCAACTTTCCGGGAGTACACAATGGACAATCTCACCTGGTCTCTCAACACCATCTCTGGCCAAGAAAGCACAGCAGCATCTTCACTTCTTGAGGAGATTGCGTCGGGTGAGGCATTCACCACCCCCACCCCTATTCTAACCAGTTTTTAAAGGAGAACCACTGCAAGTCTCCAGACCAGCTGCACACTGACTGGTTACAGGAACTGCAAGGCATCTGACTGCAAGACCCTGCAAAGGATTACGAAGACTGATGAATAGATCATCATGGTCTCTCTTCCACCCATCAGAGATTTTCATCAGGAACACTGCGTACGCAGGACCCTTGGTATTGTCAATGATCCCTCCTTAACGTCCAACAATCCCTTTGATCCCCTACCTCAATCAGGCAGGAGGTACCATAGCATTAGGACAAGAACTGTTAGGATAAGAAACAGCTTCTTCCGCCAGGCCATAAGACTACTGAACTCCCTGCCACCACCCAGGTCTCATCACACCTGAAGCGCCAGTAGCATTATACTTTTTAACTTGTGTGGTGAATGCATCTTATTATTTGTTAATTTACTCGTGGTAATATTACGTTGTGTTATGTGTGAGAGTTATCTGTACTGACTTGTGCACCTTGGTTTGGAGGAGCGTTATTTCATAAGACCATAAGATATAGGAGCAGAAGTAGGCCATTCGGCCTATCGAGTCAGCTCCACCATTCAATCATGGGCTCATCCAATTCTTCTAGTCATCCCCACTCCCCTGCTTTCTCCCCATACCCTTTGATGCCCTGGCTAATCAAGAACATATTTATCTCTGCCTTAAATGCACCCAATAATTTGGCCTACACAGCCACTCATGGCAACAAATTCCATCCTCTGACTAAAGTAATTTCTCTGCATCTCTATTCTAAATGGACGTCCTTCAATCCTGAGGTTGTACCCTTTTGTCCTAGACTCCCCTCCCATAGAAAATAACTTTGCCATATCTGATCTGTTCAGGCCTTTTAACATTCAGAATGTTTCTGTGAGATCCCCCCTCATTCTGCTGAACTCCAGGGAATACAGCCCAAGAGTTGCCAGACGTTTCTCATACAGTAACCCCCATCATTCCTGGAATCATTCTCGTGAATCTTCTCTGAACCCTCTCCAATGTCAGTATATCCTTTCTAAAATAAGGAGCCCAAAACTGCACACGATACTCCAAGTGTGGTCTCATGAGTGCCTTATAGAGCCTCAACATCACATCCCTGTTCTTACATTGTACACCTCTAGAAATGAATGCCATTTCTTTTGTCAGTTACATGTTTACAGTTGAATGACAATAACGTGTGTTGAATTTGGATTAAAATCATGTATTTAGGGGAACATTGTTTTATTAGCTAAAGTCTTTAGATTATTTAAGTGTTTGTAAATATGCAAATCTAAATATTTAAACATTTTTAATACAAATCACTTTTTAAGTGATCGTGATTTGCATTAAACAAATGAAAGAATTAGGTATTTCTGTTTTGGGTCAGTAAAATTCTAATTCTCCCTATGACATGTTCCTGCCACATAGTAATGAATTGCCACGTAGTAACAGTCTGTCTCAATCCATGTAATAAAATACAGGGGTTGTATATCTGCTTTATTTTCACATTTCATGGAATAGTTTATTTTACATCCTTTCCATAATTTTGTTTGAATCCCAGATTGGTAAAGAGCGCTCAATTGCGCTCAGAAAGGCAACATACTACCGTGTGGGATGCTGAGCTAACTGGTCTTTATTATTACGCAGTAATAGTATCTGTGAAATTTGTTGTTTTGTGACAGCAGTACAGTGCAAAGATAAAAAATTACTACAAATTATAAAATAAGCAAGGTAGTGTTTATGGACTGTTCAGAAATCTGATGCTGGAGGGGAAGAAGCTGTTACTAAATTATTTTGAATCCTGTATCTCCTCCTTGATGAGAAGACAGTATGTTCAGGATTGTGAGGGTCTCGGGCAATGGATGGCAATCTGTTGAAGATGTGCCTGTTGTAGGGAGGATTGTGCCTGTGATAGGGTTGGCTGAATCTACAACCCTCTACAGCAGGGGTTCCCAACCTTTTTTTATGCCATGGACCAATACAATTAAGCAAAGGGTCCATGGACCCCAGGTTGGGAACTACAGCCTCTATCCCAGTTAGAATGTTCTCCAGTTCACATCTCTTGAAATTTGCAAGATGTACCAAATCTTCTCAAACTCCAAAGTAGAGTAGCTGGCATGCCTTCTCCGTGACTGCATCAAATTGTTGGGCCAACGGTAGAACTTTTCAGATGTTGAAACCCAAGAATGTGACCCCCTCAATGAGGGCAGTTGTGTGTTTTCCTGACATCCTTTTCCTAAAGTCCTTAATCATTTCCTTGGTCTTGCTGACATTGAGTGTGATATTTTGTATAATTGTGATTTTTTTTTTGCTTTAACTATAAAATGCTATAATCTTTCTATATTTTAGGTGATACTTTAAGAGCTGAACAGCTTGAAAGCATTCACAAAGATTATGAGGACTGGCATAAAAAGCTTAAACCTTACAGAGACACTACAAACCCCAAGTTACCATCAACCAGACTAGAAGCTAAGTTGGAGTTAGACAATTGTGTGACAGTCTGTCTCAAGCCGGCAATTTTTCAAAAGGTACTGTCCCACATATTTTACAGAACTTGCTTTTTTGATGGGTCTGGACAGAAAATCCTTTTTATCCACCCCCCCCCCCCCATTCTTTCTCTCATCTGCTGTTTGTTCTGAAATACCAAGGCTCCCAGGGTTACAGATTTACCTTACAGAAATCTGACCTTATACAAATTCTCCCATAATTTTAAATCAATTTTCAAGCTAGTAGTAATAAAAAAAATTCATAGGATTCATTAATGACTGGATACAGTTTATATTTAGGTTTAATTAGGGGCAATTAGTCAGTGAAATGAAAGCAGGTGTATGTAGATAGAATGCTACAAAATGTACAGCAATTGATTTAATCTTACATGGGAAGTTGTGTCTAACCAGTTTTTCAAGGAATTTATCAGGAAAGATGATGAAGACAAGGCAGTGGACGTTGTCTACGTGGACTTTTATAAGGGATTTGACAAGGTCCTGCATGAGAGGTTAGTCAAGAAGGTTCAATTGCTTGGCATTCAAGACGAAGTAGTAAATTGGATTAGACATTGGATTTGTGGGTACTTGCTTCTCTGACTGGAGGCCTGTGACTAGTGGAGTGCTGCAGGGATCGGTGCTGGGTTCATTGTTGCTCCTCATCTATATCAATGATCAGGATGATAATGTGGTTAACTTGATCAGCAAATTAGCAGATGACAATTTAGGATTGGGGGCGTACTGGACGGTGAGGAAGACTATCATGGCTTGCAGTGGGATCTGGACCAGCTGGAAAAAATGGGAGAAGGAATTTAATGCAGTGAAGTGCGAGGTATTGTACTTTGGTAGGACCAACCAGGGTAGGTCTTCCACAGTGAATGGTAGAACAAAGGGATCTGGGAATACAGGTCCATAATTCATTGAAACTGGCAGCACAGGTTGACGGGGTCAAAGGCTTTAAATATGTAAGAAAGCTTTAATCACATTGGCTTTCATATATCAAAGTATTCAGTACAGGAGATGGGATATTATGCTGAAGTTGTAAAAGATATTGGTGAGGCCTAATTTGGAGTAATGTGTGCAGTTTTGGTCACCTACCTACAGGAATGATGTAAATAAGGTTGAAAGAGTACAGAGAAAATTTACAAGGATGTTGCCAGGACTAGAGGACCTCAGTTATAAGGGAAGATTGCAAGCAGACTTTTTCTACTGAGTTTGGGTGGGACTACAACTAGAGGTCATGGGTTAAGGGTGAAAGGTGAAAAGTTTAAAGGGAACATGAGAAGAAACTACTTTGTGGGTGGTGAGAGTGTGGAATGAGCTGCCAGTCGAAGTGGTGCATGTGAGCTCAATTTCAATGTTTAAGAGAGATCTGGATGGGTATGTGGGTGCAGATCAATGGGACTAGGCCAGTTGAAATGGGTTGGTATGGACAAGACGGGCCAAAAGGCCAGTTTCTGTGCTGACTTTTACGACCAGTTCTCGGTAATGAACCCTTAATTAACCTGGGATATTCTTTTAAGTGCTAGGATCATTACAAAGACATGAACAAAAAATCCTGACCTTGGTAAATTAGGCTACTGAATTCCGAAAAAAGCATTCTAACCCTTGTCTAATATTTCACTGAACATAATGCTCGACACTGTATTTCACAAAAATCAATAATTTATTCAAAAGTGAATACATACATTGAACTTGTTTTTCCATAATTTAATACTAGTTATCTTTGAAATTAAAGAATGCAGTCATTGGTATTCGAGTGGTGCAATAACTACAATCAAGTGAATTCCCAAAATTGACCTCTAGTAAATATTTTACAATTCTAATTAAATTTTCTCAACCAGCTGAAGGCTGTATTTGTTTCGAATTTTTGTTACATCAATCCAGACTAATCAAATTGCAGAATATAGCTCTTCTCTTGAAGTAGTTTGTTACTTCAATGCATGTGTTATTCGAGGTACATTGTTCAGAATATGATAAACCAGAAGTCTAGATGCAAGTACAATGTTTAATAGTAATTCTTGAAGGGTGGAGATCTCCCAGTATCCTTGCCTGGTCTCATCTGTTGTGTTCCAATCTCAAACTGTCACTTAAGATATTGTATTCCTATTTAAAAATAATTCCAAACTTTATTGCTGTACCCTGATTTTATTTCATTCATTGTTTTTATTTATTTTATAGAACTTGTGTATATTTAATTGAGAAAAAGTCAGCCAGAACAAAATTTGTCAGTGCTTAGTATTTTATACCTCTTTCAATCTGATCAGTTCCTGAAACCTGGGCCACCATACTGCTCAGTTGTTTTGTCCTGATGCATAGATGCGTGACTGTTTCTTTCTTGGCTACCGAGGATAAACTCAGCCCAAAGTCAGTTTAGTAGGATGATTCAATCATCCTATATCCATGCTTATTTTTGATGAGTATCATATTGGCTTTCCATTAGCCATTATTCTGCTTTTCCAGTCCCAAAGATACACAATTATTCCCAGTATAAAACTAATTACTGTTTTCTGCTCTTCAACCAACTTCTATTTATTTGTAGGATTTAACCATGAATCTTGTTTTGAACTTTGCCAAGTTGCTCTTGGAGATTGAGAAGCCTTCTGAAATAGTAAATCATTATCTGTGGAGACCTTATTAATCTCAAAAAGTCAATGCATTAAGTCAATTGCATAAACATAACTAGAGCTACAATGGATATGTCTTTACATCTTTCTTTCCACCAAAAGATTCTCCTCACTGTTCAGTTAACAGTATTAATTTGTTCACAGTCAGAAACTGCCTCTTTGAGATAAATATCTCACCCAAGGAAAGTGTTGCCGTTCCCATAACATTGTTTGCTTTCATGTGCGCTTTGACCACCTACTCCATTTTTTTTTGCCATTGAATTTCATAATAGGGCTTCCATACTCCTCTAACTACAGCCTATCTAAAACCCCTCTGCTCTATATTCTATCCAATAATGAAAACAATCTCACTTTTACAACCTTTGTATGCAGAGTTCAGTGTCACTCCCAGTCAGTCCACCCATTTTACCCTCAACTTCTCCACTTTCAGCTGGCATCAAATGTTTTTGATTAAAATTCCAAAATGCCTGAGACAGAAATTAAAATGTCTCCAATAAATTGGAGAAACCAAGAGAAGACATTAATAACCATCATATAAAACAGCACCGGGTATACTGTATCATACTAAAACATGCTACCAAGAGGGCCTCATCTTACTCAAAGTTAATCTGATTTTAAAGCTAGTCACATATAATTGTTGGCATTCTTGATATAGAAATCGCCAGATTGATAGGTTAAGCAGATGCATCAGGTTTAAGTGATAAGCATAAATAGAAAATGCATCTAATACAACTCCTTGCTACAGCATAGAACAAGTAAATTGCTGCCCTCGGACATGATTTTCTTAATCATTTTCTTTATCTAGATTATTGGTACTTTAGCAGAATTGATTAGATAACAAATGAATTATTGATTCAACCATGAAACCACTTAATAAATGTGAACTAATCCAATTTCTCTAATGGCCGCTTATAACTTTGGCTCAACTGGCTACATTGCACTCTTAATTGTGAGAGGTTCTGGACAACTATCTGCACACAGGTACCTTCTATGGAAGAATATTCATCTGTTCTGATTTGGGACTGAATAAATTCTGATGGGACACATCTAGGCACTTAGTTGAATAATCATTAAAAATTCCCTGAAGCTAACCAGAATCTGCCATAAATGTGCAACAAACTAACAGTGACAATATTCTCTCACAAATGTTCTGTATTTTTAAGAATTGCTTCAGTGTACTATATTAAAGTTCATGATGTCATTGTACAAATAGCTACCTCTCCAATCCCAGGACTTTAATCATTCTGAAGCCTATAATGAAAACAATATCATAGGTTAGTTTTGATCTCAAATTAAAGCTATTTTTGTGCATTTTTCCTCAGCATGTACTGAAGTAGTCACATCGTCAATGTCTGAAAGCCTACTAAGGATATGCTAAAGACTCATCATTCTCAAGACAACAATATAGCAATATAATCATTCTAAGATAATATGATAACATATACCCAGTTACCTGATTCACCACCTGACAATATTTGTAATTTTTGTTCAAACCAATGTAGAACATATTTAAGTGGCTTGGTCATCTCTATCATAAATACATTGCTTTAATCTGTTACTGAACAAAACTTTTGAATTATATTGTACAATTAAAATTGTGTACAGAATTAATACAGTTTTAATTATTCAGTAAATCATACTTTTAATCGCAGATGTTTTATTGTCAGGTAGTTACATCCAAGTTTATTTGCAACTTGACCATAACCATGATCAAATATTTCTTAGAAAGTTCGATCAAGTGGGTGTGAGCAAATATATGCTCGCTTGTCCAGCACTTGCTGTGCTATTTTCTTAATGCTGTCATCAAGATTTTCAGGAGAATCTAATAAATAAAAAAAACCATTAGGGAATAATATCATTAATCAGCACCTGATAAAGCCAAGAAAAGTGATATAGATAAAACTGGCAATATTGGCATTAAACTAGAAAGAATGCAGAAAAGATCTGAGGATGCTGACTGAGCTTAGGGGCCCGAGTTACAAAGACAGGCTGCACAGACTAGGATGTTGTTACCCTGGAAGTAGAAGATTGATGGTGACCTGATAGAGATTTATCATTCATATCTAAGAATTGATTTGCTGTGCTCTTCTCTCAAAATATGGCCATCTTTAAATCTCAGTGAACAGAACATTACTACCTAGTCTTTTGGCAAAAGACTTTGATTTTAAACTTAACATATTCAATTTCCCTTCTAATAGTCTATCACGATCAATTTTTTCATTTACTATTGAGTAACTTGGGAGACAAGCATTTACAGATCAAGTAGTGGCACTGTCTACAATAATATCCAGTACAAGATAAATATTAATGTTTACTAATGGATTCTGAGAAAGAACCAAGGATAGTTTCTAAAATGCACAAGTATCCCCATTACGGAGTAACGATTAATGTTTGCAATTCTGCATTAAAAGATTATCCCTGTGCACAGAAAAAAAGATTTTTTAAATACCAATCTTATTCATCTGTTACACAAGTCAAAGGATAATCTACAAAAAGGGTTTCACTAATCCATAAAAATAGCAAATCCTCAAAGCCCAACTCTACACATTACACTCACTCATTGTAAAGCTATAAATGTGTAACTTTTATCATGTTATACTTTAAATATTTATAACATTTAGAAACAAGTACACTAATTATAAACTGAGAAGGATCAGGCATTGCAAGATAAATAAAGATAGATGTGGCTATCTTACAAGAAACATCTCATCAGAGCAACAATTGTTTCTTCCCCCATCACAATTACCACATCCAGGAATCTATTCCATATGAAGGACCACCACATAGATCGACCAAATTAGATTTTTTTTGTTTGTCCTCCATCCAGAGTTTATCTCAGCATATGAATTTAGATTTATAAGTTCTTTTTAAGGCTATATAGCTCAGCTTGTTCGTCAGCTTTCTGACATTATGGTGGGTGCTCATAGCTTTTCAATACATTATCACTCTGGTCTGCAAATATCCCTGACAAAAAGAGTGAATAACTCTAAAACTGTTTCAAAAGTACACGTATAAACATTTAAAGTGCTCAGGGAATGCTAAGTTTCTCAGAAAAAAAAGTCATGCCAATTTAATCCAGTAACTTTTAATTTTAACTTACTTGCAGAAAATAAGAAAGGCAGATAACTCTTTTGGGGAGCTGGCATGGGCTTTATGAGTTGAACATAAGAAACAGGAGCAGGAGTAGGCCATCCGGCCCATCGAGCCTGCCCCACCATTCAATAAGATCATGGCTGATCTGTCCGTAAACTCAGCTCCATCTACCTGCCTTTTCCCCATAACCCTTAATTCCCCTACTATGTAAAAATCTATCTAACTAACTTAAATATATTTAGTGAAGAAGCCTTAACTGCTTCCCTGGGCAGAGAATTCCACAGATTCACCACTCTCTGGGAAAAACAGTTTCTTCTCATTTCCATCCTAAATTTTCTCCCCTGAATCTTGAGGCAATGTCCCCTAGTTCTCATCTCACCTACCAATGGAAACAACTTTCCTATTTCTAACCTATCTGTCCCTTTCAAAATTTTGTATGTTTCTATAAGATCCCCTCTCATTCTTCTGAATTCCAGAGCGTATAGTCCCAGGCGACTCAATCTCTCCATAGGTTAACCCCTTTGGAATCAACCTGGTGAACCTTCTCTGCACTGCCTCCAAAGCCAGTATATCCTTCCTCAAGTATGGAGACCAAAACTGCACACAGTACTCCAGGTGTGGTCCCACCAGTACCCTGTATAATTGCAGCATAGCCTCTCGGCTCTTGAATTCAATCCCTCTAGCAATGAAGGCCAACATTCCGTTTGCCTTCTTAATAACCTGTTGTACCTGCAAGCCAACCTTTTGCGATTCATGCACAAGCACTCCCAAGTCCTTCTGCACAACAGCATGCTGCAATCTTTCACCATTTAAATAATAATCTTCTCTTCTACTATTCCTTCCAAAGTGGATGATCTCGCATTTACCAATGTTGTATTCCATCTGCCAGACTTTGGCCCACTCACTTACCCTATCTCTATCCCTCTGCAGACTTTCCACATCCTCTGAACAATTTGCTTTTCCACTCAGTTTAGTGTCATCAGCAAATTTTGCTACGCTACACTCAGTCCCCTCTTCCAAATTATCAATGTTTCCCCCTATCCACTGCACTCATTATGTCCTCAAAGAACTCCAGTAATTTTGTCAAACAGGACCTGCCCTTTCTGAATCCATGCTGCGTCTGTCTAATGGAACCACTCCTTTCTAAATGTTTCGCTATTTCTTCCTTGACAGCTTCAAGCATTTTCCTGACTACAGATGTTAAGCTAACTGGCCTATAGTTGCCCGTCTTTTGCCTACATCCTTTTTTAAAAAGTGGCGCGACACTTGCTGTCTTCCAATCCGCTGGGACCTGCCCAGAGTCTAGAGAATTTTGGTAAGAGATTACCAGTGCGTCTACTAAAACCTCCGCCAATTCCCTCAGCACCCTGGGATGCATCCCATCAGGACCAGGGGACTTATCTACCTTCAGGCCCTCTAGTTTGCTCATCACTATCTCTTTAGTGACAGTGATTTTATCGAGGTCCTCACCTCCCATTTCGTCCATAACTTCATTGAAGGGTTTCTGTTGCAAAATTTAATTACTGTATTCCATACATTACCAAACACTCTGGGAATTGCTGAATACAAAAACAAATCTCAAAGTAAGGCTTAAATAATTTCTCCACAAATTACTTGCCTATATTTGATAACTGCTCACTCTTTAGTTGGATTTAAAAATACTCATCTCTTTATTCATTCACAATGCTAGAAATTTCTATGCCCAGACCAACTCTCACGAATTAAATTACCAGATTTTCATGTTTCTGAACAGTCTTCTGTGATCAAGGATGGCTGCTTTCCACTCCAGTTTTTGAGGTATTTGAGGTGGCTGGAGCATCAAATGAGAAATCGGAAGATTCTGCCACATGTTGTGGTGCTTCACACAGCGGGTGGGTGGGTGGCTAGTTGTCATGGACTCCATGCACTGTGTCTGCATGGATTTCATGCCTCTTACTCCGAGCTCCATCATGGTGATTGACTTACAGGTAACCTCTACTATCCATTAAGAAATTATACCAGATACTTAACATTACTGCATCTCTCTCCCCCACCCCACCCCCATGATCACTTCTGAGACAGTGTAGTCCAGTAGAATTACACTAAATATTTCACAATGCAATTGAAAAAGATTTCAAACCATTAGTATGGTGCAGTCTTTTTTTTGTTAATAGGTCAGAATTATGCAAGATAATTGGCCTGCAAAATTAATTGTTTTTTTCTCTAGAGATGCTACCCGATCTGCTTGTATTTTCAGTATTCTTTACTTCCACTATCTGTGGTATTTTGCTTTGGAGGATTTTGGACATTGCTTAAGTTTTCTGTTGATAGCTGCCTTTTCCAATGCACATTGCTAGAGACAACAGCACCTTCAGTTTTTAATGAAAATGTCAACCTTCTTATGCACTTAACACTATTTACTTTTCACGAATTCTTGTTAAGTACTTACTTTTCTGTAGTTTTGCCATTTGATAGTTATTCTGGAAATGGGCCTCAGAGCAAAAGGTGTTGGCAAGTAAAATCTGATGATAGAAACAGAACAGCTGGGAAACACTTCAGAAAATCATGTCAAATCAAAGAGGAAACAGATGTTAGCTATCTGTCTCCTCTTTTATCCTGCAAAATGCCTGAATTCATCTTTCTATAAAAAAAACACAATTAAACAGAAATAGTAAAATTAACCCCAACAGGCATTTTAAATGAAAGAATATTAATAGTTCAGAGACCATGCATTATCCTTGTGATCTTTAAATGTTAAAAGGTATGAATCATTTTTGAAGAAAGCTACAACGCTTGCTATACAGCGTCTTAAATTTAGAGCAGTCCTGTGAAAATCTGATGCAGTTATCTTTAAATTCCCTCTTGCCTTTATGCAGGGAAAACGTTTCTCTCTAACTTATTCATCCCCTTCAAAAATTTTATGTTCCTCAATCAGATTCCTTCAGCCTTCTCTGTTCCAAAGGAAATCAACCACCAGCCTTTCCAATTTCTTCTCGTAAGCCTCTTGTATTCCCTCCAATGCAAATGCATCCTTCCTGATATGAAAGGCAAACAGATTTGGCAAACAGCTCTCCAGCTGTGACTGAGACAACGCTTTAAATAGTTATACCATAAGCCATGCTTACTTTTTTATGAACCAGCCAATGAAGGCCAGTATCCTGTCTACCCCCAGTGCCAGTGCCTTAAGGATTCATTGGACATTCACACCAAGGTCACTGTGCCAAGTCTACACACATGAAGGGAAAGGAATGACTACAGGGCACTCGGGTATCTGTGAAGTAATTTAAATGATTCTGAATTAGTCAGCTGCTTTAAACATTATAGAAATGTGTTTTTAAATTATTTATCTTTTTATTTTTTACTTATATCATTAACTTTTAATAGTTCAGAATATACATTCTCCCAGAGTTTCTTCTGGGTACTGTGGCTTTCTTCCACAGTCCAAAGATGCATCAGTCAATAGGTTAATTGGTCAATGTAAATTGTTTCATGATCGGTATCAGATTGAATCAGAGGATTGCTGGGCAGCATGGCTCAAAAGGCTGGAAGGGCCTATTCTGCTCTGTATTTCAGTAAATAAATTTTAAAAATATGTTTTGTATATTTCTGGATGTTGGAGGTACTCACAAACATTTAAAATCCTTCACAGAATTGAATACTAGTTCTTGGGATGCAACTAAACAGGCTGTCAAAAGTTTATTTCATTCGTTTTGTCACTGGGTTCGTACTGGGCCATTTACATGATGGCACCACATCAGGCAAGATTCTGCCTAGGGCAGTGCTAATTTCAATCAGGGTTGCAAATTGACTTAAATAGATCAGGAAAAGGAGTGTCTGAAATGATGAGTCACTGGTGTGTGAGCAGCTGACAGCAGGTTCTAGGCCTTAATGGATGTAACTAGTAGAGTGGATAGGGGAGAACCAGTGGATGTGGTATATTTGGATTTTCAAAAGGCTTTTGACAAGGTCCCACACAGGAGATTAGTGTGCAAACTTAAAGCACACGGTATTGGGCGTAAGGTATTGATGTGGATAGAGAATTGGTTGGCAGACAGGAAGCAAAGAGTGGGAATAAACGGGACCTTTTCAGAATGGCAGGCAGTGACTAGTGGGGTACCGCAAGGCTCAGTGCTGGGACCCCAGTTGTTTACAATATATATTAATGACTTGGATGAGGGAACTAAATGCAGCATCTCCAAGTTTGCGGATGACACGAAGCTGGGCGGCAGTGTTAGCTGTGACGAGGATGCTAAGAGGATGCAGGGGGACTTGGATAAGTTGGGTGAGTGGGCAAATTCATGGCAGATGCAATTTAATGTGGATAAATGTGAAGTTATCCACTTTGGTGGCAAAAATAGGAAAACAGATTATTATCTGAATGGTGGCCGATTAGGAAAAGGGGAGGTGCAACGAGACCTGGGTGTCATTATACACCAGTCATTGAAAGTGGGCATGCAGGTACAGCAGGCGGTGAAAAAGGCGAATGGTATGCTGGCATTTATAGCGAGAGGATTCGAGTACAGGAGCAGGGAGGTACTACTGCAGTTGTACAAGGCCTTGGTGAGACCACTCCTGGAGTATTGTGTGCAGTTTTGGTCCCCTAATCTGAGGAAAGACATCCTTGCCATAGAGGGAGTACAAAGAAGGTTCACCAGATTGATTCCTGGGATGGCAGGACTTTCATATGAAGAAAGACTGGATGAACTAGGCTTGTACTCATTGGAATTTAGAAGATTGATGGGGATCTGATTGAAACATATAAAATCCTAAAGGGATTGGACAGGCTAGATGCAGGAAGATTGTTCCCGATGTTGGGGAAGTCTAGAACGATGGTTCATAGTCTGAGGATAAAGGGGAAGCCTTTTAGGACCGAGATTAGGAAAAACTTCTTCACACAGAGAGTGGTGAATCTGTGGAATTCTCTGCCACAGGAAACAGTTGAGGCCAGTTTATTGGCTATATTTAAGAGGGAGTTAGATATGGCCCTTGTGGCTAAAGGGATCAGGGGGTATGGAGGGAAGGCTGGTGCAGGGTTCTGAGTTGGATGATCAGCCATGATCATAATAAATGGCGGTGCAGGCTCGAAGGGCTGAATAGCCTACTCCTGCACCTATTTTCTATGTTTCTATGTTTAATTTATGAAGTATAATACAGCTGTCATTTCAAGATACAGCTATCTGCTTTACAAGTAGCATTTGCACCTCTAACACTTGAAAAAAAATACACTGTACTTGTTTGACAGAAAGCCAAGGAAGATTCTGAAGCACTGTATCATTTTACATGATGATACTTCGAACCTTGATTTTAAAATAATCTAAAATTTAGATTTTAAAAAAGCTTAACATTTTCTTTAGTTCCACAGAAATCACACTAGAAACTTAATTATTAGGCAATTCCATATGAATGAAATGTGGCAGCTCAACTGAGGAGACCGGTGGTGCATGTTTAAATTTACGCTTCTGCACGTGCAAAAAAATCTATATTCTGAGCTGAATTCAGCAAAGCAATCGACTGAACAGTTACCAGCCTAGAGCTATCGTGTGCTTGCTCTATCTCTGGCTAATTAGTCATGACAACCACAAGGTAAGCCAGCTCGATCAATCAGTGGCACAGTATTGAGTGGGAATCAATTGAAAGGTGGTGGTTGTGAAGATCAACAGGTAATAAGCATCTGTTCCATAAAAGAAAAAATTGAAATACTGCTGTCCATTAGAATAAATGTAGATAAAACAAAAGTAATAGCTTACAAAAATGTGGAATCTTTTTGAACCATATTCCAAGTGGCACCAAGGCAAAAAAAAAAAATCAGAGGATGATAGAGTAAAAATACTCTTGTGAAAACAAGATGATATTTTTGGAACCACTGGCCTAACACAAGCAGAAAAACACAACACTGTTGAGAACAGGGCTTGTGCATTATAAGGCACATCAGGAAGTTGTTAGCATCGTTTGATTTCGATCTCAAGTAATCCCAATTCACCAGAGAAGAGAAAAAAATGGACTAGTTAACTTAGCTGTTTAGTTAACTTAGCTGTTTTCTACATTCTGCAGGCACACAGCAAGATATATTCGACTGAACAGCAGGCAAATTGGAAAGCAGATCATGAGCACCCAACATGTTCTGCACCAATATTAATACATAAATATTTTAATCTCCTTCCCAATTGACAGTTTATTTTTTACTGTAGATTTAATTGGAGTAATAATCATTGATTAGGTCATTGATACCTACCTCATGATCATGATTACGGAGGCCAATGCTGATTGAGCGACTAGCTCTCGAGATAACTGCTGTCATAGCATAAAGGTTAATAAGAACATCGGCTACTTTCTTTACCACCAGTTGCTCTTCCACTATAGTCTTTGGAGGGAGGTGCACACGATCCATTGATGAACATGAACAAAAAAATAAATTTAATGTTGTTATATCAAGATAATTTCATCCTACTTGACCTGCTTATTACATTTAATGACTATTCTCCCTAATTTCGTTAACTCACTTCACAAGTATGCATTCAAATTATTATTTTAGAAATCTCTGCCTCTTTGATACCTACGCTTAAACTAATCCAGTATTCTGAATTAGTCATAATCATACTTTATTGATCCTGGGGGAAATTGGTTTTTGTTACAGTTGCACCATAAATAGTTAAATAGTAATATGTAGATTATGCCAGGAAATGTCCAGGACCAGCCTATTGGCTCAGAGTGTCTGACCCTCCAAGGGAGGAGTTGTAAAGTTTGATGGCCACAGGCAGAAATGACTTCCTATGACGCTCTGTGTTGCATCTCGGTGGAATGAGTCTCTGGCTGAATGTACTCCTGTGCCCACCCAGTACATTAATGTAGTGGATGGGAGACATTGTCCAAGATGGCATGCAACTTGGACAGCATCCTCTTTTCAGACACCACCATCAGAGAGTCCAGTTCCATCCCCACAACATCACTGGCCTTACGAATAAGTTTGTCGATTCTGTTGGTGTCTGCTACCCTCAGCCTGCTGCCCCAGAACACAACAGCAAACATCATCGCACTGGCCACCACAGACTCGTAGAACATCCTCAGCATCATCCGACAGATGTTAAAGGACCTCAGTCTCCTCAGGAAATAGAGATGGCTCTGACCCTTCTTGTAGACAGCCTCAGTGTTCTTTGACCAGTCCAGTTTATTGTCAATTCGTATCCCCAGGTATTTGTAATCCTCCACCATGTCCACACTGACCCCCTGGATGGAAACAGGGGTCACCGGTACCTTAGCTCTCCTCAGGTCTACCACCAGCTTCTTAGTCTTCAACAGGAATACTGCAGATGCTGGAAATTCAAGCAACACACATCAAAGTTGCTGGTGAACGCAGCAGGCCAGGCAGCATCTCTAGGAAGGGGTACAGTCGACGTTTCAGGCCGAGACCCTTCGTCAGACGAAGGGTCTCGGCCCGAAACGTCGACTGTACCTCTTCCTAGAGATGCTGCCTGGCCTGCTGCGTTCACCAGCAACTTTGATGTGTGTAGCTCCTTAGTTTTTTTCACATTAAGCTGCAGATAATTGTTTCCTTCCGTAGCCCTGTACTCAGCCTCATCTCCCTTGCTGATGCCTCCAACTATGGCAGAGTCATCCGAAAACTTCTGAAGATGTCAAGACTCTGTGCAACTGTCCGAGCATTACTGAATTAATTCATTAGCATGTCCGAGCATTAATGAATTTAATGAATAATGCAGTAATGAATTACTGCATTAAAGGTGATCATAAATTTGTTTTCAAGCTGGCAAATGTCCTCTTGATCTTTTCCAGTGAAATTCATGCACTTTAACATTTTGGTATGAAAATAATGAACTGCTAATATAAATAAGTTGGTACAATTCTAAACAGAACACAGAAACAGAAGGCTCAGGGTGTATATTTACATAAATTATTATAATTGGTTAACAAAAAGCACATGGGTCCCTGGAATTTGTAAGAAGAGGCAGAAAGTTGAAGACATTTATCAGACTGATCTCATAGTGACTTCTTGGATGGAAGTCAAAATGGGAGTTGTCTTGTAGAAACAAATCATTTAAGTAGTTTTCTATTGTGGAGAGTCATGAAATCACACCATGTAATTACAAAATGTGGTGATCTAAAGTCAAGGACAGAGGTATGGTGGGTTGGTCAGGTTCACAAGGCCATCACATGCATATACCTTAAAACCTCAGGAATATAAACTTTCAGAAATGAGGTTTAAAATACGAAAATTAGATGGAATGGTGAATCCGTTTAATATCTCAATAAAGATCACTTTTCTCTGGAGTGACCATTTTGAGGCTCAACACTACAGCCAAGATGCTGAAGAAATAAAGAAGGTTCAGTTGAGATTATTATTATTATTATTATTATTATTACTACTACTAAATTTACAGTTATGAGTTAACTACAATGGTGTGATTTGGAACTGCATAGGGTAGGCAAGGAATTTTGTTCCTCTGTTCAATTAACCCCTTGGGTGTTTTCAATGAATCTTGTAGGTTTATGGTTGGTTTTGTTACTACTATTTTTTAATTCCAGATTTATTCAGGTTTTAGGATAGGAACTTATTGATCAATGTTCTAAATCTCTGCATGGTCATCCAATGATATAATCATTATTTAACTCCTGCTCCTATAATATTGTCTTGTGAAAGAGTATATTAATAAGAAGCAAACACAGTTCTCATTAGAAAAGGAATTACACGTCTTCCCCAGCATAAGAACGTGTATCTTAAGTACAGCTAGCACCGACAAACAAGTGTTTGGGGTACCTGTGGGATGGATTTTCCAGATGCTGTGGGCTGCAAGCATCTTCCGCTGCCTGAGAACATGGCTCTTTCAGATTACTCTGTATAGGTTGGTCCCAGGTTACGACAGGACAGAACCTGTCCATGATCTGGGGCTAACCTGTACTGGGTAATTTGAAAGAGGTAATTAAAATTAATAAGAACAAGCAAGCAGAGACCAAATGACATATGGGCGACACAGATATAAAATTAACAACAAAAGTTTTAGAAAGCTAAAGATACATTAAGAAGAATGTTGCTAGTGGCTGAATTAGGCACCAATCTCAACAATGGTGGATAGTTCTGAGGCTGGAACAATGGTGATAAATTGTTTTGGCATTAGTATAGTCCTGTCAGGTCATATCTTCTGCTGTGCAGATGGCAAATACCAAATATGAGTTACAGCCAAATCTGTAAAATTTTACATCTTTCTACAGTATGGTAATAAAGGCTCCAATTCACAGTAGGACTCTGTAAGTATTAATTTTTCTCAAAAGGAATCAATGTCAAGTTTTTTTTAGCACACATTATAATATTTAAATGAAAGCAAGAGTTAAAATGGCCCAGACTATTTCCTCTGGTGATAACGACAAAAGGGTAAAAATTGGCTGTAGCACCAGGAATAACTGCTGTTCTTTAAAATAATACAACAACAAAAAATTCTGAGAGAGAAAATATGCCTCAGTTTAATACCTTAGCTGGATGTCTCACACTCCAACCACCTTGAATGTGCTGGTGGCTGATTCCTCAGGGGGAAAAATAAACAGCTTCTCTAGGCTTGCTGCGTTGTTGGAGGTGCTCCACTTTGCATCCAATGTTAAACAAAAACAGAAAATGCCAGGAGCACTCAGTAGGTCTGGCAGTATTTGTGGAACGAGAAGCACAGTACCATTTCCTTTCAAGGAAGCTCACTGCCTCTTCAACCCAAAATGTTTATTCTATTTTTTTTGCTTTCCACAGATGCTGCCTGACTTGCTGAGTGTTTTGGGCACTTGGTTTTATTCCACATGTAACACCCTTCTAATGACTTCATTTTGCTTCTTTACACTCCCATTGAATAAAGAAAAATCCTTATAGAGTGCCATTAAGAGACTGAAGAGCTCTCAAAGCACTTTCCAACCAGAGTAGTTTTTAAGTGCGGACTCTATCACGGGGCAGGAAACACCTTGTTAATTTGCACAAAGACCAATGGGATGATTACCAGATCAATGTTTTAGGGACATTGATGGAAGGGTAATAATTGGCTGTGACAGGAAAATAACTGCTTTTCTTTGAAGTAATGCTAAGATATCTCACGTCTGTTTGAGAGAACAAATGGGCCTCAGCTCAGCACCTGGTCCAAAGGGTAGCCCCTCCAACAGTGCACTGGTTCTACACTGCACAATCAGCCTGAATTTTGTACTCAAATTCCTGAAGACGGATCATTCACTATTACTCTATTATCTATGGTGCACAAATGCTGTCAGCTTTATTTTGGACTTTAAGGCTCAATAAGATGTAAATGGCACTTTGGGGTATGGGAATGAATGTTATTCCCCTCTTTATTTTTATTCTGGATCAACATTCAGGTAATGGCAGTAGTGCCAGTTAGCCACATTTACAGAAGCTATTCCGTTTTCTCATGTTCACCAGCATTCATTATTTAAAATTCATGCTTAAAATTCTAACTTGATTTGCCTCCCCCAGGTGACAAAGCTCTAATGATCTTGAGATCATACATTCTGAGTAATGTAATAACTCCACTGATATTTCATACATTCTTAATAAACATCAGCTCTACTTTTCTTACAACTATAACTGCAGTTAATCATTTGAATTCAAAAGCTTTTTTCCCCCACATCTTCCTCAGTAGGGACACAAGTGTTCTGATGGGTTTTAATGTGAGAATGAGAATGATAAATGAAAGTTTTCTTGCAGACTTTGAAAGGAGTGGTGCTGAGGCTGGTAACATTACTCAAATCAGGTTTACTATCCAGAATGACATACCCCTGGTTATGTTAAAGGAATAGTTTACAAGAGAAAATAAACTTAAAGGCCAGCACAGTAAGGCTTTTAAGTGAGTTGTCAGCTCAGATTTTTCCTCAAATCTCTTACCCTTACATGCAATTTAGGAAGAGACTTCCAGTCTATTGAGTCTATGCCAGTTCAATCAATTCTGTCAATCCCATTCCCCAGCTTCTTTCATTGTAACCCATTGTTCTCCACATGGCCAATAATTCCCATTCTGATGCACTGCAGGCAATTTACAGAAGCCAATTAACCTAACAACCAGCACATCTTTAGCTGCGAGAGGAAACCAGTAGACCCAGGAGAAAGACAGACAATGGCAGGGAGAACTTGCAAACTTTACAGAGATGCCCTGCAGTCAAATATGAACCTAGGTTATGAGATTGTACTTTGCACTTACTACCTGACACTCTAAATTATTCTTTTCTATGAATGCCAGTCACGTAAGAGACACCAGCTCTGCTAATGCTTAGGGATAAGAGCTGACTAATAACAGCTGCTCTTGCTAGGGGGTACATTTTGTCTAGACAGATCTGAAGCCCATAAAGGCTGGTAGATTGATATTTCACAGTAAAGGCATTTGAAAATTAATAACTATTTTAGTTCACCTTGACCATGCTTTATTGGAAAACCACGCTTTTACAGAATCTGTTAGTGTAGCCTTGTCAGAAATTTAAATTTCCCAGTGTTTGAAGGAGTGCAGATGTACAAGCTGAACAATATAGGATGAATGTCCATAACCAGACCAGATACAATTTTTATCAATGATTATTTGAGGAGAGGACTGTGCCTCTGCTTGTACTCATGTGTGCGCCCCTTTGGGTGGAAAATGTTTTGAGATACTAGTAGCTTTTTGGATTCCGAAGCCTTGTATACATTCACCCCTTATATTTTCACATTTTTCACTGTAAAAAAAAGTCTTTCTGATTATTGCCAAGGAAACGCACCAATAAATACATTCTGTGCATATCACATACATCTTAAACTTTTATATTTTGTCAATGACAAAAGCTCATTCTACTTTTCCATTATAGTTACACTTTTGTATAAGCTCCCTTATGTTTAGATTTATGTATTACTGCGGCGTTTGAGACAGGGTGAGGCCATCTAGATGTAAATCTGTAATATAAGCTATTACCAATAGATGGCACTGTACTACATTTTTCAAACCATTTGACATTTTCTGTATTACAGGTTAATTGTCTTAAACAGGATTCTGAACAACTTTGTGCTTAAAAACTGGAAAAACAATATTTACACAATAAATTAACTTAACGCACCTGAATAAATTCATTATTTTGTTTTAAACTTTAACCATCCTAGAAAAAAAAAGTGAGCCTTGGTTTTAAAATGATTGCTATGATTAGAAGAGTTCAGAATGCAAATTCTGACAGTGGTGGAAGTGGATCATGCTTGTTATAAGGTGGAAGGGAATGGAAGATGGAAAACTGGTTCTCAAGAGGGGTATGTAGCTGCACTGAGTACTTCCTTTGTATCACTATATTCTGCATTTTGTTATTGTTCTTCCTTTTGTATTACCTCGTGCTTATGTATGAAATTATTTGTGTGGATGGTATGCATATAGTGCTTTTTCACTGTATCTCATCACTTGACAATAATAAACTAATTACCTACATGTTTCTGAAATATCTAAGCAAATCAGTCCTCACCTATCAATGATATTTTTTCCCTCATCTCATCACATCACCGAAATATACTTGCATTTCTGAAAAGAACTGCGGAACAAAGTAGAACCAAACAAATAAATAATAGCAAGAGTTCGGACTAGAAGACTAGGAGCAAGAATGAAAAAAACTATTGGAACTGGAACAATGGCTCAGAACTTGCAACCTAAAGAGAAAAGTAGATAGTTACCTATTAAATATCTCCTTAACTTATCTAGCTGGTAAGAAAATACAGGTTCCTAATGGGAAGTCCTTGCATGTCATAAATCATGGAGTTTCTGCTTAACAGAATTGTGGGAAGACTGTCACTAATTGGACTTCAGTAAGCTACCAGACAGACACCTCCTTCCTAAGGGCATTTTGGGATGAGCAATAAAATGGTGCTCAGATCCAAAAATTAGAAGAAAATTCACAAGGGTAGTCCTGAACAATTCCTACTCATGAAATGGCCGAAAATAATCTCTGACAGCCCAGAAAAGGCATTATCCAGCTTTGCCAAGGACTTAAATTTTTTCAAAAAAAAATCTTGATATTCAGAAGCATTCAAAAATTAAAAAAGGTAAAATGTTAAGAATAAAATCAGACCCCGCTTAACACTCTGAAGGTGGAGCACTGTGTAAATCAGTGCTATGCAGGGTCATTATAACATTACGTTATAATGAAGAATTGAGTAATTGTATTGTAACGAATCAGTGTCTTGTGGGGTAGCGTTATGCAGGGTCTGAGGATAATCTCAAGAACTAAAATTAAAACAAAGCTCATTCAAAAATGTAAATATACTAATTTCTCCCATTGCTGTGTCAAAACTAAATTAGTGCAAGTTCAAGGAGCAGATTTAGAAGCTCATTCTTGGGGACTAAGTCCCACACTAGAGTCCAATGTCAGAGCGTGAATGCCAGCAAGTTCATAAATGTTATCATTTGCACAGCGTGTTTCCTGGCAGTTACGGGAATGAGAGGAGAAAGTGTTGGCAACCCATGTATAATTATCCACAAAAGCCGGCACTGTATTTTTCGACGTATGGTTGGTTATAAATTCTAGAGGTATGCATTTTCCCCACAGCAGATGCCTATGTGGTGAAGATATCAAAAAGTACAACTTACACCTTAACATTTTTAGACTTTAAAGTACATCTAAGTATTTTCTGGACTTGACCGTATTCTATTAGAAAAGAAACTTTTCATTACCTTGCCATATCTGTACAACAGATTTTCCACCGTGGTGCCTAAGACGTATACATTCTCCTCCAACTTTTTGGCACTCGCCTAAAGGAAACAAAATGAAATTGTTCTTCTTATCCAATTTCACAATTCTGGTGCGTCCAGTTGCCTTTTGCTGTTGATTACTAATTCCAAATCACATGTCAAAACAAACTTAGTGAAGACAAATTGTGTTAGACCAACTTGATTGAGCTCTTTGATGCAATAATAAGGTAGTACAACTGTACATATATTTTCAAAAAAAAACTTGGCGCAGCACCATAGATTAGATTTGTTAGTAAAATTAAAGCTCATGGGGTTGAAAAGACAATGGTAGCACAGGTATAACATTTTCCTAAGGAGCATTTAGTAATGCACTAATGTCTGCATTCAATTTCAGATGTCATTTCTCTCAACATCAGTTGGTTAATGGGAAGATAATTTGGCATAGATTTTCCTGTTCTGCCCCAGTGCTTTGTCCTGGCAAACACTTTCCCTCTTAAGGCTATAGGTGATATAAACCCAACCCATGGCTCATTTAAACTCTACTTCAAATTCATACCTTGTCTTTAATGATTGTTGCTTAATGTAAGCCACCATTAATTTATACCTTCAGTAGATATCTTACAGAATTATTGACTTTGATTAGTAAAACACATAATAAATTTAGAACCCAACTTAACAGAATACAAATTTACATGATAAATTTATGAATTCCAGTTAATTGGGCCGTTAGTTAATAGGGGCAGCTACTTTTTTTGGGATGACTCTTAAAGAACAAAAATTAATCAAGAAAATAGCCAGGACTCCCTTTGTTTAATTGGGATACTAAGCTGCCTAATTGGGGAAGGAGACTGCAGCCAAACACTTACTAACTAGCATGTACTTAGACAAAATACCTTGCTTTGAGCGAACAGTTTTTAAACCGCAGTGAGCAAAGCAGTTCTGAATTGTCTTACTGCTTTATTTCTGAAGTGTGGCGCGTGGCCAAGTGGTTAGGGCGTTGGACTAGCGATCTGAAGGTCGTGAGTTTGAGCCTAGCCGAGGCAGTGTGTTTTGTCCTTGAGCAAGGCACTTAAGCACACATTGCTCCAGCTGAAAATGGGTACTGGCAAAATGCTGAGGGTTAACCTGCGATAGACTGGCGTCCTATCCGGGGGGGGGGGGTGGGAGTGTACTCTCAGTCGCTTCACGCCACTGAAACTAGCATAAGCACCAACCTGATGAGCCTATAAGGCTTGGGACAGACTTTAACTTTTTTATTTTTGAAGAACAGTCCTGGTCCGAAAAGTCAACTGTTTACTCTTTTCCGTAGATGCTGCCTGACCTGCTGAATTCCTCTAGCATTTTGTGTGCACTGCTTTAGTTTTTTTAAATACCTTCAGTTGTCAATTGTAGTTGGAAAGAAATAATCAATGAGACAATTCAGAACTGTTCTGTTCTTTGCAATTTCAAGCATTCAGGCGTGGAGATGCCAGAAACGGCTGAGGGTGAGAATGAAATGATCTCACTACTTCAGCAATTTAGAAACTACAGAGAGTTGAAGGTGTCGACAATCATTTTGAATGTTACAATGAAAATGAAGATTTGGAAGGTGTAATCATTGACAGCATTGTATGAATGCAGTCCATCATCGGGATTAGGTGTCTGCACTGATCTTGTTCATCTACAGTCAAAAGAGCATGATGTGGATGAATTCCTCTAGCAGTATGTATTAGGAACTAATACACAGTTTTATAGTACCACAGTAGTATTGGTAGTGTTCTAATTTGTTCTGTATTTAATTTAAATACACAATTTGTTATTCAATGTGTCTTTTTTATACCTTTTTAACTACTTACATGAAACTCTGGCTAATTAGGGCAGACGCTTAATTAGGGCTGTATGTACGTACATTCTTTCTCTCTCTCATTATTACCATTGAAAAAGTTGGTACAGAAGCATGAAAATTCATACTCAATAAATGAACAATTTCTTCTTCTCAACCGTAAGATTTCTGAATTGTCTTCGAATACTACTGAACTTTTTTTTTGCACTATTTACCAATTTTGTAATTTACAGTTATTTTGTCTTTGCATTGTACTGCTTTCACAACATAGCAAATTTCATGAAATGTGTGTCAGTAATAATAAAGCCTATTCTGATAAATAAAGTTCTGCATGCTAAGTACTGGCTTGTAATTGATTTACACTTCAAAGAAACAACATTTCACTATTAATTATGACACATGAACAAGTACCTCTAAACTGGGATGCACGACACCATTTTTGCCTGTGAGGCCAAAATCCACTTTTGTGGTCAAAGAACCTCCCAATTTTTTTCCTAAAATCTCCAACGCAACTCCGATATTTCCTTTCTTCATCTCTCTGGAAACAAAGAGAAAGAGTGCCTTAAAAAAATAGCTTCATAGTCCAAAAATTATTTTAAAATACATTAATGTGCTTTGCCCACAACAGGTAACCCCCCCCACCCCGCCACTTTATCACTATTCATCTTACAGAAATTCAACATCTGAAAATCCACACGTCACTACCCCAAAATTTGAGGTATGGAATAAAATTCATTTTCTCAAAATTTATGGGGGAAAGAAGTAAATAAGTCAACATACTGTATCTTTGTCAACTTATATTTCTAGACACGTGCAGATAATGTGGCTTCACTATTTGGAATGTCTTCCAGGAATGCAATCTCCATCCCCACTGTAATATACAGTGGGGCGCCTGTTTATAATGGTGATTTCAGATAGCACACAAGATAATATACTGAAAATGAGATAATTAACCAGCAAATTGACAACTAATACCATTTCAAAAAAATGGGAAGTTTATCAAAAAGCAGTTGAAAAAAAGTCGTCTTCTTCTTCATGTGCCTTTCACGTTACACACTTGGGCGATCACGGCTCTCCACATCGAACGATCCCTCGCGGCGTCAATGATATCTCACACACTTAGATCTGTTAGTTCTTTCAGTGTCCATATATTTTCTTCTTTGCCTTCCTCTTCCGCGTTTCCCAGGCATACGGCCTTGTAATGTAAGGTGTTCTATTTCTCCCATTCTGATGACTTGGCCCAGGAATTTAAGTTTCCTCTCATTTAATGTTCTCATTAAAGACCTTTTTTGTATGGGCACGTTGGAATACTGTCTCATTAGTTACCCTATCTCTACGTGATATTTTCAGCATTCTTCTAAGAAACCACATTTCTGTTGCTTCAAAGTTTCTTTGGAGTACTGGTGTTATAGTCCATGTTTCCGAAGCATACAGCAAGATTGACCAGATGTAAAAAAAATACTGGAGTCAAAAGTCAAAAACTGCACAGAAGGGTACTGACTTCTTGGAATCAAATATGTATATTTCAGATTTAGAAACATAGAAAACCTACAGCACAATACAGGCCCTTTGGCCTACAAAGCTGTGCCGAACATGTCCTTACCTTAGCTAAATAGACAGCTATGGGTAACCCTAGGTAATTTCAAAGCTCCATGTACCTATCCAGGAGTCTCTTAAAAGAACCTATCGTATCCGACTCTACCATCATTGCCAGCAGCCCATTCCAGGCACTCACCACTCTCTGAATAAGAAACGTACCCCTGACATCTCCTCTGTACCTACTTCCAAGCACCTTAAAACTGTGCCCTCTCGGGCTAGCCATTTCAGCCCCGGAAAAAAGCCTCTGACTATCCACACAATCAATGCCTCTCATCATCTTATACACCTTGGAAAATTGTAAGTCTGAGATCATGAATATTTACCATTCCTAGAAAAATATTAACACTAAAGATAAATGAACCATGCAGCATTTTCCACTAATATTGCTATTTTTGAGATAATACATTTAGTGAAATTTGAATTGCTAGGAAAGGAAAACACTTGAATGTGTGCATATCTGGTTCTCTCAAAACATATGAAAAACTGGAAGTTCAAACCATTATCCGATGTGTCAGTCATGACCCTCTGAACCATTTGCTTATCCCCATCCGCTGATGTTAAACAAGGACATTTAAAGGATAACATGACTTGTTTTTACAGTTTTATTCTGTCTAACGTTTAAATACTTGGTCTAATTAAAACAGCAAACACTTAGACTTTGGAGTTTATATTCCAAATCAGGAGTCAACTACCCTACTCCAGCAAACTCTATTTTCCTCTACAGTAAAATTGTGATTTCTACTCAAATTTTAACTTTGCATCAGTTCTGCAATTGAACTACATTCAACTACCTCCAAGTTACAGAACAGCATTGCATAATGAATTTAAAAGTAAAATCAGCATTATTAAAACCAAGCTCAGTACTTTCAGGCACAGTCAAAGGCAGCACTGATAGGATGCATCAGCTATTTCCATTAACTAATCAGTAGTCAGTGTGGATGGTGATTAATATTTAGGAAGTGGTCAGAACAGTCTGGTAAAGATATGTATAGGCCAGCTTACTTTATTTTTCCAGTAAGTATTTTCCCTGCATGCTGTAGTCCAGTCAATCCCACAAACATCCTTAGAATTTCATTAGTGCCCTGAAATCCATAAAAATAGAATTATACGTATAGGAAAATGGAAGCTACCAGTTATAAGTTAGAGACTTTAATTGAGATTATTTCAGACATCCCACCTCTCCCAGAACTTCCGGGAGTCTGCCGCATATTAATAGTGGCTCCCTGATGCCCACAAATTATATACAATATAACGGAAATCAATTTTTTCAGAGCGAGCGAGAGAAAAGCAACAGAGAGCGCGCGCGCCAGAGAGCGAGCGAGAAAGCGAGAGCACGCTATTGCAGAGTGTTCCAAAAAAAAATAAAACGTACGTCACCCCAGACTACACTAAAGTGTACCCCTGCCTAATAGGGGTCAAAAATAATGACAGTATTGCTCGCTGCACTGTTTGCAACAGTGACTTTTCTATTGCCCATGGTGGGTTAAGACTGTAAAAGACATGTTGAAGTGAGTTTAACAGGTGTCATTCATTCATTAGCATAGCTAACATTATTTAAACTAGCCGGCCAGATGCTAAGGAGCTACTCTATTGCAGACATCCCACCTCTGCCGGGAGTCTCCCACAAATTGATGGTGCTACCTCCCTGAAATGAGTTTTTGCAGGGTGGGATGTCTGTTATTTGGCTACATTTGTAATGCAGCTACAAGCACTTGATTCGCTGTTTCACACATAGAACAGCCAAACTTCACAAATTATTAAATTCATCACACTGTCACCAAACACAAAAGCCATGTCAATGAACTGAGTAATCCTTGCATCGATCAGGAAATATGTGCACATTAAACATGCAAATCAATAATCCAACCACAGCAATTTGTCTTCTCTACAAAGCATTTTTTGAAATTGGTGAACATTTACATTAACCCCACTAATCTGACAACAGAAAGATTGCATATTTCATGAAGCCTGCTTCTCTTATTAGCAGCGGAAATATTTTATCACAGGTCATGAACGCAAACTGTCAAACGAATGAAGGAAAACACCGTTTCTTTCTAGGAGATTTAAAATAATAAAAAGCTATTCAAATACATTGCATGTCAAAAGTTCTTTTCAAAGAGTATAATTACGCAGGCTCCTTGCGCTGAGAGAAGATATTAAAAAAAGAAACCACAGGTTTGTCAGCCATTCAGGGTCATTACAAAGGTTGTATGGAAACTATCAATAGCATGTTTGCCACAACCAACACAATACAGCAAACTGAAGTTATGTTGGCACTATCTTCTGAAATAACAAATACATATTAAAAATTGTTTTATCTTTAAGAATCAAAGACTAACTTAATTTATTAGAATAGCTCATAAAATCCAAGAAAATACCTTATTATATAGAAATTTTCTTTCTAGTTATATTTCATGATATGCATAATTATTGTTATGATTATACTTAGAAACAACTGGATATTTTACCTCAAAAATCAGAAGAATTCTGCTATCTCTGAGGAATCTTTCATAAGGATAATCTTTCATGTAGCCAAGGCCCCCTAGAATCTGCAGTGCTTCACTTATGCATGTCCATGCTCCCTCTGAACTAAAAATCTAATCCACAGATGTTGCAGTTAGAAATTATTGAGATGCCACATTCATATAGTTAATTACTCAGTAAATAATTATACGATCTACTGAAAGAAAATGTGTACATAATTTTTAAGTCATGATGAAAGTTTACAGGCATTTTGGATTCTTTAATAATCGAACCAGGTTACAATGATGGTTCTTTGTAAAGTGAAGACTTCTATTTTTAAGGAATACAAAATCCCCTTAGCATCATTCCTCATTTTGCGTGCAATTCAGTATTTCATTATGACTTAACATTCATTTTAAAAAATCACCCAAGTGCCCTTTGCCTCCACAGCAAAATGTTTTTTTTAAAAACTCCCTTAATTCCAAGTGGTTACTTAAGGCTTGGCAAATAAATCCACAGATGATTATCACAGTAAACAGTTTATATTTTGACATCACGTATCAGGTTGTTTCTGAATATTAACAAGTGACAAACTTAATTCTTCATCTTCATAATTTTAAAGCAATTTTTATATAATGTACTTTTCCTGCTCAAATGTCAGAAACAAAATCACAACTGAAATCTTCTAAATGAGTTTATAAGAATAGTTCTGAATTTCCATTCATTACCTTAACCATAGCTGCTTCTAGAGAACAGTCTGGCTCTCCAGGACGGTCCATCATTCCTGCAGTCAAGTAAGCCATGCTTTCCATTACATATGCTTGCAAAGCCATCAGAGCAAATTTCTCCTGAAAGAAATTGCAATGTCGATGGAAAATTGATCGGTATACTTAGGTAATGAACTAGATAACCTACAATCAGGCTTACTCTGCCTTCTCTGGACACCCACTCTTAGGCTTCTGTTCAGAGCTTTCACAGCTCAATGGGTCTGATAAGCCTGGAGGCTTGGGTGTCACAGCTGTTCCAAGAAACCTTAGATTTATGCCATTTTTCCACACAACCCGCCAGATCAGCCTGTTGACGTTTCAGCCCTGGAGTCAGCAGAGGAGATCAAGCAGCAGAACAACAGATCAGATCCAATGGCATCTGACCTCCAGCTCATTTGTTTGAATGCATACACGCACATTTCCAAGACATTTCACTAATCAGAGGCAAATTAGTTTCAGTCTTTCTTCTTAAGGTACCCTAGAATGCTGCTCCCTCCCTTAAAGTGCAAGAAGCAGTACTGGTAATTTTAAAACTAATGATTCAGCAATTCACACAAAAAAAAATGACTAACTCAAAAACTATACATGTAATAAACAATAAGAAACAGGAGCAGAATTAGGCTACGTGGCCCATTGAGTCTGCTCTGCCATTCCATCACAGCTGACTTGTTACCCCTCTCAATCCTCCTCTTGGCTTTATCCCTGTAATCTTTGATGCCTTGACTAATCAAGTACCTATCAACTTCTGCTTTAAATATACTCAATAACTTGGCTTCCTTAGCCATCTGTGGCTATTAAATGCACAGAATCACTACCCTCAGGCTAAATAAATTTCCCATCTCTGTTCTAAGTGGATACCCCTCTATTCTGAGGGGTGTCCTCCGGTCCTATGCTTCCCCCACTATAGGAATCATTCTCCCCACATCCACTCTATCCATATCTTCCAATATTTGATAGGTTTCAATGAGATTCCCCCCCGCCCTTAATTTTATAAACTCCAGCAAGTACAGGCCCAGAGCCATCAAACTTTCCTCGTATGTTATCACTTTCATTCCTGGAATCATCCTCCTGAACCTCCTCTAATGCTAGCACATCTTTTCTTAGATAAGGGGGCCAAAACTATTTACTACCTACAATACTCCAAGTGCAAGCTGACCAATGCATTATAAAGCTTCAGCGTTACATTTTGCTCTTATATTCTAGTCATCTCGAAATGAATGCTAACTTTGCATTTGCCTCCTTATGCTTTTTTTTAAACCCAGGGCTTTTTCTTTTCCACTCTTTCATAGAAACATAGAAAATAGGTGCAGGAGTAGGCCATTCGGCCCTTCGAGCCTGCACCGCCATTTATTATGATCATGGCTGATCATCCAACTCAGAACCCCGCCCCAGCCTTCCCTCCATACCCCCTGATCCCTGTAGCCACAAGGGCCATATCTAACTCCCTCTTAAACATAGCCAATGAACTGGCCTCAACAGTTTGCTGTGGCAGAGAATTCCACAGACTCACCACTCTCTGTGTGAAGAAGTTTTTCCTAATCTCGGTCCTAAAAGGCTTCCCCTCTATCCTCAAACTGTGACCCCTCGTTCTGGACTTCCCCAACATCAGGAACAATCTTCCTGCATCTAGCCTGTCCAATCCCTTTAGGATCTTATACGTTTCAATCAGATCCCCCCTCAATCTTCTAAATTCCAATGAGTACAAGCCCAGTTCATCCAGTCTTTCTTCATATGAAAGTCCTGCCATCCCAGGAATCAATCTGGTGAACCTTCTTTGTACTCCCTCTATGGCAAAGATGTCTTTCCTCAGATTAGGGGACCAAAACTGCACACAATACTCCAGGTGTGGTCTCACCAAGGCCTTGTACAACTGCAGTAGTACCTCCCTGCTCCTGTACTCGAATCCTCTCACTATAAATGCCAGCATACCATTCGCCTTTTTCACCGCCTGCTGTACCTGCATGCCCACTTTCAATGACTGGTGTATAATGACACCCAGGTCTCGTTGCACCTCCCCTTTTCCTAATCGGCCACCATTCAGATAATAATCTGTTTTCCTATTTTTGCCACCAAAGTGGATAACTTCACATTTATCCACATTAAATTGCATCTGCCATAAGTTTGCCCACTCACCCAACCTATCCAAGTCACCCTGCATCCTCTTAGCATCCTCCTCACTGCTAACACTGCCGCCCAGCTTTGTGTCATCCGCAAACTTGGAGATGTTGCATTTAATTCCCTCATCCAAGTCATTAATATATATTGTAAACAACTGGGGTCCCAGCACTGAGCCTTGCGGTACCCCACTAGTCACTGCCTGCCATTCTGAAAAGGTCCCGTTTATTCCCACTCTTTGCTTCCTGTCTGCTAACCAATTCTCCACCCACACCAATACCTTACCCCCAATACCATGTGCTTTAAGTTTGCACACTAATCTCCTGTGTGGGACCTTGTCAAAAACCTTTTGAAAATCCAAATATACCACATCCACTGGTTCTCCCCTATCCACTCTACTAGTTACATCCTCAAAAAATTCTATGAGATTCGTCAGACATGATTTTCCTTTCACAAATCCATGCTGACTTTGTCCGATCATTTCTCTGCTTTCCAAATGTGCTATTATCACATCCTTGATAACTGACTCTAGCAGTTTCCCCACCACCGATGTTAGGCTAACCGGTCTATAATTCCCCGGTTTCTCTCTCCCTCCTTTTTTAAAAATTGGGGTTACATTAGCCACCCTCCAATCCTCAGGAACTAGTCCAGAATCTAACGAGTTTTGAAAAATTATCACTAATGCATCCACTATTTCTTGGGCTACTTCCTTAAGCACTCTAGGATGCAGACCATCTGGCCCTGGGGATTTATCTGCCTTCAATCCCTTCAATTTACCTAACACCACTTCCCTACTAACATGTATTTCACTCAGTTCCTCCATCTCACTGGACCCTCTGTCCCTTACTATTTCTGGAAGATTATTTATGTCCTCCTTAGTGAAGACAGAACCAAAGTAATTATTCATTTGTTCTGCCATGTCCTTGCTCCCCATAATCAATTCACCTGTTTCTGTCTGCAGGGGACCTACATTTGTCTTTACCAGTCTTTTCCTTTTTACATATCTATAAAAGCTTTTACAGTCCGTTTTTATGTTCTCTGCCAGTTTTCTCTCATAATCTTTTTTCCCCTTCCTAATTAAGCCCTTTGTCCTCCTCTGCTGAACTCTGAATTTCTCCCAGTCCTCAGGTGAGCCACTTTCTCTGGCTAATTTGTATGCTACTTCTTTGGAATTGATACTATCCCTAATTTCTCTTGTCAGCCACGGGTGCACTACCTTCCTTGATTTATTCTTTTGCCAAACTGGGATGAACAATTGTTGTAGTTCATCCATGCAACCTATAAATGCTTGCCATTGCATATCCACCGTCAATCCTTTAAGTGTCATTTGCCAGTCTATCTTAGCTAATTCACGTCTCATACCTTCAAAGTTCCCCTTCTTTAAGTTCAGAACCTTTGTTTCTGAATTAACTATGTCACTCTCCATATTAATGAAGAATTCCACCATATTATGGTCACTCTTACCCAAGGAGCCTCTCACGACAAGATTGCTAATTAACCCTTCCTCATTGCTCAAAACCCAGTCCAGAATAGCCTGCTCTCTAGTTGGTTCCTCAACATGTTGGTTCAAAAAACCATCCCGCATACATTCCAAGAAATCCTCTTCCTCAGCACCTTTACTAATTTGGTTCACCCAGTCTACATGTAGATTGAAGTCACCCATTATAACTGCTGTTCCTTTATTGCACACATTTCTAATTTCCTGTTTAATACCATCTCCGACCTCACTACTACTGTTAGGTGGCCTGTACACAACTCCCACCAGCGTCTTCTGCCCCTTAGTGTTACGCAGCTCTACCCATATCGATTCCACATCTTCCCGGCTTATGTCCTTCCTTTCTATTGCGTTAATCTCATCTTTAACCAGCAACGCCACCCCACCTCCCCTTCCTTCATGTCTATCCCTCCTGAATATTGAATATCCCTGAACGTTGAGCTCCCATCCCTGGTCACCCTGGAGCCATGTCTCTGTGATCCCAACTATATCATAATCATTAATAACAATCTGCACTTCCAATTCATCCACCTTATTACGAATGCTCCTTGCATTGACACATAAAGCCTTCAGGCGCTCTTTTACAACTCTCTTAGCCCTTGTACAATTATGTTGAAAAGTGGCCCTTTTTAATGCTTGCCCTGGATTTGTCGGCCTGCCACTTTTACTTTTCTCCTTTGTACTTTTTGCTTCTATGCTCACTTTACACCCCTCTGTCTCTCTGCACTGGTTCTCATCCCTCTGTTGTGAACTAACCTCCTCACGCCTAGCCTCTTTAATTTGATTCCCACCCCCCAACCATTCTAGTTTAAAGTCACCTCAGTAGCCCCCGCTAATCTCCCCGCCAGGATATTGGTCCCCCTAGGATTCAAGTGTAACCCGTCCTTTTTGTACAGGTCACGCCTGCGCCAAAAGAGGTCCCAATGATCCAAAAACTTGAATCCCTGCCCCCGCTCCAATCCCTCAGCCACGCATTTATCCTCCACCTCATCACATTCCTACTCTCACTGTCGCGTGGCACAGGCAGTAATCCCGAGATTACTACCTTTGCGGTCCTTTTTCTCAACTCCCTTCCTAGCTCCCTATATTCTCCTTTCAGGACCTCATCCCTTTTCCTACCTATGTCATTGGTACCTATATGTACCACGACCTCTGGCTCCTCACCCTCCCACTTCAGGATATCTTGGACACGATCAGAAATATCCCGGACCCTGGCACCAGGGAGGCAAACTACCATCCGGGTCTCTGGACTGCGTCCACAGAATCGCCTATCTGACCCCCTTACTATCGAGTCCCCTATCACAACTGCCCTCCTCTTCCTTGCCCTACCCTTCTGAGCTACATAAATACCCTTTTTGTGCAAGGCCTTCAGAGATTGTGGAGCCATGAACGTCAGCACTAGTTGCAGCCACTGACCTCTGCAGCTCATTCTGAGTGACTATTAATATCACAGTAGCCTCTCTTACAAGTGCCATTCTTCTCCAGTGACCACGTTTAGAGCGGCAGCCTGACCTGGGCAGAGTGGCAGTGGTTTCATATTTTACCAGTTTTTCACAATGGACTGCACTAAGCTCTGAGGTATGTTCAGTGCCTTTGAACCTTGAGATTGTCTTGTATCTTTCCCCAGATTTGTGCTTCGCTATTTACAGTTCCTGACTTGTCTTGAATGCACTCTTGTCTTCATTTTGGTTTTGTCTGTTGAAAATCTACCATAGTGTTAGAGAGGGGCTATTTATTCTTTTGAATTCATTGAAAACGGGTGATGCTCCAATTTTCTACATCAATAAATTGGGTGAATTGGTAAGGTAATATGCAGTATTGCACCTGATGAAAGCTAGTGTAGTAATTACAAAGGGGGTGAACACTTTTTCAGACTTACCATTTTGGTTTTTAATTTATAGTGAATTGTTGACACGTTTTGGAACTTTTCTTTTGATTTGACATGATACACAATGCTTTCTAGATTAGCTCAAAAATTCCACTCCAATATGTTTTAAATTTTGAAAATGAGACAGTAAATTATGAAAATAGCTGTGGGGGCTGAATACTTTGTCCAAGGCACTGTAACTCTTCGCACAAGGATGCTACATCTTCTGATCCTATGTCACCTCTAATGTTTTGATGTTGATTTGAAATAAGGCAATAAACAATAATCAGCTACAGGTATTTCTCCCTGTTTGCACAAATGATAATGATTATTATTTAGAAACTAAGTTTTTGTGTGTGAGGCATCATATGGGGACATCCAGGGATCTAAAAGGAACTCTGTATATGCAAGTCCTTTCATCCCTTTCTCCTAAAGCTTGTGAGGAATTGAGGTGCATCACATAGACATCAGCTAAGGAACAAGGTGAGTTTTTTCAAAAAGAAATGTATAATAGATCTTTAATAAGTAAAACACTTGTCACCAGTAACCATTCACCTTTATCTTCCCCCACTGTTTTCATATTTTTTCCTATATTAGGTTATTCTCCCTCCCTTTCTCTTCTCTGCCCTTCAATGTCATGACTTGCTTTTCGCCTCCCGGAGCTCCCCAGCTCCTTCCCTTTACCCCAATGGGCTCTCCTATCAGATTCCTTCTTCAGCCTTCTACCTCTTTCACGCATTGCCTCCCAGCTTCTCATATCATCCCCCTCCCCCCCCCAACCCATCTCTCCCTCACCTGGTCTCACCGATTACCTGCCAGCTTGTTCTCCTTCCCTCCCACCTCTGTATTCTTTCCTCTGCCCTCTTCCTTTCCAGTCCTGATGAGGGGTCTCAGCCTGAAATGTAGACTGATTATTCCCCACCCCCAGCATTTTATGTGTGTTGCACTAGATTTCCAGTATCTGCAAAATCTCTTGTATTAAACACTTGTTTGTTGAATATAATTTTTGTTTAATAAATTCACTTCCTTCTAGAGATATCTAAATAAAACCTCTTTTTCTCAGATAGGTCAAACTGTACATTGCACAATTAGTTTACACAATACCCCGAGACAAACAAAAAAAAAAAATGACTCCCTCATGGTCTATTTACAAATACAATAAACAGTCTGCAATAAATTTATCAGTGACTACTGTGCTTCCCTCAGAGCAAATTGGATACAAATTCCCACAGAACCATAATCTGGCATTCCTGATTTTAATTTTATTCTAACAAACAGTTACTATTTGGGGAAGGGGACAGAGAAGAGGGCATTAAAAAGGTGGACCATTGCCCAGGTTAGTTTTCTTTTACCTAATTGTCTTACCTTATTATCCATCCTTATTTCTGTAAATTTATTAGTGAAATACAAGAAGAAGAATTTCTAAGATTCTGACACATTGCCACTTAGTTTATTGTGTAAACTAATTGTGCAATGTACTAAGAAAAACTTCAGATATTAAGAAACTACAGGGCAAACATTTATGTACTTTTACAAGGGCTTAAATTTCATTTTGCTGTCATTAAATTGGCTATAAGTTGCAATGGATATAAATAAATATTAAAAACTAAAGGACCCACCTGGATCAATCCAAACTCACTCAGCTTCCTATCAAATTGTTTGCGGGTACAAGCATACTCTGCTGTCATCTCTACAAAAAAAAACAGAGAACAGGAATTGAAGAGTCGAATTTATACAGTGCCTTGTAAAATCAACGCAAAAAATAGACAAGAGAAGGAACAGGCCTTCTGGTTCCTTGATTAACCAATAGTCCAATTAACCGTTTAATAAGATTGGCTTGGCCACAGCGTCTGTCTATCTGTCTGTCTGTCTCCCTACCGCCCCCCCCCCCACGAATCTTACTAAATGTCTGTCAATTTACACCTGTTTTGTTTTTAATATACAGTGGATCGTGGTTAATTGGGCTATCGGTTATCAGGGCAGCTGCTTATTTGGGAAAACTCTTTAAGTACAAAAACAAATTGAGAAAATAGCCAGGATTCCCAACGTTTATTTGGGACTCTTAGCTGCTTTAACTGGGGCAAGAGCCAGTCAGTCACATGCACATGTGGGGCCACTGGTCACTGCACCGTGCTTAGAGCAAACAGTTGTGTCAGCTGCATGAGCTTGTGTTATGTTATCCATTTGGGCTGATAGACGCTGATTCAAAAAGCAGTGATTTTTGATAATTTTTTTTATTGGACTTCAAAAACAATTTTTTTGAGACCCTTGCCAAGATGCCATGTAAAGATTTGACACTTGCCAAAAAAAATTACCCTCCAGGACCAAATTAAAAGCCATCTGCCTAACACCACTCATTGTCAGCAGGCAGAGATGACTGGAGTGCCGAAATCTACAACTGCACGCTTGATAGATCGGCAAGAAAAGCTACAAGATGAATGGGTGGTTCTCAGGAAGAACAGCGAACATCCCAAAAACAATAGCGTGAGATTAAGGATCCAGATATTGAAGAGGCCCTCAATCAATGGTTTTCCATTGTAGCTGAATGAGACGTGCACATCAGGGGCCAACGTTAAAAAGCAAGTCAGAGGAGCTAGCCAAAACAGCTGGTCACTGACACTCTAAAGCAATGGATGGTTGGTTGTCTTGATGGAAATGCAGGCACCACATTAAATTCAAGAAAGCACACGATGAGAAAGGTAGTGCTGATATTGTAAGTGCAGAAACCTGCAAATCTACAAAACTGCTTGACTTGCTTCAAACATTTTGTGCAGATCAGCATCAGGTTTATAATCACCGGCATGTGACATGAAATTTGTTAACTTAGCAACAACAGTTCAATGCAATACATAATATTAAAAAAAAAATCATAAGTAAATCAATTATGTACATTGAATAGATTTTTTAAAGTGCCAAAAACAGAAATACTGTATATTTTTTAAAAAGTGAAGTAGTGTTCACGGGTTCAATGTCCATTTAGGAATCGGATGGCAGAGGGGAAGAAGCTGTTCCTGAATCACTGAGTGTGTGCCTTCAGGCTTCTGTACCTCCTAACTGATGGTAACAGTGAGAAAAGGGCATGCCCTGGGTGCTGGAGGTCCCTAATAATAGATGTTGCCTTTCTTAGACACTGCTTCCTAAAAGATATCCTGGGTATTTTGTAAGCTAGTACCCAAGATGGAGCTGACTATATTTACAACCTCTGCAGCTTCTTTCAGTCCTGTGCAGTAGCCCCCCACCCCCAACCCCCCATACCAGACAGTGATGCAGCCTTTCAGAATGTTCTCCACGGTACATCTATAGAAGTTTTTGAGTGTATTTGTTGACATGCCAAATCTCTTCAAACACCTAATGAAGTATAGCTGCAGTCTTGCCATCTTTATAACTATGTCCATATGTTGGGACCAGGTTAGATCCTCAGAGATCTTGGCACACAAGAACTTGAAACCGCTCATTCTCTCCACCTCTGATCCCTCTATGAGGATTGGTATGTGTTCCTTCGTCTTACCCTTCCTGAAGTCCACAATCAGGTCTTTAGTCTTACTGACGTTGAGTGCCAGGTTGTTGCTGTGGCACCACTCCACTAGTTGGCATATCTCACTCCTGTACGCCCTCTCGTCACCACCTGAGATTCTACCAACAATGGTATTCTATCTACAATGCTGATGAAACAGGCCATTTTTATCATGCCATGATGGACAGTTCCCTTTGCTGCAAACACACAACACCTTCAGGTTCAAAGAAACCAGCAGATCATATAACTCTGTTGTGTTGTTCAAAAATGTCAGGAACTGATAAAAAGAAATTGATGGCTATTGGGAAAAGCGTTAAACCTCGATGCTTTAAGGGGCTGACATTGGAGTTTACCAATCGAGTACTATGCTAATAAGAATGCATGGAAGACTTCCAATGGCTAATGAGTTGGGGTACCTGTATTGCGCTACAGCAGAGATCAAGCAAAATTTTTCTGCTTGTTGACAACTGTGTAGCACATCCGCACGTAGAATGTTTGAGAAACATCCAGCCAGACCTTGGCATCCTTGGTGCAGTCAATGGAGCAACACACACAAAATGCTGATGGAACTCAGTAGACCATGCAGCATCTAGGAAAAGAGTACAATCAACATTTCAGGCAGAAATGCCGACTGTATTCTCTTCCTAGATGCTGCCTGGCCTGCTGAGTTCCTCCACCATTTTGTGTGGGTTGCTGGGATTTCAAGCATCTGCAGATTTTCTCTTGCCTGCAGTCAACTGCTACAGGAATCATAAAAATTTAAAAGCTGTATAGTGGAAACCTGGTGAACCAGTCTCGAAACAACTGAAGAAAATCTACTGGCATCTTTGTCGTTTCTTCAACAGCCAAGGAAGTGAGTACAAAGGTTAAGCTTTTACAGGCAGTACAGTTTGCTGGTGATAGCTGGTGAGAAATAAGCAGCAAAATAATTCAGAACTGTTTTGCTCACTGCAGTTTCAAACGTTTAGGCTTGGAGATGCTGGAAAAGGCCAGTAGTGAGAATGAAAAGATTTCACTACTTCAACAAATTAGGAACAATGTAGAATTTGAAGGTATCACCAATCATCTTGAATGTTACAGTGCAAATGAAGATTTGAGGGATACAATCATTGAAAGCATTGTACAAAAACACCAGACGGGGAATATGAAGACGAGGAAAGTAAGCAGGATAACACAACTGAACCTGAGCTAGTGACTACACAAGAATACAGGAAATTTATTGCTGGATTACAACATAACTTCAGGTAGGAAGGCAATGAGGGCAGTCCACTATCTACACTAGCTGCCTGCGCTGATCTTTTTCATTTACCGTCAAAAGCACACTCCAGTGTACACTAGATGAATTCTTCCGTCAGTAACTATTACAAACTAATACACAGTTTTATAGCACTGTAATAATATTGGCAGTGTTTTAATTTGTTCTGTATTTCATTTAAATATATAATTTGTTGCTCAATTAAATGGTAGCTTGTCTTTTTTAAACCTTTTTAACTACTTCCCTGAAACTTTAGGTAACTGGAGTAGCTGCTTAATTGGGCCAAAATGTATTGGTCCCAATGTGTCCCAATTAACTGGAATCCATTGTATTTCATGACGCTAGTTCCACAAATGTCTGGGGTAGAATAGTTCAAAGATTAGTGACCCACAAAGATATAAATTGCTCCATTGTCTCCTTATTCCAAACATTTGCCACCATTATGGAAACATCTGTTCTGTATCCACTTTCATGGACCCCGGAGTGGACAATGAGGAAAGAGTGGATTGTGTTTGAACTTTTAGCCTCTGTGGTGCACATTCTAAGTCACAAGATAAGAGCTGGTATCATACAGTAACAGATAAAGGAATTACTAACAGGCAGGAAGCAAAAAGTAGGGATACGACAGACAATAAGACCATAAAAGTGAGAATAGGAACAAGCTAAGTAGTCCCTCAATCCAACTCCACCACTGATTATGATCATGGGTGTTCAGATATTCCTCAAATCCAGCTTCCTATCCTTTCCTTATAACCCTCGATTCCCTTACTGATCTAAAATCTACCCTAGTCTGAAATTTACACAAATGATCAAGCACTGGACTCTCCACCACCTTTTCATGATATGCATAGCAGATAAATGTTGGAATATATTTTTGTGCATTGTTGGAATTGCAAAGCACATCACCTGCTAATCTAATCATTCACTTTCTCCACCACTGGCACATCACACCTGCTTGCCAAGGCTGCTTGGACAGCACCTCTCAAACACACAGCCTCCAATGATCCAGGAAAAGGGTAGCAGAGATGTGGGAACATCATGTCTATCTAGACTTGGAGGTCTATCCATAATCCTTCAATGTCCTTTAGTCATAATCTGCAAACTGTAACTGAGGGAATAGTTTTACACGGTCGTTTACTGTGTATGAAGACAACAGTTCAGTTCCTTTCTCTCAATGGCAATTCATATAAGGTTTTAAATACTGACCTTGCTAGTATAATTGACAGAGCAAAATCTCACTCACATCCCACCAAATCAACAGGATAGGAAGATGGCCATTTAGTTTAATTACATTATCAGTTCAGCTATGTTATAATAAGATTCTATTCTGTCTTGGACAGCATAATGGAATACAAGGTAGAAACAAGTTAGTCTGCATATACTGCGAAAACTGGTGGTGTAGTAGAAGCAAGGGAGGTCAAGGCTAAGCATAGCAGAGCCGAGTTTGAGACATGCAGGGTGATGCACCTCAGGAGGACAAGGGAGGGTCAAACATGCACAGTAAATGATAGGGCAATATGGAGTGATTATGTACAGAGGTACCTTGGGGTACAAGTGCAGAGCTCCCTGAACCTGACAGCACAGCAGAATAATACGGTGAGAATGTACACAGGAGCCTTGTCTTCCTCAGCCACGGCACAGAATATAAAAGTAATAAAAAACGGTTAAGCTACAGTTGAAGTATTGTGTGCAGTTTGGGTCACCACGCCACAGGAAGGATGTGATAGTGACGGTGTAGAGAAAACTTACAAGGGTGGTGCCTGACTGGGACTTCTCCGTGGAGACGAGTCCGGATAAGCTACAGCAGACGAGATTGAGGTGTGAGATGACAGGAGGTATATAAGATTGTGATGGATTATTGGGATACACAAGGCAGATATTAAAGCTCTATTTCCCATGATTAGGATAGGGATGTCTACGACAAGAGGGCATAGGTTTAAGGTAGGAGGTGGGATGGTCGAAGAGCATCTGAAGGATACCTTTTTTTTAAAAAAAATACTCACAGTGGGTGATTAGACTGTAAAGCACTCCCTGAAGTGGTGGTGGCAGCAGATACTCCCAATGGATTTAAGAAACATCCAGACAAGTATCTGAATCACCCAGGCAAAGAAGGCTACAAACCTAAATTGGGTAAAGGGGTTAATGTTGCTAGGTACAATTGGCGGCAAGCACATGGTGGGCAGACAGGCATGTTTCTGTGTGGTTCAACTGCATAAGTCTCTGGCTGTGGTACATCATTCCTAGTGTGGCAGGTTATTTTTCAGAAAAAGAACAATTAGCAAAACCACTAATTTTCTTCATAAAGGAGTGCCTGGCTAGAGGCAGTTTAAAGTTCAGAAGTAGTCTCAACTACACAGATATTCAGCCATCTGCAATGATGAGCCAGACTCAAGCAGAGCAACTGTAGCCCGGGGCCAATAAAATAACGGTGTGGTGACATGTCACTAGCATTTCTCACAAGAATCCACCCGCCTTGTGCTTTGGCTCTTGGTAGGTCACCCATGCCAAACAGGTCAAAGGATATGGGCAAGCCTATGAGTGGTCCCCTGGTCCCCATGTTCGGGGGTTCATCTCAGGGCTAACAACCCTGACTGGTCAAAAAACAATTGTTACTGAAACAGCAATAAAGAACCTTCTGTATAGACAGAGGTGAAGGACCTTCATTGCTGCCCTGAATGCCAGCAGTGTAACAGGCAGTAATTTTCATTAGTGCTTTTTTAAAACTGAAAGTCATGTACTAATTTCAATTTGAAGAGCTTTTAAATATTGCTGTATGTTTCCAGCTTTCTGTCAAAGCCTGCTAGAGGGATTCTATGGCTGAGGCCTACGTGTCACAAAGGCATCTGCGGTTGCTAGCAGGAATCAGAGCCCCAGTGAGATTCTACCTCTATACTTGTACCAGGTAAATACAGATGGGCAGGGTCTCTAGTTAGTGGGTAGATCCAACATGATCCGGTCCATTAACATTAACTACACTTAAAACAAAAGACATAAACTCATCAATACTTTTTCAGAGCACCGAGAAATGTACAATAAGTTATTTTAGCCAGCATTTTATAAATAAATCATACCTAACCTAGATTAGGATGTGAAGGCTGTAATGGATCATACTTTCTGACTTATAATGATAGAAGAGGCAGCCAATCAGCCCATCTCATCCATGGCAGCTCCCAGTAGAACAACCCATCAGTCTCTTTTCCCTGTAGACCTTCCCATGCCTATTGGCTCATCTTGGCTCACTTACTCACTCAGGAGTTAATTTAAAAAAGCCAGTGACCCTTCGATGCATGTCCTTAGGATGTGGGAGAAAACTGGGGCTCTCAGTTCTCAGAAAACATAGAAACTCCACACAGGCAGCACCTGAGGTCAGGCTCAAGCTTGGGTTGCTGGAGCTGTGTAAGATCTAAGTGGAGAACTGTATTGTCCCAATGTTTTACAGTTTCAGCTGGTATGGTTGATAGTTAGAAGATGATTATTCAGTATTTAGCTTACAAGTCAACAAGATTATTTTTTTGTAATCTCACCAATAAGCTTCTTTATCATTCCTGCAGATGCACTCCCCATGCTAAATCGCCCACTATTCAAGATCTTCATGGCCACCTGGAGGAACGGAAAACAAAATAATTTCAGTCTCATCAAAATTTCTATTGACAAAAGCATAATCCTGCTCCATTTACTTTCAACAATGAGCCTACTGTCCAAGTTCACCATAAATTTTGTGATTATCTTTGATGCACAGGAAACAGGAGACCATGGGTTTTCTTATGCCATGTCACCACTTCTGTAAATAAACTCAATTTACACTAAATACAACCTCCAAAGGACTAAAACCTTGTCATAATTTGGAGATCTGCATGCTTCAATGACCCAGAGAGCTAGTTGGATTCAGGGCTTTACACTATTGCTCTTGTTAGAGTCATCAATGCTAAACAAGTCAAAGGGTAGAGGCCAGACTAAGAGTGGCCCACCGGTCCTCCAGGTCTGGGAGTTCAGCTCAGGGCTAACAACCCTGACTGGTATAACATTACTGTTACAGAAACAGCAATGAAGAGTCCTTCCACATCTGAGTGCAATGGCATTCCTGAGTCACCGCGTGGGACTTGCACAACTGACAGTAGTGAAAACCGAGAGGAAGCTACTGACACAATGAAGGAGTCCTGAACAAAGCCAGAGTTGGAGGACCTTCATTGCTGTCCTAAGTGCCAACAACATCACAGGCAGTAAGTGCAGCATAAACAGCTTATACTTCTATGAATCAGTTCACAATACACCACATATATAATTTGAACTCAAGTCTTGACAGCGTTTCATGCATATTTGTGTTAACAATAATGGGAGGTCAGAGAGGCCGAGTTTGATTTTAGCACAGGAAAGGTTAAATAAGACAGATGGGAGTTTTTGCTGGCAAGAAGATCAGCAACTGGAGAATAGAGACAAGAGACAAGGTGCTGAAATCTAGGGCAAGTCAAAGACAGCTTCAAGATAATTGACAAAAGAAGAAGAAAAAAAATGTTCTGATCTGAAATGTATTCTTCAAGATAATTGACAAAAGGAAAAAAAGACAAAACCTTTTGTTAAATGAAGAGTATTCTGATCCGAAATATATTGTCTGAAGGGGAGGTGCAAGCATTTTCAATAATAATTTTGAAAAGGAATTTTAATCTGAACGTTTGAACTAATGTTACAATACTACTGGAGATTAGCATGCAAGTGGGATGATTTAGATGATTCTTTCAAAAAATGAAACAGGCAGAATGGGTCAAATAGCCTCTTTCCAAATGATTCAATGAAATGATGTGGCCCTCCATTGGTCAAGGTCGACCACGGATGCTGCGTCCTAGCTATCTATGTTGCTGGCTGGTGCAGTGCTGTCTGTGGCTGATGAGACCAATGCGAGAGTGACAGTCTCCATTGCAACGGTCGCATCTATAAGTGGTCTTAGCTCTGCTGGAGATGCAGTGTTCCTTTCTATGGGCCTGCTTTCAGAAATTTTTCCTCGTCTGACTTAAGGTGTTGTTTCAGGGTGCTTCTCCATCTGGTGCAGTCAGCTGCAAGTTCCTCGCAGGGCTCAGTGTTGATGTCCAGTGCCTTCATGTCCCACTAGCAGACATCCCTGAGGCGCAGTTGTGGGCGGCCAGCAATTGTCTTGCCTGAAGCCAGCCCACTATTGAAGATGTCATTTGGGATGCGGCCATCTTGAGTGTAGCAGGTGTGGCCCAGGCAGCAGAGCCTACGCTGCCTGAGCAGGGTGGACATGCTAGAGAGGCTGGCACGAGAGAACCTCAGCATCTGTCTCTCCAGGAGATGACCATCTTAAATGGAAGATGTTGAGCCTTCTCTCCTGCTTAGCGTATGTTGACCAGGTACAGAAGTGTGCTGGGGACACAAGCATTTTACACGTCAATCTTTGTTTTGATGGAGAGTTTGGAGTTATCTCAGACTCATGTGGTCTTATAATATTAATGAAATTAATATTTCTACAGACAGTACCAGCTCTTTACAACAAGTTGTAAATTGATGTTCTGGTATAAGCTTCAATATGTTAGGGTCTTGGATACAATCTGCAGTAGATTATTTGTATTAGCATTAACTAGGGACATACCACACATTTGGTATTCTCTAGGTTCAACTTCTATGATACATAAAGGGAACATTTGACTGAGTGTGACATTAAGGTTTCTTAGTTAAAATGAAGTTAAAAGACATCAATAGGCAACACTCCAGTGGTTGGAATTAAACCTACTACAAAGGAAGATGGGAATACATTATTGGAGATGAATTATCCTAGATCCAGGTCATCACTGCGTGAGTTTCTTGTGTAATCTCTTAGTGCCACAATCTTCTACATCATTAATGGCTTCCCTTCCATCACAAAGTCAGAAGTGGGGATGTTAATGCAATGTTCAATTCCCTTTGCGTCTCCTCAGCAATTAAAGTAGTACATTCCTACATGCAACATGATCTAATGGAGGAGAAGATGACGGCGCGACGGCAGCACGTGCGGCCACTTCGGTGATGATATCTGTTATCTGTCAAGTAGGAGACCGTGCACAATTCTGATTTGATGGAGACGGACATGAGAGTACAGAGGAACATCTGGAAAACTTCTGAAATGCCCGCTTCGCTGCTGCTCTGTTACTGTGTGGTAACTGGAATCTCCGGAGCAGAAGGCCCCGAAATCCTCCACTTTGCTTGTTTCAGCGGCTGGGGCGAGATTGAAGGCGCTCGGGAGGCTGTATCAGAGGGGCTGGTCAGAAGCTCGGAGTTTTCGGACGGACGGACTCAGTGTCGGCTGTGGTCGGCTGCTTCCAAGACACCGGCAAGTTGACGGTGCCTGGAGGTTTATGGCAGTGAGTTTCTCTCTTTTGCAGCCTGCTATCAGGGACTTGGGAGTCGATCAACTCGGGGACTTTGAGACTTTTTTTTTTACCGTGCTCATGGTTTGTTCTTCATCAAATTATGGTATTGCTTTGCACAGCTGTAACAAAATGTTATAATTATGTGGTTCTGTCAGTGTTAGTCTTTGGTTTGTCCTGTTTTCTGTGATATCACTCCGGAGAAACATTGTATCATTTCTTAATGCATGTATGCATTTCTAAATGACAATAAAAGAGGACTGAGTGTTCTCATAATCTAATCTAGTTAACATCCTGGCATGGGCTAAAGTGCCAGGGAATAGTCTACTTCAACAAGAAAGAGTCAAATCATCGTTCCTTGGCATTCTGAGACGTTACCATTTCCAAGTTCTCGCACCATCATTTTCCTATGAGTCACTATAGATCAGGAACTTAACTGGACCAGCCAAATAAATATTATAGCTCTACCAGCAAGTCAGAAGCTTGGTCCTCTAAGGAGAATAACTCATCCCGATACCAAAAAGCCCTTCTATCATCTGCAAGGCCTTAAGAAAACCTGAAGCCTCTTGTTTTCTATGGTGTAAAAATCTCCTTCTGCCTGGATGAGTGCAGTTCCAACAAATGTCAACACTATCTAGGGCATGGCAACCCATCTGATTGGCATGCCTTCCATCATCCCAAACATACATTGCCTCACTGAAGCAGTGGCTCCATGGTGTACCACTCTTTTGCTGATGTAACTCTGATTACGTCTCTGAAACCCACCACCTCTCCCAAGGGCAAGAGTGGCAAGGTACACGGGAACACCACCTTTAAAACAGTCTCTCCTTGTTTACACTAACAAAGCCCTTTATTTCGTTATTTCTACATAGAAGTGGCTAATGTAATTTTTTTTTTGTTAAGTGATTTGATCTGTTTCCCCTTTCCATTTTACTGGTAGATTAAGCACTTTCACAGCAAACAGAATTGTACTACAGGCTAACAGCCCTGGATATCAAAACAGCATTTGATTGTAGATGTGCCGCATAGGTGCCCTATGGCTGAGATAAATGATTGCCAGTTAGCTGAGCTGATTGGAGATCAGTCATCTCAGTCACTCAGGAGCTCCCCAGGGCTGTGTCCAAGGACAACCATCTTCAGCTGCTTCACCAATGACTTTCCTCCAGTCATAAAGTCAGAAAACCTGTGGGGAAGTTTGCTGATGACCACACAACGTTCAGCCCCATTCACACCTCCTCAGATACTAAAAGAGTCCACGTCCCAATACAGCAGGGGTTCCCAATCTGGGGTCCATGGACCTTGTGCTTAATGGTATTGGTCCATGGTGTAAAAAAGGTTGGGAATCTCCGCAACACAGCAATACCTGAACAACATCCAGGCGTGAGCTGGTAGGTGACAAGTAATCTTCAAGCCACACAAGAGGCAGGCAATGATGACTTCCAAGTAGAGAAAATCCAGCTATCACCCCCTGACACTCAAAGGCACTGCCATCAATGAATCGTCCCCTATCAATATCCTGAGGGCGAGCATTGCTTAGAAATTGAACTGGAGTAGCCAAATACACAATATGGCTACAAGGGCATGCCAAAGGCTGGAAATCCTGGGAATCCTGTAGCATGCAGCTCATCTCTTGAGACCCCAAAGCCTGCTGACTATCTACATGACTCACGTCAGGAATGCAATTTGCCACTTGCCTAGATGAGTGCAGCTTCAACCACACCTGAGAAGCTTGACACCGTACAGGACAGAGCAGCCTGTTTGATAGGCATCGCTTCCACAACCATGCACTCACCCATTCCACCAATAAGAGCAGTTTGTACCACCCACAGGATGCACTTCAGCAAAACACCAAGGATGCACTTCAGCAAAACACCAAGAGTTCTTCCAAAAATCTGTCCTCTAAGCCCTTGACCTCTACCAGTTAGAAGGGCAAGGGTAGCAGAAAACATAAAAACATCACCAAATGGAAGTTCCCTCCAAGCCACTCGCTGTCCTGACATAGAAATAACACCATAAGACATAAGAGCAGATTTACACCATTCGCCCATCGAGTCTGGCCTGCCATTCCATCTTGGCTGATTTATTATCCCTCTCAATCCCATTCTTTGCCTTCTCCCTGTAACCCTGACATCCTTAGTAATCAAGAACCTATCAACCTCTGCTTTAAACATACCCAATGACTTGGCCTCTACCCCCTCTGTGGCAATGAATTCCAGATTCCCTACCCTCATTTCTTTCTTATCTCTATTCTGACTGAACATACACGTAAGCAAAACAATTATGTGTACAATCTTAGTGTTTGGGCAATACCCTCCCACGTTTCCCTCCGTTATTGTCTGTACACAGCGATGGAGATGCAACATAAAGATTTATACTCCCTCAAGTTGTGAGAGGGATGTAATAAATAAAATTCTAATTCCTTTTGTGACATCCTTCTATTCTGAGGCTGTGCCCTCTGGTCTCAGACTCCCCCACTACAGGAAACATCCTCTCCACATCCATTCTAGGCCTTTCAATATCCTAAAGGTTTCAATGAGACCTTTCAGTAAGGCCCGTACTCACTGGAGTTTTCTTCTAAACTCCAGTGAGTACAGGCCTGGAGCCATCAAACACTCATGATACATTAAACCTTTCATTCCCCGGATCATTCTTGTGACCCCCCCCCCACCAACCCTCCCCAGTGTCAGCACATCCTTTCTTAGATACGGGGTCCAAAGCTGCTCATAATACTCCCAAGTGCAGTCTGACCAATGGCAAAATATATCGGCATTCCATCACTGTGGCTGCATTAAAATCTTGAAATTCTCCCTAACTGTACTCTGCTTACACCCACACCTCAAAGGCTGAAGCAGTTAAGGAGGCAGTTTACGACTGCCTTCTCATTAGGAACAGGGAATTAAAAGCTACACACACAAAAAATGCTGGTGAATGCAGCAGGCCAGGCAGCATCTATAGGAAGAGGTACAGTCCACATTTCGGGCCGAGACCCTTCATCAGGACTAACTGAAAGAAGAGATAATAGGAGATTTGAAAGTGAGAGGGGGAGGAAGATCCGAAATGATGGGAGAAGACAGGAGGGGGAGGGAGGGATGGAGAGAAGTTGAAGGACTGTAGATTATAGATGGGGAGCAGTGAGAGATGGTTTCACTAAACTCCCGTCGAAGAGAAGATTTAAACTTCTTCAGTGTAGGCATCACCGGAAGAGGCTTCACAGAAGTGAATTTAAAAATGTAAACACGAGGAAATCTGTAGATGCTGGAATCTCACCAGCGTTCACCAGCATTTTTTGTGTGTGTTGCTTGAAATGAAAAGCTGGCTGAGTCTGTGATGCCCACATCCCCTGAATGAATAAATAAAAGACACTACAGTCTGGCAAACACAGACATTTTCTACCAGCTCCCGTTGGCACCAAAAGCATGCACTGGGGTACTTGATGAAAAGCTTTATTTTGGATACTCTGTTTCAGTGGATTACTAAAATAACGTTGATGTAAGTTGTAATACTTAGCCGTATTACACAGAGATGCTATAAATGTCAGAATGGGTTAAGAGATAAATGGTTCAAAGCACTGTACTGAACCATTCTGTATCTCAACATTTTACACCAGAAACAAAGAAAAATGATTGAAGAATAAAGATTGTGAGAAAATGGAGTGGGAGAAAAACGGAATAAATGTTTCATTTAAAGTTTAGATCTCCTGAGTAATGCCATAAAAGGCAAATGTTACAAAACTTTAAAACTGCTTATATCAAAAGAAATATACAATTGTTTATTTGTATTGAATTACTTAGCTTTGAAATGCTAATTAAATTTGCCGATGACACGACATTGATTGGCCTTATCTCAAACAATAACGAGTGGCCTACAGGGAAGAAGTCATCTCTCTGACACAGTTGTGTCAAGAAAACAACCTCTCCCTCAATGCCACAAAAACAAAGGAGCTGGTTGTGGATTACAGGAGATGGGCTAACCCCTATTGACATCAATGGATCTGGGGTTGAGAGGGTGAACAGCTCTAAGTTCCTCGGCATCCACATCACCGAGGATCTCATGTGTTCTGTACACACCAGCTGTGTGCTGAAAAAGGCACAACAGCGCCTCTTTCACCTCAGATGGTTGAGGAAGTTTGATATGGGCCCCCAAATCCTAAGAACTTTCTACAGGGTACAATTGAGAGCATCTTGACTGGCTGCATCACTCACTGCCTGATATGGAAATTGTACCTCCCTAAATCGCAGGTCACTGCAGAGAGTGGTGCGGACAGCCCAGCGCATCAATAGTTGTGAACTTCCCATTATTCAGAACATTTACAAGGACAGGTGTATGTAAAGGGCCTGTAGGATCATTGGGGACCGAGTCACCCCAACCACAATCTAGTCCAGTTGCTACCATCTGGGAAACGGTACCACAGCATAAAAGCCAGGACCAACAGGCTCCAGGACAGCTTCTTCCACCAGGCCATCAGACTGATTAACTCGCACTGATTTCAATGTTCTCTATGTTACATGACTGCTCTATTTATTATAAATTACTATGATTGTACATTGCACTTTTAGACAGAGACGTAACATAAAGATTTTTACGCCTCATGTACATGAAGGATACAAGAAATAAAGTCAATTCATTCATTATTGATGTAGCATTAAACGTAATTAAAACATGTATTGATAAAAATATCAAATGAATTGAATTTGAAATAATTATTTAAATAACATACTTCTATTAATTACCTTAAACCCGCCACCAACTTCTCCCAGGACATTTTCTACTGGCACTTTGGTATTCTCAAAATGAACTTCACAAGCTGAAAGTACAAAACTAACTGTTAGCTTTCTGTAATGCACAGACAATTAAAGGGCTGGAAAAAATATAGAAATATGTAATGTCAGGGACATGGAGAGTGTGAATTTTAAAAGGCCAGGTGTAACCTGCAGCCAATGTAGATCAGCAAGCACAAGAATGATAGAGGACAATTATGCCACTCATAATTTTGTATACCTCAATCAAACTACCTCCCCCCCGCCCACCCGCTGCCTCCTCTGCTCCTCTGTTAGATGAGCAGTGATGATATGTGGATGAAGTGCAGTTGTAAAAGGTATCTGGGGAAATTGAAATGCTGTTTATTGCTTTAACTCATCTTCAACCACTAATTAGATTACAACTGTTGGCCTTGGTAGACAACATTGAATTACTTAGCTCTAAAATGCCAGTTCCATTGAATCCACTAACTGGATTGATAAAGAAGATGCCTTGAAATTTCATTATGGTAAGGATATTAGTTTCATTGTTTGTAGGAATAGCTATTAACGTAGAGACAGTACAAATTAGTGATGAGAATGGAGCAAAGAGACATCCAGTGCTTGCATCTATATTTATCAAAAACTGTAGAAAGGGAAGTGCTGAGAAAAAAATGCTACCAGGTCCTCATGAAGCAAATCTTAAAGGACTCATAACCACTGAGGATAAAATACAAAAGCATCAAAAGCTGAAGTGCCATCTGCATAGTGAATTTGATAAAGGATTTCACAGTTCCTTTCCAAAGCATACCATTACACAATTTTCAAATATCCTGCGTAAATTCCTGCTTAAAAGTGGTAAATAAGCATCACTCTATTACAGTCATCATATCCATATCAAATAAACAGCAGCAATATTACTGATTCGGAATCAGTAATATAACTGGAAGAAGTGGACAACTGGAAAAATAAGAGTCCATGCAAGCGGCAGTAGCCATTGTTAAATGTGCAGCACCTCTTTGTGATATTTCATAGTGGAGAACTGTAAATGTAATTTGGAAAAGTTTCCTTTTTCTTGATATCCCTTGTATTTGAAATTCAAGAAACTGCAAATACTGAAAATATGACCATTCTTTCTTTCCCTTACTTTAATTCTCTTAATATTTACATCTACTTATTTCTTGGCCTTCCTCTTTCCATTTCCCAACCTTTAATATATTGTGTATTCCTCTAGCCTAGATTTTAGATAACTAATTCCCTTTTCCACATGATTAACACCTCACTTTCAGCAGCTTGAACCGCAGAGAAATTGACATGTTGACGACAAGTCCAATTAATGGCAACATTGTCAAGTGGCTAATTTCAACAAATTATGGCCAAATGGGAATAACGAACGTGGTCAGCGTGTAATTAAGATGCATTCAAATATCGAAAGCAGATTGCTCTGACATACGGAATCCTGTTCCATTGACTAACCTTGCACAGATTTTAAAATTGAACTACAAGACTTATTTTAAAGCAGAAATGCCTTTCATTTCCACACTGAAGTGAATTGGGTGGCAATGGAAATAATCCGATTCATCTTTGAAGATCAAAAGAGGTAAAACTAGGGAAAATATTTTACTAAAAATAGCTTTGCCAATGAGCGTCTTGTGCTAAATTATGTTGAATGTGCCTGGTAGTTTGGAAAGGTTCACCTGCTCTAGTACAGGCACTCTGGTCCCTCAGCAGAGGTCATATGGAGTTCAATGGAAAAGCACGGTCCCACTGGGATTGTTCAGCATTGTACTACAGAATCCACTGCCTTGCAGTGGAACCTGGTCTGGAGATCAGGAGAGAGAGAGAAAAATGTTTTAACATTGATATTAATATTTATTCTCAGTCCAATGGCTCAGTTAAACCAAATGTGTTCTATTTTGTTTACATTAATTTTATTCATTGTTGATATCACGCTACCTCTTGTTGGGTGAGGTCCAAGGAAGCTGGGTCAGTTTTATAATCCTTCTGCACCCAGCCCAGGTAAGTGCAGGTGGACCCAGACCATGGGCTGAATCCAACTCATATTTGAATTGTAAATTCCTCTATGTGTAAAACAGTAATTAACCTTTACACCTCATCTTTTCTCTACCAACTTGAGCAACTGGTGCAGATGAAAAGCTTTCCAATCCTGTTCATTATTCTGAACAAACCCACTGAGAAGTTATCAAATTGTTCTTGGTAAAATTTGGAGAGAACAGTTTCTGTGAAATGAAAACACTCATTTGGATAGTATAGCAATAATAGAATTTATCAGTTACCATAAACTTTTGTCAATACATCAAAAAAGCTTTGTATTTCCAATTTAATCAAAATGAGTAGCACACAAATTGCATATCAAATGAAATGACTTTGCACTTGATTCTTTTAATAATAAGAAACTTAAATGCTTTCACGCCAGAATCATGAATGCCTTACTATTGGATCCACGGATTCCTAGTTTGTCTTCTGGCTTCCCACTGGTAATACCACCAAATTTTCTCTCCACCACAAAAGCTGTGATCTTATCTTTGGTTGCACCATCTTTGTCAACTACTTCTGTTCGTGCAAACACTGTAAAAATATCTGCAATTCCACCGTTTGATATCCAGATCTGCAGCAGAAGTCAATGAATAGACATCAGGAACAAGACAAAGAGTAATTTCAGATAATACTGTTCAACTAATTGCAATTTTTTTCCAATTAATGTTCTCTTTAAAGTGCAAAATTCTGAACGTTTCACAATGTTTGTGTTCAAAAATATAATTGTTTTTTTAATGTCCCTGAATGTCAGAAACATTCAAGGATATTGCCGACCAGGCTCACTCAGCTATCCATCTCTTGGCTTTATATAGAAGATGTTCATCTTCCTTGTCCGTGCTCACCAACTCACACGATGGCATTCTTTCATAGTGTAACATGACATAACGTTATGCTACTGATATTAAACCTGATACTGGTACATCCGTTGGCTAAACAGGAACCTGCCATATCGAGTGAAGATTGCTTACATTGGCAAGTTTCTGCCAATGGAGCTTCAAAAGATGTTGTATGTTGGTCGGTCATTTCTCACTGCAAATGCTAAGCTAGTTAGTTAAACCATTCACAGGAAATTATGAGCAGAACCTAGACCAGGGGTTCCCAACCTTTTTTTTATGTCATGGACCCCAGGCTGGAAACCCCCTGACCTAGACTGACAATCCAGTGCAGAAAAACATTTATGGCTTTTCATCTCAGCATTTGAGTATTCCACTTATGACTTCTACTGCCCATTTCCATAGTGAGCTTCAAGGCAAGTCAGAAGATTGTCTTTGAAGGGAGGATGACCTCCACTAATCCTGCATCTTCATTTCCAGCACACTGCTAAAGACCAGTCTTCTGCCTGATTCTTGAAAATGAACTAATATTTGCCTAATATGCTTTTGGTTAACAAATATCAATAATTTTGTATCAACAATTTCAGGCAGGAATTTATATTACAAACTCCACCCTGGATGGTCTCAATCCTGGCTACAAAAGGTGGGTGGGGCTAGCAATTCCATGCCGTAAAAACCCAACACTACAGAAACCCCGACAGAAGCTCCAAAGACCTCATCACTGGGAAGGGAAGAAGCTTCAATAGGCTACCCCTTGCAAGACTAACCTAGGACAGAGTACTCTGGTGAGCTGCTATCAGCAGCCTATGCCCCAGTAGGGGTGATAGGCTTAAGAAGAATTATATTACGGTAAAGAATGAAATAGTAATCCCATCATTTTCCTTCTCTCAATCCTTATTTCTCTACAGTTATTTTCCTCATATGCCCAACCACTTCCACTTAATTCTTCTGTCATTTCCTTACACTAAGGAGCAGATTACAGGAGCCAATTTACTTCCCAGCATATCAATGAAAGGAAACCATCGGGCTGAAACAAAGTGAAATGCTTTTAAACTCCACAGGAACAGCACCTGAGATAAGATTAAATCCAGAATCCTGAAGCTAAGAGAACAGTGCTAACTATTCTGTGCTGCTGTTATTAGACCTCAAAATTTACAGGATAAGTTCAAGGTCAATGAAAACGAAACTGAGGCAATCCTGTTTCCACTCCAGCTTGAGAGATTCGCTTGCCCAGAAGCACATAGAACCTAACTGACATTATTTTCCAACTCCGAAGCTCATTATTACCAGCTAAGTAAGATCAGTTTGACATTGGCATGCCATTGATCAAACTAGAGACCTCCATTTTCCGTATAGTGTAGCTCCTCATCACTTTTGAGGATTTGGCTATATGATATCTCAGAAAACTAAAACAAAAATTATGGCCCCCGCGGCAGAATGATGAAAGAGCAGTTCATATTGTAGAGTAGCAACATGAGAAGATAAAAGTACAACGCTACAAAATCTTGCTTTGAATTTTGTTAACATGCTTCCCTTTTCAATATATGGAACAGGAAAATTGGCTACCTGTCTGATGCATTTCCAAAGCAGTTATTCTTGAATCCAACAATAAATCAGATGAAAAGGAAAAAGAAGAGGGACTGTCAAAACCATTTGAGCACTGTATTCACCTTTGATCCATTGAGAAAGTAGTGCTGTCCATCGTCACTGAGTGTTGCCCTGGTTTGAATTGATGCTGCATCACTCCCACTGAAAACAAATTAATAAATATGTGTGATGCACATTAAAAGTTGGGTATCATCAAAATAACTTTCGATCAGTGGAAGTGAAATGGTAGCCTGCTTGTAAACTGCATATAATGGCTGGTTGTCCCAGTGAATGCTCATTATCTCTCTATTGTTGAGAAACCTGTACTGAATCAGAAGACCTCTTTGGCCTCCTCAGGTAATTCTGTCATTCATCAAAATCATAACAGATCCTCTATTTCAATACCATGTTGCTGCACTATCCATACATCTCGTGATTCCCTTACTTCTGAATGGACTTAATGACTGAACCTCTACAGCCTCTGAAAGTAGAACATTCCAATGGCTCTAAATGAAGAAATTCCTCATCTCATTCCTAATCGGGATACCCCCCCCATTCTAAGACTGTGACTCCAAGTTTAAAACTGCTTAACCAGGAGAAACTTTCTTCCTGCATCCATCTTACACATGTAGAGCAGTACAGCATAGAAACAAGTCATGTTATCCACCATGTCTGTATTGAACATGACGCCAATTTAAACTGCATACCTATCTACATGCGGTCTATTTCCCTCAATTCTGTTCATTGATCTAAATGTGGTTTACAGCACCCTGACACTGTGTAAAAAACAAAGCAGCACAACTCTCCTCTAAACTTTCCCCCTCTCGTGTTAATGCTATGTCCTCTAGTACTTGACATTGCCACCTGTGAAAAATGATTCTATCTACCCTGGCTGTGCCTCGCATAATTTTATATACAACAGCCTTTGGCTCTTCAGAGAAATCAATCCATGCTTTTCCAACCTGTCCTTGTAGCTAATACTCTTGAATCCAGACAACGTCTTTGTGCAGAAGAGATTCACCCGTCTCCAAAGTCTTCACATCCCTTGGACCTCTACCACATTAAGCCCTGTAAGAATTCTGCAAGTTTCACTGATATCCGAATCATCTAAAATTCTTAAAGATACAGGACGAAGTTACTCACTCCCTCCCCTACAGCAAACCTGTCATCCTTGGACTGTCAAATGTATCTTCATTGTACTTACCCCATGGCAAGTATATCCCTTTTAAAATAAGGAGACCTAAACTATATACAATGCTCTAGGAGCAGTCTCACCAAGGTTGTGTATAATGGAAGCAAAACGTGTTTCAAATCCTGTCATGGCAGCCTCTTAACTGCCCTTTGAAGTGGCACTTTAAGCCACTCAGCAGTATCAAGCTATTAAAAATATTCAAATCAAACTGTGGTGAGTCAAGGTGGCAACTTGTAATGTACAATAATGGCCAATGAAGGCCCCATCTAAAGAGAGTTAAAAAGAAATGAAGGGATTGATTACAGAAAACAAAACCAACATAACTGCTTAATGCAATAATTATCCTGTGAATGTTCTGCATTGTTGCAAAAGATGCAAGAGTTTTCACTGACAAACTAAGCCATAAATACTGCCGAGCAAAGTCAGCCTGCTTGCTGTCATCACTGCTGCAGGGCACCAGAGACCGTTCCCTACAGCAATGTCAGAAGAGATGAAGTCTGTATTACAGATATCACAAGATAGGGGAGGTTTCTTTAAAGTCAGCCAACAAAACAGTGCTGATTCAAAAGATAGCAAGTTAAAATTTCAATTAGAAACTAATTACAAGTAACAGAGTGAGGATAGACAGGAGTAAAAGACAAAAGGGAAATAAATTGTAATATTTTAATGTATTTTACCACAGAACAATAAATCATGGACAACAAATAAACTACTTCCAACAATGGAAAACGTGAAAGGCCATAAAAGCCAAATTCTTTTGAAATAAAGCATTTTGGAGAAAAAGATATATCACAAATTGTGAAAAGAACAACCGTGAATGCAAAATAACCAAGGTTAATTTAATCAAACCATGACTTCTTTTTAATCGTTTGTCGAAATATTTTATTTATAACACATTCACACATTAATTCTCACAGCCAGCCTGCTTGTTCTTTTTTCTTCTTGCTTGTATTTCTCACATTATAAGGTCAGTTTAGCACCTAGGAATTTGAAAGGAAGGTAGCAACTTCAAATAAGGCTGACAGGATCAAGAATAACATGCTTGGTTGTCTGAGAGATAGCCATACGTGATAAGAATAAAGACTGAAATTTCTGGAAATGCACAAACCAGGCAGCATATGTGAAGGCAGAAACAATGGTTAATTAGAAACAGATAAGAGTCAAGAACAGTCAGTTGCCTTGTCAAATTCTGGTAAATTTACAATACACTTGTAAGAAACAAAAGATGAAATAATTTCTCCATGCAGGTTTCCCTGTAGGTAGTTAAATTAATGATTGAAATGAAATCTCACCAGCTCAGAAGTAAAGCATTTAGCGCTAATTAAAGACTCAGGGATTAAAAGACAACATAGGTAGTAGATGCAGAAGATGACGTCAATGAATTTGTGCAGTTATTCGAAAGGACGATGGCTAATTTTGATCAGCTTCTGTCATTTTTCACTTGCCATAACAAAAGTGGCATAATCCTCATAATAGCTTCCCCCATCCCCCAACATTTTTACAACTTAACAGCACAATACCTTGCTGTTTGCAAGAGAGTAAACAGTTGACATTTCGGGCCGAGACCCTTCAACAGATTTGATGAATGGTCTTGGCCTGAAACATCGACTGTTTATTCTTTTCCATTGATGCTGCCTGGCCTGCTGAGATCTTCCACTGCTTTGTATGTGTTAATTTGATTTCCAGCATCTACTGTTATTTGTTTACAAGAGAGCTGGCTTATTTCAATAGTAGCTTTATTCAAATGCAAAGCTCTCCGGTTTTGGACCCAAGATATAGGAGCAGAATTAGGCCATTTGGCCCATCGAGTCTGCTCTACCATTTCATCATGGCTGATCCAATCTTCCTCCCAGCCCTAGTCTCCTGCCTTCTTCCTGTATCCCTTCATTCCCTAACCAATCAAGAATCCATCAACCTGTACCTTAAATATACATAAAGACTTGCCTGTGGAAAAGAATTCCACAGATCCACCACTCTCTACCAAAGAAATACTTCTTCATCTCCATTCTAAAAGGTCGCCCCTCTATTCTAAGGCAGTGTCTTCTGGTTTTAGGCCTGCCTACCATAGGAAACATCCTCTCCACATCCACTCTACGAAGTCCTTTCACCATTCGATAGGTTTCAATGAGGTCACCCCTCAGTATTCTGAATTCTAGTGAATGCAGGCCCAGAGTCATCAAACACAGTTCATATCACAAACCTGGAATCATTTTCGTGAACCTCCTTTGAACCCTTTCCGGTTTCAGCACATTCTTTCTAAGATAAAGGGTCCAAATCTGCTCACAGTACTCTTAAGTGTGACTTTACCAGTGCTTTATAAAGTTTCAATATTACATCCTTACTTTTATATTCAAGTCCTCCTGAAATGAACGCTAACATTGCATTTGCCTTCCTCACCACAGGCTCAACCTGCAAATTAACCTTTAGGGAATCCTGCACAAGAACTCTCAAGTTGCTTTGCACCTGAGTTTTTTTATATTTTCTCTCCATTTAGAAAACAGTCAACCCTTTCATTTCTTCTTCCAAAGTGCATGACCATACACTTCCTGACATTGTATTCCACCTGCCACTTCTTTGCCCATTCTCCAAATCTATTCAAGTCTTTTTGCAGCCTCTCTATTTCCTTAAAACTACCTGCCCCTCCACCCATCTTCCTATCACTTGCAAAATTTGCAACAAAGCCATCTATTCCATCATCCAAATCATTAACATATAATGTAAAAAGAATTGGCACCAACACAGACCCCTGTGGAACATCACTAGTCACTGGCAGCCAACCAGAAAAGGCTCCCTATATTCCCACTCTTTGCATCTTGCCAATCAGCTACTGCTTTATCCATGCTAGAATCTTTCCTGTAATACCATGGGCTCATAGCTTGTTAAGCAGCCTCATGTGTGGCACCTTGTCAAAGACCTTTTGAAAATCCAAGTACACAACATCAACCGATTCTCTTTGTCTACCCTGCTTGTTATTTCTTTAAAGAATTCCAACAGATTTGTCAGGCAAGATTTTCCCTTAAGGAAACCATGCTGACTAAGGCCTATTTTATCAAGTGCCTCCAAGTACCCCAAGACTTCCTTAAAATTCGACTCCAACATCCTCCAACTGGGGTCAAATTAACTGGCCTATAGTTTCCTTTCTTTGCCTCTCTTCCTTCTTGAAGAGTAGAGTGACATTTGCAATTTTCCAGTCTTCTGGAACCATTCCAGAATCTAGTGATTCTTGAAATTTCATTACTGATGCCTCCATGATCTCTTCAGCCATCTCTTGCAGAACTCTGGGGGTGTGCACCAGCTGGTTTAGGTGACTTATCTACCTTCAGACCTTTCAGTTTCCCAAGACTGTTCTCTATAGTTATGGAAACTTCACACACTTCGTGCTCCTGACACCTGGAACTTCCACCATCCTGCTAGTGTGAAGACTGATGCAAAATACTTATCAGTTCGTCCACGATTTCGTTGTCCCCCATTCCTACTTCTCCAGCATAATTTCCCAGCTGTCTGATATCCACTCTCACCTCTCTTATACACTTTTAAGTACTTGAAGCAACTTTTGAATCCTCTTTAATAATATTGGCTGGCTTACTTTCGCGTTCCATCTTTACCTTTTTAATGATTTTTTTTTAGTTGGCTTCTGTTGGTTTTTAAAAGCTTCCCAATCTTCTAACTTCCCATGAATTTTTGCTCTATTATATGCCCTCTTGTTAGCTTTTATGTTGACTTTGACTTCGTTTGTTAGCCACAGTTGTGTCCTCTTTCCTTTAGAATACTTCTTCCCCTTTGGGATGTATACTTCCTGTGCCTTCTGAATTGCTTCCAGAAATTCCAGTCATCGCTGCTCTGCTGTCATCCCTGCCAATGTTCTTTTCCAACCAATTCTAGCCAACTCCTCTCTCATGCCTTTGTAATTCCCTTAACTCCACTGTAATGCTGATACGTCTGACTTCAGTTTCTCCTTTTCAAGTTTTGAACATAACAATAATTCAGAGGCTTCAAAAGTTCACTTTCGCTCTTGGTAAAAATGCAGTTTTGATCGCAACAACACTCAAAGTTGCTGGTGAACGCAGCAGGCCAGGCAGCATCTCTAGGAAGAGGTACAGTTGACGTTTCGGGCCGAGACCCTTTGTCAGGACTAACTGAAGGAAGAGCTAGCAAGAGATTTGAAAGTGGGAGGGGGAGGGGGAGATCCAAAATGATAGGAGAAGACAGGAGGGGGAGGGATGGAGCCCAAACACATTCTTCCTCTCTCTCTCCTTTTTCTCCCTCTGTCCCTCTGACTATACCCCTTGCCCATCCTCTGGGTTTTCCACCTTGTCTTTCTCCCTGGGCCTCCTGTCCCATGATCCTCTCATATCCCCTTTGCCAATCACCTGTCCAGCTCTTGGCTCCATCCCTCCCCCTCCTGTCTTCTCCTATCATTTTGGATCTCCCCCTCCCACTTTCAAATCTCTTACTAGCTCTTCCTTCAGTTAGTCCTGACGAAGAGTTTCGGCCTGAAACATCGACTGTACCTCTTCCTAGAGATGCTGCCTGGCCTGCTGCGTTCACCAGCAACTTTGATGTGTGTTGCTTGAATTTCCAGCATCTGCAGAATTCCTCATGTTTACATTTTGATCGCAGAGCTAGATGAACTCGTGTGGATAATTAAAATCAAGGCTGGACTAAACAATTCCTTTATAATAATTACAGAACAAAGAACTATTCATTCTAAAGTTACCATTACTCAGGAGAAGGTGCCTGGGGTCTGAAGGTAGATAAGTCACCTGCACCAGATGGACTTCACCCTAGGGATCTGAAAGAGGTAGCTGAAGAGATTGTGGAGTCATTAGTAATGATCTTTCAAGAATCACTAGATTCTGGAATGGTTTCAGAGGACTAGAAAACTGCAAATGCCACTCCACTCTTTAAGAAGGGAAGGAGGCAAAAGAAAGGAAATATAGGCCAGTTAGCATGACTTCAGTGGTTGGGAAAACGTTAAAGTCCATTATAAAGGATGAGGTTTTGAGGTACTTGAAGGTGCATGATAAAGTCAGCCAAAGTCAGCATGGTTTCCTTAAGAGGAAGTCTTGCCTGACAAATGTGTTGGAATTCTTTGAGAAACTAACAAACAAGGACAACCCAGTGGAGGTTATTTACTTGGACTTTCAAAAGGCCTTTGACAAGGTGCCACCAATGAGGTTGCTTAACAAAATAAGAGCTCATGGTATTACACGAAAGGTGCTACCATGGATAGAAGTTTAGGTGATTGGCAGGCAGCAAAGTGTGGAATTAAGGAGACCTCTTCTGGTTGGCTACTGGTGACTAGCGTCGGTCTGCAGGGGTCAGTATTGGGACTGCTTCTTTTCACATTATACATTAACGACTTGGATTACGGAATTGATGGCTTTGTGGCCAAGTTTTCAGATGATACAAAGATAGGTGGAAGAGCAAGTGGTGTTGAGGAAGCAGGGAGTCTGCAGAAGGACTTGGATGGATTGGGAGAGTGGGCAAAGAAGTGGCAGATGGAATATAGTGTAGGAAAGTGTATGGTCATGCACCTTGGTAAAAGGAATAAAGGTGTAGACTATTTTCTAAATAGGTGCAAAGGGACTTGGGAGTCTTTGTGCAGAATTCCCTAAAGGTTAACTTACACGTTGAGTGGGTGGTGAGGAAGGCAAATGCAGTATTAGTTTCGAGAAGACTAGAATATAAGAGCAACGATGTGATGGTGAGGCTTTATGAGGCATTGGTCAGACTTCACTTGGAGTATCATGAGCAATCTTGGGCCCCTACCTGAGGAAAGATATGTTGGCATTGGGGATGATCCAAAAAAGTTCACGATTCTGGGAATGGAAGGGTTAATACGAGAAGCACTTGATAGCTCTAGGCCTGTAACTCACTGGAGTTTAGAAGAATGGGGAAGGGAGTCTCACTGAAACCTATCAAATATTGAAAGGCCTAGATAGTGTGGAAGTGGAGAGCATGTTTGCTCCAGTGGGCCAGACGGCACAGCTTCAGACTAGAAGGATGTCCATTTAGATGAGAGGTGAGAAGGAATTTCTTTAGGTGGTGAATCTGTGTAATTCATTGCCATAGATGGCTGTGGAGGCCAAGTCATTGAGTATATTTAAAGCAGAATTCAAAAGGATCTTGGTTAGTCAGGGTGTTAAGGGCTACGGGAAGAAGGCAGGAGCATGAGGTTGAGAGGGATAATAAATCCACCATGATGGAATGGTGGAGCAGACTCGATGGGCCGAATGGTCTAACTTTTTGTTCTTAGAGCTATCAAATGCTTTTCATATATTAACCCTTTCTTTCCCAGAATCGTGAACCAAATGACCCTGAAGGAATGATGACCAATGTCATCTTTAAGCTATATGAAGCTATACAGGGCTGATTACCAACTGTAAACATATTTTTATCATAGATTCTCTAACTGCAGTCCCTCTAACTTAAATGGCCAGATTTAAAACCGTTCAGTCCTTATTTTACATGCACATTATTTTTGGAAAGGTATTTAAATTTAAAAAGCACATTTCCTTTGTAAGTTGACATTGTGTTTTAGACATTAGGCTAACAATCCCAGCTCTGTCTCTTTGAGATATACAAGGGATTCTCAGGTGGAAATGATTGAAACTCACTGCTTTACCCATTAGTTACATGAAACAAAACAATGGCCTCACTTTTCAAACACCAGTCAACAAGTTAAAGTCTGTGAGAAAGAGCAAGGCAGTTCAATGCAGTGAAATGAAGTCTAAAAATATCACTGGTAATACTACACATGGAGAACATACATTTCCAATAAGTGGCCTGAGACTAGGAAGTTATTATGTTGAAAAACATCATCTGTAGAAGCACATCTCGTTGATGAGACACTTATAAACTGTTCCATTACTCACAGTATAGCATGACAAAATTCTTCCAATTGTTACAATTTAGGACCATTCTTTCAGAAAAAATTAAGAGAGATGATTCTTAAACATTTGGTAATTATCTAATTCAGTAGTTCACTTCTTACCTTCCAGGTTCTGTGAGACAAAAAGCTGCAACGTGCTCTCCTGTTGCGAGATTGGGCAGGTACTTGGCTTTTTGCTCATCATTACCAACAATCAAGATTCCCTAAAACTCAAACAGATTAACAAAGATCAGTTTCTGCTACACACACTGACAACTCATTTTCAACTTTATTTACTGAAGAGACTACATCCAAATATTTTGAATCGTAATCTGATATTACACCATCATCCACCATTTGACCAATTGGAGTCATCTTTACAACCACAAATATACCGCAGTCACTGAATCTAATTTCAAACATCAACATAAAAGAAAAAGTTTGCTTCTACACCTTATTTCCCTCCAGTCCATTCTCTGAAGTTAGCCGTCCTATTCAAAAAAAATTAAAAAAAGGAAAAAAAACAATTCTGACTAAATACATCTATTTAACAAGTCTCAATTTATTTTGTATATTACTTTAATGTTAGGTATATTAGAATGAGCTTCCAGCAGAAGTGGTTGAGGCAGGTTTGATATTGTTGTTTAAAGTTAAGTTTGATAGATATATGGACAGGAAAGGAATGGAGGGTTATGGGCTGAGTGCAGGTCGGTGGGACTAGGTGAGAGTAAGAGTTCGGCACGGACTAGAAGGGCCGAGATGGCCTGTTTCTGTGCTGTAATTGTTATATGGTTATTAGAGAAAGCAACACACACAAAATGCTGGAGGAACTCAGCAGGCCAGGCAGCGTCTATGGAAGAGAGTACAGTCGACGTTTTGGACTGAGACCCTTCAGCATGAGTGGAGAAAAAAAAGATGAGCAGGGTTAAAAGGTGGGGTGAGAGGAGGGAGAAACACAAGGTGAAAGGTGAAACCTGGAGGAGGGTGGAGGGGTGAAGTAAAGATCTGGGAAGATTGGTGAAAGAGATACAGGGCTGGAGAAGAGGGAATCTAATAGGAGAGGACAGAAGGCCATGGAAGAAAAGGGGGAAGGAGTATCTCTTTCACCAATTAACTTCCCAGCTCTTTACTTCACCCCTCCCAGTTTCACCTATCACCTTGTGTTTCTCTCTCCCCTCCCCCAACCTTTCAACTCCACTCCTCATCTTTTCTCCAGTCCTGCTGAAAGGTCTTGGCCCAAAACATCAAGTGTACACTTTCCCATAGATGCTGCCTGGCCTGCTGAGTTCCTCCAGCATTGTGTGTATGTTGCTTTGGATTTCCAGCATCTGCAGATTTTCTCTTGTTTATATTAGAGAAAGGTTTAACTCCAGAAAGCAGCTTATCCAGACAAAGAATTTTCCATCTTTTTCTCTATATTTTTCCTTCTCCTATAGTCTGGATTTATTGCACATAATTGTGTTTGCTTCTGTTGTTTCATTATTTTCCAAACACTCTTGGCGTCTATCGGGTCCTGATAAAGGATTTCATCCCAAAACAACAGCTCTTTATACCTTTCCGTAGATGCTGCCTGACTTACTGAGTTCCTCTAACATCATTTTTGCTAGCATGAGTTATTTAGCTTTGAGATAACTTCCTTTTTTCACTTCCTTCAAGGCCTCCCTTCTCACACCATCTGAAGTTGTGACCTTAATTTGCCATCTAATTCTAGCCATATAATGGAAATTTGCTATAGCTTGGCACAAATTTCCCCCTACCTAGGTAATAGTGAAAACATCCAAGTTCGAAAAAAATTATCATTGTGCTTTTTTCAGTCACGAATAGAAACAATTAATTTGAGAAATTTTTCTGGGCATCAGTGTGAACAATCAGCAAATTCTGCAGTCAAACCAATTTCAGAAGGAACAAAGTTCTTGACTTCACCTATATGAATGATTAAAACAAACTGTGAGAAAGCAAGACCTGAGAGAAGCAGAATTAGTTCAGAAAAGAATTGGGAGAGTACACGATTCTTGAATCACAGCAAGCAGAACACTTCGCTACACTGCAAAACTACCGGCAAATAGAATTCCAGCCAAAGTCCTACCAACTATGTAAGTGATACCATAGGGGTCACATGATCAGAAAGGTGTCAGGATCTAGAAAGGCAAGGGTGGGAAGAGAGAAATGGGCCAAATCTTGTTAATGCTTGTTCAGTAACACTAACTAGGGTTTCAAATGCTGGCTGACAGGAGGCATAGAATGGAGGTAGGAAATGGAGCTGAATTAACAAGTTTAGGAGCTTTTCCTTAAAAGGCCATACTGATGAATTGTTTTCTTACTCTGGAACACTGAAACATTGAACTCAATTTTCCCATTCAAATCAATGCTTAATATTTACTTAGCTGAAGGAATGGAAAATATTTGTATTACCTTCAGTCCAATTGCTTGATGAGCTGCCAGAGTAACGGCAATGGACCCATCCAAGGAAGTAATTTCCCCGAGTCGCGCATACATCGTATTTGATAGGCCAAGGCCGCCTGCAGAGAACGGGCACCAAAAAATTGCCAGTCATGTTTTTGTCAAAACTCAAATAAATCTGGTAGTTAATTAATGGACGTCGTCCCAATTATGAATGTATAGCTAGCTGAATGTAAATTATTTGACCTGCAAGTTTATATATCAGCATTAGCTTTGTTCCTCAGTACTTAACAAACTTACCGTACTCTTCAGGAATCTGTTGTCCAAAAAGGCCCAGCTCTTTGAGCCCTTTCATGGTTTCAGATGGAATTTTTGCATCCAAATCAATATTCTTTGAATCAACTGTTGAAGAAGAAGAGGCCAATTTATATATTCACCTGAATATGTGTTAAAATATATATAAAATGCCTATGCCATTACTAATCAACCTTTTATCAAAAAAAAATTAAAAATACATAGAGTTTCCACTGTTTTATCTACCCCCACCCATGAGTTGACTCCATCTTTGCTCCAATACAGTGAAGCACTGTGTTTGGTCCACAGGATGTTTTTGTATAGCCCCCTTCAGTGAACTGCAGGTTTCTACCGTCTGATACTGAAGTATATCCTGACTGGCAATTCCCTGTGTAATGCAGAGACTTTCTAATGCAGGGCTCTCCAGTCTGGAGTCCACGGACCCCTTACTTAATGGTCTAGGTCCATGACATAAAGAAGGTTGAGAACCCCTGTTCTAATGCAAGACTGAATTCCACACACAAGGGCAATTTAAACTACATCTCAAATTAAAAGTGCACTTGGGACATTTGTGAATATCTCTAACATTAATAAAGAGTGAAAAATATTCAGAATTTCTCAAAAAATTAATCTTAATTTTAAAGTTGCAAACAGAGCATACAAGTTAAACCAATTAATTCAAAAATGCAAATTATATTAACATTCCTCTCCACTGACTAGTGCCTGAATCTTAGTCATGCAGCATAGAAAAAGGCACTTTGGTCTACCAACTCCGTCCTGACCATCAATTCAAATCTATACTTATCCGTTTACCAGCACTTGACTTGTAACCTACAACACCTTAATGTACAAATACTTCCCAAAAATTGTTTATTGAAGCTGTCATTATTAGAACACACTGGCACTTCTTTGAAATGGTAGCATTAACTGTACAAGTAAATTCCACCCACGTGTTGGTGCGTGGCCAAGTGGTTAAGGCGTTCGTCTAGTGATTTGAAGGTCGCTAGTTCGAGCTTTGGCTGAGGTAGCGTGTAGGTCCTTGAACAAGGCACTTAACCACACATTGCTCTGTGACAACACCAGTGCCAAGCTGTATGGGTCCTAATGTCCTTCCCTTGGACAACATCGGTGTCGTGGAGAGGGGAGACGCAGCACGGGCAACTGCTGGTCTTCCATACAACCTTGCCCAGGCCTGCACCTTGGAAACCTTCCAAGGCGCAAATCCATGGTCTCATGAGACTAATGGATGCCTAATTAATATTTGGTTTTCCAAGTTAAATTACCCATGATTTCTTGATCACTAATAATATTAACTTGTATAAAATTATCCAGTTTATCGCTGTTGTCCTTCTTAAATAAAAGTTCCACATTTGCTCTCTTCCAGTCACTTGATACTTCACCTGTGGCCAATAAAAGTTTAAATATCCTCATCAAGGCCATAGCAATCCCCTATCGCAAGTGGGGACACATCTCATCAGGCTCTGGGTATTTATTCGTCTTTATATCCATTAAAACATATTTTTAATCTTAACATGCTTTAGAAATTCACCATATCAAATGAAATCTCCAAATACAGTATCTTTCTCTTCAGTGAAAATAGATGAAAAGTGTTAACATAAGACCTTGTCCACGTCTTCTGGATCCACACACAGATTGGTCCTTCAGTGCCTCATAGGCCTGGCTCTTTACCGAATTATTCTGTTGCTCTTCACATACAGCACTGATAAAATCTCTCAATATGTAGAAGAACAGGTTGGACTTGAATTCTTTTTACTGGTGCTGGTTCAGCAGTCAAGACCCCCAAGCAAAGCTGCAGGGAAGTTAGTGCTTCTCTGCTCTATACGATTAAGACCACTCTTGAAGTTTGGAAATTCCTGCAGTCTGCCCTGCCACAGAAAAGTTGGGCGCCTCTCCGAATAAAATGTTACACAAGAGAATGCTCCAGCCTACAAGCTGAAGCACTCACATCAAGAAGTTTACAATAATTGTACTTTATCTTTTGTGAAGAGAGAATGAATATCCACATGGACACAAACAGGAATAGCGCTCGAAATGTTTTGAAAGCAATTTGATTTTTAATCTATTAAACTGTCATACACCAACATATGCAGTAAAAGTTGGTGGATATTAAAAATGTCCTTAGTAATTGGAAATCTGATTAACCATAGGTGGCGATTAAATATTAATTAAAGAGCAAGATGATCAGCAAATGATTGGATCAGCAAATTTGCTGACGATACAAAGATTGGAGGTGTAGTGAACAGTGAGGAAGGTTTTCAAAGCTTGCAGACGGATTTGGACCAGCTGGAAAAATGGGCTGAAAAATGGCAGATGGAGTTTAATACAGAAAAGTGTGAGGTATTGCACTTTGGAAGGGCAAATCAAGATAGAACATACAGGGTAAATGGTAAGGCACTGAGGAGTGCAGTAGAACAGAGGGATCTGGGAATACAGATAAAAAATTCCCTAAAAGTGGCATCACAGGTAGATAGGGTCGTAAAGAGAGCTTTTGATACATTGGCCTTTATTAATCAAAGTATTGAGTATAAGAGCTGGAATGTTATGATGGGGTTGTATAAGGCATTGGTGAGGCCGAAGCTGGAGTATTGTGTTCAGTTTTGGTCACCAAATTACAGGAAAGATATTAATAAGGTTGAAAGAGTGCAGAGAAGGTTTACAAGGATGTTGCTGGGACTTGAGAAACTCACAGAGAATGTTTGAATAGGTTAGGACTTTATTCCCTGGAGCATAGAAGAATGAGAGCAGATTTGATAGAGGTATATAAAATTATGATGGGTATAGATAGAGTGAATGCAAGCAGGTTTTTTTCCACTGAGGCAAGGGGAGAAAAAAACCAGAGGACAAGGGTTAAGGGTGAGGGGGGAAAAGTTTAAAGGGAACATTAGGGAGGGCTTCTTCACACAGAAAGTGGTGGGAGTATGGAATGAGCTGCCAGATGAGGTGGTAAATGCGGGTTCTTTTTTAAAATTTAAGAATAAATTGGACAGATACATGGATGGGAGGTGTATGGAGGGATATAGTCCGTGTGCAGGTCAGTGGGACTAGGCAGAAAATGGTTTGGCACAGCCAAGAAGGGCCAAAAGGCCTGTTTCTGTGCTGTAGTTTTTCTATGGTTTCTATGATTTGAGTAAATAACATGAATAAAAACCAAGATATTCAAAATTGCTGCCATCACTTCCAGCTTATTGTTCTCACATGGAAAATGTCCCATATAATCAACTCCATATAAATAATATTTCTTTGATAGGATAGTTAGATGAGTTTGTCCAGCATTTTGGAAGTGTATAACTATTAATAAAGTTAGTTTTTACAAAGCTCAGATCAATACCTTCCTAATGAGATTCCAGAGATTCTTTCTGGAAAAGAAGCTCTATCTACCAATGTAGGTTTCCATCATTTCTTGAAATATACCTAGTTTAAATCACCATTTCCATTCCAACTATAGCCTCTTTATAATGCTCAAAACCTCAGTCATATTTGTTTGCTTCACTACTTTGAGGTGACTGATTCAAGCAATCTACAATGCCAGAATACTCCCGTGTTCATGAATTCTGGTTAAATTGCACCACTGATATGTTTCCTCAATTCAAGCACCACTGCCTTGTTTTTTTTCACACTTATGTTAAGGTAATTTGGTCTTGTTGTCAATGGAGGCAATTTCAACATTACTCTCTCGTGGCACGATTTACACATCTTTGATCTAGGAACATCACAAGGGTGGTCAAAGTGATATTGCTCTTCTAAATGGCATGCAAGATCCATCTACTCCAAATCCCAAATCGTACACGGCTGACATAGGAATCTTAATTAAGGTAAAGATAATTGAATCAAAGCCTTGACAAATTCCTCTCAAGAATCATAATATCAAACAGTGCTGACCGAGACCTTCTGGTCCACCATTCATGTTCTGACTACATTTGTTTACATAACACATTCAGGCAATACCTTCCAGATATGATTTGCAAAGTAAATCACCTTTCCTTCAAATCAATCATGTCTCTTTTGGCAGGTGACAGAATGTTGTGGCCTAACCCTATCCACTCCCACCATCTCACTCTCAAATGCCACATTGCCTATGTGACTACCCTTCACTATCAGCACATACACAGTATTCTGCCCCTAAAAGGGGTGTACCCTAACCATCAAAGGCTTTCTGGACTCCAGTAGTAATTCTCAATGAACACTGATGGGTAAAGTAAAAGGGCTAATGCAAATGACAGCTTAGAAAAGAGCAACTATTATAATCTAGCTCCGCCTATTAGTAAGAAAAAACTGCTGGCAAATCACTTGAATGTTTTTGGCCTCACCATTCTTCCAAATATAATAGGAGGGGGAGAAGCATCTCAGTCAGCTACAGACAAATCATGTTTAATTCAAGAATTTAAGTTGGCCATATATGTGATTCCACCAATGACAACTGTAGATGTTTTTGGAGGAAGTGAAAATGAAATACTACATACAGCAGTTTTACCTTTTCTTCTAAATTATTCTTTCAGGCAGAGACAAGAGACAATGCATGACAGGGGGCGGGGGCAGGGGATAGGGGACAGAGGGGCAGGTATCTCGAGTGAAAGGTGCAGTTTTACTTGTCAGTAATACTCGTTGAGATTGTCAGCTGACCAGAAATTGTGGACTTTGTCCACAATTGCCAACTGGAAAGGGCAGTTCCAGATAAGCAAACACTTAGCTGCTATGTTTGAAGAGGGGTATGGTAGAAAGTTTGCTAAATCTGTATTTTCACACAATGTAAACAATTTATTTTCATACAAAGCAGACTCTTCAAACACAACACTTCAAAGAAGGGTACCCCAGCTGCAATGATTTATTTTATTTTAAACCACCTTTGAACAGTGAGTCGAAAACTACATCCATATTTAACTCTGTTTAGTGGACATTGTCTCTAAATTCATTACTGCTCTTGGAAGGAGGCAGCATTTATTTTGAGGTTTTAATCGGGTCTTATTACATTTACTTTTCAGTGAGGCTGTTCTTATTTCTCATCTCTTGGTGAATAACTTCCTGACTTTGTCAAAACGTCTATATAACACTAACACATTTTTGAATGCTCTGCTTAGTCTTTGATTGATATATCTGCCCTGCAGGCTTGAATGAAACAGGGACGACTTTCATTGATATACGCCCACAAGATGTAACCCCCCCCCCACCCAGGGCAAAATCTAAGCTCTGGGTTGATGCTGCACCCATTGACTTAAGCACACCAGCACCTATGGTCATATTGACCCACTGGAAGGAGAATTTAAGCTTCTTAAATACAATTTTTTTTCTCTACAAGATGAACTTGACAGTGTGGAAACTTACTTGTAGTAACAAAATGGCATTTTATCTGTAACAAAATGGAACCTGTACGGTACCAGAGTGCTTTGCTAATAGTGTTCGTGCAAGATTATGCTGGTGGATCGAATCCTCGACAAACTGCAGACCAGTGGATTCAATTACTGGAAGAATACCAAGTACAGTGATTAAGCTGACATACAGGGTGTCCTTGAACTGAAGCTCTACTTGGGTATAAAGCAGTGGCTATGCTGCCTGTTTTATTGAAGCTATCACTGCCTCTTGTGCATGCTACCCTTCTCTTGCAGCAAGTAAAATAAATGCGCTTAACATTGATTCACTCTAAGTTAATTGTTGTTTAAGACGTAATAAAAAAGTGCTTGACACTTTATCAATAGTACAAATTATAAAAATATAACCATTAAAAAAAAATGATCCCACATTAGACAAAAAGAAAACGCACCATCCTCATTGAAAAACTTTTCCACAGGCACAACAAGTTGACCGATCTCCTCCAACTCTTCTTTGCTGATCTCTGGATAAGGAAAAACTTCATGCTAGAAAATATATAAATGTATTGAATTTCAATATTTGTTAAACATGAGGTTACTTACAATCCAAAATTCTCTTTGAATAAAATCTCTTTTTTTTTTGGCATGTGCCTGCGTGCATGCATCCGTGATGATGTTTTTTTCATGGCTTTTTACAAGGCGCGGAGCAAGAGAGAGAGACTGTGTGGGGTGCCACTCCTCACACAAACATTTTCACAGTATTTTTCCCTTTATTTTACGAAGTCCAGTTGCGATCTCGACACTCAACCCAGCACGGATGGAAAGCGTACTCGGGAGCGGACCCGACTGGTTTCGAACCTGGGAACCTCCGCTCCCGGGTCCGGCGCCAATGTCATTGCTCCACTAGCCAGCCCTTTGAATAAGATCTTAAACTGATTATCCTCCTCACTGCTAACTGTCTTGTTTGGAATTAGGAAGCTCTAGAACAGGGGCACCCAACCTTTTTTATATCATGGACCCCTACCATTAACCGAAGGGTCTATGGACCTCAGGTTGGGAACCCCTGCTCGAGAATGTTGAGCAGAAGTAGTGAACCTAGGTGTCTAAATTGACTTTAGCTGCTGTGAAATCCCGTATCATTGTCAGTTAGGGGGCAAAAAAACCGTTCCCTGATTACTATGCAGCATTCGCCCTCCTCCATGATAAATAGCACTTGGAAGCAGTACTGGAAGTAACAAGAACGTTAAGAAGAAAGACTGTACATTTGGAGAAGCTCTTCAATACCCATCAAGAACAGCCAGCTGGATCGCTGGACTGAGACCCAGGACAGCAGCCAGCTCTGCCACATCTGACCATGAGCAGCGGGGGTGCAAAGTATACTTATTTGTCAACTACAGCAACAAATGTGGGTGATCCACCCTGGCTTCCATCTATAGCCCCCATTATCAATGAAACCAGTCTTCAATCAATTCATCCCACATACAGCAGACGTCCTAGCAGCTTCTGAATCAGATACTGTTCCAGTACAGTTACATCAGCATGTACTTGACAATGTGAAAAAAAACACCCAATCATCTTCTATATACAAAAATGGTTAATTGCCCCAGATTCTGTCTACTCTCAAAGAGTAAATCGATGGAAGTGTTATGAAAGTAATCTCTACTCACTGATAACAAGCTCAGTAATGCCCAGTTAGGCTTCACCTAGACCACTCAGCACAGCCTTGGAGCAAACAGACACCAAACAGTCAAATTCCAGAGACGAGGAGAGAATGGTTGCCTCGATGCCAAGGCAGTATTTGACTCGGTGGGGTTAAGGAGTTTGTCGGGGGTTGCTGGGTGGTGTGGCGGATCATTAAAAAAATCAAGGAACCTTGGTAAAATTCAATAGGTAGTGTGGGATAAACAATCAATCCGTTGGAGGCAACCCTCATACAAAGATGGTCGTCAAAGTCAAACTTATTAACTAAGTACTTGTATGTTATCATCCACTACTTCGAAATTCATTTTCTTGCAGCCATTTACAGAAAAATAAAGAAACACAGGAGAACTTATGAAAAGCAACACACACAGACTGACAAACAACCGAAGTGCAAATGAAGGCAAACATGAGTTGTAGAATCCTTGAAAGTGAATCTGTAGGTTGTGGAATCAGTTCAAGATTCAATTTTATGTGTCACAGTGCAATGTGTCGCTTGCGTTAACCACCCACACCCCCAAGGGTGTGCTGGGGACAGCCACAAGTGTTGCTACACCTTCCGGGGCCAATGTAACATGCCCACGTTGCTTGGCAGATCAACACAGAACACTAACAAACAACAAAAATCAACAGCAAAACGAGCCTCCACACCCCTCCCAACCACACAGTCCTTTAACCTTAAAGCAGTCCATAATCTTCAGCCCCCAGTGGACCGAGATTTGGAAGCGAACACACAGACATTGGACTTTTGATTACCCTGGCGGACTTGCAGATCTGGGCCTCCGTCCAGTGAGGACTGGCTTATGGATTTCTGACCTCTGCCTCCTTTGGTCTGTTATCATCTATCGGTTTTGCTAATGTTGAGTGAGAGGTTGTTGTTGTTATTCAATTCAATTTCCCTCCTACATGCCGATTGATTAACACCCTAGATTCAGCCAACAACAGTGGCGTCATCAGCAGACTTAAATATGGCATTGGGAGCTGTGCTTAGCCATACAATTATAGGTGTAAAGCAGGGTGATAAGCTCGTAGCTTTGTGGTACACCTTTGTTGCCAATCTGTACTGATTGGGGAGATGAGGAAATTGAGGATCCAGTTACACAGGGAGCTCTTGGAGTTTAGTGATGAACTGAGGGAATACCGAGCTGTTGTCAATGAAGAGCATCCTGATGTATGCATCTTTGTTGTCCGGATGTTCCAGATCTGAGTGAAGGGCCAGTTTATTGACAGCTACTACCTATTGTGATGATAGGCAAACTGGACACTCCTCAAGCAGAAGGATGTAAGTACTACTGGTTGATGGTCATCCAAGCAGTAACCACGTTCTTCTTGGGCACCTGTATGACTGAAGCCTGCTTGAAGCAGGTGGGGACCACTGAAGACTCAGTAACTCCGAGGAAGAAATAGTACAGGCCTGTGTACAAGAAACCTGGAGTCAACAGTCAGGCATGGGTGAAAAATCTAAAATTACGCAGTACACTGGGCAGCACAGTAGTGTAGTGGTTAGGACAATGCTTTACCGTAACGACAACCCGGGTTCAATTCCTGCCGCCGTCTGTAAGGTGTTTGTATGTTAACCCCGTGACCATGTAAGTTTCCTTCAGGTGCCCCGGTTTCCTCCTACAGTCCAAAGACGTACCAGTTGGGAGGTTAATTGGTCATTGTAAATTGTCCTGTGATTAGGGTAGAGTTAAATCAGGGGTTGCTGGGCAGCGTGGCTCGAAGGGCCGAAAATGCCTATTCCATGCTCTATCTCAATAAATAGATAACTAAATCCCAGACACCTAGATAACCATGGTCTTCATTTCATCAGACACGTTCCTGCCTTACTACATAACTTGTTTATTTGTATTTCTACAAAAGTAACCACAATTTGCTCTCACAAGCATAAAATATACATGTATACAACTGTGTGTTATATATACACACACACCTACATCTTCTTCGGTCGTCCATCGAAACCCGATGACGACGTCCACTCCTTTAACAGTGAGATTACCAACATTACTTGTTACATACACCTGTTAGGGTGCATTCTCCAGTTACTTTATAAGGTAACTGTAGCCTTCAGCCAGGAGCAGATGTCATCAGGCGGTTCCCAACCTTCACCGAGTGTTTTGACCCTTAACCAAGACACTCTCCAGTTAGCGGGCCAGCAGTGGTGGCCAAATCACTGCCCATGGCTTCCAGCTTCCCTCCTCTCGCCTACTCCAAATCCAACAAGAAGCTCGTTCTGCCTCTTCCCCCATCCTACAAGCTGCTTGTTTTTTGCTCCTTTTGTCCAGGCCCAGATCTGACAACAACCGCCATGCTGATTTGGCTGGGAAACCTCTGCAGCCGATCTCAACACATATACATACACACACATGCATATACACGCATATATACATATACACAGACACACCTACATACAGTATTAAAAATAGTAAAATTAGTAAATATTAAAAATTTAAATTACAAATCATAAATAGAAAATAGAAAAATGGAAAGTAAGGTAGTGCAAAAAAACCCGAGAGGCAGGTCCAGATATTTGGAGGGTTCGGCCCAGATCCGGGTCAGGATCCGTTCAGCAGTCTTATCACAGTTGGAAAGAAGCTGTTCCCAAAACTGGCCATACGAGTTTTCAAGCTCCTGAGCTTTCTCCCGGAGGGAAGAGGGACGAAAAGTGTGTTGGCTGGGTGGGTCGTGTCCGTGATTACCCTGGCAGCGCTGCTCCGACAGCGTGCGGTGTAAAGTGAGTCCACGGACGGAACATTGGTTTGTGTGATGTGCTGCGCCGTGTTCACGATCTTTTGCAGCTGCTTTCTGTCAGGACAACTTCCATACCAGGTTGTGATGCACCCTAGAAGAATGCTTTCTACGGTGCATCTATAAAAATTAGTGAGGGCTTTAGGGGGCAGGCCAAATTTCTTTAGTTTTCTCAGGAAGTAAAGGCGCTGGTGGGCCTTCTTGGCAGTGAACTGCTTGGTTGGACCAAGTCAAGTCATTTGTGATATTGATCCCGAGGAACTTAAAGATTTTGATCTGTTCCACTTGCGCACCACCGATGTAAGTTGGGTTGTGCGGTCCGCTACTCCTTCTGAAGTCAACAACCAATTCCTTCGTCTTGCTGACGTTGAGGGATAGGTTATTGTCTTCGCACCATGTCACCAGGTTCTTAATTTCCTCTCTGTACTCAAACTCATCATTACCCGAGATACAGCTTACAATTGTTGTGTCATCAGCAAACTTATATATTGAGTTTGATGGAAACTTGGCTACACAATCATGGGTGTACAGTGAGTACAGCAGGGGGCTGAGTAGACAGCCTTGTGGGGCACCGAGTGACTGTAAAGGAGAGCTTGTCCCCTATTTTTACAGCCTGGGTCCTGTCTATGAGAAAGTTGAAGATCCAGCTGTAGATCTGAGTGCTCCCAGGTTCCGGAGCTTAGGAATCAGTTTATTTGGAATGATGGTGTATATATGCACACATGCATATACACATACACACACACACCTACATACAGTATATGTGTGTGTGTGTATGTATATACATACATACACACACTCCTACATATATACACACACACGCAGCCCAGCACTACCCGCCAATCAGACCCCTATTCCTGGGTACCTGGTTAATTTTGCCCAGAAACAAGTCCTTAGCGTAGGCCAGCGTACGACTCTGGGAACTGAATCCGCGGCGGTGAATAGACGGAGACAAGAGCCGGCGGACCGCGGGGCGTTTCCTGGCGGCCCACAGCAGCGCCCTGAGAGAGAAGCACCCGAAAGCGGAGCCGCTCATCGCCCACGACGGCATAGCTCAGTCTCAGGCCCACCCGTTCGACCTCTCACACCCGCCGCACTTCCGTCACAATTACCGCGCTGCACTCCGGCAGTCGGCAGCAGCAACGGGTAGCGCCCCTTCCGTAAACTAACAGGGCCAAAGACCAAAGGTTTATTAATGGGCTGGAGTGGGGGTGAGTGACGGGCAAACTATGTAGGTGGCAAGCAAAATAAAAGTACCGGAAAATTCGGGACAACAACCTTTCATTGCAAATAGTTAATTTTTCTGATGATCCATGCTGGTGAATTTTAATGCTCTCCCTGATGCCCTCCACTTGGAAGTTCAGTAGTGGACATTGCATATTCCATTCCTGCAAATATTTATTGGATTAATTATTTCACCTATAAAATCAGTTGTTAAGGGTCAAGGAAATCATTCATCAATAATCGGATTGATATTCAGTGGAAAACTCATTCATCACTGTGAAATGTTTAAGTGTTTTATCAGAAAGAATAGTTGGTAAAAGGTTGAAAGTTTCAGCACAATTAATTTCTACAAGATCTGAGTGGACTTTAGAAATGCAACTGTAGAAGACTAACGTATCACCAACAGCATCTTCTGGATCTCAGTTTTTGACTAAGCATTTGTGCACTTCAAAAATTATTCAATTATAAGGAACAGTGATAGTTTCACATGTAGTCCAGTATTTCTTTAAACATGAATGCTGAAAAATTCAGGAAGTGAAAAAAAAAGAAAGCAGCACCTACCTGGAACAGGTAGTTGACCACATGGGATAAATTGGTTAAGTTGGTTATCAGTGTTGTTTGTTGTTTGGAACTGGAAATGGATTGTTATTGTTACATGTAAAATGCTTGTCTTGTATACAGTCCATACAGATCAATTCATTTCACAGTACATAGTACACAAGGTAAACAATAACGCAGAATTAAGTATACAACCACAGAGAAAGTGCAGTGTAGATAGACAACAAGATCATACTAGGTAGTTTGTGAGGTCAAGAGTCCATCTTCTCACACTAGGAATCATTCAGTGTTACAGTTGAAGCTGTCCTTAAACTTGGTGGTATGTCATTTAAGGTTTTTATTAATTCTGCCTGATGTGAGAGAGAGGAGAGAATGTTTGGGGTGAATGGGGTCTTTCTATGCTGCCTGCGTTATATTTCAAACTTTTCCCATCCCTAATTCTCCGTCAATACACCCTATTATTCTTTACTGCAGCATGTTTTATTAATCTCTTTTTAAATGTTTTAGTTGCAAGTTCCAAATTCTAATCACTCTTAAGATAAATAAATTTCTATTGATTGAAAGTCAGTCTCTTGTTTTTATGGTCCCTATTGTGATACTCCCAAGGGTTGAAATATCTTGTTTTGGTGACATTATTTAATTGAATAATCTTGGAAGTTTTTGTTAAGTAGTCACTTCTCATCTATCTTTCCTATAGAGTCATATTATTTTCAATATCAAATCAGAATCAGATTTATTATCAGCGGCATATGTCGTGAAATTTGTTAACTTAGCAGCAGCAGTTCAATGCAATACATAATATAGAAGAAAAATAATAATAAAGTAAATCAATTACAGTATACATATATTGAATAGATTAAAAATCATGCAAAAACAAATAATATATATTTTAAAAAGTGAGGTAGTGTTCAAGGGTTCAATATCCATTTAGGAATCGGATGACAGAGGGGAAGAAGCTATTCCTGAATCGCTGAGTGTGTGCCTTCAGACTTCTGTAACTTCTGCCTGATGGTAACAGTGAGAAAAGGGCAAGCTCTGGGTGGTGGTGGCCCTTAATAGTGGACGCTGCCTTTCTGAGACACTGCTCCTGGAAGATGGCCTGGGTACTTTGTAGGCAAGTACCCAAGATGGAGCTCACTAAATTTACAAACCTCCGCAGCTTCTTCTGGTTCTGTACAGTAGCCCCCCCCCCCCCGCCCCATACCAGACAGTGATGCAGCCTGTCAGAATGCTCTCCACAGTACATCTATAGAAGTTTTTCAGCATATTTGTTGACGTACCAAATCTCTTCAAACTCCTAACGAGTATAGTCGCTGTCTTGCCTTCTTTACACCTGCATCATTATGTTGGGACCAGGTTAGATCCTCAGAGATTTTGACACCCAGGAACTTGAGACTGCTCACTCTCTCCACTTCTGATCCCTCTTTGAGGATTGGTATGTGTTCCTTAAGAAGGTTAAGTTACAGGAGCAGTACCCAGAGATTTTGAACTTTGATCCCAAGATGTTCAAGTTCTGCCAGCAACATTCAAGTAAAGATCTTGAATACAAAGCAAGTATCAATAACTGTGACCAGGACACTACAGGTCTTCCTCCGCTTACAAACACTCATACATATGGAAAGACATTTGGGAGACCAGCAGGATGGATTTGCCAGCTGCTGCAGGTGCCTTCTGCTAGGTGGGAACTCAGTTCATTGTTTCTGACTTGCGAACTATTTAGGTTGCAAACAGTTAACAGGAATGGAGCCCTACCATAACCCAGGGAGGATCTGTACATGTAGAGCTTGAGAACCTGAAGAGTAGGGGGGAGATGGGGCTAGCAGTGTTTAATTTTCTTTAGCTTTCCATCTTTGCAGTACCTGATTCCAATAGTGTATGATTCTCATCTCCAGTGCTAAATGAGGTGCTTTATTTTACTCTTTTTTAAAAAAAATAGGTCCGGCAATTTCAGATTGAAATTAATGTTGATGCTTGTAATGAATGAGATACGAACTCTGAGAAGTTATCCGGGATGTTAAGATACAATAGCAGTCTAAAATTAATTATCCCAAACCAGCTGTCATTTGTGGCAGGGATTACATGCTATAATGGACTACAAAGCCAAGTTGGGCAGCTTTGTCAACAACAAAGTATCCTTTCCCAATGGGCATAGTGCAATCTATGCACATTTTGAACAGAAAGGGATTTGAAGGTCAACAGTGTCCAATGCACCTGAAACCACAATCACTGTTGAGAAAGCAAGATCAGTTTTCCAGAGGGTGAACACATGGAAAACCTAGCCTGAATAGTGTCCCTAGCCATGCCCTTAGATCCTGTCCGATCAACTGGTGGAGGTACTTGCTGACACTTATAGCATCTCCCGGGTTCAATCTGAAGTCCCCACCTGATTTAAAAAGACCACTATCAGAATCAGGTTTATTATCATCGGCATGTAATGTGAAATGTTAACTTAGCAGCAGCCGTACAATGCAATACATAATATAGAAGAGAAAAAAAAAACACAAAATAATAATAATAAACTAAATCAATTACTGTATATGTATATTGAATAGATTAAAAATTGTGCAAAAAATCAGAAATACTATATATTAAAAAAGTGAGGTAGTGTCCAAGGGTTCAATGTCCATTTAGGAATCGGATGGCAGAGAGGAAGAGGCTGTTCCAGAATCACTGAGTGTGTGCCTTCAGGCTTCTGTACCTCCTAACCAATGGCAACAGCAAGAAAAGAGCATTGGTAGGTGCTGGAGGTCCTTAATAATGGACGCCACCTTTCTGAGACACTGCTCCCTGAAGATGTCCTGGGTACGTTGTCGGCTAGTACCCACGATGCAGAGGACTAAATTTGTAATCCTCTGCAGTTCCTTTTGGTCCTGTGCAGTAGCAACCCCCCCCCCACATACCAGACAGTGATGCAGCCTGTCAGAAAGCTCTCCATGGTACATCTATAGAAGTTTTTGAGTGTATTTGTTGACATACCAAATCTCTTCAAACTCCTAATATAGCCACTGTCTTGCCTTCTTTATAACTGCATTGATATATTAGGACCAGGTTAGATCCTCAGAGATCTTGACACCCAGGAACTTGAAACTGCTCACTCTCTCCACTTTTGATCCCTCTATGAGGATTGGCATGTGTTTCTTCATCTTACCCTTCTGGAAGTCCACAATCAGCTCTACTATCATCCCCAAAACCCACAAAAAGCAAGGTAATGTGGCTTCTTGACCATAATCCAGTGACTGTGACTTAAGACCATAAGACATGGGTGCAGAATTAGGCCATTCAGCCCATCGAGTCTGCTCTACCATTTCATAATTGCTGATCTTGGATCCCATTCGACCCCATACACCTGCCCTCTCACCATATCTCTTCATGCTCCGACCAATCAGGAATCTATCAACTTCTGCTTTGAATAGGCCATGGACTTAGCCTCCACTGCAGAGCATTCCACAGATTCACCACTCTTTGGCTAAAATCATTCCTCCTTACTTCAGTTCTGTAAGGTCGCCCCCTCAGTTTTAAAGCTGTGCCCTCTTGTTCTGAATACCCTACCAGAGGAAACATCCTCTCCCCATCCACCTTATCTAGTCCTTTAAATACTCAGTAGATTTCACTGAGATCCCCATGCATTCTTCTAAATTCCAGTGAATACAGGCCTCAAGCTGTCAAATGCCCTTCATAAATATCTATCATTGTGAAGTGCTTTGAGAGGTTGGTCACAAGAGGAATTAACTCCAGCCTCTCAGACAACCTTGACTCACTATATACATGTCGCCTAAGTGATACAAACTGATACTTGGATTGGACATTGTGGTTTACAGCTTTACCAATCAAAATATTGTTTTAAGATTAACAACGTATAAATGATAATTTAAATTTCAGTTTTGAGGAAACCATTAATAAAGTCAGATGTTTTCTTGCCTAATATATTGCTGAATATTAAAAATATATTTTTGATTAATGATTAGAAAATCTATTGCAACACTTAAGTTCAGTAACAATATCTTGTTGACCCAGTCTCCCATTCAGAATTACAATTTATGCTTTCTTACTCACTCCTCCCAAACAACCATACCCACAACTGAGACCAAGTCTATTTGTTTTCCACACCTGAGTCCAGTGGCATAGTCAAAATGTCAATAGGCCCTTCCGTTGGGCAATGTGGAGACCCCACCCTCAGATGCTTCAAGAGCCGCCAAACCTGAGGCAATGCTGTGCATTCGACAAAAATAGTCGTTATTTAATAGGTTTTGGAAGTCTCATCAGATACTTAAAAATCCATTTAAAGTCAAATAGACATTAAACGTTAATATTGTTTAAAGCAAATAAAAAAAATCAAAATAATTTAAAAACCTTATTTTTTTTTTGTTCCATGCACAGCAAATCAGCAGTGTTGGATTCTGCAGTAGATCTGACTTTGCCGTGGATTGGAGAGCAATTTCCTGAGGTTCAGCATGATTAGATGACATGACTGAACTCCACTGGGAGTCCATTGACAGGGAGAATTTACAGATTTTGCCTTTCAAATCTGTTGGAGTTCTGGACTTACTCCAGTTTAAATGGCTGAATGCTAGAGTTCTGTTTGAATGTTGTAACAATACCAAGCAAGATCTGACTCAATGTTTCAATGATTGTTATTTATTTTCCTAAATGATCTAAATAGTATCAGTACTTATCAAAATCTACTGGGAGGAGGAGGCTCTGCATCAATTTCTCAACCTGGATTATTATAATGGTAAACTCTTTAAGAGAAAGGGACTGAAAACTTGGAGCTGTATCAAAGTAGGATCCTGCTTGGACTTAAGACCTAGTTCTGGTCTTGTAATGAATTCCATGTTTTATATGACAGGTTTGGGGGACACTGCAATGTTAGTGTGCTTACTGAGTGTGGTTGAAACAAACCATTCTTAATGTTGGCTGCTTCTGGCTTCTGACTCAGCAACATTGGCCACCTCTATCCATGCCTAAACCTATTTGCTGTCTTGTCATTATCAGTTATCTCCAGACTTGAATTTTCTACGTTTCTCTGAATAATTAACTGCTCATTCTCCACTCTCCATTAACTTCAGCCCATCCAAAGCCAATCCCACAGGCTATCCTGCTTATTTTTTACTCTCCTCCCACCTGGTAGGTGCTACAGGAGCCTCTGCTCCCGCACCAGCAGGCACAGGAAGAGCTTCTTCCCTGAGGCTGTGACACTGCTGACCCTCTCATCACAGCGCTTAGCAGTATTGCATTCGTATTGCACGGTCTCAGTACTTTTATATTTGTGTGCTGTAGCACTTTTTTTATTCACAGTTATTTTGTAAAATACACTATTCTTTGCATTTCTAGTCAGATGCTAAATGCATTTCATTGGCTTTGTATCTGTACTCGGCACAATGACAATAAAGTTGAATCTAAATCTAAAATCTAAATCTAATCTGTTCTGTCCTTGTAGAACTACAAGCTAACATAAAACAACTGCAAAGTCTGTAATTCTATCCATTTCTTTCAAATATCTCTCCCCATTTCAAGTTCTATTCTTTGTGCCACCACCAATAGCAGTGGTAGTTCTATTCACTTAATACATGCATAGCACTCCCTAAAATCTTGCTTCTTCCCTCCCAAGATTCCAGATCTTTTATTGGAAGAGATTTTAAGTTACACGTGGAAAATTGTTCTATCAAATCCACTATCACCTGAAATATTTATGGCAAGGAAGCATAATTTACATGTTTTTTTAAAATCAAGGAGAGTGATTGGCACCAATTATAGCTTTGTGCACTAAAATGTCACTCTGATCTCATGAAGTAAAATGTAATATATTCACAGAAAAGTGACAGAAAGACTAATTTGTGAATGCATAACATTTATAATAATTTGTTTTGGAAAATACGAGTGCAGCATGAAGAACTAAGCCATAGTATACAGCTTCCGTCTCCTGCATCAAAACTTGCATCTATACCATTGGAAATCCTAAAGCTTTTATGAGTTGCCGTGTTGCATCATTATCTTAGCAAAATTAAGTCAATGTGAATCAAAACTTGCATTATATTGAATACAAAGCAAGATAATTGTCACTGTTGGTGAACAATCATATCAACAGTGTTGCTACAGGTATTCCTCAGTGCAGTGTCTTTGGTCAAGCTATCTTTAGATGCTTCATCATTGACCTTCCCTTCCAGTATAAGGGTAAAAATACCTATGTTCAATAATAATTTCTTGATCTTTAATTCCATTTGCACTTCCTCAAAGGAAAGCATCCATGCAGCACAACATGGACAACATTCACTGATGGGATGAGAGGCAAGTAATATTTGCACCAATTAAGTTCTAGGTAATAACCATTTTTCCTTGATCTTCAAAGCCATTATCACTAATTAGCATTGATGGGTGATGATAATTACTTATTATCAACATTCTGGGACCCCTATAAACCAGAAATGTAAATTGTTCAGCCACATAATTGTGACTGTAGAATACAGCCGGAAGGTTGCTATCCTGCAGCTGTAATTCACTCCTAGGCTACCGAAATCAAAGCACAATTCAGAAATATAATGGAACATTCTCATTGTCTAAACAAATGCAGGTCCAATATTTATGAAGCCATGTATGGCCAAATAGCCTTTTGAATGGTACCCAGTCTAAAAATTATGTAGTGTGTACCATTTGCAATATATGCTGCAGAAACTTGCCAAGACGTTTTCAATAACACTTGATAATCCTGAAATTTCTGTGACAAAGAAGAACAAACATTTAGCACAGACAACAATGGTTCATTATGCCACTACTCGACCTTCTTAAGGGCATTTAATGTCGGGTAAAAGTGCTGCTATTTCTAGCGAAGCCACTTCTCATAAATAAGGTTTGATTATGCAATGATCATTACTTAACAACTCGATTGCCATTACAATCACAAAGTTTGTGCCAATATATTTTGTCTGGAATGGCTTGTTTAACATTTAGACATAGGTGAAGGTTTAGAATTTTCCATCAAAAATCATTTGCAGGATCTACATATAATTCCACCTTGTATAATAATAGCAGTCTGTTACTGTGAAGATCAAAGCCTGCAGACCAATAGACAAAAAGCATGCGTAAGATATGATTTTAATAAAAATATAGGAATTGTCCAAAAGGAAAATGGAAGGCAACAAGCAGACAGCTCTCTTTCTGAAAAGGTAAGCAAATCACAAAATAAAAAAGACAAACATAGTAGTTATGTATGATTTATTTTGCGTTCTCCACATTATCACAGTCATAGTTTGACATGGATAGGGTTGTGAACTACTTACAACCATAATGCATATTAGAATGAATCCACTCCTCTCCTCATGTACATAATAAATGGATCTTAGTTGCAAATCAGTTGCAATGCATGGATTCTTGAAAGCATCTGACAATAAATGAGTATGCTTTTAAGAACTCCTTGCTTGCAACAAGCAAACAGTCTGACATGGCTGCCACAGAAGTACAATAGATCTAAGCATTACGATAGTTCAGGAACAGAAATAATGCAACCCTATAATGACTATGGACATATTGATAAAACTAATTTACAGATATATACAAATTAAAGAACTGTCTATTCATTAACCCCACCTTCAATATATTTTCCCACTCCCTTTCCCATCTCACCCTTGAGATAAAGTATTCCATTTTTAGTCTATGTACACAATTACTTTGCTATATTTGCAGGCAGATGTGGCAGTGTCAAATGACTTTGTACAATGAGTACAAACCTAAATACATGCTGGACTGCAGTAACACATTGCTTTACATGAGACAGTAATTTAACATCAAAAGTTTAACTTGTATTTGCTGACGTTCATTCAGTTCTTTGTTACCAGAAGCAAGAGGCTTCTGCAGCATGCATTGCAAGATGGGAAAACATTTGACATCAGATGGTTGCAGCTTTCTCTCCTTTGTAAGCATTACAATACTTGTACACTAATATTAAAGTGATCTTATCCAAAAAAATCACATTATGATACATTTCATTCTTAACTTAAAAAACTCAATACAAATACACATTAGTTGTTTTATTCCAGAAAAGATCAGGTCTGCAACATCTGCAAGATAAAGTGGGTGAATTACAAGCCATATAATGTTCTCTTCTTAGTCTGGCATCATTTGGTAGAAATTATTTGTAAAAATAAAAAAAGAGAAATATCCAACATCTTCATGAAAGTATATGCTTCAGTCAGAATTTTACAAATGACATACGCCATGTGTTGGAAATCATTTACACATCAACTTTCAGGCACATCTATACAGAAGCCAGGACAAATTGATAATGCAGATATTTAAGCAGTAAATATAAAAAATAATCCACACTATTCCTAATTTAATACATTTTTATTTACAATGAAAGTTCACGATAATCTCAAACAATTTATGCACAGTATAAGTAACAAACAATAGTATTCATGAAGGGGTTATTGTGCAATTCCTAGAGGGACTTGGAACAAGTGCCTCCCCCACCACTATCATCTAGAATGGCAACCAGATCTTTTTTGGAACAAGTTTTAGATTATAGTTAGACTATAGTTATAAGTACAGAGGTATGAAGAAACAGTCTAAGTATTTTAATATGAGATCAATTTACCTCAACTATATTTAATGTCAACACTGAAATTTTGCAAATATACAGTATGTAGAGTGTAGCCTCACAATATTAACATTAAATGACATGCAAGATAGTCTGTTTCATTGAGAACACATTATTCTTTATACAGAAAGGAACAGAATCTCAGGAATTAGTCCAAGTAGAGTGATAAGACAATGTGATCCAAGTTGTTCAAGAATGATTAAATTAATAAGCCTGACATATATTCTCACTTCGTAGTACATACTGTAACTGTAAGAAAATATTGCACACACTGGAAACAAAACTGGAAAAAAAAGGCTAAACTCTATTTGCTGTATTTGCTCTCTATGGCAGCTAACAAAGTGCTCAGTTCATAGATTTGCTGGCATTTTTGTAGGGGAAACTGTTATTTTTAGAAAATAAAGAGTCTGAGCTGGTCTTATTTTAGAATGGTCCAGGCCAGTGATGTTCCTTCACTTTTAGCAGACCTTTCACTTTATCACTGAATACATTACTTTGCAAGCTTACTAGTGCTGTCACATCAACCATGTGTCTGCTGCAATAGTTTGATATTAGGCGATATCAACAATCCACATTTGAAATAAAGGGACAAAGTTTTAAATTTCAGAAAAAAAGTATGACAGTGATGTGAGTGCGAGATGTACTCAGCCTGCTGAGTGCAATGTACTTTGAAGCAAAAAAATATATCTCTCTCTCTTTCTTAAGAAAATGGAATTTCACCTTTGAAGGTTTTGCTATCACCTGCTAATTACTCTCAGTGCAGACTTCAGAATATTTGTGTATGTACATGAAGTTATGTTTATACTGTACGTAAACAGATCAAGTAAATTTTGACCTATTAAGTTTTACCTTCATTTGTCTCCAACTGATAAGCAGTGCTTTGGAATGAAGGATGGCAAGTTCACATAATCAGATGCCAACTGAATAGCAAACAGCAATAACTTTCATTAGTTAGCTCACCTAGAATATTAATTATATTAATTTCAATACTGAAGTCAAATAGGTGTGCAGTGTCTCTTATTAAAATATGCATGTTATACCTAAAGCAAATTTTGATTAAAGTATTAAGTGATGGTATAGTTGGCACACTTAATAAAGATTATTTATGATGTGTTTGTTATAAGGGGCTAAGCTGAATAAATACTTAAAGTGTTTATTGTTGCCCAAAATTCTACAATTTTAAGTCTCTGTGAATAGTTGAACAACTTTTTTTTAAAGCAAGGCTTATTTTGCAGCTTCAGGTTACTAGCCATTACTTTCTATGTGCAATTAAACTATCAAAGATTAGAATTCAAACAAAGCCACCAGAACAATTTTCTGTTTATATAAGCATTTCTTCCACTGTCAGAATCCATTGTCACAAAGCAACTCTCAAATCATTTGAACCACATCAGGTATTTTGTTATAGGCTGCCAAATTTGAAATAACAAAACAGCTGTAAGGAGGTACACCAAGGGAAATAAAACATGTTTTAACTACTGGAAAACTAACAGTACAAGCACTGAATGGTAAACAGCACGAAAGGTTTCAACCTGTCTCAAGCAAGGTAAAGAAACCTAGGAAAATTTTCCCCTGGGTAGCCTGAAGGACCATGTCAATTATTTTACTTCTAATTTTGTACTAGGACTGTAAATTCAATTTTTCCGTGGGCTACTATCAATAATACACTGTAGTATTTTCAAGTGCTTTCAAGTTTGCAAGTTAGATTTGTATATTGCTGCATTTAAGTGCCAGTGCAGCTTTCTTGTGAAGTTACAAGCATACAACATTTTTAATTTCTCTTTTCCTCCTACACTATTGTACTGATGCCACTTGTGTGTTTGGTCTTGCTTGTGCTAGGAGCAGATGGCGGTTGCTGGCCATGAAGATGCTGAGTATGAGCAGAATGCTGGGAATGGGAAATAGGCACAGGAGGGTGAACTGCATGGGGGTGCTGTTGCACATAGGGGGCGTGCTGGGAATGCGATAAGTGCTGGTGATGCTGATGAGGGAACTGCGCATGTTGAGGAGGGTGGTAGTGATGATGGTGGTGATAAGGAGGTGGTAGAGGCTGTGTTTGCTGCACATGACAGAATTGGGAATGGTGTGCATGCAGCTGCTGGGACGGTATTTCTGTCTGACCTGTGTGATGCAGAGCTGAGGAATGTTGCTGATGTGGAGGATATGGAAGCTGCTGAGATGGTCCTGCTAGAGTATAACCCTGGGATGATTTTCCTCTTTTACTGCCAAATATAGAACCAAGCAATGATGATGAATTTGACATTGTCTGATGTGGACGGATTGGATTTTCTCCTCGTGTAGATGAGCTGACTCTTCGATGTACGTGCGGGCTGTTAATGACTGACCCCTGGGAGGAAAAAGAAAAGAAACTTTAATTATTTAAGAAAAATTGTTGAAATTTACTTACATCTGACAAGTATTATATTTTTGACTATATAAGATTAATCCATATGTATTGTTTTGATAACTGGATCTCTTTTTTTCCAATGATTATGCATTGTCCTTATCAGATGTCACAAATGAGTTTCAACAAACTAATGTGACTAGACTTTTGAATGATTGACTTATTTTGAAGGAATGATAAACCCTATATAATTTACATATTGATTATAACATTAATCTGTAGATAAATAGTCTTGTAACATTAATTTATATAAAGTAAAATGATTTTTGTATTTTATTTTATTTAGAGATACAGCATGGTAACAGGGTCTTCCAGCCCAAGTACATCCATGTGACCAACTAATCTACTAGTCTCCTTGGAATGTGAGAGGAAATAGGAGCAATTATCTTCATTTTTAATTCAGACATTATTCTAATACGTACTGTAGAACTCCGTATGTTTGGGACTTTAGTGTTGCTGGATTGGTAGATTTTCTTGATTATTGGAAGAGCACATACTCCAGTGCTCTTTTTACCTCACTGTTTAAAATATCAAGCAGGATAGCAGGGTATTTGTTTCAATGAACACAGCAAGTTTCAAGAAAGGGCTTTAGTACGCTAGATTGAGCCTGATTCAGGACTATTGGGATTTTTGAAGAAACAGGTGGTAGATTATTAGAACTTTACATATTTGCATCAACAGTAATCCTAAACCATCCAAACCCATTCTCCCACATGATAAAGCTCATTTCTCAGAAGTCAGTTAAACTCATTTCAAGGTTACTGCTATAGAGAGAAAACTGTAGTTCTGTTGATATCACGCATGCCTGGGCTCTCTTGTTATGCTCTCTTTTTAAAGTTACACTCTGAGTGAATAGAGACCCCTAACTATTATTAAGATCATATACCTTTTGCTATTATATGCTAAGAATATTTAATTATAGAAAAAGCATATAAGATTAAAATTTTCACATTTATATTACAGCTACAACTTTCATAAATATCATGATGCAGATATTTACCTTATTGATTTATAAGTTTTGAATTTCATGGGAAACAAAGTTCATTGCTACTTTAAACTTCTTAGAAACTTCTTATATAGCTGGGTTTTGAAATAATTGACCAATAGATGCCTTTTGACATCAAATAACCATGAGGAAGTGATCAATACTGATGTGTTTAAAAGACACCTGCTTAATTCAATATCTATTTGCACAATAATTTAAAAGACAATTGGTTAATGGATCCTCAATGTCATAAGATCATTGTGATAGGTAAATGAATTAAAAATCCTTTTCTAAAAGGGAGGGATGTTTGACTTCTTCATTTTCTTACAATATTTCATTCTCTGCATTTCTCCACTATTTCCCCGACTTTAAATCCCTCTAAAATTTCTTTGATGAGCACCCATTTATTTTTTCTTAGGGTACCATGACTCGGTATCATACAATTCCTTTACCCGTTTATTCTTAGAGCTCTGTAATGTGGTGCTGACAGTGTTTTTGAAATGAAATTGATTGTTATCTGGATAAATTCATGAATGGAGCACAAACAAATTTGAATATACAAGCAGACAAAAGTGCCATAATCTGCTCATTGAATGGCCATACAAATATAAAAATACATTGTTACTAAGTGAGTAATTTCTCACTTTGGCCTTCAAGTGTGCTGAATCTCAGTTTGGTGAGGAATATGCTGAAGCTCAAGCAAATCCTGAGAGGCTTACAACTTTAACAATTATTTTGGATTCCAAAAACCTTCTATGTCAAGTTATGAAATTTCTGTCTTAGCATGTCTCAATAATTTGTGCATCTTTGGTTGTATATAATCATCTAGCAGATAAAATTGAAATATTCATATAAAAAACGAAATTTTTGTCAAGCTATGATGATCAGATTTTTAAAGACAAATGTATAAAAGATGCAAACATTATTTACAATTTTCCATACAATATTTACATGATTGGAGATACGAAATATATCCTTCATGATATATTGATATACATTGCTTTTCAATTACTGTTTATTCCATAGCAATTCCCCTCAAGCTCCTGTGCAAGAACTCGTATTATTTTCTCAGGTGAACAGGCTGATCTGATCAACATAGGTCCATTTTCCAGGTTTTGTTGACTCTCCAACCTGGAAGCAGAAGCACTGCTCAAGAGACAAAATTTTCTTCCACTAGTATTCAGTTTTTTAATTTCTTTTGTGTCTTAAATGAGGAACTCAAATGTTGTGAAATTCCATCATGGATTTCCCAGATATGAATGATTATTCATTATTCCAATATTTGACCTGGGAGCTACTGGCTACATGTTAGCTGTTTTATATATATTATCTTTTTTACAGAACACCATTCACAAAACACTTCTCCCTCTTCTTGACTAACATATTTATTTTTCACATGAGACTTTATGCTTTCATAAGCCATCTTAATTGCTATGCCTAACTATAAAAGGTTTAAAATTTGCAAAAGATTAACTGACATATATAATAAACAACAATCTCTATATTATCTACAAATTCAATAGTTGCCATGGTGAATTTAAATATTTGCCTTTAATTGGCCATTCTTCCACATTTAAGTAAAATGAACTGAATTGCTATTTGGCCCCCTGTTTGTGCATATGGTCTAATTGTTCATTCAAAATTTTAATACATATTGGACAAATGTGATTGATTGTTTACAATAAGCAACAAATTTCAATTCATTCTTTAAGAACACACAAGACTATTACAACAGGGACATTTGCACAGACAAAACAAAAACTGTAAATACATTACAAATGTTCAGAGAAATTAAAAAAGTTATTTTACAGAATTTCTGGCAATTTTATGTGAAAAGAGCAAATCTATTTATCCTTATGCCATCACACTGTAAGCATGCATGGGCAATACATGAAGTTGGAGCTGGAGCAGGGTAGTGGGAGTAAATGCTTGTAAAATGAATGATTTTTATGAAATCCACACTCAGATCATCTAACACTATCCAGTTTTTCTATGTGTTTCCACACATTGCTTTGAACTGTTTTATCAAAATATTAACATCTTAAGAACTCAAAACCCTGACTGAGAATCTTAAGTGTTATTCTGAAAATTGGTAGCCAAAAAAAGGAATATGTTTAAGTGCGGCTCATACAAAGCAAAATAATAAAACAGCCATGTTCAAATGTTATAACATGGTACTTGTTAAATTTATTCAGCATGACATGCTGATGATCTCAGAAGCTTCAGACTCAATTGCTGCTAGCAGAACCACATTCAACTGATTCCATCAACAACGGTGTGTGCCTCGACAAGAAGCCTGACTCTGCGCGAGCATTAGATGCACTTGGCAAGCAGTTCACACATGCATTTCTATGTGGCAGGCAGGCTACTTACTGGAAAAAGCAAAAGGATGCAAAACAAATGTTTTAAATATATACATTATACATCCAGCTACAGAGCAATTACTTCCTACTTACTTCCATATTGCTGTCTAGCGATCCTGCACTGCTGCGGCGCCCACGCTTGCCTGCCCAGGACATGCAACACCAAAGATTAGAAACCAAGAATTAACCCAGGGGCCACATCCTCATACCCAATGCACATTGACTGGTCTCTGTACATGGTAGAAGCTGAGCACGTCTAATTGGGAACCAGCAGGCAAACTTGAAGGAAACTGAGCAGCGTATTGGGGGACAATAGCTGCAGGAAATCTAATTAGATTTTTTAAGCTTAAAAGTAACAATAGCTCATTGTTGTATTTCATTGTTGATTGGAAAAACATTCTAAATGAAATAATTCAAACAATTAATGCTATTGTTTCAAAATTTGATTTCTGTTTTCAATTCATACAAATATGGGTGTATATTGTATAAAACATATACTGCAGATGTGAAAAAAAATACTTCAGCAATATGGGTGATGGTTATTTTATTACCAATGGAAACTACATATATGACTAGATTTGTGGATAGATAGATGCAACAGTATGAACATGTTGCTCAACTCCTCCTTAATCTGGTATTGTACTTAATTTTTAAAGTAGTATCCATTGATCTGAAAAACTGGACCTCAAGTGGATTTCATTTTTCTACTCTGTGATTGAGCAATGGCTAATACGAAACTGGTGGAACCCAGGTCAAATGGTGAAAGATGAAAGAGCCTCTTTGAAAGAGATGCAAATCCAATCTTCTAACCAATGACCTTACCTAAACATGGTATGTTTTACAGAATATGGGATGTGTAAAGCTGAACATTTTGTGTTAATATTTCTGTTTAATATCAGAAGTGTTTGAATTGTACAGAGAATGAAAGCTCTATAAAGTACATAAACATGGATCCTAGACTAATTTGGGTAAGTAGTCATTTTAAAGTTTCATTAAAACCTAACAATAAAACAGTTTTGTTTTGAATACAAGCATACATCATATGACAAAATAACAGTGCACATCCATAATTAAAAAGAACTTTAAAAGAGAACAAACAGACTTGAGACCAAACATTACTAAGCAAGCTACAACAACTGAATTATTTCCATGAGTTCACTTTGATTTAGATTTGCCAATGCACAATGCCGTTCCTCACATTAAACAAAAACAATGGTTGAACATGTACTGATCCAAGCACAAAGCACAGAAAATTTCGTTTTTGTCTACATTGTAGAACATTCTCTTCATCCTAGATATAATTCACTCCATGCTGACCATTTCTTGACTCAGTAAATCACATGATGTGTTAATCTGAAAACAGGTTATATTTCTGATAATTCCAATGACTTCAAAAATCTGCACAATTGAATAATTGCTTAAAGTACATACATCATAACTCAGATTAAAATGTTGAAAGTGGACTTTTCAATCGCCAACAATTTTAAACTTATTTGTTTACTGATCATAGTTTGGATTCTGCAAGTGATTATGCAACATGAATGTGCTGCAAAACAGTTTAATATTAACATAATAAAATATTTGTGTTCATTGTAAACCATATTGTAAGTACTTTCACATGATATTTTTTGTGACATCACTCACAATTGAGTATCATATTTGCTAAAGCTAAAGTTTGCATGTAAGATTAATAAAATTAATACACAACTTCAAATGCTGAAAATTAAGAAATAAACTGGACTTTTTTTGGAATAAGCATGAAAGAGTCTGCAAAAGTTAACTGACATTTGACAACACCAAAATGGCTAAGTAAATAATGTTTCTAAACTTTTGTCAAAACTGGAAGTTCTATTCAAATCATATTTAGTAATAACAAGACAAAATGGAAGGTAAAAGTAATTGCTATCATCATACCTGCTTCGGAAAGGTCCCTGAGTGAACTGCTTAGGGCGGTCCTCTTTAACCCCTCCCCAGTGGCATAACTATCATCCAGGCTGGTCCTGCTTAATGTACCAATACCAGGTTCCTTTTTCAGGCCTGATGCTTGAGAGATACTTGGCCGTACAACTCCCTTCTGCTTTTCCAGCTCAGCTAAAGATAAAATGTTGAATTATATTTTCTTATAGTGCATGTTGAAATTGTGCAACGGTGTCAACAAGAGAAACAATTCAAGAGCATGATAAATTTGATTTTGTAAGACTACTGCGTTTAGGTTTAAATGAAACCTTCAACATTAGAATATTTCATACAACGAGGAGCTGCAAATTGAAGCAGTAAAACCAAACCTATTGAAGCTCACATGTAAAAGTTGGAACACAAATTCAAGACTATGTCAAATAATTTTGTACTTACATTCTATCCTGTACTTTTCCATTTCTTGAACCTCTGCAATAGATTCACGAAGGTCATCGGTAAATTTTTTACGATCCTGTGGATTTGGGGCATTGAAATTAATAAGGACTTTAATGTCAGCACCTGTATTAGCTGAAGTAAGTCGGATTCCATTTGGGTAATCTAAGAAAAATATAAAATAGTAATTTTGTGTTAACATTTTTATTTTTGCAATACATAGAACTATTACTGACAGAAATAAACAGTGTTTTGAAAGATTTTTAGGTTTAAAAAATTTGGAAGTGCATATTGAGAGTTTATTTAATTCTTACACTGATTTTCAAAAAGAAGAACTTGTATCCCATACAAGGAAAAGGATTGCCGGAAACTGTAGGTCACTGAATTTTTCTTCTTTTGAAAGATCTTTGTAACCTATTAAAAGATAAACATGATTTACTTATAGGTGCAACTGTTAACTATTAAGTAAGCAGTACCACTATCAATTCACTTCAGCCGGGAAACATTTTATAACACAAAATATTTATTAATGTTAACCTTTCAAAATTCTTTTGGAAATGTAGTAATCAGTATTTGAAATAATGCCTATATATTCCCCATCTGGAATGTTTGCGTGAACCAGCATGGCAGCATTGCAGGTAACATAGTGCTATTACAGCACCAGTAACATGGATTCAATTCTGCCACTGTCTGGAAGGAGTGTGTGCATTCTCCTCATGATCGCATGGATTTCCTCCGACATTCCAAAGACACGTGGGTTAGTAAGCGTTAATTGGTCACATGGGTGTCTGCTACAAAAGGCACGATCTCCTGGTGGCTCTCCATTTCAATTCGACTTTCTATTCCCATTCTGACACGAGTCCAAGGCCTCCTCTAGTGCCACAATGAGACTAAGATCAGGATGGGGAAGCAGCAGCTCTAATCTTTCTAACTTTCGGTAATTTCTCAACCCTGCTCCTCCATCTCTCTTTTTCTACTCCTTTTTCTGGCTACCCTCTCACTCCTTCAATTCTCCTCAACTGCTCATTACCTCCTTCTAGTTCCCCTCGCCCTTCCCTTTATTCTATGTCCATTGTCCTCTCACGTCAGATCCCTTCTTCTTAGCCATTTACCTCATTCACCTATCACATCCCAGCTTCCTTCAGCCCTCCTTTCCCCACCCACCTAATTGCCCCCTCACCTGGTCTCACGTATCATCTGCCAGCTTGTACTCTTTCCCTTCCCTCCATTTTCGTATTCTGGCTTCTGCCCTTTTTCAGTGCTGATGAAGGGGCTCATCCCGAAACATCCACTGTTTATTCTCCTCCGTAAATATACCGATGACATGCTGACTTCCTCCAACATTGTGTGTGTGTTTCTACTATCCTACCCTGCTTCTGCTTTTTTCCATCTCTCCCCACCTGCCCCTACCCTCCACGCAGTTTCAGCCAGGAAAAAGGATTTCCTCCCAATCTCCCAAGCACTCTCAACAAAGGAAAACATGAAATGTCAGGATTCATCACTGCCTGTAGTCTGGCCAACTAAACAAAAAAAATTCAAGACTAAGACCTGAAAACCAGCTCCAACCTCATGGTGTATTGAATTGAATTTATTACTTACGTACATCCTTCATATATATGAGGAATAAAAATCTTTACGCTACGTCTCTGTCTAAATGTGCAATGTGCAATTTATAGTAATTTATAATAAATAGTGTGTACAACAGGACAGTCAATATAACACAGAAATACAATTGTATCAGCATGAATTAATCAGTCTGATGGCCTGGTGGAAGAAGCTGTCCCAGAGCCTGTTGGTCCTGGCTTTTATGCTGCGGTACCGTTTCCCAGATGGTAGCAACTGGAACAGTTTGTGGTTGGGGTGGCTCAGGTCCCCAATGATCCTCCGGGCCTTTTTTACACACCTGTCCCTGTATATGTCCTGAATCGTGGGAAGTTCACATTTACAGATGCACTGGGCTATCCGTATCCTTTCTGCAGAGTCCTGCGATTGAGGGAAGTTCAGTTCCCATACCACGCATGGAGCAATAGTTACCCTGTTGAGTTGTCTAGTTCAGAATATGGACAACTTAAAGCCACTGGAGGAGTACCATCAATGCCTTCTCCACAAAATCCTTCAAATATATTGATAGGATAAGCAAATCAATGTCAGCATCCACTCACTAGCTAACAGCTCAGTACTAAAACTCTTAATCTTTGTTCAAAGGCACTGAACACTGAGTGTCCATTCTGTGAGTCCTGCATAGGACTCTGTAGTCACCCCAAAACCTATAAAACTGGATGAAGATGATTCATATCCAAACCTAAAGGACAAACTAATTAGCATCAAGTCTTCAGGAATTTTTCAGCAAAAGAAATATGACACAATTAAAATCAGCATTCTGTCCAATTTAAAAATGATAAACTTATTGTGAGGTTCCTTGCACTCATTGTTTGTTAACAGAAACAGTCCGTTATTCTGCATTAACAGAAATATTGAATGTATGTTAAGGAGAGAAAAAATAACCTTCATATTAACAACTGTGAAGTAAGATTATGTTAGTCATCAATGAATAAATTCTTAGAGAAGAGTCATGATAATGTCTGAGAATGTTATAATTACTTTGAGGGTAATGTGATTTAAGAATTCAACTAGAACCCTAAAGTTAATGAACATCAGTATCAAAGGAGAGGGGAGTGTTGGCTAAGATACAATGAACTAATGGGCCAAAACATGATGGCTGTTAGATATTTGTGAAGCAGCACATTTTTGAACTTCTATGCACAGATGGTCAAAGGCAGGAGACTCTGGTGTGAGAAATCAGACTCTGTCATCGACTGCTGGACTCACTATTGTAGCCAGCAGCAGAAAAGTGACATACTGAAAAGAGCTTGGGTGTACTTTACATTTAATCTTCAATTTATACCCCATGCAACCGCCTTGGCAAAGCATTGTTCTGTGGAAATAGTAAAATAAGCACTTTGCTTATTTCATTTTAACTATATAATTATTCAATTATTTGTTACATTGTAATTAGTGTTTCTTACATTTTATATTTAAATATTTTTAAATTATGTAAATTTATGTGTAGATTTTAAATGCCTTTGAACAACCAAGGACATTTAAAAATGGTTAAAAATCTACTGGTGGCAGCAAGCAAGGGCTGCCAGAGGTTCAATATCCCATGCCTATTTGCCACCTACAGCCTGTTGTACATCATGAGACCTTTGCAATGTATAGAAAGCCAGACTCTTCACCCCTCACATCTCGGAAAAGTCTAGATAGACAGGAATCACTGGCTCTTGTCCAGGCAGCAGGAGGGGTCCAGGATGATGCAGCTCAGTGGAAAACTGATCAGTGAGAAATTTAATTTTGTGAAGTACTTAAATAATATATGATAATTTTATCAATCTCTAGAAGGTCACCCCTCAGTTTCCATGTTTAAAAAAAGCCTAGACCTTAGGCCTTTATCTTAAGCTATTTCACAAGATAGATACAGTTTAGCCTTAATCTTCACATAGACTGGAAGGTGGAATGTAATTTCACTGTTAATAAGAAAGAGAAAAAAAGCAGATCAACTACCAATCAGTTAACATTCCAACAGTAAAAGAGGAATTGCTAGAATTCGTTACTAATTATGTGATAGAAGAGCACTTGGAAATGTAAATATATATTTAGCCAGAGTCAACACCGGCTTTCACAAAAGCAAAATGGTGTTTGATAAACTGAAGTCTGCAACCAATGGCCTAGGTATATTAGAACCAGTAAAACACATTATGCTAACATGAGAAAATCTGCAGATGCTGGAAATTCAAGCAACACACACAAAATGCTGGTGGAACGCAGCAGGCCAGGCAGCATCTATAGGAAGAAGTACAGTCGACGTTTTGGGTCGAGACCCTTCATCAGGACTAATGGAAAAAAGAGATAGTAAGAGATTTGAAGGCACCAGAGGAAGATGGAGAACAGGCAAGGAGTTATTGTGAGAGGGAAAGAGAGAAAAATAAATAGGGATGGGTAAGAAGGGGAGGAGGGGCATAATGGAAGTTAGAGAAATCAATGTTCATGCCATCAGGTTGGAGGCTACTCAGACGGAATATAAGGTGTTGTTCCTCCTACCTGAGTGTGGCTTCATCTCGACAGTAGAGGAGGCCATGGATTGACATATCGGAATGGGAATGGGACGTGGAATTAAAATGTGTGGCCACTGGGAGATCCTGCTTCCTCTGGCGGACAGAGCATAGGTGTTCAGCAAAGTGGTCTTTCCCAATCTGCGTCGGGTCTCACCAATATATAGAAGGCCACACCGGGAGCACCAGACACAGTATATCATACCAGCAGACTCACAAGTGAAGTGTCACCTCACCTGGAAGGACTGTCTGGGGCCCTGAATGGTGGTGAGGGAGGAAGTGTAAGGGCAGGTGTAGCACTTCTTCCGCTTACAAGGATAAGTGCCAGGAGGGAGATCGTTGGGAAGGGACGGGGGGTACGATGGACAAGGGAGTCGCATAGGGAGCGATCCCTGCGGAAAGCAGAAAGTAGGGGGGAGGGAAAGATGTGCTTGGTGGTGTGATCCCGTTGGAGATGGCAGGAGTTACGGAGAATTATATGTTGGACACGGAGCCTGGTGGGGTGGTAGGTGAGGACAAGAGGAACCCTATCCCTAGAGGGGTGGCAGGAGGACGGGGTGAGAGCAGATGTGCGTGAAATGGGAGACATGCGTTTGAGGGCAGAGTTGATGGTGGAGGAAGGGAAGCCCCTTTCTTTAAAAAAGGAAGACATATTATTATGCTTATGCTTGTCACATTATGCTTGTGACCTCGCGAGCTACAAAACAGGTCATTACATGATTAGGGCTTTTAGGTGTGGAGTAATATGTTAACATGGACTGAAAGCTGATTCATGAATAAAAATATATTTGGATCTGGGCCCAAAACATTGATGTAATCATGAAGAAGGCACACTATCAGATGCACTTCATTTGGAGTTTGAGGATATTTGGTATGTCACCAAAGACTCTAGCAAATTTCTGCAGATTTACCATGGAGCATTGTGACTGGTTGCATCATTGCCTGGTATGGATATACACTGGAGTATCTAATTTTCTTGCAGACTACAAATGTCACGACATATGTCCGTGGTAATCAACCTGATTCTGGTAATAAACTGTAAGCAGTTATTCATAGTTAGTTATGATCCATATCAATATCTGATGAAGGAACTAAGTACATCTATAATATGATCACACAAAATTAGGTGGGAAATTATCTTGTGACAATACAGTAAAAACAGTTTCAATTGGGGGGGGGATGAAGGTAGCACATGATACAGGCAAATATGAAGCTGACCATTTTGATGAGAAGATCAGAAATGCTGATTACTTTCATACAGAAATAATTTACAAACTGACCCATGCTGACCTCTTTATCCATATACTACCTACACTTATGTGAATGTACATTTATTTAGAAACAAAATTTCAACTCAATATTCATCTAAAACAGGGGTTCCAAACCTTTTTTTGTGTCATGGACCAGTATCATTAAGCAAGGTGTCCACGGACATCAGATTGAGAACCCCTGAAAAAGAATGTGTTACTTCATTCCAAGAAGTATTAGAAGTACAGGTGTAAAGTAGGTTTACCAGATGATGCATCTATCAGTTGAATCTTTATGATGCATTACACTAAAAAGCAATTTCACAATAAACAGGATTGACACACTGGCAAAATGTGGCGTTTGAAGTAAATCTTATCATCCAATGGATACATTTGGTTAAGTAAAGTGATTACATACCACTAGCAGGTCATTAAATAAGAAGATCTCTCGCTGGTGTAAGCCAAGTTTCTGAGGCTTATTTGGATCTGGAACCTCAAATAATCGGCAATAACAGACTAATCTTCGATGGGGTAGTGAAAGTACCTAATTAATGAAGATCAGTAAAGATATTCAATCAAGAATACTATCACAGAGATGAGCAAATACAATTCAATTAATCTGGAAATGCTTAACAAATCTTTAAGATTTATATTTAAAAATCATCAAGGTGCTAAGATTCATTGAAAACCTAAGTATTTTGTGACTTAAATAAGCATAACACTTGTAATCAAAACATTTCAACAGCAAATATAGAACTTTACATTAGTGTTACAAAGTATCAGTATATAAATCACCATACCATCTTCAATCTGAGCATCCAAAAGGTATCAATAGTTATCCTTTAGGCAGCTTTTTGAAAAGTTTTGGATATATGTGTACTTCTTAAAAAATAAAACATTATAAACCATACACGTTTTCTTTCACATTTTTGAAGATTACTCTCCAAAATCAAATAATGTATAATTATTTTATTAACGAGGAATCTGTCATTTTAATTTTCTATTACATGTAAACAGATCTTAACTGTGCTGTGCTGAAGCATGTCTTTGCCCAGAGGATAAGATCCAAGCTATTTGCAAGAGCAGAGAAATATTAAGTAAGCATTTCTAAACAAGAAATTGGTCGGCTGGTGGCACAGTGAGATCAGCACCAGGCTCGAGTTCGATCCAGTGACAGACCGCCCCCATGCGCGCTCTCCATCCGCATCGGGTTGATGTCGAGCTTGCAACTCGGCCTCGTAAAATAATACTATGAAATGTCTACGCGAGGAGTGGCGCCCCACACAGTCTTTCGAACTGCGCCTTGTAAGGCATGAAAATGCCCAACGCTGGCCTCTCAGGTCTGAGTCGACGTCATCATCATCATCATCATTTCTAAACAAAGCTTAATAATAATGATTCAGAAAGAATGTGTTCTGCAGTGATATTGGTATAAAAGATTATCGGGCTCTGCTCACAACTTACAAACTGCAAACTATTCAACATTCACTTTAGAGTGTCTAATTATCCCCTTCGTTCCACTTCCGAATGAGCCATTCTATTTTCATCTTAGAAAGATGTGAAGGACCCAGGGGTACTATTCACAGGAAAACAACTGAATATCTCACCAGTGGCTTTTATTCTTTAACAATATAATCGAAACAAATCATTGGACCATTATCCTATTGCCATTAGTGGGTACACACTGTGTGCAAATTAACTACCACATTTCCTATATTATAGAAGTAACTTCTTCATCAGCTTTAAATCACTTTGGGATGCCTAGAGGTGGTGAAATATGCTATTTGAATTCAAGTATGTTCTCCTTTACTAAAGCATTAAACTTCCTTTACCTCCTCAATATTTACCTTTCATAAATGCTAGAGGTTCACAGATTTCTTAGTCACTAAGATTGATACTATTTGTTCAACTGCTCAAGGCTCCTAGGCCACCCAGCTCACCTAGGCAAGCTTCAACTAAGATTTCCTCAAACAACACACACACACACACACACACACACCTTGAACTCACATTTCTCTTTCAATTCTCTGCATCTTTCCCTCAGCTTCCCAGAGCTCATCTTGCCCATAAGCCTCGTTTCATGCTCCCTTAACCATATTCAATAGACTATAAACAATAGGTGCAGAAGTAGACCATTCGGCCCTTCGAGCCTGCACCACCATTCTGAGATCATGGCTGATCATCTACTTTCAATACCTGGTTCCTGCCTTGTCCCCATAACCCTTGATTCCCCTATCCATAAGATACCTATCTAGCTCCTTCTTGAAAGCATCCAGAGAATTGGCCTCCACTGCCTTCTGAGGCAGCGCGTTCCACACCTCCACAACTCTCTGGGAGAAGTTGTTCCTCCTCAACTCCGTCCTAAATGACCTACCCCTTATTCTTAAACCATGCCTTCTGGTACTGGACTCTCCCAGCATCTGGAACATATTTCCTGCCTCTATCTTGTCCAATCCTTTAATAATCTTATATGTCTCAATCAGATCCCCCCTCAATCTCCTTAATTCCAGCGTGTACAAGAAGCCCAGTCTCTCTAACCTCTCTGCGTAAGACAGTCTGGACATCCCAGGAATTAACCTAGTGAACCTGCGCTGCACCTCCTCCACAGTCAGGATGTCCTTCCTTAACCCTGGAGACCAAAACTGCACACAATACTCCAGGTGTGGTCTCACCAGGGCCCTGTACAAATGCAAAAGGATTTCCTTGCTCTTGTACTCAGTTCCCTTTGTAATAAAGGCCAACATTTCATTAGCCTTCTTCACTGCCTGCTGCACTTGCTCATTCACCTTCAGAGACTGATGAACAAGTACTCTTAAATCTCTTTATATTTCACCCTTACCTAACTCCACACCGTTCAGATAATAATCTGCCTTCCTGTTCTTGCTCCCAAAGTGAATAACCTCACACTTATTCACATTAAACGCCATCTGCCAAGTTTCTTCCCACTCACCCAGCCTATCCAAGTCACCTTGAATTCTCCTAATATCCTCATCACGTCACACTGCCACCCAGCTTAGTATCATCAGCAAACTTGCTGATGTTATTCACAAGCCTTCCTCTAAATCATTGATGTAAATCGTAAACAGCTGTGGTCCCAATACCGAGCCCGGTGGCACCCCACTAGTCACCATCTGCCATTCCGAGAAACACCCATTCACTGCTACCCTTTGCTTTCTATCTACCAACCAGTTTTCTATCCATGTCAATATCCTCCCCCCAATGCCATGAGCTCTGATTTTACCCACCAATCTCCTATGTGGTACCTTATCAAATGCCTTCTGAAAGTCAAGGTACACCACATCCACTGGATCTCCCGCGTCTATCTTCCTGGTTACATCCTCGAAAAACTCCAATAGATTAGTCAAGCATGATTTACCCTTGGTAAATCCATGCTGGCTCGGCCCAATCCTATCACTGCTATCAAGTTATGCCGCTGTTTCATCTTTAATAATGGACTCTAGCACCTTCCCCACTACTGATGTTAGGCTAACAGGGCAATAGTTCTCTGTTTTCTCCCTCCCTCCTTTCTTAAAAAGTAGGATAACATTAGCCATTCGCCAATCCTCAGGAACTGAACCTGAATCTAAGGAACATTGGAAAATGATCACCAATGCATCCACAATTTCCAGAGCCACCTCCTTTAGTACCCTAGGATGCAGACCATCTGGACCTGGGGATTTGTTAGCCTTCAGTCCCATCAGTCTACTCATCACCGTTTCCTTCCTAATGTCAATCTGTTTCAGTTCCTCTGTTACCCTACGTCCTTGGCCCATCCATACATCTGGGAGATTGGTTGTGTCTTCCCTAGTGAAGACAGATCCAAAGTACTTATTAAATTCATATGCCATTTCTCTGTTTCCCATAACAACTTCTCCCAATTCATTCTTCAAGGGCCCAACATTGTTCTTAACTATCTTCCTTCTCTTCACATACCTAAAAAAACTTTTGCTATCCTCCTTTATATTCCTAGCTAGCTTGCGTTTGTACCTCATTTTTTCTCCCCTTATTGCCTTTTTAGTTAAGTTCTGTTGCTCCTTAAAAATTTCCCAATCATCCATCTTCCCACTCACCTTAGCTCTGTTATACTTTTTTAATGCTATGTTATCTCTGACTTCCTTTGTCAACCACTGTGGCCACTTTCCCCCCCCCGTTGAATTCTTCCTTCTCCGGGGGATGAACTGATTTTGCACCTTGTGCATTATTCCCAAGAATACCTGCCATTGCTGTTCCACTGTCTTTTCTGCTAGGATATCCGACCAGTCAACTTTGGCCAGCTCCTCCCTCATGGCTCCATAGGCTCCTTTGTTCAACTGCAATACTGACACTTCTGATCTGCCCTTATCCCTCTCAACTTGCAGATAAAAACTTATCATATTATGGTCACTAACTCCTAATGGCTCCTTTACTTCAAGATCACTTATCAAATCCTGTTCATTGCACAACACTAAATCCAGAATAGCCTTATCCCTGGTCGGCTCTCGTACAAGCTGCTCCAAAAATGCATCCCGTTGGCACTCTACAAACTCCCTATCCTGGGGTCTAGTACCAACCTGATTTTCCCAGTTCACCTGCATGTTGAAATTCCCCATAACTACTGCAACATTTCCTTTGCCACATGCCATTGTTAACTCCCTATTCAACTTGCACCCAATAACCATGCTACTGTTTGGGGGCCTGTAGGTAACACCTATTAGGGTCTTTTTGCCCTTACTGTTCCTCAGTTCTATCCACACTGACTCTACTTCTCCTGATTCTATGTCCCCCCTTGCAAGGGACTGAATCTCATTCCTCACCAACAGGGCCACCCCACCCCCTCTGCCCACCTTTCTGTCCCTTCGCTAGCACGTATACCCTTGTACATTCAATTCCCAGGTCTGATCCCCCTGCAGTCATGTCTCTGTTCTCCCAACAACATCATAGTTACCCATTTGCACCTGAGCTTCAAGCTCATCCACCTTATTTCTGACACTTCGTGCATTCAGATATAGAATTTTTAACCCATTTCTCCTCTCTCTGTTTAAATCGCTGCCTATTGTGCATAACCCAGCTCCCCGAACTCTCACCGGGCTATACGCCCCTTGAATTTTGTTGTCCTTCTTAAATTTACTTACTCTTTCTGCACATTTAACTCCATGCTCCGTCAGACCATCCCTCTGCACATGTATCCTCCTTATCACTCGTTCCACCTCACCTTTCTCTACTTCACACTTAATATTCCGGAACCGTGTAGTCCCCACCTGTCCTTTATATTCCTATAGAAACATTGACCATGTTGTCTCCCTTGTCCATTTCAAACTAAATAACATTTAACAAAATGTTAACTAATGCCAAGCACAGTTTTGGCATGTGTTTAGTGCTATTGGCACAACTTTTGGCCAATTAACTACTGCAGCCCTATTTCTGAAGGTTTTAACACTGGAGAATAAATTTTATTATTTTTGTTTACATTTTTTTTATCCTTTCCCTAACCTGTTTATCCAGATCTTTTACTCTTCTTACCATCTCATTTTTGGTATTCATGTAACTACTCTAAAAACACTTCCTTAATGGTCCTTGCATTGTTAGTAACTTTTATTTTGACTGGTGACTAAGGATTTCTGTTCAGAAACAAAGTTTCAATGTATACTTTCATCAGCTTTGCATGCAAAAATAATGAAACAACAGCACTTAAAGGCATATTTAACATAGCAAATCTAATACACTCTTCACCATAATTATATAGGTAACTGAGCAGCAACTTTCGGTAGCTGCACATAGCCAGGGAAATACAGAAATTCCAAAATTGCTCTGCAGAACTCGAGCTATGTATTACTTAACTAACATTCACTAAAAAAGTACTCTGTTTCAATACTGAATTGGCTATAGTGTTCATTATTCTAAATGTCACTTTTGGTTTAGATCATGCCACCTCAGAATGGGCTTTTTGATCTTACTGGTTAAGATGGTGCAGGATCAGTTATTTGTTCAGTCCAAAATTATGAAATAGATAACATACAGTGAGCTCTGAGATACAGCAAATTCCAGTATAAATGTTGATAGCTAGAGGAAAAATTTATGTTGAATGAATAACCAGCACAATGGATTGACAGCTAATGATAAGATTATTGTCAATGTATTTTGGTAATCAATCTGCATGATCATTTTTGCAGTCAATTATCTGAGTGCGAAATTATTTATATAGAAGTTAAAAGCTATACTACAGCGCTCCAGTGAGAGTTCAATACCACTCCAGGGCAAATGAAGTAAAAGTACTACCCACAGCCCATGAACAGATAAATTAAAATGATTAAATCTAAGTAGTCAACAATTCAACTGGTTACTGTGATCTCTTTCATGATTAGAACTGTGTGGGGAGGGCTGAACTAGACATCTGCAAAATAAAAGCCTCAATATATGCCATTTCTAAATGTTTGAAATGCTTATCAAAATTTTCAGTACACAAGTAGTTTCATTGTTCCTGTTGTGTTAAAGTCAGTTATTTTAACTAGCGGTGATATCTTGTAGAGAAGTTCAAAAGAAAACTTGGCCATAAAAATAAAAAGTAATACTTACACAACCAAGTCCATGATGCAGAGATCCAATCTACAGCAGAAAGAAATATACAATTTATTAAACTTCAGAAAAATAAAGGAATTAATAACACAGCAGAGTGAATACAGTGCTAAAAGACTAATTCTTCAGAAAATAGAATTGTTTCCATCTGCCATACATATGTGTACTGATTCCATTAGCAACAAGGCTGCCTCTTAAATTTATTCCAAGCTTATAAGTCTATATTTCTTATTTTCTTAATTGCTAATTTTCTTCTAAAGGTAATGAGTCAGACAAGTGTGACAGCTTCTATCATTTGTTTCTAAGAAGTCCTTAAACTGTGTCATCTGGAGCTCTGTCAACAATGTCATTGTTACTTCCCAAGAACTATAATATTCAAGGTATGAAGTAGAAAAAGAGAGACAAAATGACATTGACTTTTTTTGAATGAATGTCAAGTAATGGTGCTGTTAACAATGCATTATATACAGCACTGAGTGCTTCGACCCCTCTAGTTTATGGAATGAATGTTTTGAGATAAGGATTTATTATTTTCTGGTCCAAGAGAAAAATTGCAAGAATGAAGTAAGAGAAACTTGTTGTTATGCCAACAGCATAACAGACCCAACTCGTGCAACTTTTCAAGACTGGATTGAGCATGCAGGTGAGAACAGGAAGTAACCAGCAGTTAAAATTTTTAAAAGGGAGAGATTACAGTGAACAAGTCACAGAACACTACAGCACAGTAAGTCTCTTCTACCATCTAATCAGTACCAGCCTGCCCTTCTGTCTAGTTTTATCTATGTGCACCCAGACCATAGATCTCCATACCTCTCTTATCCATGTACCTATTCAAACTTCTCTTAAATGTTACAATTGACCTTGCATATACCACTTCCACTGATAGTTTGTACCACACTCAGAGTGAAGAAGTTTCCCTCTTCTTCTTCTTAAACCCATCACCCTGACTGGGACATGGGCTGCCGACAGCAGCTCACCAGAGTCCTCCGTCCAAGGCCAGTCTTTCAATTTGTCCCCAGATGTAGCCCATCTTCTTGGTATTCTTTTTCTCCCAGGGATGAGGTCTCTGGAACCTGTTTGCATTTCTGTAGCTCTGCCTTTTTTACAGAATGGGGTTTCTAGCCCCATGCCCAGCACTCCTCCTTTCACAGATGGGCTTGGGACCATCCACGGTGGAGTGAAGTTTCCCTTCAGAGGCCCCTCAAATATTGCACTCTTCACCCTCAACCTATGACCTCTAATCCAACCTGAGAGGAAAAAGCCTACAAGCACTCACCCTATCTACATCCTTCATAATTCTGTCCACCTCTATAAAATTTCCCCTCATTCTCCTGTATTCTCAACTGATTCAGCCTTTTCCTGTAGCTCAGCTCCTCCAGTCCTGGCAACATTCTTGTAAAATTTCTCTGAAATTTCCAAGTAATACAATTAAAACCTGGGATTGACAGATTAATTACAGGGAAGCAGAAGCAATTTTGGCAGATAGTCAACCAGATGGGGTTTTATGGATAGCCAAAGAGCTTCAGGGTCATTTCTGTTATTCTTAACTTAAAGGAAAATGAGGGGTCACCGCCTGAAATGTTGACTGTACTCCATTCAGTACAGTCTGGTCTGGCCTACTGAGTTCCTCCAGCAATTTGTGTATGTTGTTTGGATTTCCAGCATCTGCAGATTTTCTCTCGTTTGTGATGAATTTAAGTTCCTCATTTGACAAGTTAGCATTTGAACACATTCTATAGAATACAAATGCTGGGACATAACCAGAAGCCCACAATTGTTATGTGTTATTTCAGCTAGATGCACAATTTACAGGATGCACTGGTGCAAGTTAACAAGCTGACTTTGACAGAATTTTCCAGCTCTAAAGTTTCTTTCAGTAACCACCAAGACATCAAGAACAACACAATCAGCTTGGTTGTTACCCTGCATATCCAACACTTTTCACTACAGGTATATCTTAACTGCACTGTGCATGCTAGACAAGGCACTGTGACAACACACAAAACCTTCTTAGGTTGCACCTTCGAAACCCATCGCTTTTACCATTTTGGGATGTGGGTTTCATTCAGATGGCCAACATTTATTGCCCATCCCTCAATGCCCTCAAAGTGGTGGTAGAGATTTATCTTCTTGAGCTATCACAGTCCTTCAGGTGAAGATGCATTTAATATGACTTGGACCAAGCAAAGATGAAGGTGAAACATTTCCAAGTCAGATTAGAAGGAGGTGATGTTCATATGCACCCGTTGCCTTTCACCCACTGATGGAAGTAGAAGGTTTGCAAAGTACTCTTGGGCTGCATCTGGCAAGAAACATAGCTATGGTGTGCCAGTAGCAGATGGAGTAAATATTTAGGGTGATCCAACAGACATCAATCAAGGCAGTTGTGTTGTCCAGGATTATGTTGAGCTTCTTGGTGATTGGAAGTGTACTCAACTAAGCAAGCAGACAGTATGTTCATCACACTTCCAGCCCATGCCCTGTAGATGGTGGAAACATTTTGGTGTGTCAAATAAAAAGATACCTAAATTCTGACTGTTCCTGTAGCCTCAGATGTAGACACCCAAAGTAGTTGATTTGGGAGTTCTTCAGTGCTGGTAAGTTCAGTGAACATTAAGGGAAACCAATTAGATACTCTCATGTTGGAAGTAATAGTTGATATTTTAAGACATAGATTTTTTTCCAGTTACTGGTAAGTTGCATATGTAATTGAAAATTTCACAGTCATGTATCTGATTTTATGGAAAGATAATTGATGAAGCTACTGAAGATAACAGGTCAAAGAAAATGGCCTGATGAACTCTTGCAATGATGTAATTTCTTTGTGTTAAAATAGGACTTAAATTGTTGGAATATTTTCACTTTTATGCCTTTTCCTTTTAGTTTTGTCAGTCAATTCCTGTCTTGTCATCAAGGAGGTTGGGTCAATAAAATTAAGCTCTTTGGTGTATGTTTGAAGAACAAGTGCCATTTAATAGCACCACTGAACTTTCATCAATTTGCTAATGACTGAGTAGATTAACTGAGAGGTCTTTACTTGGATTGGATTTGTCTACTTATTTGACAACTTTTCACACTTCTGGGTTTTTGCCAATGTTATAATTATATGGAAGAGGTTAACTAAAGGTACATCTAATTCTGGAATATATGTTTTCAGTACTTAAGATGGAATCTTGTCTGTTCCCAAACCTTTGCTGCATCTACCTCTTGTTTCTTGCTATTTCATGCAGTAAATCAATTGGCTGAGTTTGGTTTGCCTTTGTTTCTTGAATTTCAAGCAGCAAAGGTAGACCATTTACTTAGCACTTCTGGCTGGACATAATTGAAAATTCTTCAGCATTGTCTTCAACATTCATGTGCTGGGCCTCACCATTGTTCTTGAAGCCTCCTTGTCCTCTCATATAACGTTTAATGTCACTTAAAGGAATATCACCTTTCTAGGCTGCACATTATCTTGAGAAAGGCAAAGTACTGATGTTTTTCATTACAAGGTTAAATCTTGGAATTCCCCATCAGCACTATGATAACTTCAGACAACAGTCCAAGACAACAGCTCATCACCTTCTTCACAGGAAAGTAGGTTTGCCAATAAATTCAGAAATGACTGGAAGATTTGTGGATCATTGGGATTTCTTCTGGGGAAGGATGAGCTGTCCAAAAGAGATGGGTTACACCTGAACTTGATAGTGCCCAATACCTTGTGGGCAGGTTTGCTAGAGTTGTTGGGGAGGGTTTAAACTACATTGACAAGGGGATAGGAACTAGCGTGGCAAGTCAAAGGGTGGGGCAATCATGTAAAAGTAGATGCAGCACGTAGAGAGACTGTGAGGAAGGATAGGCAGTGGATAGGACAGCCATTTGGATGAGTTTAAATGTGTCTATTTTAATGACAGATCTCGTGATGGGCGAGCACTTCAGAGACAGTGACCACAACTTAGTGACCTTTAGCACAGCCTTAAACAGGGAAAGGCAGACAGTATGGGAAACTATTTAATTAGGGAAGGGTGAATTGTGGTGCTTTTAGGCAGGAACTTAGGAGCCTAAATTGAAAGCAAATGTATTCAAAGAAATGAAGAACTGAAATGTGGAGGTTGTTTACTGAGCACTTGTATGACGTTCTGGATAGTTTTATCTATTAAGGCAGGGAAAGGATGGTAGGGTGATGGAACCGTGGTTGTCAAGAGATGTGGAATATTTAAATAAGAGGAAGATAGAAACATAGGAATTAGGAATCAAGGGTCAGACAGTGCTCCAGAGTGTTCCAAGATAGCCAAGAAGGAGCTTAAGAATGGACTTAGGAGAGCAAAGGGACACGAGAAGGCCTTGGCAGGTAGGATTGAGAAAATGAAGAACAGACAGATGACTAGTGTGAGGGTAGGACTGATCAGGGATAGAAGAGGAGTCAGAGGAAGTAGGGGAGGTCCTTAATGAATACGCAGCTTCAGTACTCATCAGTTAGAGGTACCTTAATGAAAGTTAAGATAGTGTAAAACAGGTTGATATACTGGAACATGTTGATGTTAAGAAAGAGGATGTGCTGGAACATTTGAAGCTTTCTGAGATTAGGATAGATAAGTCCCTGGTACCAGACGGGATATATCACAGGTTACTATGGAAAGTGAGGGAAGAGATTGCTGTGCCTTTGGTGATGGTCTTTGCATCCTCACTGGCCACAGGAGTAGTACCAAAAAATCGGATGGTGGTATATGTTACCCTTTTGTTCAGGAAAGCTAATAGAGATAACCCTGGGAACTACAGACCAGTGAGTCTTAGGTCACTGGTGGGCAAACTAATGCAGAGCATTCTTGGAGGCAGGAGTTATAAGCACTTGGAGAAGCATTATCTAATTAAGGATAGTCAGCATGGCTTTGTGAAGGGCAGGTTGTGCCTCATGAGCCTGACTGAATTCTTTGAGGGAGAGATAAAACAGATTGATGAAGGTAGAACAGTTGATGTGGTGTAAATGGATTTTGGTAAGGTGTATGCTCATTCAGAAATTCAGGAGGCATGCGATCCAAGGAAACTTGGCTGATGGATTCAGAATTGGCTTGCCCACAGAAGGCAGGGAGTAGCAGCAGATGGTGCATATTTTGACTGGAGGTCAGTGACTAATGGTGTTGCGCAGGGATCTGTACTGGGACCCCCTACTCTTTGTGATATTTATAAATGACTTGGATGAGGAAGTAGCAGGGTGGGTTAGTAAGTATGCAGATGAAGTGAAGGTTGTGGTGGTATGGATAGTGAAGAAGGTTGTCATAGTTACAACTGGTCATTGACAGCATGCAGAGCTAGGCTGAGAAGTGGCAGAAGGAGTTCAATCTGAAAAAGTGTGAAGTCCTGCACTTTGGAAGGTCAAATTTGAAGGCAGAGTACAGAGTTAGTGTCAGGATTCTTAGTATTGCAGAAGCATGAGGGATTTTGGGATCTACATCCAGAGATCTCTCAAAGTTACTGTGCAAGTTAGATATCTATTTAGTGACACAGGACGAAGTGCCTTTCAGGGCCTCGAGTTGCTCAGCGCAACCCCTGACAAACTCGATGAACCCTAACCTAATTATGGGCAATTTATAATGACCAATGAACCTAACGTGTACATCTTTAGACCGTGGGAGGAAACTGGAGCAGCCTGAGAAAATCCACGCATTCCATGGGGAAGATGTACAGACTCCTTACAGAATGCCACCAGAATTGAATTCTGAAGTCCCCAAGGTATAATAGCATCGTGCTAAACGCTATGTTACTGTGGTGCCCTAAGTTGCCAAGGTGGTTAAAAAGGCATATGGTGTGTTGGCCTTCATTAGTGAAGGGTTGAGTTGAACAGCCATGAGGTAACATTGGAGTTCTATAGAAGTCTAATTAGGCCACACTTAGAGGTTTGTGTTTACTTCTGGTAGCCTCATTATAAGAAAGTTGTGGAAACTTTAGAGAGGGTGCAGAGGAGATTTACCAGGATGCTGTCATGTTTTATGAGGATAAGTGAGTGAGCTAGGGCTTTTCTCTTTAGAACAAAGGAGGATGAGGGGTGACTTGATATGTGTATAAGAGACAGAGTAGATCAAGACTTTTTCCCCATAGTGGAAATAGGTAATACTAAGGGGCATTGTTTTACAGTGATTGGAGGAAAATATAAGGGTGTCCCCAAGGTAAGGTCTTTTTTTACACAGAGAGTGCTGCCAGGGGTATAGTAGAGGCAAATACATTGGGGACATTAATGAGACTCTTCAATAATCACATGGAGGAAAGAAAAATAGAGGGCTATGTTGGAGTAAACTGTTAGATTGACCTTAAAGTAGGTTAAAATGTCAGAACAACAATGTTGGACAAAGGGCCTATATTGTGCTATAATAAGTTCTATTTTCTATGCTGAAAACATGATATGACCATTTTGAAATAAAAATTGTTATGGAGCAGTTGCTTGATGTTCTACTGATACACATCATTCTGATGGGAACATATATAATTGTGCAATTTTCACTTGCAATGCATCAGAGCACTGTCATGTACCAATTAGCTGGACGGCCCACCACTTTCCTCACAGAGTAATTGTGGATAAACAATAATTGCTGTGCTGCCTGTATTATCTAGCTCAAAGAACAGATATGCAAGCACCAATGCTTGGATGTGATGTGGAGCTACCATATGAAGAGGACCATTAATGTAGTGAGTAGGATGTGGAAGTTTACTGAAGATCTCCTAAATGAGAGCCTAGTCTTGAAATGGTTTTGAGCAGAAATTTCTGCTTCCCCAAGACTTTGATCTTTAACTACAGCAGTTCAGAGTGTACTTCTTCAATGTTAGGTACACTGAATAGCAATGCAGCACAACACGCAACTGACCGCGTTAATCTTGATGATCCTTGTGGGCTGTTTTACAAGATTCCCCAGTTCTGCTTCAAGCTAACATATTGAACAACTGCATGTATAAGCTGCAGCAATTTGAAATTTGTTCTTATTCTCAGAGTTCTTTATTCAGCTCATTGTTCAGATTTTGCTAGCATTGTTCCGATACATAAATCATCTGCATCACAGCTGTCTTAACGACAACATGTACAAATTGAAAAAAGTTGTAAAGTCACATAGCAGCTAAATTAGATACAATTTCTGCAGACTTCAAATCAAAATGAAGCCTGTGTCCATTTTGAGAAAGGGAATAATGGCATTTGAAAAGATATGCAAAATACATTGGAGGGATAAAGAACAGACACCATCCAAGTTCTTAACTATTTTTAAATGTTCCATTGAAATGCCACAGCCAAAGCAATAGATGAATCAGTGTACAGGATTCTAGATTTAAGTGTTTTTTTTCTAATTTTCTATGTATTATAAATTTGATGAGACAGTAGGTCTTTTTTAGGTGTTACTGAACCAGAAATAGGCTGGAATCACACTTGAATCATACTGTTCCATTCAATTTACAAATCACATTATTTTGATAGGTTGCTGCGAAGTTTCTCAAATTCAAGCTTTCAAACATGTGTCTCCCCTTGGAGTTCTTATTCTCATTAACTCTTTTACTAGAAATTAATGTAGTTTCTATACATAAACATGATAATGTTGTTGCTGAGTAATTAGTGCCAAAAATGAACAAATTAAATGTTTAATTTATCATCAACATTAAACAGACACAGGTTGACTATTATAGATCTACCAAACACACAGGCTATAGTAACAAGTACTTATGCAGTTATCGCTAACAGTAACTGTGAATTACTCTTGTCATTAAAACCCATTTAAATCAAGGAAGAAAATCTGCCAATATCATGCAGTCCGGCTTACAGGCCCAAACCCACCAATGAGGTTGACAGTTTACTGTTTCTTTAATTCAAGAGCAACAGGAATAAAAAAAAACACCCTCACTTTCATTTTGAGTAATGTCTTCATCCTTTAAATAAATTAACAAAAATAAAAGGACATAATGTAATTTATTGAAGAGTTCCTTCAACTGTGTCAAGTTAGCAATTCTATTTTAGAGCCATACGGCCTGTAAACTGCATTTTCTGCATGAAACATAAATTTACGTCCTTAAGTATTTTTACAACATTAAAATCTCCACATACTTATTATTGCAACAGTTCAATTATTGGCAATAAAAAAATCTTCTAAAGATATTTACAAGGGAAAATCTGCAGATGCTGGAAATCCAAGCAACACACACAAAATGCTGGAGGAACTCAGCAGGTCAGGCAGCATCAATAGAATAAACAGTCTACATTTCAGCCCAAGACCCTTCATCTAAATAATCTAAAATGTTCTTTTCTCAAGGACCTACTTAATGTCACTGGGATAATGAATGAGTACATAAACTATTATCTGTTGGAATGTGACTTCCATATTCCAGATCCCTTCTGTTTTCCAGTAAAGGAACAACTGGAACTAACCTAGCAAAGACTGCGATGCAGGGAAATCCAAATTACCATTAAAAGATCTCCAAACTATTTTAAACCAAATCTAAAATTTAAAGTGTGTATTTGCATACTATAATTTTATAACACATAAGTTAATCATACCACAGTTACTTAATCATACTGTCATAAAGCAGACAGCATACTTACTACTTAGAGTATAGCTTATCAATAGGAATTATTCATCAAAATTGTAGCACTGCAGTTGCAATGCCTAATTCAAATAGCCAACTGTCTTTCACACAAAAAATATTTTCAGAAACATATCAATTCCAGAAAATAGACTGTTATAATCAGAATATTTTGGGATAAATGAGTCAACACTAATGTACCCCACTAAAACAGTTACTGTACAGTTAGTGTTACACTACCACACCCACACTTTGATATGTCTGATTATCTGGCTGTACTTCTACTCCCGAGTATAGGTAGAGACTGAAGACTGCAGCACCAGTCGTAAGAACTAAGAAGGTATGGACCAGGGAGGCACAGGATCGCTTACAGGACTGCTTTGAATCAGCAGACTAGATTGTACCTGTCGTAAGAACTAAGAAGGTATGGATCAGGGAGGCACAGGGGTGCTTACAGGACTGCTTTGAATCAGTAGACTGGACTGTATTCAGGGAGTCATCTTTGAGTCTGGATGAGTATGCCAAAGTTGTCACCGACTTCATTAAAACCTGTGTGGATGAGTGTGTGCCCACAAAAACTTACTGTACATTCTCAAACCAAAAGCTGTGGATGAACCAGGAGGCAAGTAGTCTGCCGAGGTCAAGATCTGTGACATTTAAGTCTGGTGACTGAAGTCTGTATAAGAAAAACCAGGTATGACTCGTGGAGGGCTATCTCAAGAGCCAGTAAACAATTCTGAGCGAGATTGGAGGCGACATTGGATGGACGTCAACTCTGGCAGGGTGTGCAGGCCATTACTTCCTACAAAGTGAAACCCTACATCATGAATGGCAGTGATGCTGCACTACCAGATGAGCTGAATGCCTATTATGCTCACTTTGAAAGGGAGAATAAAACCACAACTGTGAGGATCCCTGTAGCATCCGGTGATCCTATGATCTCTGTCTCAGAGGCCAAGGTCAGGTTGTCTTTCAAGAGGGTGAAACCTTGCAAGGCAACAGGGCCCAGTGAAGTACCTGGTAAGGCTCTGAAACCTGTGCCAATCAACTGGTGGGGGTATTCACAGACATCTTCAATTTCTCATTGCTATGGACAGAAGTTTCCAACTGCTTCAAAAGGATAACAATTATACCTGTGCCCAAGAAGTGCAGAGTGAGCTGCCTTAATGACTATCGTCCAGTAGCACCCATATTTACAGTGATGAAATACTTTGAGAAATTGGTCCTGGCTAGAATCAACACCTCTCTCAGGAATGTCTTGGACCCACTGCAATTTGCCTATCGCCACAATAGGTCCAGAGCAGACATGATCTCAATGGCTCGCCATGTGGCCTTGGATCACTAGGACAATGCAAATACCTATCTCAGGATCCTAATTTTTAACATTTAACACCATCATTCCTGCAGTCCTGATCAGAAAGCTACAGAACCTAGGCTCTGTAGCTCCTAACCGGAAGGTCACAATCTATGTAGATGAGAAATAATATCCCTACTTCACTGACAATCAACACTGGCGCACTACAGGAGTGTATGCTTAGCCCACTGCTCTACTCTCTATACCAGTGACTGTGTGGCTAGGCATAGCTCAAGTGGCACCTGTATAACTTGCAGATGATACAACCATCGTTGGCAGAATTTCAGATGGTGACGCAAGGGCATACAGGAATGAGATATACCAGTTAGGTGGTGGTGTCACAACAACAACTTTGCACTCAGTGTAAGCAAGACCAAAGAGCTGATTGTGGACTTCAGAAAGGGCAAGATGAGGGAACACAAACCAGTTCTCACAGAAGGATCAGAGGTGGAGAGTGTGAGCAGTTTCAAGTTCCTGAGTGCCAATATCTCTGAGGAACCAACCTGGACGCAACATATTGATGCAGCCATGAAGAAGGCAAGACAGCAGTTATATTTCATTCAGAGTTTGAGGAGATTTGGGATGACAACTAAAACACTCGAAAACTTCTACAAATTGTCAGTGGAGAGCATTCTGACTGGCTGCATTACCATCTGGTATGAGGTGGAGGAGCTCCTGCACAAGATCGAAGTAAGTTGCAGAAACTTGTAAAATTAGTCAGCTCCATCATGGGCACTAGCCTCCGTAGTATCCAAGACATTGTCAAAGAGCAGTGCCTTAGGAAGGCGGTGTCCATCGTTCAGGACCCCCACCACCCAGGACAAGCCCTCTTTTCATTGTTACTGTCGGAAATAAGGTACAGATGCCTGAAGACAACACAAAATGATTCAGGGACAGCTTCTTCCCCTCTGCCATCCAGTTACTAAATGGACATTGGACCTATGGACACTACCCCAGTACTTTTTAATTTCTTTTTTTTAATGCACGACTTATTTTAACAACTATTTAACAAACACATATATACTTAATGTAACTCAGTTTCTTTTTTTCTATATTTATTTATCTATCATGTATTTCATTGTACTGCTGCTGTAAAGTTAACAAATTTCATAACATATATCGTAATATTAAACCTGATTTTGAATATTCAAAGCAATACACACAAAATGCTGGAGGAAATCAGCAGGTCGGGCAGCATCTATGGAAATGAATAAACGGTCCATATTTCTGGCCGAGACCCTTCTTCAGGTCTGGAAAGGAAGGGGGAAGACGCCAAAATAAAAAGGTGGGGGGGGGGGAGAGGAGGGGTAGGGGGTGGCTAGAAGGTAATAGCTGAAACCAGGAGGGTAGGAAAGATAAAGTGGTGGAATGGAAGGAATCTGATAGGAGAGGAGAGAGGACTACAGGAGACAGGAAAGGGGAAGGGAAAAATCGATATCCATGACATCAGCTTGGTGGCTACCCAGATGGAATGTAAGGTGTTGCTTATCCACCCTGAGGGTGGCCTCATCATGATAAAAGAGGACGCCAAGGACTGAAATGTCAGAATGGGAATGGGAATTCAAATGTTTGGCCACCAGGAAGCTGTTTTTGGCAGATTGAGCAGAGGTTCTCGATGAAGCAGTCCCTCAACTTACAACAGGCCTCACCAATGTAGATGAGGCTGCATTGAGAACACCAGACACAACAGACAACCAGAGCAGATTCACAGGTGAAGTGTTGCCTGACCTAGAAGGACAGTTTGGAGCACTGAATAGAGGGATAAGTGCTCAGAGGGAGATTAGTGGGGAGGGACCAATGGACAAGGGAATCACAGAGGAAGCAATTCCTATGGAAAGCGGGGGTGGGGGAGGGGAGATAAAGATATGTATGGTGGTAGGATCCCTAGGAGGTCAGAAGTTGCGGAGAATGAAGTGTTGAATGTGGATGCTCATGCAGTGGTAGGTAAGAACAAGAGGAAATCTATCACTGTTAAGGCGGCAGGAACATGGGGTGAATATAGATGTTCGGTAAATGGAGGAGATGTGGGTGAGGGCAGCATCAATGGTGCAGGAAGGGAAACTCCGTTCTTTGAAGGAGGAGACATCTCTGATGTCCTGGAAAGGAAAGTTGTATCTTGGGAACAGATGTGGTGGAAACAAAGGAACTGAGAAAATGGAATAGCATTTTTACAGGAGACAGGGTGGGAAGAGGTATAGCCAAGAGAACTGAATTGGTAGTTTTATAAAAGATGTCAGTTGATAGTTTTTCTCTGGAAATGGAGACTGAGAGATTGAGAAAGGGGAGGGAGGGCTGCCTGGCGGCTCAACGACATCAGCGCCAGACCCCGGAGTGGAGGTTCCCCAGTTCGAAACTAGTTGGGTCCACTCCCGAGTACGCTTTCCAACCGTGCCGGGTTGAGTGTCGAGATCGCAACTCGACCTCGTAAAATAAAGGGAAAATACTGTGAAAATGTCTGTGTGAGGAGTGGCGAGCCACACAGTCTCTCTCTCGCATCGCGCCTTGTAAAAAGACATCATCACGGACGCATGCACGGACATGCAAATGCGCAGACCCACACGCACAGACTTGTACGCATGCAGGCACACACCAAAAAAAAATGAAAGGGGAGGGAGGTGTCAGACATGGACTGAGTGTATTTAAGGGCAGAGTGGATGATTAACGAGCTCAGCATGAGTGCATGAAGCAGCATCAATGCAGCCGTCAATGTAGTGGAGGAAGAAGAGCACTATTGCAGTAGGCTTGGAACATGACTATTCTACTTAGCCATGCCCATGGCTTGCCCTCAAATCTGGAGAAAGTGGGAGGAGCCGAAGGAAAAATTGTTGAACGGAAGAACAAGTTCTGTCAGATAGGGTGGTGGTGGAGAGGAACTAATTAGCTCTTTTATTGAGAAAGAAGCAGAGAGCCTTAAGGCCTTCTTGATGGAGGATAGAAATGTATGGGGACTGTACATCCATGGTGACAATGAGGCTCTCAGGGCCAGAGAATTGAAAGCTAGTTAAGAGATCGACAGTGTTAGAGAAATGTTACCAATGTAGGATGGAAGGAACTGAATCAAGGGGATAGGATGGAGCCAAGGTATGAGGGCACGAGTTCAGTGGGGCAGGAGCAGGCAGAAACAATGGGCCTATCTGGACAAAGTATTTTCTTTTGAAAAGCCAGATCTGAATAGTTATCCAAAATTCAAAATTACTCAAAACAGAATTATATATTTCACAATTTTAAGACATTGGATCTTACTGGTTTCTTTCCAACAATCAATTTCTCGACTTTCTGGACTTGGGACACATGATCCTCATTGGTCTTGAGTTCCCTTTTGCGGATTCGTTCATAAATTCCTATTAGTGTTTCTCGAGGGATGTCTTCTCCATCATCCACCCCTGCAAGTTACAGCAATCCTCATTAGTCTCTTATTAACAGTTATCTATTCTATTTTTCTCACATCTATCAGCTCTTCCACGCTTCAAAAGCAACAGTGAATATTTCATAAAGATCAGAATTTTGTGCATAGTGGAATTTTAAAGTGGTTCAGAAGTTTCTCAATTTACTCCAGGTATATGCTATTTTTTAATCTGCATAGAATTATAATAGTTGAGTATTCTATTGATGCCTTTAGCAAAAGAAAATTGTCACACATTTGTTAAGACCATGCATGATAGGCTTGCTAACCAAACCCACCATCTGTCAAGCCAAGTAAATTTTTATTTTCTCCAAACACGGACATCAACTGAACTGACCATCCCCTCAATGTGCCTTGACAACCTATGACAACTCAACAGTAAATAAAGTAAAAAAAAGTCAAATAAACATACGCAGCATGTATGAAAAGTCAAAAAAATAAAACTTTCTGATTTGGAGTTCGTATCTTTCAAGCTGCAAAGGTTCCACTGCATTACCAACTCTCAGCAATTAAGGTTATTAATAATTCATGAAACACACAGCAATGCAAAAATCATTCAGTTCTCTTTTTAAAATGTTATCCAATTAATGCCACTTCCCTGATCATTCCCAGTGGCTTTAAAATTTCCAATTCATATATTTAGGATTATATTGACTAAAGTTATTAATATTCAACATTATCTGTTCGACAGCTTGCACAAGGTAGTAACATGAATACTGGTATTCGTTTAAAACTTTTGTATGTTTCTATTCCATGATATGTTCCAAACAAGGTGTAATTTCAATGTATTTATTTTATAAACAACATGCCCCTAAAATATTAAATTATAGCTACTTTTAAATTTTATGTGTTTTTCTTCTTCTTCACTCTTACAACAAAGATAAACATTTTGATCTGCAGGTAGCACATGCCTTGTAGTTGAGTGTTATGGATAGCCTATTTTCTACAAATTTCTTCTGCAAGCATTCGATTACCTGTCTTTGAGCAAAAAATTCCACCTGATTAAATTTTATTTGCTTCAGGTAACTCCCAGATCAGTTACAGTGGGAGGTAAACCCCTATTTGCACCCTATTTTTTTATTGCCTGCTACCTGCATTGCCCCACCCCCACCTTTCATTAACTCTCTTCACCCCGGGCTGCTTTTCCCTCACTAATACCAGTTATGCCATCATCCATATCCATTTATCTTATTAAAGGCCACTAGGAGGATCCAGTTTTATCACCACTATTCTCATTTCATTTATCTTGCAAATACTTCCAAACTTTTATAACATGTTTAGTAATGTTAATGGCAGGAATATAGAAACAGAAGTAGACCATGCTTGACCCTATTCAGTGAGATATGGCTACTCTGTAATCCAACTCACAAACCTGCCTTTATCTAGTATCTCCTAATGTTTCTTGCTATAAGAAAACTGATCAGTTGTCCCAAACTCTTATCACTTCCTGCACATAAAAATACTCACTAAATTAATTTAAAAAGAACTGGCCCCAATACACCATTAGAAATTGCTTATTTACAGTAATACTTGTATTACTGGTTCAGTTTGTAACTCTCGCCTCTGTCATGTGGATGTGGGTCTAAGACCCTTATCACAGAGCGGTGCATAAAAAAATCTAGGCTCTAGTTCCTGTCCAACACTGACACTGATAATATACAAAGGCCAACCCACCCTCTCTGGTCGATGCAAACTATCCCAAAGCAGCAATTCAAAGAATAGCAAGGAATTTATATCGAGCACCTGGACCAATATTTACCTTTCAAATCAACATAAATAAAATATATTTCCTGATCATTGAAATTCTGTCAATGTTAGGAGATGGGTGAGTGCAATTTGGTTATTGTTCTTTTCATCAAAAATACTGCACAGAGCCCTGGGATGTCCTGGAAGTATTGAAAGGAACAACATAAATGCAAGTCCCTCTCTCTCTATCTAACTTGCCTTGACTTCTGTAATTTCCCTCTTTTGGAAGCTCATAAATAAATATCACAGATACTTCTCTGATCACTCTTTGAATACATCAGTTAAAAGAAAAGTTGTTCATTAGTTTGGACTTGTACACTACAATTTCATTTGTAGACAATTTCAAAGTCTGTCCCGAGCCTTTGTGGCCCATCAGGCTGGTGCATGTGCAGGTTTCTGTGGCGTGAAGCGACTGAGAGTACGAGACTCCCCTCCGGATAGGACACCAGTCTATCGCGAGGTTAACCCCCATTTTCAGCTGGGTGGACCGGAGCAGTGTGTGGTTAAGTGCCTTGCTCAAAGGCACAGCACGCTACCTTGGCCGAGACTCGAACCCACAACCTTCAGATCATGAGCCCAATGCCTAACCACTTGGCCACGCACCACACAAATCTGTCAAGATCTGCAGTAGGAGGAATGGTTGATCGTTTCCTAGTTTTTCCTCTATTAATTCTTCTTTAAAACAAGTAAGATGGAAACAGAAACATACAGGTAATGTTTATCATTTGCTCTGGATTTCAGAATCTTTAATTCTCCTATCTACTCTGTATATTTAAATGCACTCAGCTGAAACATTGCATAAGCAGGTGTGGTAAACCAAAATTTTAAAACCATCTTTCAAGTAAAAGAGATAAAAAGCTATGTTTAAACATCAAGGGCCTATGTGACGCTGGAGGTGATTAATGCTATTACATACTGAATATTTTCCATTGCCCAGCAGGAGAATTGTAAATCCAACACTTACTTAAATTTCAACACTTCAATGCTTTTTCTCCATTTGTATCCATTGTGCTAATAGCTAAACACTTTCAAAGTGCTGTCATAATGTTCTTTTAAATTGGATTCTAAAAATGAGGGTACACATTTATGCTGCTAAATTAATTAATTACACTTAGTGACAGGATTATACACCTCAGTTTAAATAGATTTACAACTCTGCTGCTGGGCAATGGAGAATATACAGTTTATAACACCATTAATTGGAGAACCAGTTTACCGACTCCCAGAATCTACATTTAACAAAGGTTTGAAAGGCAGATAATAGTTACTTATTGAATTATTTTTGGCTCCTAATTATGTTTATTGATACTACAGACAAAAATGTAATCATTGCTTCATTATTTGGAAATAATTTCCTCACTAAAATTACCGTATGCTTCTTTTATTTCTCTAATATAACGAATGTGCATGTTATTTATGTAACTTTGAAATTATTTTTTATAGCGTGAATTATCAGTTTAAGTGTCTAATGGATTTTGTATTCAAGCCAATCACAGCTGTTCTGGAATTTAACACAAAATCTCTTCATAGTAATGGATGAAATTAATTTCAGAAAAAATATACTAATATAGCCAGTTCAAGAAAATAAAAATTCAAACAAAGGCACCTCAATGTCACTAACCTCTCAAGTTTTTGACAAAGTCCTCCAGTTTCATTTTACGTTCTGGTTTCACATTAGGGCTATACATGTCTGTATTCAGCAAAATTATTGCAAAGGCTAGGATAAAGATTGTATCAGGATTTCGGAACTGTCGCACAACTCCAGAATTGCAGATACAGTAACGTTGGCTACAATAGAAGGATTGAAATACAGTTTATTCTGTGAAGTCACTACATAACATAATATCGGTAACAACTACAAAAGAAATTATTTGTGATCAACTGTGAACAAAGATTTACAAGTAATCATCTGTTAATGCATTAGAAAAACATTTGATGCAATACCGACAAAAATGTTGTGCAGACAAGAAATGTGTAATGAAACCATTAACCAATTTGCACACTTTCCCATGCTTGTCCAAATGCCACCAAAGGTCAGTGAATATTCGTTTCTGTGAAATTTTCCACGTTTCCTCACAATGTAAGAGGCAGCAGACTGAGCTTTCCCATCACTTCACTAGTTTTTCCTGTAGTTGTCTCCTCACATCCCTATAAAATCTCCTCACTTCTTACACTTACACAAGGGAAATTTTACATAGACCTGTGAGCCTAACAATCTGCACATTTTTGTGATGCGGGTGAAGAGTAGAGCACGCATGGACCAGAGTTTGGATCACTGCTAAATTCTGGATCCCTGTTTGCATTCCATTTCCCAGTATCACCTTCCAGAGTCGACAGAGACAAGACGACAAATTTTCCAACAAGCTCTCGAGGACATTCTGCTTGTTAGAGAGAGCAATGCTGGGAACCACAGAACAAAGAAGCAAAGTGAAGGAAGTTCACATGATCACCATCTGGAAAGAGCAGAGCTGAGGCATCTTTATAAGTATGCATTCTGACCATCAGCAATAGTACAAACAAAATAAGGGTATCAGGCAATGGCCTTCCAGCAAAGGACTGCCTGATTAGAACAGCATGACCAAGCATCAAAAGGAGAGAAAATGTTTTGTTTACCCAGTTCCAGGATGAGTGACAACTTGAAATGATTGACCTGAAATGGCACTGAGGAGATGGATTTGGCTTGTAGGCAAGTATGTTCAGGTAAAAACTTAGCTTGGTCAAGCTATGTAAAATCACTGCTAGTGTCAAAAACATGGACATATTCTGTCCAGCACACAACACAATTATGCACGCAGTAAGCATGCCTGAAGTAATTTTATTCATCGGCTCCAAGTCACACAGAAATGCCATTAATGTTGCCGAGGCAACCATTCAGCAAAACTGCATCCGCTTGGATTGGTTTATTATTGTCACGATTACCTAGGTAAGGCTTCTCTTTCATGCTGTTCATACAGATCTATGTGTTGCACAGTGCAATGTTAAACAATAACAGAGGCAGAATAAAGTGTAACAGGAAATCAGTGCAGGTAAACAATAAGGTGCAACATCATAACAAGGTAGATTGTGAGTTCAAAAAATCCTAGGGAACCATTTCATATTCCTATATCAGCAGGGTAGAAGCTGTTTAAAGATTCAAATATTAGTGTTATTGACCACATGTACATTGAAAACAATACAGTGAAATGCGTCATTTACATCAAATCAACAAGGATGCAGTAGAGCAGCCCGTCATGTTTCTGATGCCAACATAGTATGCCCATAACTTACTAACTATAACTGTACGTTTTTGGAATGTGAGAGGAAACTGGAGCACCCGGAGGAACCTCAAGCGGTCACAAGAAGATGCAAACTCCTTATAGGCAGTGGTGAGAATTGAACCCCGATTGGTAATGGCTGGCTCTGTAAAGCAATGCAGTAATCACTATGATACCATGCCCGCCCCCCAAACCTGGTGCTTTCAGGCTTTTGTATCTTCTGCCCAATGGAAGAGGGGAGAAGAGAGAGTGAATTGTCGAATGGAACATAAAGGTTCAAAGGTTCATTTATTATCGAAGTATACAACCCAAAATACTAAGTGTTTGCACATAAAGTCTATAAACCTGTTTAAAAAGCAAAAATTGCCTAGTTTAAAGTGTATTGAGTCATTTCCAGCAGAGGTCTTTTAATCGGGATATCTTGTCACCTACAGGGAATTCAATTTAATGGCGGCTGCTGCTGGTTGCAGGGTTTGATCTCATATGCAATTATAGTTTCCTCCATAGATGGAGGTAATGGCACCCCCTTTTACTCCCTATGCCTGCAACTGCCATGAAGTGATCTCTTTAAAAGTGCTAATCCACTTTCCAAGAGACTTAAAATGGCATGCAGTATTTATCTTTCAAGCAGCTGCAATGTGCGAATTGTACAGGTCAAGAGAAGTAAACCACGTTAGTAACTTCTTAAATCAAGGATGTTCCAATTTTGTAGCTTCTTTTTGAAAAAAGACTTTTTTTCAGTGTTAGTTCAGTCTACAGACAGAGAATACTGAAAGTTTGATTGCTAGGCAACACTAGCCAATGCATAATAACTGCAGATAGCAACATAGATTTCCTAGAAAAGAGGCCTTAAATCTCATATGCAACCACATACAGAAACTTATATCCACCACCAGTTAGTAAATTGCTAAAAGTTTTATTTGAAAACTGACACTTCTAGATCGGAAAAGATATAAATTCATTAAGTTCAAAGAACTTTCTGAAACTCAGCAAGATTTCATGACCAAATTGTAATACGGTTCTATCTATGTTTCAGTATGATATCAGGGAGATTTTGTGTAGTTTTACACAAATGGTTAAACTAAACAACCAACAACTGAGGCTGATTATACATGCAAAAATATCTCAATGAGAGAGACTGGTTGAAGACACTCAAGTCTTGTTCAATTTTTGCTCAGTATACCCTGGTCTATGCAGATACAGCACATGATCTTCTTCAAAAGATTCTCAGTTGCACTGAGGCACACAAAGCCTTTATTTGCATTTGACATGGTGGAAAACTGATGTACTGAAGTCCTTTTCCACGACTTCAAGACAAAGCTAAAGAAAGAACTTCAGAAAAAGGAACATAGAAGGCAAGAAAAAATACAGCAGAATGATTGGTTGACGCTCATTGAAGCAGTTCCTAATTCAAGTAACACTATCTCTCTCAGTGATGACTACCCGGCACACAGCTAGAATACATCCCAAGACTTATGTGTGAAGTTGGCGGTCCAAAGCCCTTTAGTAAACTTGACCTGTCCAACACACATGATCAGCTCAATATTAACAAAGATGCAATGCTGCTTAATGAATAATACTCATAAAGGCTGATCTGCAAACTCAAAGCTGCAAGAAGTCAAGTAGTTTCCAAATTATTTCCAAGTCACTGTGGACAAGATAATGGAATACATCGTCTCTGTAATAAAAAAAAAAGACATATTGTTCACCAATACAATTCAGGAAGAAATGTTGAGTATGCTCAAGCATACTTCATAATCAAAACAAAGCAAGTATTCTTTACTTCATATTTACAGGGCAGATAAAAATGGATGGAAACTTATCAAGGATACAAACATAACTTAATACCTGAAGGTTACAGAACCTAGGTACTTCCAGGGTAAGCTGCAGTATTATGCTAGGTTCTTATCAAACTTGACTACCAACTGGTTTGCTAAAACAGTCCATATGAGATCATAGCTGTGAATTCTGTGACCCAAGAGGGACACAAACCATGCTGACACCTCCAAGAAGGTCCCAAAAAGATCATTGAAGTAGTTAAACTTGTAGATGTGTTGATGTAATAAATTTTGTTTCTTTTTCTGCTTTTTCATTTCTAACCATAAAAGCAAGAACAGAAGCACTGCAGAGCTGAAGATGGCATTGTCAAGTGGCCTGTACTGACAGCAGAAAGCAGCTGAAAGTAACACATCAAATAATCAGCTACATTCTGCTTAGGCCCCTGAGTTCTCAGGTATTTCCTAGCGTACTTCTACCTATGGCTCTACCAGGAACTGAACTTAACACAGGTAACATACAACATATAATCAAATGAACTGCAAAGACTTCAAATTTACAATAACATTATACAACAGACATTGATCAAATATAATCTAAATTTATAGGGCTATTCAAATGATGAAAGAGGAAACATTAAATGGCCCTTTTGATCATCATACAATATAAATATCCCACTGCAATTTAAAAAAGCATCAATTAAATAATATATTCTCAAGATGAATTATTTGCAGACTGATATATTTATAAAGATGTGAAGGAGAAAATGTTCATTAACTTTTCATAGGGAATGGTTTGATCCTATTAATAAATAATAATCCAAGTGATTAATAATCAGTTCTTATTTATTTTAAGTAACCACTAGAATTTCAATATTAAACCTCAATATATTTGAATAAAGTGGGCACCAATAGCTTTGTTTTATATTTGTATAGTGGAACTACTGTTCTGCTAAAATACATTGGTGCTGACTAATGGAACAAAGCAAACACAATTTAAAGTTCCACGTTGCAGGGAGCTTTGGAGAAACCTTTTGGACTCTTTGGGTGAAGTTTTTGCTTGGAACTGTAAGTCATACTGTCCCCATACTCATACTCTTTTCTGCAACGCTCCAGACGGCTCTTCACAGATGGTAAAAGATAAACCAGTGCAAAATACTTTCTTTAAAAAATCTTTAAAAATAGTTTACTAAGTTCCTTGTGTAAATGGCATATTCTTTCAGAACTTCTTGCTGCATGACAACAGTTTACCCCTTAGAATCAAACTCTATTGCACAGTTGATTGCCTCTGCGATGATGCCTATCATCTGAGAGCTGTGTACCTGAAAGCTTCAATAAGACGCTCTACTTTCTGAGCTTCGCCTTGGACCCGAATGTGTGCTTGAAACTTTCTGAGTGCTTCATCCAATTCCATTCCTGAAAAATCCATCTCATCAACTACACAGCTGAAATAAAAATCATAGCATGGTATGTTTCTCTTAAAATATATTCTGGCATTTATAGTGCAACAAAACTTTAATAAAGAACTAAGATCTTATAATATATTTCATATTATAAAATAACTTGAAATCAAGTTACAAATTGTAAAGCTACTTTGGAAGATCAACAAAACTGTTCATTATAATGGTACAAGGAATAATCAAGACAATTGATTAACAAGCAGTGGTAGCAGCCATAAGATTTTGACCTGCCATCTTTTTTTCCTTAGATTTGCCATTGAATGGTTTTGCCATTGAAACAAAACCATTCACTTCTCACCAATTAAGTGTCACAGAACCATTGCTGTCTTTCCACTTTGACTGTTTCAGCTGCTACTATTAACAAAGAACACTGAAACAGTGTTGAGAAAAGGCACAAACTTTTAATATTATCTTTGTGTTGGCCTTACAGACTTTTTATGTATGTATTTGACCTATTGAAAAAGTTCCACAAAATATTTGCTATAATTGATAAATAGTAATATAGTTTTTTATATTAAAAACTAGCTAAAATAACTAATTCTTCTTGCCACCTTTATAGGATTGATGAAAATCTGTAAATTTAGCACAAATTTAGTTCTAGAAATCTACTAAATGTGAAACTGAACCAAGGAGTCCAGATAATATTTTGGATATTGGGTTAGAAATAGATCATGACAAATGTACAAGAATAAAGATTTCATTCAAAAAATATCTCACAATACCAATCTAAAGTGATTTTACATAACCACAATTTTTTTTAAGTTTATTAAAAAAAATTAATTTTACAGGATTAAATAAGAACAAATGATCAATACTAAAGTTAGAGAGAAGTGGCTTGGCTTTTTAACATTGGGTTCATACTGACTGCATCTTATATTACTATTGTGTATATTGCTCACTCTTTCAGATTATGCTAAATTAAGGCAAGGGTAGTGACGGTCAATTCTGATAAGGTAGCAGTTGTTTCAAAATAATTCACTTGAACAACAACATTTATATAGAAGAGAATTCCAACAGGCTAGAATGCTAAATTCTGTTTCCTGTCATAAGACAGAAACTGCTGGAGATATTCAGCAAAGCAGACAACATTCATGGAAAGAAAAACAGAAGGAATATTTCAATACCTTCCATTATGAAGTCTTGTCAGAACTTGATTCAGATTGATTTTACTGAGTAAATTCTGTATGTTTCTTAATGTATATTGAACTCAAAGCTGCATAATCTCTTTTTTGCATATAACAAGAAAGGAAGTTTTTGCAATAAAATAATTAATACATACTAGGATTGATGTAACTAATAAATTGTTTTCACATACGTTGCAGATATGACAGTGAGCATGCATCCTCTGTGTATACACATTTGAGAGGGCGTCAAAGAGGTGAGGGTAGTGAGTGGTGTCAGTAGGGGTGGGGCATGGAGAGGAGAGCAAAGAGAGTCTAGGGGAGGGGAGAATGAGAGTGTCTAGGGAATGGTTAAGGAAGTTCTACAGATCGCTGATCTTTTTGCGTAAACTTTGGCAAAATACATCTATGCCTTAATCATAAATTGTGCTTCAAGTATTTGGGATGTTTGTCATTGCTAAGTCAGTTATAACTTATTTTCTGATCTATTAAGGTAAAACTGCACACCACGGGCATTGTAACTACAGATTAATCCTGCTGTATGAGTTTGGTTATAGTAAGCAGATCAAGTTAATCTAAGGGTGTGTACTCAGGTATCCAAGAGAAGGGTATAAAGGTAGGAGTTGTGCAAATAACCTTTTGTTATTGCATAACTTTTATTTTTAATAAACCACATTAGTAGGGTATAGCTCTTTTGTATAGTCTAACATTTATCCCTACTACATCAGGAAGTTAAAGTTGGAAGAGAATTGATGACAGCTTCAATCAGCTATTAACAATGATATGGAATTATGTTAGTCTCTTACATCACCAAGTTATAATACTATTCAAACTGAGAGAGGATTTCAGTTGAGAGCTTTCTTTGGCATTGATTTCAAGAGAATAAAAAACTTAAATTATAACAATGCAGTAAACATTTGCAGATCTTTAATGTTTATAATATACTTCAAACATGTAATTCTCAACAGCAGTGAGCCTAATTGGAAAACACAATTAAGAATTAAAGGTGATGAAAACAAAATGCAAAAAAATGCAAAATCTATGATTTAGGTTTGTCTCGTACAAAGATTGGTCAAGCTTTTCAAAGAGCCTTAGGCAGACACATTACAAATTCATTAATTTGTCAAGAATATATTTTTCTTGCAAGATCAATATTCTACCCAAATTTCAGATCCTGTCATTTTAGCTCATCAATCTAGCCTCGTTAATTTCAACTCAATCAACCAACTCTCAATTACTAGAAAGATGATGCAATGAATTTGTCAACTGTGCTTTTAAGAAACATTTAAAAATAGCCTGTTCAGCATGTTAGATTTTGCAAGAATCACTTTACTCCAGATATCTGCACAGATTTGGTCCAAACATCAGAAAATTCCAGAGTGACTGGCAATGAAGCAATCAGCAGATTAATATTAGTCACAGGGAATCAAGGAGAAAGCTCACCACTTGCTTTAGCCACAACTATATATAATCACAAAGCAATAAAAACATAAGGATAGACAGCAAGAGTAATCCAATCACCTTCAAATGCCTACCCCTAGTTGGACATCAACTTGGATATAGGTCCCACATCTCTTTGTCAAATACTTGGAACACCCAATGTATCAACATTTTTATAGCTCTATTTCAAGGTATGCAAAAGTTCAAGTTCAAGTTTATTGTCATCTGACTGTACATCCATACAACCAATGAAACAACATTCCTCTGGTCCAAGGAGAGTAATAAAAGATCTCACACAGTACATTAAACAAAAATATAAATCAAAATGCATGTAGTGCATGGCACAGGTAAACAGTGAACTGTAACAGATCTCTGTCCAAGTGACAAGACCTTGATAATGGCAGGGTAGTCATTACTCTCACAGCTTGAAGGAAAAAGATGTTACTCAGTCAGGCAGTCCTAGTCCTGATGCTATTGTACCTCCTTCCTGATGGTGGTAGGTCAAAAAGATTGTGAGATGGGTGTAGGGATCTTCAACAATGCTTTGGGCCCTTCAGATACAATGCTCCCGGTAAATGTCACAAGTAGTGGGGAAGGAGACCCTGATGATACTTTCAGTGGTTTTGACAATCCTCTGTGAGGTCTTGTGGTCAATGCCTTGCAACGTCACAATGAACAGCCAGAGAGGAGGCATCTCGAAGGTCCTCAATTGCCTCTGAAAGTGTAGTCACTGCTGTGCCTTTTTGACTATTGAGCAGGTGTTATGAGTCCAGGTTATGTGCACACTAAGGAAGTTTGTACTCTTCACTCTCCACAGCAGAGCTACTGATGTCCACTGGAGAGTGGTTGTCTGCGGCTTTCTGAAATCCACAATCATCTACATAGAACATAGAATAGTACAGCACAGTACAGGCCCTTCGGCCCATAATGTTGTGCCCACCCTCAAACCCTGCCTCCCATATAAGCCTCCACCTTAAATTCCTCCATATACCTGTCTAGTAGTCTCTTAAACTTCACTAGTGTATCTGTCTCCACCACTGACTCAGGCAGTGCATTCCACGCACCAACCACTCTCAGAGTAAAAAACCTTCCTCTAATATCCTCCTTGAACTTCCCACCCCTTACCTTAAAGCCACGTCCTCTTGTATTGAGCAGTGGTGCCCTGGGGAAGAGGCACGTCTTGTCCACGTAGAGACTCAGGTTGGTGTTCTCACACTATTTGACAAGCCTCTCTACCTCCTCTCTGTATTCTGACCCATCATTGTTGCTGATGAAGCCAACCACTTTTGTATCATCTGCCAACTTGATGATGTGGGTTAAGTTGGATCTGGCAGTGCAGTCATGAGTCAGCAGCAGGCTAAGCTCACTGAGCACTGTGGGTCACCAGTGCTCAGTGTGACGGAGTTTGAGATGTTGTTGCCAGGTCGGACTGACTGGGGTCTTTCTGTCAAGAAGTCCAAGATCCTGTATGGGGAGGAGTGTTAAGTCCCAATGTGGGAAGTTTACTCATGGGACGATGGTGTTGAATGCCAAGCTGAAGTTGATGAACAACCTCCTGGCATATGAAACATCATGTTCTAGGTGAGACAAGACCAAGTGGAAGACCGAGGCTATGGAATTATTGGTGCACCGGTTTGCGGGGTAGACATACTAGAAAGGGTCCAATTTAGCTGGAAGGTGGGATTTTATACTATCTATTACCAGCCGCACAAAGCAGTTCATGGTGGTTGAAGTCAGTGCCATTGGGTGGTAATCATTTAGGACCGTTCCCATCGCTCTCTTGGGCACCAGAATAATGGTGGCTGCCTTGAAGCCTGCAGGGACAGGGGACTGTTTCAAAGAAATATTTCAAAAAAGTTAAACAAGGTCTATCAGGTACTGATGGAAAACTATTGTGTGCTGTGTGATATTCTGATTGAGATAATAAACTGAAGTCCATATGGCTGTATTATATCTATAAGCAGTTCTACAAAATTGTTCCAGGGAGCAAGGGAACTCTCCCAAGTCATGATCAAGATTCCATACCCAAATTCCACACAAAAGTTACTTGGAACTTGAGTTTATCACGCAACATAGAAATACATGTGAGATCAGGTATTTTCAAACTGGGCAAAATTCACAAATCTTTGTACAACACTTACTCAAGAACATCTCGGTTGAACTGTTTCTGACGATTGCCCAAAAACTCGCCAATCATCTGCCTGCTAAGGCCTTTTCTCTGCAGAAGGAAGTGTGCAACACCAACAGGAGTATCAGGAACAAATCCACGTTCTATCAAGTACTGTATACCTTTCTCGGGCTTCCTATGTAAAAAAAAAAAGAAAAGTTGAGTTAGAGGTTAAGATACATTGTGTGCTCAAGTGTCTAGAAAGAAAAGAAACTACTTGAAAAATTGTATATTTATAGTGTGGAATTTGTAGATACTCGCACAGTGTTTATACTTGACTAAAGTCATGAGCGGAGAAAAATGAATCAGCCTCAGGAAAGACACAACTTCTTTCATGCAGATCCTTTGAGACAGCAAATAACCTGTAGAAAATTCAGGCTGTACCGCCACACCTGATTTTCCTTGCAAGGATATAATTCACGAGTGCCAATATCACAGAAATTCCACCTATGATTAATTCTAGGGGTAGTACTAAGCATCAATTGAAAATGCAGAACAACAATTTTCACATTTCCAGAAGGATACAATCTCCTCTTCTTGACAATCAATGGCATTATTGTCACCAAGTTTTCAATGGTCTATCTCCTGGTGAAGAAACTGATAAGAAGTTTAACTAGATCATTTACACAGAAACTTTGGCTAAGTAAGGCAAATCAGGAGCTGGGTATACTGCTGGGCAGGACTTGCTTCCCCACCCACCAAATGTTAGCAATCATCCAGGGACGTGAAGAAATCCCCTCCACCTGTTTGCATGAATGTAGTTTCAACAGCTTCATTATCACCTGACCAGCATCAAATCCTCCAGTTTTTAAGCAAAGTTTCTTTTCACTATACGCATTCCGGGAGCTGCAGTGTATACAGCAAAGAAATACTATTAGCCCCACATGATCTAACTTGAAAGCAAAGCTTTATTCTCCTAGATGGCATGGGGTTAAAATCTTGAAGCACTCTGCCTAAAACCACTGTGAGGACACCTTCACCACGACACAGTACTCTGCTATGATTCCATAGCAATGAGCGTTAATACTAATTTGGTGTTTGATTATCATATCCATACATGAATTTGAAAATGTATCTTGTTACATTTTTTGAAATTTCAACTAACTGACAGAATGCACTGCTCTTCTGTCCCTTATTTTCATTAAGCAGGATTGAGCTGCCTGTTCAAGATAAGTCAATTCTGAATTGGATATTCTGAATTTCCTGAAATCACTATTAAATTCAATATTTTCAGACCTCACATCTTATGCTCTTGTTGGGGAGATGAAAGTGGAGGAAATTATTCTTTTATATACTACTAATATATCACTATATACATACATCAACAGAACAAACAAAAATGAACTATTTCTGGCAGGCTGAACAGATGCCTTGCATTAACAAGAGAAAATCTACAGTTGCTGGAAATCCAAGGAACACACACAAAATGTTGGAGGTGCTCAGCAGGCCAGGCAGCATCTATGGAAAAGAGTACAGTCAATGTTTCAGGCCGAGACCCTTCATCAGGACTGGAGAAAAAAAAAGATGAGGAGTCAGATTAAGAAGCTGGAGAGGGGAGAAAGAAGCACAAGGTGATGGGTGAAACCTGGGGTGGGGGGGGGGAGGGTGAAGAAGAGAGCTGGGAAGTTGTTTTTACATGCTTGAAGAAAAAGATATTAATTTATACACTTGAAGAATGCCCATTGTTGAATGAATTTTCTGACCCTTCATTCTACCAATCACACATTTTTCCCTAACTGACAAAGACTCTTTCTCAAGCCACTTGCTATCCTGCTTCATAGCTAACTAGTATGATGTGTATGACAACAGTGTGATGTAAAGACTAATTCTTAAATATCTCTTTGTTTTCTTGCACAACATGACCATCTTAAAAAGGAAGAAACAGAAATCAGATTAGAAATGATGCACACTGGATTTTATAAACCAAAAAACAACGCTGCTCTTCTAATTTGAATACACTGATGAATGCTATGGTATATTAGCAATATAATCAGATTCACAATCACAATCAGGTTTAATACCACCAGCATATGTCATGGAATTTGCTGTTTTGCAGCAGCAGTACATTGTAATATATAATAATAAAATAAACTATAAATTACAGTAAGTCTGTAAATTAAAACATTTAAATAAGTAGCACAAAAAGAGAGGTAGTGTTCATGGTCCGTTCAGAAATCTGACGGTGGATTGTAACTGCATTAATATGTTAAGCCCAGAATACAGCTTCAGAGATGTTGACGTCGAGGAACTTGAAACTGCTCACCTTTTCCACTACTGATGTTGGAGGGGAAGAAGCTGTTCCTGAAACTTTGTTTTCAAGCACCTCTACCTCCTCCTTGATGCTAGCAAAGAGAAGAGGACATGACCTGAATGACGCGGGTCCTTATTGATGGAACCACCCTCCTGAGGCAGCTATTTTTGAAGGTGTCCTCAGTGCTGGGGAGGCTCATGCCCATGATGGATCTGGCTGAGTTTACAACTTTCTGCAGCATTTTCTGATCCTGTGCTCTGGCCCCTCCATACCCGATTGTGGTGCAACCAATTAGAATGCTCTCCATGGTAATCTGCAAACATTTGTAGAAGCCTTTGATGACATACCAAGTCTCCGCTCAATATACTGATAGATCTTCAGAGATGTTGACATCCAGAAACTTGAAATTGATCATCCTTTCCACTGCTGATCCCTCGATGAAGACTGGGGTGTGTTCCCTTGACTTCCCCTTCCTGTAGTCCACAATCAATTCTTTGGTCTTACTGACGTTGAGTGTAAGGATGTTGTTGTGACATCACTCAACCAGCCATCTATCTCACTCCTGTACGCCTCCTCATCATCATCTGAAATTCTACCAACAATAGTTGTGTCATTGGCAAATTGATAGTATGAGCTGTGCCCAGCTACACAGTCGTTAAGACAGAATAGATCGGTGGGTAAGTGCACATTTTGAGGTGCGCTAGTGTTGATCATCAGCAAAGAGGATATGTTATTTCCAATCTGCACATACTGTGGTCTTCTGGTAAAGAAAGCAAGGATCCAGTTGCAGAGCGAGGTACTGAGGCCCAGATTAGAACTGAGGGCATGATTCAAAGGCTCAGATGTCAGAGAAATGTATACAATATACCTCCTGAAATGCTTTTTCTTCGCAACCATCCACAAAAACCGAGTATCCCAAAGAATGAATGACAGTTAAACGTTAGTACCCTGAAGTCCCCCCCGCCCAGCTCCCCTCTCCCACGCGTAAGCAACAGCGAGCAACAATCCCCCTCCCCCCACCAGCAAAAAAAAAGCATCGACTCCACCACTGAGCACTCAAGCATGAGCAAAGCAATAGCAAAGCCAAAGTCTTGCAGTTACCCCAAAGACTTCGCATTTCACCCGGTATTCGACATACCGTAGGTTCTCTCTCTCCCTAATATGGGAGAAAAAGGTGTCTCCATTTTCCCAGTGAGCAGGGAGACATAACAAACAACTTGCTGGTTTACGATGTTAAATGTCTGTTATGTCACTTTTTTTGAGCTTTGTGCCTGAAGATCGCAAAGATCCTGGGTCTCCAGGCATACAGCTGTAGATACTTCGACTCCTCTGACGACGTACGGGTCATTACACCGACCCTCGACCCACCCGTCTCCAGAGCCCCTAGATCCCAGGCTTTCAAATCCAAGCTGGACTCTTAGGCCGAGCTTTTGGTGTGCCGAACAACAGCCAATTATGGAACCCTGAGAGTGGGTCCCAATCCCACAAAGAACCATGGTCAGCGTGTAAGTCTGGGTCAGGGTCTTCAAAAGAACCCTGAAAGGGAAAAATAGAGATACGAAGATGGAAATAGAGCTGTTTCCAAAGATGCAAGCAAAGGAGTTGCTGTTAGGCGTCATTAACTCTCCTAAGCTCCGCCTCCAGATTGTGTTCAAAGCTGACCGGTAATCAATAAACAGCAGCCTGACATAGGTATTGCTATTATCCAAGTAATCCAAGGCCAAGTGAAGAGCCAGTGAGATTGCAGATGCTGTAGAACTATTATGGTGATATCCAAATTGCAGCAGGTCCAGGTCCCTGCTTAGGCAGGAGTTGATTCTGGCCATGACCAACGACTCAAAGCCTTTCACAAGTCGTAACTGGACTTCCTATATGGTTATCATCACCAACCTTGAATGCCACAGATCTAGCCCTCAGCAGGCTATGAATCTCTAGGTTCAACCACGGCTTTTGACTTGGGCAAGTCCAGTATGTTTAGTTATTTATTTATTGAGATACAGCGTGGAATAGGCCCTTCTGGCCTTTCAACCACATCCCCCGATTTAATCCTAGCTTAATCATGGGACAATTTACAATGCCCAATTAACCTACCAGCCAGTACATTTTTAGACTGTAGGAGGAAACCAGAGCCACTGGAGGAAATCCATGCGGTCATGGGGAGAACACACAAACTCCTTTAAGGCAGTGGCAGGAATTGAACCTGGGTTGCAAGTACTGTAAAGCATTGTGCTAACTACTACGCTACCACGCCACCCCAAAGGGCTCAAAGGCATATACTCATCCACAGTCTTGAGGAAGTTTGTTACAGCTGTGGCATATTCATTCAGATTCAATGATGAATCCCTGAACATTGTTCAGTCCACTGTCTCAAAGCAGTCCTGTAAACATTCCTCTGCCTCCCTTGGCCATACCTTCTTGATCCTCACCAGTGGTGCTGTGGTCTTTCATCTGCCCATACTCTGGGAGTAGAAGTTCAGGCAGGTGATCGAATTTTCCAAAATGTGAACACGGATTGCACGGTAAGCATTCTTGATGGTGATTTAACAGTGATCAGGTGATACAGTATGTTGGTGGGTAGTTGTTCTAAGACTTCTTCAAGCTGGATTGGTTGAAATCTCCTGCAAATAATAGGGAAGGCATCAGGGTGTGCTGTCTGGTGACTGCTGATCATGGTGCTCAGCTCTTCCAGTGCCTGCCTGATGTTGGCCCGAGGTGGTATGTACACTGCTACCAGGATGATGGCGAAAAACTCCCTTGGCAAATAAATGGATGACATTTGACTGCTCGACGTTCTAGGTTGGGTGATCAGGACTGAGACAGAACTGCCACGTCTGTGCACCATGATGAGTTAATCACAAAGCTTACTCCATCTCCAGTTGTTCTGTCTTTGTGAAGAATGGTGAAGCCATCATGCTGCAGCATTGTGTCCACAATGGCAAATGTTAGCAATGTTTTTATGAAGCTGAGAATACAGCAGTCCCTGATGTCCCTCTGGTACTGCAATCTGGTACTGCTCTGTGGTCTTCAGTTTTATTTTCCAGAGGCTACATTTTCCAGCAAGAACGTCGGGAGTGGGGTTCTGAAGCCTCTGTATTTCAATCGTACTTGTAGACCGGTGTGCCTTCCCCATTTCCATTTTCTTAAAGAGGAATAGCACACATGACCAAGTCTGCCATCTGGATCTGCTGATTTTGAGTACCGACAGATTTTTTAAACATCTTAAAATGATGTTCTGACATGTCTATCCACGGCCTCCTCTACTGTAAAGATGAAGCCACACTCAGGTTGGAGGAACAACACCTTATATTCCGTCTGGGTAGCCTCCAACCTGATGGCATGAACATTGACTTCTCTAACTTCCGCTAGGCCCCACCTCCCCCTCGTACCCCAGCTGTTACTCATTTTTATGCACACATTCTTTCTCTCACTCTCCTTTTTCTCCCTCTGTCCCTCTGAATATACCTCTTGCCCATCCTCTGGGTCACCCCCCCCCGTCTTTCTTCCCGGACCTCCTGTCCCATGATCCTCTCGTATCCCCTTTTGCCTATCACCTGTCCAGCTCTCGGCTCTATCCCTCCCCCTCCTGTCTTCTCCTATCATTTTGCATCTCCCCCTCCCCCTCCAGCTTTCAAATCCCTTACTCACTCTTCCTTCAGTTAGTCCTGACGAAGGGTCTCGGCCTGAAACGTCGACTGCGCCTCTTCCTATAGATGCTGCTTGGCCTGCTGCGTTCACCAGCAACTTTGATGTATGTTGCTTAAAATGATGTTGTTGAAGTAATCCAGAAAAGTAAATCTTTCATGGAAAGTTAAAGCAGAATCAATCCACAAAAGGAATTGATCCCAACAAAAATGGCATATAAACCTGATGTTAAGGATAATTTTTGAAAATATGCCCATCATAGCGCATAAAAATAAACCTGGTATTACACATTTAAAGAAGAAATGCACAGCTTGAACTTTGAAGATGATTATTGTTTTGGGCTATAACATTGTGAATCTTGAAAACTTAAACTAGTAAATCCAAATTATTAACTGATGTATGGTAAGTAAAATTAAAAGGATAGAAAAACAAAGGAGTTGAGGGATATTGAACCTTATTCAATCTTTGCATAATTAAATTCCAAAGAAATGAGACTCAGCACTTAGAAAATATAACTTTTAAGTTTCATAGAGGGTTGCTGACAATAATTATTAATTATCATGGGGTTAATAGCTTCAGAGGGATATAGGAGAAACATAGGCAAATGGGATTAACTTAGATGCGTATGGATAAATTGGATAAATTGGACCAAAGGGCCTGACTCTAAAATTTCATTACATTTGATTAGATCACCCCCAGCTATAATGGCATATTTATTGTGAAAGTAATGTAACTTCACATCCATCCATGTATTTCAATGCTAGATTTATCATTACGAAGCTGTAATAACACAATCTACAAATGGGGCAGATCAGACTGCAGCTTCCGATTTCTGCATTTAACTATGAATGACCATACTTGAGAAGTTGCTCACCAATGTAATCCATAATCACAGGAAGCACCGTTAGCTTCACTATTACTGTCTGTGCAAAATCCAGGCAAATCTAAAGCCTGAGCTGAAAAGATATTGTAAGATTTATACTAAAGCCATCAATCAACACCTTGCTTTTAGATACCAGAACCAACCAACAAGTATTACTCGATAATAAGCTCAGGCTGAAAGCCTGGGTAATCTGAGAAATATCCCTCTTATATCATATGCATGCAGCATAGGCTGCTATTCTCAACTCCCTTTTCAACTGAAATCATCAAATTCATTCAAAAGTGAAAATTGAACCTTGGATACTCATGATTTCTTAAGCCCACAAGCTATAACAGTACATTAATGAAATATTAGTAGAAGTTGGTTTCACCAGAATTACGATGTACGCCTCATTGCATTGATCAGCAAGGAGAAGACAGGAATTGTTAAATGAACAGATTTCAGAGATATTTGATAAAAAGCAACATCAACATTTCCTTTAAAATATGAAGACAGATCATAATCACCCACACTGGATTTACAGAGGAAATTTTCCACAAAGGCAACTATATTTATCTTTAAAAGGCAACTATATTTATCTTTAAAAGCTGGAGCGCAGGGATAAAAAAAAACTGTAAAAAACAAATTACATTCTTGATTTTAATTATCAGTACAATGAATACAAAATGAATTTAATTTAAATAGGACATTGGCCAGGTCATAGCTGGAGAATTATTGCAGTTCTGATAGCTGCAAGGACAATTGACGCAAGTACTTCAGCAAAAAATGGTAAAGGTTATAGTAATGAAGAAAAAACATATCACCAACTGTCCACTTGCACCAAACTCCTGTCCCGACTACAAAGGTGAAGGGAAATTTACAGAAGTTGAAATTCTGAGTGGTCTTGAGAAAATAGTAAAATAAAAATCTACGAGTTCATCATTTGTGAAAACAAAGTGAGAATTATGAAAAAGTATCTAATCCCAACTCCCATATCTGCACTACGATGGAGTAACAACAAGGAATCCTTCCATACTTCCACTTCCAACTTTGTAGGTTCTGTAGTAGCTAATGAGGCCATGGTAGGAACCATAGGTTTGTTCACAGGTACAGGTCAGGAATTTGGGCAATTTGTGAGGATGCCTGTTGTTTACACAGGGTCTCTGTGTTCTCCCTGTAGACTAGGACTTGACAGTTTGCTTTTGTGAGGTACTGTCATAGAAGAGGCAGCTTTGTGGAGTACTTGTGTCATGGGCCACTGTGAGCTAGAGAGTCATAAGGCACTCACTAATTCTGCAGAGCAAATCCCTGAGATTCCAGTCTAGCTTATTCCTGATAATAAAGATCACTCCAAGAATACAAGAGATCCCTTAGATGCTGAAAATCCAGAGCAACACACAAAATGCTGGAGGAACTCAGCAGGTCAGGCAGCATCTAGGGAGGGGAATAAACAGTTAACGTTTTTGGTCATGATCCTTCATTAGGTCTGGAAAGGAAGGGGGGAGAGTAAAAACCGGCAAGTGATAGGTGAAGCCAGGTGAGGGGAAAAGTGTGTGGATGGGGAGATGAAGTGGGAAGCACGAAGGTGATAGGTGGGAAAGGCAAAGGGCTGAAGAAGGAATCTGGTTGGCATGGAGCGGGGAACCATAGGAGGAACAGAAGGAGCAGGAGCATCAGAGTGAGGTGATGGGCAGGTAAGCAAAAGTGTAAGAGGAGAGCTAGAATGGGAAATGGAAAAAAGAAAAGAGGGAAAGAGAAAAGACTCCTTCCTTTCCAGTTTGTCAAAAGTGGTGTATTCACTACATTATTCTTTAAAATGTCCATCTCCCGCTTGTTGTGCCTCATTCATTGTGATGAAGTTGATGCCAAAGTATCTGAGTTCCTGAGATATGACAGCACATGCTGTTCAGATCTGTTGTTATATTTGTTCATGAGGTTCTTGACATTCTAGTTCCTGAACCTCATTGTGAAATGGAAGATGTACTGGAAATAGACTTTTTTTTAAACATGGGGTAGCTAGTTACTATCCCATGAGCAAGGACTTGATTCAGTGATGAGGAGGCCCAAACACTACCAAAAACCAGGCTCTACCGCATGGGTATAGATGTGCACAGGTACATGGGCATATGGGGTAAAAACTCCATATAGTGCCTGAGTACAGATGTGTGTGCATGTTAACAGCAAGCAAGCATGCCTATGGTGGAATGCTCATACAAGAAACCACAAGATGACAGGCTTGTAATAAGATAAATGGACATGTCACACAGGGTAACATGTTGATCCAGCAAAATAACATAGAATGCAGGCTGTTGATGATTTCCCTCTATCTCAGTGGTGGCATTCACAAAATTTCTTCCTAATATACAACAAATAAAAATCAACTTCTGTTGGGTTATTTTTGTGCTCAAGATAACATGAAAAATTGCCCAGGTATGTCCTGTTCACAAATTGCAGGACAAATCCAAATCAACCATTTACTGCCCTGTTAGTGTAATCTTGATCATCACAGCAATGGAAGGGATAATTGATGGTGCTTTCAAGTGGCACTTACTTTGCAATAAACTGCTCACAGAAGCTCACTTTGGTTCCACCAAAGTCATTCAGCTCCTGATTTGATTACAGCCTTAGTCCAAACATGGACTAAAGAGCTGAACTCCAGAGATAAAGTGAGAGTAACTGCCCTTGGCTTCATGACAGCATTTCAATAACTAACATTAAGAAGCTTTGGCTAAACTGGAATCAATAGGGATCAGTGGGAAAACCTGATACCCAACAAAGGAAGATGGTTGTGGTGGTTGCAGGTTAATCATCTTGGACACTAGACATTCCTCATTGCCTTGTATGTCTAATAGAAGTATCACCTGATAAATTCTCAGGTCAACATATAGCAGTTAATACACATACTTCAGTTCCATGTAGTTTTGGAGTTCCTAATAAATTTTTCATCTCCTAAAATAAAAGTCATTAAAATTTCATAGTGTCAAAATATTTATAGATCTATAAGTAAATAAAAATAGACGTTGCATTGTAATATAAAAATGGTGGGTACAAAGCAAACCAGACACTCACAGACTGTATACAACAGGAATTCTGCAGATGCTGGAAATTCATGCAACACACATAAGAGTTGCTGGTGAACGCAGCAGGCCAGGCAGCATCTCTAGGAAGAGGTGCAGTTGACATTTCAGGCCGAGACCCTTCGTCAGGCCTAACTGAAGGAAGAGTGAGTAAGGGATTTGAAAGTTGGAGGGGGAGGGGGAGATCCAAAATGATAGGAGAAGACAGGAGGGGGAGGGATGGAGCCAAGAGCTGGACAGGTGATTGGCAAAAGGGATATGAGAGGATCATGGGACAGGAGATCCGGGAAGAAAGACAAGGGGGGGGGAGACCCAGGGGATGGGCAAGGGGTATATTCGAGGGACAGAGGGAGAAAAAGGAGAGTGAGAGAAAGAATGTGTGTATAAAAATAAGAAACTGATGGGGTACGAGGGGGAGGTGGGGCATTAGCGAAGTTAGAGAAGTCGATGTTCATGCCATCAGGCTGGAGGCTACCCAGATGGAATATAAGGTGGTGTTCCTCCAACCTGAGTGCGGCTTCATCTTTACAGTAGAGGAGGCCGTGGATAGACATGTCAGAATGGGAATGGGATGTGGAATTAAAATGTGTGGCCACGGGGAGATCCTGCTTTCTCTGGCGGACAGAGCGTAGGTGTTCAGCAAAGCGGTCTCCCAGTCTGCGTCGGATCTCGCCAATATATAAAAGGCCACATCGGGAGCACCGGACGCAGTATATCACCCCAGCCGACTCACAGGTGAAGTGTTGCCTCACCGGGAAGGACTGTTTGGGGCCCTGAATGGTGGTAAGGGAGGAAGTGTAAGGGCATGTGTAGCACTTGTTCCACTTACACGGATACATGCCAGGAGGGAGATCAGTGGGGAGGGATGGGGGGGACAAATGGACAAGGGAGTTGCATAGGGAGCAATCCCTGCGGAATGCGGTGGGGGGGGGAGGGAAAGATGTGCTTAGTGGTGGGATCCCGTTGGAGGTGGCGGAAGTTACGGAGAATAATATGTTGGACCCGGAGGCTGGTGGAGTGGTAGGTGAGGACCAGGGGAACCCTATTCCTAGTGGGGTGGCGGGAGGATGGAGTGAGAGCAGATGTACGTGAAATGGGGGAGATGCGTTTAAGAGCAGAGTTGATAGTGGAGGAAGGGAAGCCCCTTTCTTTGAAAAAGGAAGACATCTCCCTTGTCCTAGAATGAAAAGCCTCATCCTGACAGCAGATGCGGCGGAGACGGAGGAAATGCGAGAAGGGGATGGCATTTTTGCAAGAGACAAGGTGAGATGAGGAATAGTCCAGATAGCTGTGAGAGTCAGTAGGCTTATAGTAGACATCAGTGGATAAGCTGTCTCCAGAGACAGAGACAGAAAGATCTAGAAAGGGGAGGGAGATGTCAGAAATGGACCAGGTAAACTTGAGGGCAGGGTGAAAGTTGAAGGCAAAGTTAATAAAGTCAATGAGCTCTGCATGCGTGCAGGAAGCAGCGCCAATGCAGTCGTCGATGTAGCAAAGGAAAAGTGGGGGACAGATACCAGAATAGGCATGGAACATAGATTGTTCCACAAAGTCAACAAAAAGGCAGGCATAGCTAGGACCCATACGGGTGCCCATAGCTACACCTTTAGTTTGGAGGAAGTGGGAGGAGCCAAAGGAGAAATTATTGAGAGTAAGGACTAATTCCGCTAGACGGAGCAGAGTGGTGGTAGAGGGGAACTGATTAGGTCTGGAATCCAAAAAAAAGCGTAGAGCTTTGAGACCTTCCTGATGGGGACTGGACATCCATGGTGAAAATAAAGCGGTGGGGGCCAGGGAACTTAAAATCATCCTGAAACGTCGACTGCACCTTTTCCTAGAGATGCTGCCTGGCCTGCTGCGTTCACCAGCAACTTTTATGTGTGTTACTCAGACTGTATGTTTAATTGCTTGTGCATTTAAATGAAGGAATGAAGAGATGTCTTTAAATGTCAATTAGCAAGTTACTGGGAGAAAAGTAAATACAATGATATATGGTACATAGTTGCTTAACAGTCCTGTACCAGTACATGCTATTTTTTGACATTTAAAGGAGCCTCAATTTTACAATACACAATTCCTAATACAAACTATTCTTACTTTATGCTTTCATAACTAAACTAAGTGTTGCCTCACAGATCTAACCATAATTTGTGTAAAAGACATTAATTGCATGTTATCCTGATAAAAGGATTTGTTCTTCATGCCTTATACAATTAAATCTATTTCTTATTTAGTCCCACATGGATTGCAAACGGAACACTTCACTCTGTAGGAAAATGCACATACCAAATAAGGAGCTTAGGAGGATGGCGCCTAACAGCCACTCCTTTGCTTGCATCATTGGAAACAGCTCTATTTCTATCTTTGATATCTCTTTTTTTCCCTTTCAAGGTTCTTTTGAAGACCCTGACCTGGAGTTATTTGCTGACCTCGTTTCTTTGCGGAAATGGGACCCACTCTCAGGGCCTCACAACCAGCTGTTTTTCGATATGCCTAAGGATGCGCCCTTGAAGACTAGCGGGCCTTCAGGGTGCCAGGTTTTCGTGGCTCTGGAGATGGGCTGATTCGAGGCCGGTGCTGCCACCTGAAGAGTCGTGGGAGTACACAGAAGATCGAAAGCAATGAGCTGGATGCTGGCTGTGTGCCCAGAGATCCGAGTTCTTTGGGCACAGAACTCGGAAAAAGTGATGCTACAGACTATTAACACCATGGATCAGCAAGTTGTTTTATTATGTCTCCCCTCTCACTGTGAAATGGGGACACCTTTTTTTTCCTTATTAGGGAGAGAGCCTGTGTTATGTTGAACACTGGCTGAATGAATAGTCTTTGGGGGACTGCAAGTCTGTGTCTTTACTGATGCTTTGCTGCATGCTTGAGTGCTCAGTGGGGGGTGCCGATGCTTTTTTGCTGGTGGTAGGGGGGCTGTGCTTTGCTGCTGCTTATGCGTGGGAGGGGGAGTTGGAGGGGCTTTGGGGTTCTAACATTTAACTGTCATTCATTCTTTGGGGTACTCCTCTGTTTTCATGGATGTTTGCGAAGAACAAGAATTTCAGGATGTATATTGTACACATTTCCCTGACATTAAATGTACCTATTGAAAACTATTGAGAGGGAACTTTCAAATAGAAAATATAAAAGTTAATCACCTATATATATCTTCACGAGGAAATTAAAGAGCAAATTTCCAGTATAAAAATTCACAACATGAATGATAAACACAAGAGATTATGCAGATGCTGGAAATACAGAGTAACAAATACAAAATGCTGAAGGAACTCAGTAGGTCAGACAGCATCCAAGGAAATGAATAAATAGTCGATGTTTTCGGCTGTGACCCTTTATCAGGACTCCAGGATAAACATAGACAGTTTATTCACTTTCATAGGTACTCCCTCACAGTGTGAATAATTCTATTTGGATGTTAACCAATGTATCTCGAAAGAATTAAAAAGCCTAGCATTTTTTTTACAAACCTATTCTTCCAGCACAGTGCCTTAAGGGGTATAATGCCTCAATTAAACAGTTTGGGTTTTCCAATAGATAGAAAATAATTTCATTGAGTGTATTATAATGAGCTTCATTTGATTCACAGGGGAATGGAGTAATCTAAATATTCAAAATATTCTCCTCTGCAGGACTATTAGGAAGGAAGATTATGATTTTCTAACAGCCCACACAAAATACTGGTGGAATGCAGCAGGCCAGGCAGCATCTATAGGAAGAAGTACAGTCGACGTTTCGGGTCGAGACCCTTCGTCAGGACTAATGGAAAAAAGAGATAGTAAGAGATTTGAAACTAGGAGGGGAAGGGGGAGACCCGAAATGATAGGAGAAGACAGGAGGGGGAGGGATGAAGCCAAGAGCTGGGAAGTTGATTGGCAAAAGGGATACAAGGCTGGAGAAGGGGGAGTATCATGGAACGGAAGGCCTTGGAAGAAAGAAAGGGGGAGGGGAGCACCAGAGGACGATGGAGGACAGGCAAGGAGTTAATGTGAGAGGGAAAGAGAGAAAAAAAATGTTAATTGCCCTCCTCCCCATCCCTATTTATTTATTTTCTCTCTCTCTTTCCCTCTCACATTAATTACTTGCCTGTTCTCCATCTTCCTCTGGTGCTCCCCTCCCCCTTCCTATCTTCCAAAGACTTCCGTCCCATGATACGCCCCCTTCTCCAGCCTTGTATCCCTTTTGCCAATCAACTTCCCAGCTCTTGGCTTCATCCCTCCCCCTCCTGTCCTCTCCTATCATTTCGGGTCTCCCCCTCCCCCCTCTCAAATCTCTTACTATCTCTTTTTTCTGTTAGTCCTGACGAAGGGTCTCGACCCAAAATGTTGACTGTACTTCTTATAGATGCTGCTTGGCCTGCTGCGTTTCACCAGCATTTTGTGTGTGTTGCTCGAATTTCCAGCATCTGCAGATTTTCTCGTGTTTGGATTTTCTAACAGCTTTGCTTTCCCAAAGCAAGTTACAGACTATGAAGTACTTCTTAAGTATAATTAGTGCGATAATTCAGGAAAAGCAGCAAGCACGTTAAGCACTGCACGCTCTGTAAAATTAAAATATAATGGTGACTAAACTTGTTTTTAGTTCAGTTGTGCTGACAGATATCAGCAAGAATAGTGGCCAGCTACCCAGCTCACCATCTAAACAGTGTCACAGGATCTTTCATGTGCACCCATGAGTGTAGAGGCTGCCTTGGTTTAATGCATCATCTGTAATGTTTGTGAATATCTTTCACGTTCAAAAACATTTTAAAAAGAAACTATTACTAAGCAAAAGTCATATTGCAATTTTAAATAGTTTAGCAAAATTAACACACTTGAAAATAAATCTAAACATATTCCCGGTCCGAGTAGAAGAACAGGAGGGGCTTAAACAATTTCCATTCAAAATAACCCTTGAGAAGTTTACTTACCTTGGAAATGTAATAACCAAAAAGTATAGTTGTCTATTTGAAGCAAATTTTATCCCTCTAATTGAAAAGATTAAAAAGAAAATAGAACTTTGGAAGACACTCCCAATTTCTTTAGTGGGTAGAGTAAATACAGTCAAGATGATCTTTCTTCCCCAGCTGCTCTATCTATTTCAGAATCTGCCCCTCTATCTTACCAAAACCTTTTTTTAAAGGATTAGATTCCATAATTCTACCTTTTATATGGAATTATGAAGCCCATCGAATTAGGAAAGAACATCTCTGCAAGAATAAGACTAGTCAGGGGCTGGCACTACCCAACTTTATTTTTTATTACTGGGCTGCTAACATTAGACATATAGCATACTGGATAGATGATACAGTTGTACTTCTCGGATGGTTGGAGATGGAGCGTGAGGATTGTCTACCATATTCCATAGGGGCAGTCATTATGTCCCCTATTCGGTTAAATAGAGCCTGTTACAGAGGCAATCCCATTATCCATAGCACCATTCAGATGTGGAGACAAATGGGCAAGCATTTGAAACTCAGAACATTATTTTTTCTTCTACCTATATCAGCGAACCCTTCTTTTATCCCCTCATGTATAGATGGGGCCTTTGATGCAGGGCGAGAATTAGGGATACGCAGGATTGGAGAGTTATACATACAAGGGACTTTTGTGTTATTTCGGCAGCTCCAGGACAAATTCGCATTGCAAAAGAGTAATTTTTTCAGGTATCTCCAGCTAAGACACTATATAAGATCACATCTTTCTGGTTTGAGACAGCAGAACCTGGTAAATTAGATAATCATTTAAGATCATGTTTAGGGGCAGAACACATCATTGCCTTTCTGTATGATGCCATACAAAACAGGTGTCATACAACAATGGATAATATTAAAAAAGAGTGGGAAAAGGAGTTGGGTATAGAGATAGAGGAGGTTATATGGAATGAGGCTTTGGAGTATGTTAACTCCTGTCCCATCAATGCCAGGCATTATTTAATACAATTTAAAATCCTACATAGACTATCATTACTCAAAAGTAAGGAATCATAAAATATTCTCAGAGGAGTTCCCAATGTGTGAGAAATGCAAGTCCTCAGAGGCAAATTTGTTACATAGTTATGCTTTATGTCCCAAGATACAAGAGTATTGGAAGCAAATACTTGAGGTCTTATCGAAGGTATTAAAGGTTCAGATAATACCAGGCCCCATTTTATTAATTTTTGGAACTTCTGCGAGGTCAAATAAATTCCAGGCTACCCATCAACAACTCCTGACCTGTGGCATACTTAATGGAAAGAAACTTATACGGATGTTCTGGAAAAAGGAGGAAACTTCATCACTCAGACAATGGCAGGCTGCATTAATGGATACTCTGCATCTAGAGAGGATAAGATACATTATCAAGAACAGACTCAAGGAGTTTGAAAAAATCTGGCAACCATTACTGTTGTATTTAGAAGAGATTGACAGCTGAACTAAGTGTGGGGGGCAGTAGGACCCAAACAGCACATACGGGAGGGGAGGGCTGGAAAGGGGAAAGGAGACGGGCTGGTAGGGTTTCCTTTGCTTTTTGCTTGTTTACTATACATACATTCATTTGACTTTCATTATGTTGTTATAAGAAAGAAAAGAAAAAAGAAGCATTGTACTTAGGACATTGTCTGTTGTGGTTAAGCTGATGTTGCTTCACAATAGTTTTCTGATGACTCTGCCATAGTTGGATGCATCAGCAAGGGAGATGAGGCTGAGTACAGGGCTACTTTGTCACATGGTGTGAGCAGAATTATCTGCAGCTTAATGTGAAAAAGACTAAGAAGCTGGTGGTAGACCTGAGGAGGGCTAAGGCACTGGTGACCCCTGTTTCCAGCCAGGGGGTCAGTGTGGACATGGTGGAGGATTACAAATACCTGGGGATACGTATTGACAATAAACTGGACTGGTCAAAGAACACTGAGGCTGTCTACAAGAAGGGTCAGAGCCGTCTCTATTTCCTGAGGAGACTGAGGTCCTTTAACATCTGCCGGATGATGCTGAGGATGTTCTATGAGTCTGTGGTGGCCAGTGCTATCATGTTTGCTGTTGTGTGCTGGGGCAGCAGGCTGAGGGTAGCAGACACCAACAGAATCAACAAACTCATTCGTAAGGCCAGTGATGTTGTGGGGATGGAACTGGACTCTCTCACGGTGGTGTCTGAAAAGAGGATATTGTCCAAGTTGCATGCCATCTTGGATAATTTCTCCCATCCACTACATAATGGACTGGTTGGGCACAGGAGTACATTCAGGCAGAGACTCATTCCACCGAGATGCAACACAAGAGCGTCATAGGAAGTCATTCCTGCCTGTGGCCATCAAACTTTACAACTCCTCCCTTGGAGAGTCAGACACCCTGAGCCAATAGGCTGGTCCTGGACTTATTTCCTGGCATAATTTACATATAACTATTTAATTATTTATGGTGCAACTGTAACGAAAACCAATTTCCCTTGGGATCAATAAAGTATGACTATGACTATAAAAACATTTGAAAACAGAAATAAATCTAAATACAGTTAAATTTAACTAAATCCAAATTAAAAAGTTGTACTCAGACTTCTGACTAATTAGTTCTTGCCCTTGAATTCGATTGGCCTGCTAGTTTATCCAGGTTACTACCGGAGAAATCAGTAGATGAGTTTTCCTCTGCTGATGGACCATAGATGTTCTGGGTCTAGCAATTAGCTGACTGAGAGCCAAAACTTCTGCTGTGCTTTAAGACCAGACATTCTGATTTGCTAACTAGGTAAAAGGCCATTAGTTCTGAAAACTGCTGGCTTTTAAGCAGTAGATCCACCTAAAAGGAAATGTGTAACTTTTAATTCTCAATCAAGAATAATTATAAGAATATTTACAGCTGTCTATAGCCTAGGGATCTGCAATTCTTAAAAATACGACACATTCCACACCCAACGGCAGAACAAGTAGTACTGGGCCCCTGAGCAAATAGATACAGGAGGCTCTTCCACATCCCATTGTGTACAGGAACACAAGTGTCCCTCCATATAACTAAAGATTCTTGGAGCTGCATAGCCCCAATGGGCCTAAATGTTTCCAATAGCTATGGACATAGCATGAAATAATATAAGGAAATGAGAAGGAATCAAAACTTAGTACAGGATTCACATTAAAAACACAGGAGGATTTTAGTGGATCAGGCAGCATCTATACCAAAACGTCACGTTTCCAGTTTCCTCTAAAGAGGCTGTCTGACCTGCTGCGTTCCTCCAGCATTTTGTGCGTTACCTCAGGTTCCAGCATTTGCACTCTCTTGCATACTAATACAGAGTCTGTTATGTACTAGCCATCTGTGATATGTATTAATGACTTGGATTGTAATATAGAATAGAACATAGAAAACCTACAGCACAATACAGGCCCTTCGGCCCACAATGCTGTTCCGAACGTGTACTGACTTTAGAAATTACTTCGGGTTACCCATAGCCCTCTATTTTTCTAAGCTCCGTGTACCTATCCAGGAGCCTCTTAAAAGATCCTATCGTATCCGTGTCCACCACCATCTCCGGCAGCCCATTCCACACACTCACCACTCTCTGTGTAAAGAAACTTACCCTGACATCTCTTCTGTACCTACTTCCAAGCACCTTAAAACTGTGTCCTCTCATGTTAGCCATTTCAGCCCTGGGAAACAGCATCTCACTATTCACACAATCAATGCCTCTCATCATCTTATACGCCTCTATCAGGTTACCTCTCATCCTACGTCGCTCCAAGGAGAAAAGGTCAAGTTCACTCAACGTATTCTCATAAGGCATGCTCCCCAATCCAGGCAACATCCTTGTAAATCTCCTCTGCACCCTTTCTATAGTTTCCACATCCTTCCTGTAGTGAGGTGACCAGAACTGAGCACAGTATTCCAAGTGGGGTCTGACCAGGCTCCTATATAGCTGTAACATTACCTCTCAGCTCTTGAACTCAATCCCACGGTTGATGAAGGCCAATACACCATATGCCGTCTTAATCACACAGTCAACCTGCGCAGAAGTTTGAGTGTCCTATGGACTTGGACCCCAAGATCCTTCTGATCCTCCACACTGCCAAGGTCTTACCATTAATACTATATTCTGCCATCATATTTGACCTACCAAAATGAACCACCTCACACTTATCTGGGTTGAATTCCATCTGCCACTTCTCAACACAGTTTTGCATCCTATCGATGTCCCGCTGTAATCTCTGACAGCCCTCCACACTATCACAACACCCCCAACCTTTGTGTCATCAGCAAATTTACTAACCTATCCCTCCACTTACTCATCCAGGTCATTTATGAAAATCATGAAGAGAAGGGGTCCCAGAACAGATCCCTGAGGCACCCCACTGGTCACCAACCTCCATGCAGAATATGACCAATCTACAACCACTCTTTGCCTTCTGTGTGCAAGCCAGTTCTGGATCCATAAAGCAATGTCCCCTTAGATCCCATGCCTCCTTACTTTCTCAATAAGCCTTGCATGGGGTACCTTATCAAATGCCTTGCTGAAATCCATATACACTACATCTATTGCTCTACCTTCATCAATGTGTTTAGTCACATCCTCAATAAATTCAATCAGGCTCGTAAGGCACGGCCTGCCTCTGACAAAACCATGCCGACTATTCCTAATCATATTATGCCTCTAATGTTCATAAATCTTGTCTCTCAGGATCTTCTCCATCAGCTTACCAACCACTGAAGTAAGACTCACTGGCTTATAATTTCCTGGGCTATCTCTACTCCCCTTCTTGAATAAGGGAACAATATCTGCAACTGTCCAATCCTCCAGAACCTCTCCCGTCCCCATTGATGATGCAAAGATCATTGCCAGAGCTCAGCAATCTCCTCCCTCACCTCCCACAGTAGCCTGGGGTACATCTTGTCTGGTGCCGGTGACTTATCCAACTTGATGTTTTCCAAAAGCTCTAGCACATCCTCTTTCTTAATGTCTATATGCTCAAGCTTATCAGTCCACTGTAAGTCATCCCTATAATTGCCAGGGTTCTTTTCCATTGTGAATACTGCAGTAAAGTATTCATTAAGTACCTCTGTACCCCTTCTGGTTCCATACACACTTTTCCACTGTCACACTTGATTGGTCCTATTCTCTCACGTCTTATCCTCTTCACATAATGTGAATGCCTTGGGGCATTCCTTAATCCTGTTTACCAAGGCCTTCTCATGGCCCCTTCTGGCTCTCCTAATTTCATTCTTAAGCTCTTTGCTGCTAGCCCTATAATTTCCTAGATCTCTATCATTACCCAGTTTTTTGAAACTTTCGTAAGCTTTTCTTTTCTTCTTGACTCGATTTTCAACTGCCTTTGTACACCATGGTTCCTGTACCCTACCATCCTTTCCCTGTCTCATTGGAATGTACCTGTGCAGAACACTATGCAAATATCCCCTGAATATTTGCCACATTTCTTCCATACATTTCTGAGAACATCTGTTCCCAAATTATGCTTCCAAGTACCTGCCTGATAGTTTCACATTTCCCCTTACTCCAATTAAATGCTTTCCTAACTCTGTTCCTATCCCTCTCCAATGCTATGGTAAAGGAGATAGAATTATGATCACTGTCTCCAAAATGCTCTCCCACTGAGAGACCGGACACCTGATCAGGTTCATTTCCCAATACCAGATCAAGTACACCCTCTCCTCTTTTCGGCTCATCTACATACTGTTGCAGGAAACCTCCCCACCCCATCTCCCTTACTCTACAGAGATGCCAATCAATATTGGGGATATTAAAATCCCCTCTCATGACAACCCTGTTATTATTGCACCATAGGCAGGTAGGGAAGTTCGCAGATGATACAAAAATTGGTGGCATTGTGGGTTGTGCAGACAATTCCAAGGACGCAGCAGATGGAGATCATTTATGGATGTGAGTGTAAAAACATCAGGTGTAGTTTATTTCAGCCAAGTGTAGGTGTTGCACTTTAGGAGAATAAATATAAGTGGACTGTACATTGTTAATGGCAGGACCCTTAACAGCAGTGATGTAGAGGGATCTTGGGGTCCAAATCCATAGCTCCACGAAGGTGGCTGCACAAGTTGATTAGGTACTAAAGGTTTATGCAATACTTTATTAGTTTGAAACATAGAGTTCAAGACTCAGTAAGTTATTTTTCAGCTTCTTAAGCCCTGGTTTGGCCACATCTAGCATTTAATTCTGGTCAGCCAATACTGGAGGGATGCAGAAGCACCCCCTCCCTGGGAAAAAGACTATGTGGTTTCAGAATGCCAATGCTTCTCATGATATTATACACTTATATTCGACCATCAGTCAATCTCCTGTGTTCTAGGAAATAAAGTCCTAGTCAAAAGAACCTCTCTTTGTAACTCAGGCCTCCAAGTCCAGGCAATACCTTAGTAAGTCTTCTCTGAAATCTTTCTAGTTTGCTAACATCTTTCCTTTAAAAGGGTAATTAAAACGGCACAGAATATTCCCTGGGCCTCATCAACGTCTTATATAACTGTGATATAACTTCACAACTCCTATACCCAATGTCCCGATCGATGAAGGCCAGCATGCCAAGTCCCTTTATCACCACACTGTGATGCTGCTTTCAGTGAATTATGCACGTGCACTCCTAGGTCCTTCCAATCCGTAACACGCCTCAGGGTCCTAACGTTCATTGTACAAGTCCTACCCTGGTTTGAGATCCCAAAATGATATACTTCACATTTACCTTGATTGAAAGACACTTGCCAAAACTCAGCCCACATACCTAGCTGGTCAATATGTGTAATTTTTCATAACTTTTACTACCTATTTAAGTATCATCTGCAAAATTATTACCCATACCTTTGACATTTTCATTTATATAAATCAGAAACAACAAATGTCCCAGCACCAACACCACTGAATCCAAACTGCTATCCCCCACTCCACCCCACCCGTATCCCATAAACCTAACCTTTCAGAGCACGTTAGACACTCCCTAGTCCTCTGCAACCTCATCTGTGGCCAGAAATTAAACAAAAATCTCTGAAGGACCTCTGCAATTTCTTCTCTATCTTACCACAAAATCCAAGAATGCACCAGGTCAGGCCCCAGGGATATATAGGTATCATACAGTGTACTGTGCTGTACTATTCTATGTTCTATCTTTAATTCACTTTAAGGCTTCCAATACCTCCTCCCTGCTTATTGGTGTATGGTGCAAGACAATACCAGTCATTTCCTCCATATCCTTAATTTTCAATATTTTCTCACTGGACCCAAAGTACTTGCTAAAAGACACTTCTGCAAGTTGCTCTACCTCATTCCCCAGCAGGAGATCTACTGTTGCATTACCTTCAATAGATTCCCTTATATATTGATCAAGGAAGCTTTCCTAGACACATTTCACAAATTCCACTCTGTCAAAGCCTTTCATGCCATGGTTGATCCAGTCAATATTAGGGAACTTAAAATCTCTCACTAATGCCACCCTATTATCTTTACAAATAGCTGCAATCTCTCTACATATCTGCTTCTCCAACTCCCACTGATAATTGGGGGGTGGGCTATAATACAATCCCATCAGAGTGAACAACATCTTCCTATTTCTAAGTTTGACCAGATGCCCTCACTGGATGATTACCCTGAGTATATTCTCAGAAGAGGTCTATTATTATGTCCTCTTTCATCAAGATGGTAACGACCCCTCTTCTCTGTACCTCTGTCATTCTTGTGGCTTATCATGGAATATTGAGCTGCCAGTCCTGCCCTTCCCTCAGCCATGATTCTGTTATGACTACTGTGTCCCTGTCCTGCTCTGAGTTCATTTGCCTTAATTGTCAAGCCTCTTGCATTGAAGTTAAAGTTTATCCACTATATCTTACATAATCAACTTTGTCTAGGATTCCCTCAAGTTCATGTCCTGAGGGCAACGTGTCAACAGGGATGTGAAATCAAAGAGTATCACAGTCCTTTGTGCATTAACCATTTCTTTTTTAAAAGAGCTCGTTGAAATTTCTGGTACCAGTTTTTATTGAAAGATCTTTGCCCACAAGTGTTATATACCTGCATGCTGACAGGATAACAAGCTTGTGCTCATCAATACCCTAACACAAAACAATACACAAAGTATCTAACTGTATTGTACCTGTGTCATACTAAATGACCTGTGCCCAATTATTTTTTATTCCTGGGTCAACAACTGGATCCAACTCAGGGGCCCAGAACACTGAATTAGGCTTGACATGGATCAGGTTTATGAGCTACTGATCCCTTAAACCTGACCCAGTCTGGCTTCTGGATCGGGCTGGCATCGTGGGCCTTGAGGTACAACAGAGCAACCAGTTTAACGGGAAGGGGCAAATTTTGGGGAAAGCACAGCTGGCCATGAGATTCCTGGCCATGTTCCGATACTCTCCTTTGGTGTCAAAGGGAAACTGGCATACAAAGTAAAAGTTTCAGTTTTGTTCATTTCAGGTAAAGAAAGTCCTGTACCAAATCAGAATGCTGTCAACACTAACCTCAGCTGTAAGGTCACATAACTTGCAGCTTTGTCATTTCTCTTGGGAACCCTTGGGCCTGGACACTCCTACCTCATGTATTAGTTTACTGTTGTTTTACTAGGTGTTGAGGAATGAGGAGAAAAAAAATAGCAACAAGAACCTAGAATTAACTACAAGTGTAGAAGAGTTGAACGAATTACTACAATACTGGTCAGGTCACTTTGACTAAGGGACACTTCTGAGCAAATTTTCAGAAATTATAATGTTCTATTTGAACGCAAGTACCTGCTTTATCAGGATAATATTACGATAACACAATATAAGGGTTCACCAATTTAAACATTACCTGCTTCATAATTAAGTAATGAAAAAATTTCAACAGATTCACTGTTTAGGCCTGGGTCAAGCCTCTTGAAAATCGGTAGTTCAATCAAAGAATAACAGAGTGCTAGCTTTAAAGTCCAAAGACCAACACCAGAATGCAAATAAAATTTGAGATAGAAGGATTAGTAAAAGCAACATACTTATTGAAGAGGTTTAGACCAATTCGGTAGTGGCGTTTCCTAATGATATCATTGCTAAATGCAGGGGAATCCCAGCTGTTTCGTGTTTCCTTGTGATATGTTTGCTTGCTCAAAGTTTGTTCTCGTAAACTATCTCTCGAAGAGGATTCTGAGCTACAGTTTATTGTATCATTGGAATTCGAAGTGCTATTAATACTGTCATTGTCCCCATCAGAAAAATCAGACTCTGATTTGCTTTGCCGATTTGCTGAGCCATTGATAGCAAGATGACTATCAATCTGCCGTGGTCGATGCCGAGCAGGTTCTTCATCACGATGGTGCACTCTTGTAGGAACTGAGTGAGATATATGTTTGGGACTTCCACGTTGGCTATTGGGATTTTGCTCATATGCATTTTGTCTCTTTAGCGATCCTCTTTCTGAACGGTCACTTAAATCTACTGAACTATCACTGGGTGGCTCAATTGTTAGTAAAGGGAGGTGGTCAACACGAAGCCTTGGCTCCTGACACTCCAAGGAAGGAGTGCTTCTGCAGCTTGTATCAGTGTCTAGTTTATCATCCCTGTGGGTCATAGACCAGTATTCCTGAGCAGAATTCACTGAACGGAGTCGTAAATCTGATTCTGTGCTGGATGGCCTGTCTGCAGACTGTAATGACAAAGGAAGTGGCGGAGAGAGCTCTTCCTCATCGATGTACAGAGTTACATCACTGTATGAAGCAGACATTTCATCCAATTTTCTGCGCTCAGCATCATGCACAGACTTAGCATAAGATACACTGTCCAATTCTTCCTCTTTTTGCATGTTTTCTTTGTAACGTTTGCCCTGATCAGTAGGATGCCCATCATCAGTGTGCAAGGTACGACAGTTTAGTGCATCATCAATTGATTCTGCCAGTGATTTTACTTGTCTTGAGAAAGCATCCTCAAGTTCAGTTATTGCATCAGCAAAATCATTGTTTGTAGCTGGAGACTTGATCACTGCTGGATCTCCAAGATCTCCACAATCTGACGGAACAATAGCTCCTAATTTTCCTGCATCATCGGTCATAGACACCTGTTTTCCCTCAAAAAATGAGCTGTGGACTTTCTCAGGTCCTTCAAAAGAAAACTGCATTCTCATATTGGACAACACAATGCGCCTGGACATGCGATTCTCAGACATAGAACTTCTTAGTCTTTCAAAGTTTTTGTTCATTTGATACTGGCGGAATGCTGTCTGAATAGTTCGGGCTGCATGTCTGGTTATGAAACGTCCTCCATATTTACGCTCAAGCATTTCCACCTGGAAAAGTCAAATATTTAATAATTCAGTTACCAGGTTAGAAAGTAAATTTGTGCTTTAATTATCAATTCTAATTTTGCATAGTTTGAAATGATTTAAGTACTTAATACACAATTTAATATTAATCCAATTTCTTACAGGTATCAAATAATTGTTCAGTTAGTAAACTAATAGTTTAACTGAACAAAACTATAATTGAAATAACAGGTTTTAAGTGCACAATGGAAGATATTACAATGGATTTATTTCAAGATAAAATCAAAAAATATTGGAAACACTCAGATCTGACAGCGACTACTGAAGAAAGCAAGAGAGATAACATTTCAGATCAATGTTCTTTTATTGTGGGTAAAGTTTAAAATGAATGGTTTTAACATCAAAATAAATGGAGGAAAAGTAGAAGAGAACATACCACAAGATCTGTAATGGGATAAAGGCTGTGAAAGATTAAAAGGTAAAACGGGATGATGTTGCAAGTGAAGAATAAAAAGGTTGATTCAGAATGAGACTTAAATGGGAGAAGTACAATCATCATTTGAAAAAGCTCAAATAGTCGTATTGCAGGAATACATTGAATACATTTAAGGAAGCTAGATTATTTTACTGGAGGCAATTTAACTGTTTGTTAATATTCACAATTCCTTTCTGGAATGAAGGCGAAGAACATGCATATTTTTACCCAAGGATCATACCATTTGGTCACAATAGCCTGGACAACAGCCTGCACAATAGCCTCCAAATGCACTACAGCATCTGCGGATAATATAGTATCAGTAGTCTGTTCAATGCCAAGCTAGTCTTTCAGGCTATTTTATTCTAATAACAGAATTCCTTTCTTTCAATATGCAACAGTGTCTGCTTCTGCTTTCACCACTTACCTCCCCATTTCTGCTGCCATTTCAATCCCTACAGTCATCATTTCAGCACCAGTGCCTTCTGACTGAGCCCCTACATCAATCCTTGACGAGTTTCAAGTCTACCAGAGGTTATTGTCACAGTCTCACACCAATTCCCTCATTCTCACAGAGGGGGAAGAATGTGCTTATATAAACAGAAAGACCTAATTACATAAGAAATATTGACAGGAGTAAGCCATCTGATTCCTTAAGCATGCCTGCTATTCATTTAGATTTTTGGTGATCCAATCTTGGTCTCAGCTCAACTTTTGTGTCTGTTTCCATAAACCTTCTCTCCCTGTAGACTAAAACAGTTTTGAATATAATGAATTATTCAGATCAACAGCTCTCTCTGGCAGGTAATTTCTAAGATTTATTGGGTTTTGGAGGAGGAATTCTCAGTCATTTTTGATAAATGTGAAACTATGCCCTCCAGTTCTAGATCTCTGCATCAACAGAAAACTCGTCACTGTCTCTACCCTGCTATGTACTTTCAATGATATTTCATCTTTCTTAACTTTATTCGATTTTGGCCCATTCCGCTGAACATTTCTTTATAAATCAGTTTAGTCATCCCAGGAATCAAACTATGAACTTTTGCTAAAGCAAGCAAATCCTGCTTAAATAATGAAACCATAAAAATTGTGTAGTGTTCCACGTGTGATCTCACCAGCACCCTATACAGATGGAGGAAGGCATTTGCACTTGCATCATCGTTTTCTTTTGCAATTAAAGCCAACATTTCCATTTGCCTTACTAATTACTTTGGTCACATTCATGTTACCTTCTTGTGTTTCATGTGCAAAGAAACTCAAATCCTTCTGTACATCAGAATTCTGTAGTCACTTAGAGACAAGAGACTGTCTTGTCTCCCTTTCTCTTCACCATTTACACCTCGGACTTCAACTACTGCACAGAGTCTTGTCATCTTCAGAAGTTTTCAGATGACTCCGCCATAGTTGGATGCATCAGTAAGGGAGATGAGGCTGAGTACAGGGCTACGGTAGGAAACTTTGTCACATGGTGTGAGCAGAATTATCTGCAGCTTAATGTGAAAAAGACTAAGGAGCTGGTGGTAGACCTGAGGAGGGATAAGGCACCGGTGACACCTGGTTCCATCCAAGGGGTCACTGTGGACATGGTGGAGGATTACAAATACCTGGGGATATGAATTGACAATAAACTGGACTGGTCAAAGAACACTGAGGCTGTCTACAAGAAGGGTCAGAGCTGTCTCTATTTCCTGAGGAGACTGAGGTCCTTTAACATCTGCCGGACGATGCTGAGGAAGTTCTACGAGTCTGTGGTGGCCAGCGCTATCATGTTTGCTGTTGTGTGCTGGGGCAACAGGCTGAGGGTAGCAGACACCAACAGAATCAACAAACTCATCCGTAAGGCCAGTGATGCTGTGGGGATGGAACTGGACTCTCTCACGGTGGTGTCTGAAAAGAGGATGCTGTCTAAGTTGCATGCCATCTTGGTCAATGTCTCCCATCCACTACATAATGTACTGGGTGGGCACAGGAGTACATTCAGCCAGAGACTCATTCCACCGAGATGCAGCACAGAGCATCATAGGAAGTCATTCCTGCCTGTGGCCATCAAACTTTACAACTCCTCCCTTGGAGGGTCAGACTCCCTGAGCCAATAGGCTGGTCCTGGACTTATTTCATAATTTACTGGCATAATTTACATACTACTATTTAACTATTTATGGTTCTATTACTACTATTTATGGTGCAACTGTAATGAAAACCAGTTTCCCCCAGGATCAATAAAGTATGACTATGAATATGAAATATTATGCTTTTAACTACATTCTCAAATTCAAAAGATTTATCCACCTTGCAATATCAATAAATTCTGACAGAAGTTGTCAAACGTGATCACTTTTCAGAAAACAATGTTGGCACTATAATCAGTGGCCAGTTTATTAGGTACAGGAGTAGAACCTGCTGTGGTCTTCTGCTGCTGTAGCCCATCTATTTCAAGGTTCTTCAATGTGGTGTGCATTCAGAGATGTTCTTCCGCACACCACTGTTGTAACACGTGGTTACTTGAAATACAGATGCCTTCCCATCAGCTTGTTTCAGTTTAGCTATGCCCCACTTGACCCGAAACAGGAATGTGTGGGCCATAGTAGTCAAAGCTCAGTCTGGGCATGGCACCTGATGATGATGATGATGATGATTCTCCACTGATTTCTCTCATTAGCAAGGCATTTTCACCCATAGAACGGCAACTCACTGAATGATTCTTTTTTTTTTGCATCATTCTCTGTAAACCCTAGAAACTGTTGTGCATGATAAACCCAGGAGATCAGCACTTTCTGAGATACTCAAACCACCTCTTCTGGCACCAACAATCATTCCACTTTTAAACTCACTTAGATCACATTTCTTCCCCATTCTGATATTTGGTCTGAAGAACAACTGAACCACTTAACGATATCTACACAGATTTATACATTGAGTTGTTGCTACATGATTAGCTGATTAGATATTTGCATTAACAAGGTGTACAGGTGTACTTATCAAAGTGGCCACTGAGTATATTTTATAGTGTCATGATTTTAATAGAAGCAGAGTAGCAGAATGTTCATGAACATTAGCCAAAGGGCAGCTATCAGGCCAAATGGCAATAGACAATAGACAATAGGTGCAGGAGTAGGCCATTCAGCCCTTCAAGCCAGCACCACCATTCACTGTGATCACAATCAGTACCCTTTTCCTGCCTTCTCCCCGTATCTCTTCACTCTGCTATCTTTAAGAGCTCTAACTCTTTTTTGAAAGAATCCAGAGAATTGGCCTCCACTGCCTTCTGAGGCAGAGCATTCCACAGAACCACAAACCTCTGTGTTGAAAAAGTTTTTCCTCAACTCTATTCTAAATTGTCTACCCCTTATTCTTAAACTGTGGCCTCTGGTTCTGGACTCCCCCAACATCGGGGACATGTTTCCTGCCTCAAGCATGTCCAATCCCTTAATAATCTTATATGTTTCAATCAGATCCCCTCTCATCCTTCTAAATTCCAGTGTATACAACCCCATTTGCTCCAATCTTTCAACATATGACAGTCCCGCCATCCCGGGAATTAACCTCATAAACCTACGCTGCACTCCCTCAATAGCTAGAATGTCCTTCCTCAAATTTGGAGACCAAAACTGTACACAATACTCCAGGTGTGGTCTCACCAGGGCCCTGTACAACTGCAGAAGGACCTCTTTGCTCCTATACTCAACTGCCCTTGTTATGAAGGCCAACATGCCATTAGCTTTCTTCACTGCCTGCTGTACCTGCATGCTTACTTTCAGTGACTGATGAACAAGGACACCTAGATCTCGTTGTACTTCCCCTTTTCCTAACTTGACACCATTCAGATAATCTGCCTTCCTGTTCTTGCCACCAAAGTGGATAAACTGCATCTGCCATGCATCTGCCCACTCATCCAACCTGTCCAAGTCACCCTGCGTTCTCATAACATCCTCCTCACATTTCACACTGCCACCCAGCTTTGTGTCATCTGCAAATTTGTTAATGTTACTTTTAATCCCTTCATCTAAATCATTAATGTATATTGCAAATAGCTGCAATATATTGTAATGGCCTATGATTTCCTGCTTTGTCTCCCTTCTTTCATGAACTGACTTACTACATTTATTATTTTTCAATTTGGCTGCATCTTTTAAGAAACCAGGGAACTTTGGAAGATCACTACTAATACATATAATTTTCTGAGGCACTTGTTTTAAGATGCACCTCAGTGAGTTCTGAGGCCACCATAAAGCTGAGGTCTTCTGTCGCCTTCGTCTCCGAGCCTACTTCTTTTGCAAGAATTCCCCACCCCTGACCAATGACTCCTCCTGTCTCCATCCCTCCTCCTCTTATTGAACACCACTGTGTGTGTGTGTGTGTGTGTGTGTGTGTGTGTGTGTGTGCGCGCGCGCGCTCGCTCTAGATCTTTTCATCTCTAATTGCTGAGGAGACATCAACTTGCTCAACTTCAGCACTCCTCTTGCCTTCTTGAGCTTACCCCCTCTGAATGCACTGCTCTCCACCCTCTCTGCACCAATCCCAACCTTACTATCAAACCCGCAGATAAAGGTGGTGCTGCAGTAGTCTGGCAGACTGACCGCTACCTTGCTGAGGCCAGGGAGCAACTCTCAAACACCTCTTCTTACCTAGACCTTGTAAAGGACCCCATTACAGACTGCCAGAAAATTGTCTCCAACACCATCACTCACCTCATGAACTCTGGAGCACTCCCATTCACTGCCACCATACTCATAATTCCCTTACCCTGTGTGCTCATTTCTACCTCCTACCCAAGACCCACAAACCTGACTGTTTGGGTAAGACTATTGTCTCTGCCTGCTCCTGCTCCACTGACTTCGAGTCTGCATAGGAGTGCTGATGTTGAGCAAGTTGATGTCTCCTCAGCAATTAGAGATGAAAAGATCTAGAGCACGCAGACAACCAGAGCGCAGTGTCCAATAAGAGGAGGAGGGATGGAGACAGGAGGAGTCATTAGTGAGGGGTGGGGAATTCTTGCAAAAGAAGTAGGCTTGGCGACGAAGGCAACAGAAGTTCTATCCTACTTGCTTTAGTCCCTTCCCACCTACATCTGCGAAACCTTATGTGCTCTCGATCTCCTCAACAACTGCCTCATTTTTACTATGGATGCCCAGTCCCTATAGACTTCTGTCCTCTATCAAGAAGTTCTTAAAGCTCTCTGCTTCTTTCTCAACAAAAGTTCCAACCGGTACTCCTCTGCCACTGCCCTCCTCCGTCTAGCAGAACTGGTCCTCACCCTCAACAATTTCTTCTTCAATTTCTCCCACTTTCTCCAACCTCAAGGAGTAGCCATGGGCATCTGCATGAGCTCCAGCTATGCCTGACTTTTCATCGGCTATGTGGAACAGTTCATATTCCAAGCCATCCCTGGTAATGCTCCCCAACTTTTCCTGCGCTACATTGACAACTGCATTGGTGCTGCTTCATGCAGCCATGCTGAGCTCAACAATTTCATAAACTTTGCTTCCAACTACCAAGCTGCCCTTAAATTCATTTGGTCCATTTCTGACACCCCACTCCCTCTTAGTCTCTCTGTCTCTGTCTCTGGAGACAAACTGTTTATCAACATCTTTTATAAATCTATTAATCCTTATGGCTATCTTGACTATACCTCTTCTTACCATTTCTCCTGTAAGATGCTATTCTTTTTCCTGAGATCCACTGTATCCGTTCCCAGTATGAGACTTCCCTTTCCAGGACATCAGAAATATCTCAAAGTTGCTGGTGAACGCAGCAGGCCAGGCAGCATCTATAGGAAGAGGCGCAGTCGACGTTTCAGGCCGAGACCCTTCGTGACGAAGGGTCTCGGCCTGAAACGTCGACTGCGCCTCTTCCTATAGATGCTGCCTGGCCTGCTGCGTTCACCAGCAACTTTGATGTGTGTTGCTTGAATTTCCAGCATCTGCAGAATTCCTGTTGTTTGCATCAGAAATATCTTCCTTCTTCAAACTACAGGGTTTCCCGTCCTCTACCAATGATGCTGTCCTCACCTGCATCTCCTCCATTTCCCAGATATCTGTGCTCACCCCCATCTTACCACCGCCTTAACAGGAATGGAGTTCTTCTCATCTTCGCCTATCACCCCATGAGCCTCTGCATTCAACAATCATTCTCCGCAATTCTGGCCATCTTCAACAGGATCCTACCACCAAACACATCTTTATTTCTCCCCCACACTCTGCTTTCTGCAGTGACTGCTCCCTCTGTGTTCCCTTGTCCATTCGTCCCTCCCCACTAATCTCCCTCCTGGCAAACATCCCCGCAAATAACAGAAAAGCTACACCTGCCCATTCACTTCCTCCCTCACCTCCATTCAGCATCCCAAACAGTCCCTCTGGGTTTGGCAACACTTCACCTATGAATTTGTTGGGGTCTTGTATTTTATCTGGTGCTCCCTATGCAGTCTCTTCAACATTGGTGAAACCTAATGCAAATTGGGGGACCACTTTGTCGAGCACTTCCACTCCATCTGCCCAAAGCAGAATTTCCTAGTGGCCAACTCTTTTAATTCCCATCCTGATTCCCATTCCGACATGTCAGCCCAAGGCCTCCTCTTTTGCCACTATGAGCCCACTCTCAGGGTGGAGGAGCAACTACTTATATTCCATCCAAGTGGGCTCCAACCAGATGGCACAAACATCGATTTCTCCTTCCAGTAAATCTTGCTCCCTCACCCTTCTCTCTTCTAATGCCTACTCGGGCCTCTTACCTCTTTCTCCTCACCTTCCTATCACTTCCTCCTTCTTCCTTTTCTTCCATGGTGCTCTCTCCTCTCCTGTCAGATTCCTTCTTCTCCAGCCCTTTACCTTGTCCACCCATCTAGTTTTATCTGTTACCTTCTAACTAGTACTCCTTCCTCCTCCCTGCCCCTCATCTTTTTATTCTGCCTTATCCCCCCTTCCCGAAGAAGGGTATTTTTACAAAATGTCGACTGTTTATTCATTTCCATAGATGCCGCCTGATCCACTGAGTTCCTCCAGTAGTTTGTGTGCGTTTTGCTCTGGATTTACAGCACCTGCTGAATCTCTTGTGTTTAGAGTGGTTTACAGTTTGTGTGTAAAAGAGCAATGAAGAGAAACTCTGTTAATATTGCCATAGGAACCACTCAAAACTGGTCAGAGCAGTAAACTACATAAATCAAGCACTGGCCTTTAGCTTCTGCATGTGAGGTTTGACAGGACATAGCAAACTAGAATACTGACAGTCAAACAAAGTCCCATAGGGAGTCAATAATTACAGCTAAAAAACACAAGGCTTATTTACACAATATTGAGATGGATGAGCACCATATAAATGCAGTTTGAAAAGTATAGAAGCAGTTCTAGAAGAGAAATAGAGGCTATATAACTTTTTCCCTAGATGAATAAAATAAGGTAAGCTTAATGATGCTATTTGTTCAAAGAAATGAAACTAGATTAAAATGCATGTCAAACTAAAGAAGCAATGAGACTCAGTGAAGACCATGCAGATAAAATAATAATATGAACGGTGGTTGCATGAAATATAATAACAAGCATGATAATGAGAAGTGGAGTGTAAAAGGAGCTGGTAAAAATGAGAGGCATGGCAGGAGCACCAGCACCTTTAACAGACTATGAAGGGAAGAATCGGGGCTTCAACAAAATAAATAAATGGGCAGATCAGATATATTATTGCGTTGGAGACAAGAAGTATTAGATCCCAGGAAAGTCAATTGCAAATCAACTTTCATCCTCAACACAAGCAAATGAAAACCTTTTTACCTCCCCGCAGTGAAACATAATGACAACCACATTGTCTGCCACTTTGAAAATTTAACGAGAAACTTCCACCTGCTAGTCACCATTACACTTCTCTACATGATTTCTGTTGAAAAATGTATAGGGAATAATGCCATCTGTTATGAGAGTGGGGGGCATAAGAGATGGCATTATTCTCCATACATCTTTCCTTTTCATATATCACCAGGAACATGGGGCACAACTAAATGGAACACCTAGGTTTATCCTTCATCATTACCTCTCACACCTACAAATGCCTCAATCAGCAACTGCCTACCTCTCAATCACTGTCAAATAACCATACTTACCAGATACCCCAACCTCCCAGTCAAATATGCTGGGTTTGGACATGATCCTTCCTCTTCTCCCACACCATCCCTATCAGATGTGTATATCCTCATTTCAAATTCCTGACTTGTATTTCAAAATGTTAGGCTCTGATGCCTCCCTTTCCAACTCAAGTCACAGCACAGGTCCAATTGGGCATGTTATTGTTGACAATAACATGCAATACTCAGTCAGTTATACCTGCAACTGTGCTTTAATGGACTATAATTGCCTTATCATTGCTTCGATCCAGTGCATCCAGCAGTGTGCTAAAATTTCTAGCCATATGCGATGTTCGAAGTTTGGTTCACAGTCGATTAGGATACTGAAACACCGAATAGTGTGCTTCAACATAAGAATGAATAGAAATAGGTGGTATCTATGACGATGATGATATGAAACTTTTTTTTGTAATATAATTTTTATTGAGTTTTCAAAAAGATACATGAAAAGATAAAATCTACCCTCCCCCCTCCCCTTAACCCTCCCCCCCCATATATAGTCCTACCTAAAAAGAAAGAAAAGAGAAAAAAAAAAGAGCCGCCTGGGTATTGGAAGGTTTCCACATGCTCCATGGGATTCAAAATAAATTTGGTATAATTATTCGTTACTTTCCCCACGGGACCAAGATCTTTATCAGAGCACTTAAATATGCCATCCTATCTTTTGTAAATAAGGGCACCAAATATTCAAAAATGTTACATATTTATCTCTTAAATTATAAGTAATTGTTTCGAGTGGAATAGAACTAGCCATTTTGTTATTCCAACGATCCATACTTAAATACGAATCAGATTTCCAAGTAACTGCTATAGTCTTCTTAGCTACTGCCAATGCAATTTTGATAAATTCTTTCTGATATTTATTCAATTTGTTTCGGCTTTATCCCTTCAATATCACCTAATAGAAATAATACAGGGTTATGTGGAAGTTGAGTTCCAGTAATTTGTTCCAATAAGACTCTTAAATTTATCCAAAAGGGTTGAATTTTAAAACAAGACCAAGTAGAATGTAAAAAAGTACCAATTTCTTGATTACACCGAAAGCATTTATCGGATAGATTTGAATTTAATCTATTTATTTTTTGTGGTGTAATATATAATTGGTGTAAAAAATTATATTGTATTAATCTAAGTCGAACATTTATTGTATTTGTCATACTGTCAAGACAGAGTTTTGACCAATTTGTTTCATCAATATTAATATTCAGATCTGTTTCCCATTTTTGCTTTGACTTATGGGTTCCTTGTTTAATTGTCTGTTCTTGAATCAAATTATACATACAAGAAATAAATTTTTTAATTTTCCCTTTTTGAATTAAAATTTCAATTTCATTAGGTTTTGGCAAAAACATTGTTTGACCCAGCTTACCTTTTAAGTAAGCCCTTAATTGAAAGTAACAAAAGAAAGTATTATTTGATATTTTATATTTATCCTTTAATTGTTCAAATGACATCAATATACCTCGTTCAAAACAATCTCCTATAAATTTAATCCCTTTTTGGTAATGATATGAAACTTGTGGCTAATCACCCCAATATCATAGATTGCATAGGACATAATGACACTCTCACCAGTACCACCATAACTTCTGTTGTGCTTTAACACAGCAACAAAATCAACAGCATTTGTAGGAATGTTATTAATTACAAAAAAAATGCCAGGGCAGATTAAGCAGATAGATGTTAGACTACATAACTAAGGAAAAAAGACATGACAAGAGATTATCTCAGAGGGATTTACAGGGTTTACTGCCTTGTCAGTTAAAGTCATAGCTACCAGCAGGATGTTTTAATTAGGGACATTCAAGAGGTCAGAATGTGAGAAGGACAGGGATAAGTAATGGATAGTTAGATGTCAGAGGTAATTATAGAAATAAGGAGATGCAAGACAGCAGTGGAATTTGAAAATGATAATAAGAATATTTGAAGTCAAAAAGTCAGCTTAACAGTGAGCCAGCATAGGTCAGCATATCTAGAGGTGATGGGTGAATGGGGCTTGTTGCAAGTTAGAGTTCAGCCAGCAGTTTTGAATAACCTTAAATTTATACCAGTAAAATTACAAAGGCTAACCATAAGGAATAATCTGGCAGTTTTAGAAGGATGGATAAGCTTGAATGAGGAAGAATACAGTATCGTTAAGCTAGTGAACTACAAACTCATTTCCCTATTCTAAACAGTAGTTTGATTTAAGCTCCTACATAAATTGCAATATTAACTTGCTTTTATTATTTTTTAAAATTTACTTGCTGTACATATGGACATATCCTAAAAGAAAAGTCATTACCTGTTTATCCTGAAGATCTGATGAGAGTTCATAGCTCTCTGACAATGATCTTGATCGCTTGATTGCATCTTCCTCTGCTTGTTTTCGTAATATGGAGGTGGAATGCTGAAGCTTTGGCCTCCTAGGACGTTGCTGACCAGGTGAGACAGGGAATGACACCAGTGAAGAACCATCAAACTGATCAGGGCTAGCAGCAGCACTGAGAGTTATTGGGCCGTGGCTGTAGCTTGAGGGGCTGTCAAGAGAAGTGCCGGTCTCACTTCCTGCAGCATCACCCTCCACACTGAAAAAGAAAGAAAACATTCCAATCACTTACAGATACTAATCCTCTTCCCTCAGTCCTAACTACCTGGTGATACACAGTAAAGCTTGGATGCACTCAAAGTTAATATAAACCATGTGAGACAGGTTTGTAGCTTCCTAGTATTTGACAGATCAAAGTTCACATCAGCTTGTAAAATAATATTCAAACCCTAGTAGGAAACAGGGTAGCCATTGCCACTGGCCGACTCTGCAAGAATCTCTAAATTTAAATGGCTTTGATCAAACTCTGTTGGAAGTTTAAAATACATGGCATTCTTGTCTTTCACAGTGATCTAAATGCTTTAAAGTAATTTAAGATATGAGTGAACACAATTATTTTACCCCTTTCTGATAGATGAAGCAATTCTGTGCTGATCTCATACTGTGTTTACATTTGCTCCATTTTTTTCATGACCTTTGGAGCAATAGCAAAACAATTATCTTTTATGGTGTACGTGTAATATTCCACAATACAGTTTAACCTGATATCAAATGTTAGTTTTGCCATTTAAAGCTAGGATGCATTTTAAACAAACACTTAAAGAAGGCGACAGTTTGATATTTAAAAGGTGAAAGCTTTCTGCACAAACACAGTATGTGCTCTATGAATTGTGAAATAATTTTCTATGAAAGAAAAACTATGGCAAGTATCTGAAGGTGGTGAAATAAAAACGACCTGTAATTATATTTTAAAACTTTGCTATCAAGGAAGAAAATATTGAACTGAAACTCTCAGGCAAGTGACTCCCTAAAGAATCACATGCCAATCATCGCGCCTTTGACATCACGCCTTTGACTTCCCATCCACGAATTGAAAGGTAAATTGGGAGAGATATGCAAATTGAATGTCAGTGCATTTGACCTTGTTCCATTGGTGTACTCACTGCCAAGTCTGGGTAAACTGTTCAGCTCTGTATAGGACCTCTCACCTTAATTAAAAAGTTAAGTGCTTTTACATGTGTTAATTAATATGAGGCGGAACTTTTAAAGACAGATTTTATTTAAATTGATTGTTGGGGAAAATTGATAGTTGTTTAACAGCCTTTGTCACATGGTCTACTCTGTCTCTCAGGGTGCCTAACTTCATGGTCAACTGGTACCATGAAGCTGCACAAATTTGTCTGTTATTAAAACAGGAAATTGGAGTGGATACCGAGCACAAACAAAGGGCCAAATAAAACATAATCTGTGTCGTTGTTATCTTCAAAGGATAGTGAAGTTCGGTATATAAATTACAATCTTCAGGAATAAGGAGGACTATAATATTTTAATTAATTAAAACTCATGAGGATTTGCCATCAGAAATAATAATTACAGAAATAGAATCGGGATCAGGTTTATTTTCACTGACATACATTATGTCATGAAATTCGTTCTTCTGTGCAGCAGTACAGTGCAAGACAAAAATGACTGGAATTTATAATAATAAACAAAATAAATACTGTGAAAGAGTTATAGCAGTGTTCATGGACCATTCATAAATCTGATGGCAGAGGGGAAGAAGCTGTTCCGAAAATGTTGAGTGTGGTCTTCAGGCTCCTGTACCTCCTGCCTGATGGCAGTAATGGAAATGCACTTCCAAAGTCAGACCAATGAATTCGTAATTCACATGTGAAACTATAAAATCTCTAATAATTTAAACAGAAAATAATCAAGATGGTAAATGCTCATTACAAACACTACAGGACAAATAAGATCTTTCATGGCATTGATCATGAACAATTAAGGTGAACATTTGCTTTTGCCAATTACTATTTCTCAAGCAAACATCTAAAAACAGATCAAGCTTCAAAAAAAACATATTTAGCTACCACATTTCAAAATGCGACTATTTATTCTTCCATTATTGTATACAGTTCAAAATAATCTTTCCCGTATGTCTTAATTACTAGCAAAGAATACATAATAATTACAAGTTATTACAATGATTACAAATTATCTAGTAAATAGAACATAGAAAAGGACAACACTGGACAGGCCACCTACTCACAATGATGTGCCAAACCAATGAAATTAGTAATCAAATGCCCAATTCACCGATTCCTTTCTGCCTACACAGTGTCCATATACTTTAAATTTCCTGCATATTCAAATGCCTATCTAAGAGCCTCTTGAAAGCCTCTATTGTATTTTCCTCCATTAACCCCAGGCAGCATATCTCAGGCACCAACCACTCTCTGTGTAAAAATATCTGACCTGCATATTTTCTTTGGATTTGCCTGCTTTCACCTTAAAAGCATGCTCTCTGGTATTATACATTTTAACCTTGGGAAAAAGATCAAGACCAGAATTCAGAATCAGGCATATTATCACTGATATATGTATTGAAATGTGTCGTTTCGTGGCAGCAGTATAGTGCAACTCATAAAAATTTACAATAAGTTGCAATAAATAAATAGTGTGAAAGAGGTAGTGTTCATGGATTCACGGACTGTTCAGAAATCTGATGGTGAAGGAGAAGAAGCTGTTCCTAAAAACATTGAGTGTGTCTTCAGGCTCCTCTACCTCCTCCCCAATGGTAGATACTGGCTGTCTACCCTGTCGATACCTTTCATAATCTTATAAATGTATGTCTGATCTTCCCTCATCCTCCACCACTCCAGAGAAAACAACCCAAGTTTGTCCAGCCTCTCCTTATTGTACATGCCTTCTAATCTGGGCAGCATCCAAGTACGTCTCTTCTGCACCCTTTCCAAAGATTTGACATTCCTCCTATAATGGGGCAACCAGTACTGAATACAATACTTCAGATGTGGCCTAACTAGAGTTTTATAAAGCTGCAACATAACCACCCAACTGCTTGACTGGTAAAGAAAAGAACACTATAAGTCTTATTTACCATGCTATAAACCTGTGTTGTTATTTTTAGGAAGCTATGGAATTTGTTCCTCCACATATCAACACTATTCAGGGCACTGCACTACCTCTTTACATTTGATCTCCCAAAGTGTAACACTTCGCATTCAGTTGAGTTAAACTCCATCTGCCATTTCTCTGCCCATTACTGCAACTGATCTATATTCCACGGTTGCTATTCTTCTGCGCTATCCACATCACCATCAATCTTTATATCATCTTCAAATTTACTAATCCACTCATCTACATTTCATCCAAATCTTTGATATATATAAAATGGGTGGTTGTTTGAGCAGCTGGTGCACATCACAAGTCCTGGTTATGTGACCACTGATGGCAAGCAGACAATCTTGAAGAGTATTGATAATGGCTGGGCTCACCTGTCTTGTAAAGATACCGCCCAAAAGCAGGCAATGGCAAACCACTTCTATAGAAAAATTTGCCAAGAACAATCATGGTCACGAGACCATGATTGCCTACATCATACGACACAGCATATAATGATGATGGTGATGATGACGATGATATATATAAAGCAAACAGAGGTTCAAGCACCAATCCTTGCAGAACACAAATGATCACAAACTTACAGCCAGAAAAAGAGCATCCCACCCATACTCTCTGACTTCTATTGGCAAATTCTGAATCCAAACTTGCAATTCACTCTGAATCCTAAGCATCTTTATCTTCTGAGTCAAATGAAGGTCCTCTGCAATTGAGACTGTTATACGAGGATGTTCAATGCCTATCTTGTGCGGATTTCCTAGGGCTGGAAAATCCTTGCTCCATTATAGTACTACATAATAAGCATAAATCCCATCATACGGTCAAGGAAAATGATGAAAGCATTTTGTAACCAGCTAAGCAGCATTGGCAGTTTAGTTGGCTGTCAAGGTTAACCAAAAAACTGAATATTGTTGAATGTTTTTGAAAGTCAGCATCATTCAAAAATTAAAATATTTAATAAATTATAGAAATATATATATTAATGAAAAACCTATAAATGAAATCATTAAATAATAGTTAATACAATATATTTTATTCCCTTGCAAGAATTGCTCACCACTCAAATAAATGATGATTTCATCCTTTGCCATATCTAACCTGGCATAAGTACTGTGGAATTGCAATAACTTTGAAGTTTGCCATTAGGTTCCATGAGCCAGCACGAAAATGCACTCTGGGGAATGGAAGTTTGGATTTTTAGCAAACCAAACTTGACACAGAAGCAGTGAGCTATCAGCATTTCACAGCAAAATCGACATCAGACTTATTAGCCCATTTTCCACTGTGCCTTTATGGTACTTGTTGTAATTATCATTAGTATATAACTGCCAGATACACTTCTTAAGCATCACCAGGAACTGTCTAATAACTACTATTCCCCTTGAGTGATATGAATTGAATTGACTTTATTTCTTACATCCTTCACACACGAGGAGTAAAAATCTTTACATTACATCTCCATCTAAATGTGCAATGTGCACTCACAGTAATTTATAAAGTTATAATAAATAGGACAGTCAATGTAATACAGAGTACACTCAAGTCAGTGTGAGTTGATCAGTCTGATGGCCTGGTGGAAGAAGTCGTCCCTGGAGCCTGTTGGTCCTGGCTTTTATGCTGTGGTACCGCTTCCCAGATGGTAGGAGCTGGAATAGATTGCGGTTGGGACAGCTTGGGTCCCCAATGATCCTACCAGCCCTTTTTTCATACCTGTCCCTGTACATGTCCTGAATCAAGGGAAGTTCACAACTACAGATGTGCTGGGCTGTCCGCACCACTCTCTGCAGAGTCCTGCAATTAAGAAAGGTACAGTTCCCGTACCAGGCAGTCATGCAGCCAGTCAGGATGCTCTCAATTGTGCCCCTGTAGGAAGTTCTTAGGATCTGGGGGCCCATACCAAACTTCCTCAACCATCTTAAGTGAAAGAAACGCTGTTATGCCTTCTTCACCACACAGCTGGTGTGTACAGACCATGTGAGGTCCTCAATGATGTGGACACCGAGGAAATTTAAGCTGTTTATCCTCTCAACCCCAGATCCATTGATGTCAATAGGGGTTAGCTTGTCTCCATTCCTCCAGTAATCCACAACCAGCTCCTTTGTTTTTGCGACATTGAGGGAGAGGTTGTTTTCTTGACACCACTGTGTCAGGGAGATGACTTCTTCCCTGTAGGCCACTCGTTATTGTTTGAGGTAAGGCCGATCAATGTAGTGTCATCGGCAAATTTAATTAGCAGATTGGAGCTGTGGGTGGCGATACAGTCATGGTTATACAAGGAGTTAAGGAGGGGACTCAGTATGCAGCCCTGAGGGGCTCCTGTATTGAGAGTCAGAGAGTTGGAGGTGAGGGAGTCCACTCTTACAACCTGCTGGCGATCTGACAGGACGTCCAGGATCCAGCTACACAAGGCAGGGTCAAGGCCAAAGACTCTGAGTTTCTTGTTGCGCCTGGATGGAACTATGGTGTTGAATGCTGAACTGTAGTCCAAGAACAGCTTTCTCACATAAGGATCCTTCTTCTCCAAATGCGTAAGGATGGTATGTAGAGCAGCGGCTATTGCGTCATCTATCGATCGGTTGTGTCGGTAGGCGAATTGTAGGGGGTCCAGTTTGACTGGTAGCAAGCTGCAGATGTAATCCTTGACCAGCCTTTCAAAGCATTTGCTTATTACTGAGGTGAGTGCGACAGGACACCAGTCGTTCAGGCATGTTACCTTGGTCTTTTTTGGTACAGGGACAATGGTAGATAATTTGAAGCAGAAGGGCACTCTATACTGGGAGGGGGAGAAATGTCTGTAAACATACCTGCCAGTTGTGCTGCACAAATCCTAAGTACTCGCCCTGGGATGCCGCCCAGTCCCGTAGCCTTGCAACTGTCTACTCGTTGGAAACATCTGCGAACCTCAGCCATAGAGATGAACAGGTTGCAGGTTGTAGCGGTGGTTTTCCTCTGAGGCTCAGAGTTAGTGACATCGAACTTCGCATAAAAGTGATTGAGCTCATCTGGGAGAGAGGTTGCGATGTTGGCAGCACCACAATGTTTGCCTTCGAAGTCTGTGATGGTATGCAGCCCTCGCCACAAGTCACATGTGCTATTCGTTGTGAATCTTGACTCAATCTTCTCCCTATATTGTTGTTTCGCAGCTGTAATAGCTTTACACAGATCATAGCTGCTTTTCTTGAGCTCTAGTTGATCTCCAGCGATGTAAACTCGTTGTTGTAAAGCGCTGCCTGCACAGAACTACTGATCCAGGGTTTCTGGTTCGGGATGACCCAGACCAGCTTCTGGGGGACAACATCGTTGATGCACTTTCGGATGAAGCACGTGACTCCATCAGTGAATTTGGAGACATCCTCATCATGGAAGACATTCCAGTCAAGGTATGATCATTCCAACCACAATACCTTATATATTTCAAATAATTTCTTATACCCTGGTTACAAAACACTATTTTAGTTTCACAAGAAATATTTCCTTTGGTCAAATACTTTCTTCAGTTACAGTGTCATAAAATATTTTAGATGTTTTCCTATGCTCTGGGTGCTATAATGCTACAATGGAAGAGTGAAAGGTACAACTGTAATAAAAAAAACTGCACTACCTCCTCTGTGGGGTAACACAATCTTAATCAGTACTTGTGAATAAACCATAGAATTATTTTGACATTTAATATAAGAAATCAATTATTCAGTATATATCGGTCAAGATTCCTTTTACACATGAAGCAATGAGACTACTGCCTCACAATGACCTCTTTTTCTATTTCATACTGGAGAGAGGTGGCAGCAGAGGCAGGGACAGTAGTAATGAATGTTCATAGTATGAAGGAGTATTAAATAACCTACTGAGAATTAGTCAATTAACTAAAAATCCAGAGGTACATTTTTATTACAGAATAATATTTTAAATGCAAAATAAGGTCAGAAGTCCTACATGCATTTAAAAGAAGCAGAGCGTTGTTTATTGGCATTCCTTAAGAATAACTAAAATACATTCAAATAAGGTTGAAAAGCAATGCTTCAGTTTGAAAATATATGATAGAAAGTAGAAAGTACTCAGGCTATTATTATACATTTAATCACAGTCTATTGTTAGACAGTAGGACACCTTCCACTTGAAGGCAATTATCACTATACCAACAATCCAAAGGCTAAACTAATTGTCCAGAATTCAAATCTCATCATGACAATTGAAGTGCTAGTATTTAGCTTTTTTTTCCTGAAAATTTGGTAGAAATAACCTTTTATGCATAAAAATCATCAAAACGGTCATTAAATTCCAATAGGTTCACTAAAGTCCTCCTGTCCTCTGTGGGGTAATTTAAATCCAACTCCAGTCCTACGATAATATGCTTTGTTTTGTTGTAGTGTGTCGAAATGTTTTTAAGGTAAACCCTTGATCCATCTTCTTGAGACCATTGTGAATTAGATGAATTCCCATATCCCAATAGTAAATAAGTACATATGAATTGCATTGCACATGATTAAGTAAAGAGCTTCCAAATTCTGTTTAAACAAGTAGTTAGAAACAAAAGCTGATCATTCAGCCCCTCACGCCTGCTCTGCCATCCAATGACAGCTGATCATTTACCCACTTGCCACTTTGCTCTACTAATTGAGTATCCCTCAAATCCAATCATATCTAAAAATCTCAAGATCCCCGTCATGAATAGACTCAGCAACTAAGCCTCTGCAGCCTTCTTGGATGAGGAATTCCAAAGATTTACTATTTTTTCAGTGAAGAAATTATTTCTCCTCTTACTTGTTTGAAAGGGGGATCCTTACTTTGAGATTATAATCCAGAGTTCAGATACCACAGCGAAAGAAAAACATCTATGCTGTAAACCTGTAAGAGTTGGGATTCAATTAGATCACTGTTCTTCTAAACATAGAATACAGGCATAGTCTGCTTAATCTCTTATAAAATAAACCTGCTGTCCCAAAAATGAATCTGGTGAACGACTCCTCCTTTAATGTCTATACTCACGCACCTCTCCAACAAAAACACCGGAATTAAAAAGGTCCAAAATGCTTTGTCAATGAGAATAGCTACATCACACTGACCTCTTTTTTTGTTATATTTGGAGGAACATTAGGCAGCAGAGGTAAGGACAGTAGTAATGAATACTCATAGTGCGAAGGATTATAACATTGCCTACATTTTTGTAACACGGACAGAGACTATTTTTCTTTTTATTATACATTCTTCAGAATGGTATACTAAAAAATAATTTTGCTTTCAAGGAAATGCTTGTTAAACTTTGTGCAAAGATGAATCAAATCCACCAACATCATATGCTAACTTTTAAAATATTGGGCATATGTCACAACATAATCACTCCATTATAAACACTTATTTGGTAGCATATACTCTTAACATTATGATGCTTATTCTTTTTTAAACAACAGCAAAAAAGCTATAGATTAAACTATTGAACTACTCTAAGTTGTACCCCTTGACATTTGGTGTTTTTCATGGAATATAATGAGGTTGAATTTGTTCTTAAACATATCCTGTCCAATAAAGTACCAATTCACAAGATAATTGTGATTGACAGAGACTTCCAATCACTCCAGAAACAAGCAACTCTTGTTAGGATTCATCTCCCCAGCACTAGCAATACTTTGTGGCATCATGCAGTTGACTACCCTTTCATAAGAAAATTTAGATAACAAGTTTATTGAAGTGTGGATCAGAGTTAAACCTCATTTGATGTCTGTACTGGTGAGCTCTCCGCAAAGATGCACTTATCAATAATTGACCACAAAAACTGTTGGAGAATGTCAATCTTCATTTAACTCAATAAATATTGTGGATGCCAAGAAACATGATTTGCACAGATATAGGTGAGAATACATATAATTTGCCATCAGACCTCACTTCTACAGGACAAGCCCTGCGTACCAGACTTCCAACTTTCCAAATATAACAGTGCAAAATAATCTAGGCTAATGTAATTTGATGTACAGTACATCTGTCTCCACCTATATCTGTGGTTGGAATCAGTCTTCAAGCAACATCAGAATGAATCAAATATAGAATCAAGAATACCCATCCTTGACGTAAATCTGGGTTTAAACAGCCACTGTATTCATTTACATCAACAATCTGTTTAAAACTCATAAATATATTTTTGCATCTACCACCAATCTTGTTATTCTTGCAGGTGCTGACTCATCCTGTAGAATGATACTACATGTGACAGCAGTCCCTCATATGGCATCCAAAAGCTTTCTCATATAGATGTCTACAAAACCATTTACATATTAACAAATATGAGAAAATCGGCAGATGTTGGAAATCAAAGCAACACACAAAATGCTGGAGAAAATCAGCAGGTCAGGCAGCATCTACAGAAAAGAGTGAACAGTCGACGTTTCAGGTAGAGACACTGAGAAAGCAGAGACCTGAATAAAAAGGTGGGGGAAGGGGGAAGAGGCTAGCTGGAAGGTGATAAGTGAAGCCAGGTGGATGGGAAAGGCCAAGGGAAGAGAGGAGAGAAGAGTGGACAATAGGAGATGGGGAAGGAGGAGGGGACCCAGGGGAAGTTCTGGGCAGGTGAGAAGAAATGAAATGTCAGAATGAGGAATAGAGGAAGTGAGGGGAGGGGGAATATTCTGTTCACTGGAAGGAGAAATCTATATTCATACCTTCAGATTGGAAGGTACCTAAACAGAATATACGGTGTAGCTCATCCACCCTGAGGATGGCCTCATCTTGGCACACGAAGAGGCCATGGACTGACGTTATCGGAACGGGAATGCAAATCAGAACTAAAATGTTTGGCCACCGGGAAGTCCCTCTTGTGGTGGATGGTGCGGAGGTATTGATATACCCCTTTTTAACTAATCCTCTGTCATCCTCTGGCCAAGTACAGGCATTTCCCATGCCAATGTAAATATAGACCCTCACTGATTTCCATAGCCAATGATGCTACAGATAGCTGAAACAGCACACTCTCCTCATTGTCAAGATGAATACATCTACCTAATATTTCTTTTTTTAGTAATCTGTAGATGAATTGATAGATTTACAAATCAAAACTACACAATTTCATTTTTTAAAACTTGCATCATCTAAATTCTATCCCCTCTCAAAAGTTATTGCTAGGGTCATTGTTTTACAATCAGTATATATTAATATTTATATATTTCAGTAACGTAGAAGCTGTGCTTTAAATGTACCACTGCACTCAAATAGCAACAGAGAATTACTATAGTCAAATGCCTGCAATTTAGTTCAGAAAAATATGACAATTTAAATTTTCGGCTTTGTTGCAGATTATTTAACAAAAGTAAAGTTGAAAATTACTGCACACCATTGTTTCCATTCTAATGCATCAGTGTGCTACACCCAAAACAGGTGAAATGAAGCATATTGCAGAACAAATGTAAGTGTTCCAGTTCCTAAAATAAACTTAATAAAGTCCATCCTCACCTGCTGATTTCATGCAGTACATTCCACATTTTGTAGATCAACAATGGATTTTGGTAGATATGCTGCCAGTTCAAAAACAACACTGAAAATCCATGGAACGGGTTGAATCAATGTGTGAGAATATGCCAATAAAGAATGCATTTCAATTCCATCCTGATAGTATGATTGCCAACTTGCCTTGGATCTAGTTAATGATGAGTATAAAAGTCTATCCCAGTTTGACCATTATGTATAGATCTATCTATACAGCTAAGGTAAGTAAATAAAATATGTTCTTCTAATGACATTTCTTGCTGCTTCTTTCATTACAAGCTCAAGTCTTCAGCTGCACACAGCTACCAATCAGAAAGGATTGCGACACAGAATGACATAGCCTGCAGATAAAATCCAGTTTTTTAAAAATATGTTTATGCCTCACAGGAAATCGAATCTCCTGCTATTTCTATTGCTATTTCCTCAGTCAGGAGTTTCATTTCTGTTAAATTTGATTATTATCTGAATATAGAACAGCAGAAGGAGTAAAGCCTCTGTGATAATAATATTTTATCTTGAATAAATTCTGCCAAATAAATACTGAACAGGCAAGATGTCTACAGATTTTTAAAATGTATTCCTGATGGGATATTGATACATTAACATTAAATTCCAATCTGCACTGAATAACTTTGCTTTTATACCTTAACATTAAACAGGATTTAGATACTACAAAATGAAGCTAATTGCATTGCTTGTACTGAGTGGTGATAAACATTTGAGATTCATTTGTCCCCAAAGCCTTCCAAAAATAGAAAAATACCAACATCATCTAACACATACAAGTGTGTACTTCTGGTGTAGGATTTTGTGAATAAAACATGTGAGAGTCTTTTTATGTGCTTAACAAAAGCCGCAGCCCTTTACTTCCATTACAAACAAACCAAAAGCAGTCCCCTTACACTGACATCATTACGTTAGACACCACCTCTTAAAAGTGAACACAACTAAATGACAGTGTTTGTGAATTATGTAGAACAGTGTGAACAATATGGGATATTTGTCACCCATTTCATTACCCTGTAGTGGAATGAAGATTTATAATTGATGCATTACAACACTTATGTGAAGTATGCATTGAAATTATTAAAGGCTATATTTTGTGGGTTAACAACTGAAAATTTGAGCCCTTTATAATCACAGCTTGAACTGTAATAGTGGTCCTTGGGAAGATGTAAATGTGCACGATTTGTGATGATCACTTAGTTGTGTGCAAGTGATAAATACACATGTGATTAGCTTGATCATGCTAAAGTCCTTGAGCTATAAATTAAATGGAAGTCAAATCCAAACAAAATAAAGACTGGATTTTCCCACATGGAAGAAATCCAGTACATTTAATGTACAATTTGCTTGAGATTCTGTGCACCAAGGTGAATTCAGATTTACAGAAATTAAGAATTGAAGACTAAAAGCAATAGTATTAATACTGCTTAAAAATGAACTGTTAGGGAAATGCACAGGAAGTAAAATATATATACTTCATATTCTCAAATTATAGTTGAGTAGCGAGAACTACAAATAGCAATAATCAGATTATGAAGTGAATAATCTACTCCAATGGCAATTGAGGAGCAAGACATAGCCACTGTATATTAATAGCAGTACTGCTGCCTTCACAGACATAAAAACCAGTCATTATTGAATTGCATCAGAATACTGAATATCGGATTATGACCTTTTTTACATAGCAAAAATACATTCCTCTTTCTCTGTAAAATATTTTTTACAAACTCATTCTGGTAAACATTTTTCTCAATATTAAGTACTGAGTGAATCTGAACTACTTAATTTCTAAATTCAGTAAATGATTTCATAGACTTGCACAATCTTTTCTCATAAAACCTTATAATCAAATGTACCACAAATCAGAGAGATATTTTAACATATAAAACCACCAGCACTTCAACATGTCAGAGGATCTATCTTCAGCCCAACATATTGATTCAATTACACAGAAGGCACTTCAGCAGCTATCTTTCGTTAGGAGTTTGAGGAGATTTGGTTTATCACTATGCACTCCAGCAAACTTCTACAGATGTACTGTGAAAAGCATTCTGACTGGTTGATTCCATCTGGTATGGAGGCTCTGCTGCACAGGACCAAAAAAAAGATACAGAGGGCTGTAGACCCATCCAGCTTCATCATGGGTACTAGCTCCCTCCCTCACCATCAAGGGCATTGTCAAAAGGCGGTACCTCAAGATGGCACCTTCTATCATTAAGGACCCTCACCATCCAGGATATCCCTCTTCTCATTTTTACCACCAGGGAGGAGGTACAGGAGCCGAAACACAAACACTCAACACTTTAGGAACAGTTTCTTCTCCTATGCCATCAGATTTCTTCACGGTGCATGAACCTATGAACACTACCTCACTATTTTGTTTTCCTTCTGCACTAATTATGTTTCTTCTTTTTATGATTGCATTGTTCTGCTGCCATAAAACAATAAATTTCACAATATATTTCACAATATACAGTATGTCAGTGATATGCAGGCTGCCTTCAAGAGAGTGAATCCAAGGAACTCATCTGGTCTGGACAGAGTACCTGGCTGAGTACTGACCAACTGGTTGGTGTATTCACCGATATCTTCAACCTCTCGCTCCAGCAGTGTATACTACCCAGCTGCTTCAAGCAGGCTTCAATCGTACCGGTATTCAAAGAGCACGGTAACCTGTCTAAATGACTATCACCCAGTGGCACTTACATCCACAGTGATGAAGTTTTTTGGAAGGCTGGTATTGAAGTGTATCAGCTCCTGTCTGAGTGGCAACTTGGAATCATTCTAATTTGCCTACTGAAGCAACAGGCCTACAGTAGATACCATCCCATTGGCTCTTCACACAACCCTGGAACATCTGGACAGCAAAGATGCATACATCCGGATGCTCTTTATCGATTACAGTTCAGCATTCAATACCATCACCCCTTCAAAACTAATCCGTAAATTCCAAGACCTGGGCCTCAATACCCAATACCCCTGAAAGGATGGATTGGATCCTAAATTTCCTCACTTACGGACCCTAGTCGGTTCAGATTGGCAAAAATATCTCCTCCACAATCTCCACACAGGACCACCTCAGGGATCTGTGCTTAGCCCCTTGCTCTACTTGCTTTCTATGACTGAATGGCTAAGTACAGCTCCAACACCATATACAAGTTTGCTGATGACACCACTGTGGTGAGCTATATCAAAGGGGTGGTGAATCAGCATACAGGAGGGAGATTGAAAACTTGGCTGAGTGGTGTAATAACAACAAACTCTCACTCAATATCAATAAGACCAAGGAACTGATTGTAGACTTCAGGAGAGGGAAACCAAAGGTCCATGCCAGTAATCATCAGAGGATCAGAGGTGGGAGGGTCAGTAACTTTAAATTCCTGGGTGTCACTATCTCAGAGGACCTGTCCTGACCCATTATATATAACAAATATAACTGCAAAGAAAGCACAACAGTGCCCCTATTTTCTCAGGAGTCTGTGGAGATTTGGCATGTCATTAAAAACCTTGGTGCATTTCTATAGATGTGAGGTGGAAAGTGTACTGACTGGCTGCATTACAGCCTGGTATGGAAACACCAATGACTTTGTGCAGAAAATCCTATAGAAGTTTATAGATTTGACCCAGTACAGCATTCCCAATCATTGATTACATCTACATGAAACACTGCAGTAGAAAAACAGCATTCATCCTCAAAGATCCTCACCATCCAGGCCATGCTCTTTTCCTGCTACTGCCATCAGGTAGATGCTACAAGTGCCTTTGGACTCACACCACCAGGTTCAAGAACAGTTACTACCCTCAGCCATCAGGCTTTTGAACAAAAGGGGATAACTACATTCATCTTATTTCTGGTGCTCCCACAACCAATGGTCTCACTTCATTATTCTCCGTAACTTCCGCCACCTCCAACAGGATCCCACCACAAAGCACATCTTTCCCTCCCCCCTCTCTCTGCTTTCCGCAGGGATCACTCTCTACGTGACTCCCTTGTCCATTTGTCGCCCCCATCCCTCCCCACCGATCTCCCTCCTGGCACTTACTAAGCAGAACAAGTGCTAGACATGCCCTTACACTTCCTCCCTTACCACCATTCAGGGCCCCAAACAGTCCTTCCAGGTGAGGCGACACTTCACCTGTGAGTCAGCTGGGGTGATATACTGTGTCTGGTGCTCCCGATGTGGCCTTCTAAATATTGGCAAGACCCGACGTAGACTGGGAGATCGTTTCACTGAACACCTACGCTCTGTCCGCCAGAGAAAGCAGGATCTCCCAGTGGCCACACATGTTAATTCACGTCCCATTCCCGTTCTGATATGTCTATCCACGGCCTCCTCTACGGTAAAGATGAACCTACACTCAGGTTGGAGGAACAACATCTTATATTCCGTCTGGGTAGCCTCCAATCTGATGGCATAAACACTGACTTCTCAAACTTCCGCTAATGCCCCCCCTCCCCCTCGTACCCCATCCGTTATTTATTTATATACACACATTCTTTTTCTCTTTCTCTCTCCTTTTCCTCCCTCTGTTCCTCTCACTATACCCCTTGCCCATCCTCTGGGTTTTTCCCCCCTCCCCCTTTTCTTTCTCTCTGGGCCTCCTGTGCCATGATCCTCTCATATCCCTTTTGTCAATCACCTGTCCAGCTCTTGGCTCCATCCATCCCCCTCCTGTCTTCTCCTATCATTTTGGATCTCCCCCTCCCCCTCCCACTTTCAAATCTCTTACTAGCTCTTCCTTCAGTTAGTCCTGACGAAAGGTCTTGGCCTGAAACGTCGACTGTAGCTCTTCCTAGAGATGCCGCCTGGCCTGCTGTGTTCACCAGCAACTTTGATGTGTGTTGTCTCACTTTAAGAGCTCTTAATCTTGTTATTACATATTCTTGTTATTTATTGCTATTTATTATTATTTGCATTTGCACAGTTTGTTGTTTATTGATCCTGTTTACAGTTACTGTTCTATAGATTTGCCAAGTATGCCTGCAGGAAAAAGAAGCTCAGGAATGTATATGTACTCTGACAATAAATTTTACTTTGAACTTTGAATAAACTTGATTCTGATTCACTGCAAGTGTAATGCAGGTGTACTTTGATTGCGTAAGTATTTAGAAACTACAATATTTCAATCTTAGAATGCTCTCATTATAACTTGACTTGAAAATTCAGACAATTTTTACTGTGATTTTCAAACATTGCTCCTACATGTCTAACAAAAATACACAAGTACCTTGGGGTAAGGTCTGCATTACCAATGCTGTTGTAGCTAAGCTCTGTGGCATTTAATTTCACTTATTGTAAATTATAATCTCAATTATCAATGCTATCAAATATGCTACAAGAAACTATGCCCGGGAAAATAAAAACTGCCAAAGACATGCAAAATATGAGTAGTGCTTTCCTCACCCACTTGCCATGGTGCAGCCAACGTAATATTTGAAAAAAATATATAAATACTTTCAAATTCAGTTACACCTTCAATGGGTTCTATTCATTTGTGCAGAACTTCAGTTGTAAACAATTCTCATCTTAAGGTTGGTTGTAAAATGTGCTTAAATGCCTGTGTATTTTTACAGATTAAGATATTAGATGTATCTTTTAGCAATAAAGTATTTATATACAGTACATACATATTTTTCAGGAAGGTTCTGATTTTTTATTAAATTTCTTTTATTATTTAAATCTTAGGTGTGCTGTAACGAAATAGGAGACCACACACTCTTATCTACTCTCCAGTTCAAGCTCCAGCAATAATTGGGTTAACTCAGATGTACAATGCATACACAACATTGCTAGAACATTAAGCAAAAAGGAGAATGTAATGTGCTAATAAAGCTCCAGTTCAGGAAAGCAGTGTAAAACACAAGGAGGGTGCGTCACAAAACTGAATCTGCTTTCTAATGGCATTCAGGAGACACAAATCATTCGGTGTAAAATAGCCTTTTGGCTTTAGAAGAGAATGAGATTCAACAGTATATGCAGGAGAAAATGACTGACCTTCTTGGGAGTGGTTGATTGATCTGGTTCATCAACCTGATTTGATAAAAGCTTATCACAGGGAGGTATTTGCAACTGGAAGGCAATGCTGTCATCATCTGATACAGGTTGTGTCAGTGTAAACAGCAATACAATGGGGAGGTAAACCATGTGATGTTGTGGAGCGGTTCTATTAATAGACATGCTCATATTGACAAATTCTAAACTTTGGCTTCACAAATTTATTAATAGTATTTGAATTTGTCTAAATATAGATCTCTAGTATTAGTGTCATATCCTTACTTTAAAGGTTGGTAACACAACATACAATTTAGACATACAGGTTTTGGATGAAAATTTTAATTACTTTCTCCTATTTGTTCATATTTCAATAATTCGAGGGAAATAACAAGCATAGATAAGAGAGTAAACAGCTTTTTTTAAACAAAGGCCATCTTCTTAATGAAGCTCAACAAAATATCTCCTGACATCCCAAGGACAGCAAGCATTTGGGAACATCCCCAACTTGAACACTGCCCTGACTTGGCATATAATAAATACTATCCTGATTGGGTGCCAAGGTAGCAGAGTGGTTAGCGCGGACCTGCAGTTCGAAATATTGGAGTTTGGCGTTCGATCCTGGCATCCTCCGTATGGAGTCTCTGTACATCCTCCTTGTAGAATGCAAGAGTTTTCTCCGGGTCCTCCTGTTTCCTCTCATACACCAAAGTCCTGGTTAATAGATTAATTGATCATTGTAAATTATTCCATGATCAGATTAAGGTTAAATTGGAGTTGTCTTGGGCTGCTGGACAATGCAGCTCAAAGGGCCAGAAAGGGCCATACTGTGTCTTTAAATAAATAAATAAATAAAACACTTAATGGCTATTCTTTCTTTCTTTCTTGTTGAGATCTGAAACCAAGCCATTGTGACTAATCAAGATGCCAATTCATCACCACCACTTTAAGAGCAATCTAGCAACAGTCTCATTCTAAGAATAATGTTTAAAAAACTAAGCAGATTTGAACCGTCAAAACATTAACTTTTGTCTCCAGAAACCTTGTATTAGCATGATCAAAGCAGATCTGTACATCTGTTTCAGTATGTTCATAACAAAGAACTGCACAGTTTAAACAAAACTGTTGTTAGACTATTTTCTGGCAGGTTTAAAGAGATAAATCTACCATCATACCATCATCCCCTCAGTACTAATCAATAAGCCAGACATCCCACCTGCAAAAACTCATTTCAGGGGGGTAGCACCACCATTTCTGGGAGGTAGCACCCCCACCCCCGCAACCCCACATCCACCACCACACTCCCCCACCCCCCGTCCGACCTCCAAGGGAGTATGTAATACTTTGTTTAGTGATTTTGTCTAATCTGTAAACCAAGTTGGGTATATGCGGAAAATGTGACATTAAAATATGTACTTATATTATATTATCATGTTTATTCTATTACAATTTTAAGCAAGTCTACATCACGTAGGACATCAATAGTGTAGCTCCTTAGCAGCCAGCCAGCTAGTTTAAATAACGTTAGCTATGCTAATGAACAAATGACACCTGTTAAACTCACCTCAACATGTCTTTTACATTTTAACCCACCAGGGGCACTGTCATTATTTTTGAGGTCGACTATAAAGCCCGCCCACAGAGAAAACTGATAGGTCTACTTAGCAGGGGTCCCTAAACATTTTTTGCACCGCAGACCGGTTTAATATTGACAATATTCTTGCGGACCGGCCGACCTGGGGGGGGAGGGGGGGTTGTTAATCATGACCGGTATATAGGTGATAAGTCAACTATAAGTCAGTTATAAGTGGCTAATACACTCAATTTCGTTTCTAAAAGGGTTTATCTAATGAATTTGATATTAAACACACAGTGCATATTTTCCTCACATGAATATAGTGTTAAGTCAATAGCATCATAACATTTTAAGTAACGTTTAGATATTAAACACACTGCACATATTTTCCTTGTATGAAATCACTGCAACACACCAATATCGCTGAATCAGTGGGAGCCCTGGGCTTGTTTTCCTGCAACAAGACGATGCCATCGAGGGGTGATGGGAGACAGCGAAACACAAAGGGGGTTCCTTATGTCCAGTCTATTCCACAATTTTGTTTTCGTTGTATTCATTGCAGAAAAGCCCGCTTCGCAGAGATATGTTGCTTCCGTGGCAATCTCAGGATATTTAGCCTTGACTTTGATCCAGAATGCTGACAGAGATGCTATGTCAAACATACTTTTCAGCCCGCTGTCATTTGCAAGCTTGAGGAGTTGATCTTCCCGCGCTGACATGGATGACACGCGTGTAATGACCTCGCATGCGTTCAAGTTCAATAGTGGGCGTGACAGGCAATGAGGAAAGGTGCAGCTGACTCATATCGTTTCATATCGCCAAATCATATTGTTTCCTCGCGGCCTGGTGGTTGGGGACCACTCTTAGCACAAAGAGAGACCAATCAGGATGCTAGCTCTCCCTCTCTTTCTCAAAAAAATCGATTTCCGGGATATTGTATATAATTTCCGGGCGTCAGGGAGCCACTATCAATATGCGGGAGACTCCCGGAACTTCCGAGAGAGGTGGGATGTCTGATAAGCTTCAAAACCTAGGCCCTGCACCTCTCCCTGCAACTGCATCCTTCGCTTTTTCATTGGGAGACCACTGTCAGTGGGGATCAGTAATAACATTTCCTCTTCAATTACAATCAACACAGGCACACCTCAAGAATGTGTGATTATCCCATTGCGCTACTTTCTCCATGAGGAGGCATATCCATTAGTTGCATGGTACCACAACAACATCCTTGCACTTACCTTCAGCAAGATGAAGGAATTGATTGTGAACTTCAGGATGGGGAAATTGGGAGAACACACACCAGTCCTCATTGACGGGTCAGCAGAAGAAAGAGTGAGCAGCTTCAAGTTCTTGGCCATCAAAACAGTGATGCAATCACAAAGGATGCATGCTAGTAGCTACATTATATTAGGAGTTTGAGAAGATTTAGTTTGTCACCAAAGACTCATACAAATTTCTACAGATGTACCATGGACAGCATTCTGGCTGGTCACATCACCGCGCAGTATGGAGGCTCCAAAGTGCAGGATCAAAGGAGGCTGCAGATGGATTCAGACTCAGCCAGCTTCATCAGGAGCACAACCCTCCCCTCAAGACAACCCTTGAGGTTATCTTCAATAAATGGTGTCTTCAGAAAGCAGCATCCATCATCAAGGACCCTCAAATGATATATATCACAACATATGTCAGTGGAAAATAAACCTGATTCTGATCCTCACCATCTGGCACATGCCCACTTTTCATTACAACCACTGGGAAGGAGATGACAGAGCCTGTAGACTCACACTCAACAATTTAGGAATGGCTTATTTCTCTCCATTATCAGATTTCTGAACAGTCCATGAATACTATCTTGCTATTCCACTTTTCTACGATTCTGATTCTGAAATACCTGTTGTACATCGTGTCCTGATCATCACATTAGAACATGGACATTCAAGCACTGGAGAAACTGTAGGGAATCTTAGCAAGATGATACAAAAATGTAAACTCCTCGAGAAATGTCTGAATAAACTTGCTCTGCTCTCCAGAAGAAGAAAAATTGTTTCCACCTTCGAAGTTCAAAACTAAACACTGAAAATATAAGGAAGTTGTTTTAAATCAAATCAGGAGTTCAAGAGAAATAAGGAAACTTCAACAATCTGCTATCTCATTGATGGAATCATATATCATCCAGTAGAAATGGATCCTTTCAGTTACCTCATGCATGCCAATTGGGATGTCATTCTACACAATTCTATTTGTCTGCATTAGGCCTGGATCCATCTATGCTTTTTCTAGCTAAAATTAAAATGCCTTTTAGTTATTGTAATTGTATCGGCTTCTACAACCTTCTCTGGCAGCTTGTTCTAGATAACCACTATTTTGTATGGAAAAACTCTTTAACTTCTTCCCCTCACCTTAAACCTGTGCCTTTTAATTCTACATGCCAGTGCCCTGGGAAAGAGACACTGACTATCTATGCCATTAATAAAGTTATAAACCTGTAGATATCACTTGAGTGACAATAAAACTGACCAATCACATCCTTCCTTATAACTATAGCCTTCCATTCTAGAAAACAACCTGTTGAATCTCCTCTGCACTCTTCATAATTACAATCACATTGGCAGCCAGAACTGTGTACAATGCCCCAAGTGTGCTCCGACCAATGTTTTGTATAGCTATACAGCTGTCCAATATCTCATTCCAGCACTTACTCTTAACATCAATGCTACCAAATGCCTTCTTCTATGATTATGTATGACTTCACCAATATTTGTGTAATTTGCAAACTTCCCAAGTGGCCCATCTACATTTTCATACAAATCATTTGCCCATATTACACAACAAAAGGCCTAGCACTAATCCCTGACATACATCACTTACTACAGACTTACAGTAAGGAAAACATATATCATCACTTTCCTTTGCCACCTATTACCAATCCAATTTTGGATCCACGTCTCAGATTCCTTGTACTTTAACCCTTTTGGACTAGTTTACCATGCAGACTATGTCACAATCCTTACTGAAGTTTATTTAAACTGCACCTACCAATTTGCTTTCATCAATTTTCTCAGTTACCTTCTCAAAAAAAAACACAAATTTGTAAGACCTTATCTTCCCTGCTGGAAACTATGCTGACATCTTAATAAGCCCCTGCCTTTCCAACATAAATTCTGTCCCTCAGGCTATTGGAAAATCATGATGGTTAAGACATCTGGCTCATCAATTGATGGCTTACTCTGCTCCTTTTCAACTTGCTGACCTCAGCTTCTACATTCTCTTTAAACTTACGGGAGCCCAAGTTACTGCTTTTCCTATAAATTGGCCAGGGTCATTTTCCTCTGCTCCTTTGAAACTCACTTGGGTCCAACTTGCCATGCTCTCCTTAAAGTTGCTGTGCTCACAGGAAAAATTATTACAATACTGTACAACATCTAAAATGAATAAATAAAAATATATTGAGGTTTTAATGGGAGGGGAGAACATCTAATAATCTGGCACCATTGTTGATGCAAGTTCTCCTATAAGAGCAATGTTAGAACACACTTGGTTTAGAATTTCAAACTAGATTCATGTAGCAGAGTTGCTTAGCTTAACTTGCTAAGTATTTAATTTTAGAGAATAACAGAGCTGAACATTAAACATCCTTCTAGCAACTCCTGCAGCCAAGCTGGTGCCAGACTTATTGCTATATAAGCTTCCCTTTGGACTACACTGGTGAAACTGAGAGGGGGATCTTGACAACTGGTTAACTAATATTGGTAGTTAGAGCAATTGTTGGGTCCTTTCATTCAGACATCCCACCTCTCCCAGAAGTTCCAGGAGTCTCCCGCATATTAATAGTGGCTCCCTGTTGCCGGCAAATTATATACAATATCACAGAAATCAATTTTTTTTGAGAGTGAGCAAGTGCAAGAGCGACCACGAGAGAGAGAGAGCATGAGAGAGAGTAATAGCAAGCAAGCAAGAGCGTGCGAGCGAGAAAGTAAGCGAGAGTGCGAGAGAGTGCGTGGCCACGAGAGAGAGCGCACGCCATGGCAGAGTGTTCCAAAAAAAGAAAATATAAAACCTACGTCACCCCAGACTACACTAAAGTGTACCCCTGCCCAATAGGGGTCAAAATAATGAGAGTGTTGCTCGATGCGCTGTTTGCAACAGTGACTTTTCTATTGCCCATGGTGGGTTAAGACTGTAAAAGACATGTTGAGGTGAGTTTAACAGGTGTCATTCGTTCATTAGCATAGCTAACATTATTTAAACCAGCTGGCCAGCTGCTAAGCAGCTACTCTATTGCAGACATCCCACCTCTCCCAGAAGTTCCGGGAGTCTCCCGCAAATTGATGGTGCTACCTCGCTGAAATGAGTTTTTGCAGGTTGGGATGTCTGTTTCATTTAAATTAAAATTTAGTGTACAGCTACAAGAGGCAATTAGGAAAACACAAGGTTGCCTATCTTGCATTTATTACAAGATAGTTGTTGCAATTGTATAAGGGTGTGCTAAAAAGGTCACCTATAGCATTTTAAGTGTCATACAACACAAAAACAATCCCCTTGGCCTATTGATTCCACACCAATCATTTGAATATCCAGTTTACAGTAATCCCATTTTATTCTTTCCACGCAACCTTTTATTCACATTACACTCACTTACATTAGCAGCAATTTATATTGACCAACTTTATCAATCAACATCTGTGGAATGTGCGAGGAAATGAGAACACCGGAAGAACCTTATTGCTGCCAAAATGCATCATCTCACATTCATCTGGACTGAACTCCATCTACTATTTATCAGCAGATTTTACCAAAACATCGATGTCACTGTGTAACTTAAGAATCTGGCAATCTGTGTGTCATCAGTGAACTTAGTAATCATGCCTCCTACATCCACACACAAAATATTCACATAGATCAGTGGTCCCCAACCACCGGGCATCAAAGCATGTGCTACCGGTCCGTAAGGAAACGATATGATTTGGCGATATGAGTCAGCTGCACCTTTCCTTATTCCCTGTCACGCACTGTTGAACTTGAATATAGGGTTGCCAACTGTCCCGTATTAGCCGGGACATCCCGTATATTGGGCTAAATTGGTTTGTCCCATACGGGACCGCCCATGTCCCGTATTTCCCCTGCTAAGGTGGAGCGTTCCTATGAAACCATTCGTAAGTCGAAATGGCGTAAAGCAAAGAAGCAATTACCATTACAGTAATTTATATGGGAAAAATTTTTGAGCGTTCCCAGACCCAAAAAAAACCTACCAAATAATACATAAAACCTAAAATAACACTAACATATAGTAAAAGCAGGAATGATTTGATAAATACACAGCCTATATAAAAGTAGAAATAAGGTATGTTCAGTGTAGCTTCACTTAACAGAATCCGGAAGATAAGCCAAAACCGATTTGTAGGAAAAAAATCAGCATGTACACGCATGTGCACGTCACGTATGTGCACATAGGTGCCCGCGCAAGGCTTCATGGTCATGGTAGTCTTTCTCGGGGTAAACACATGTGTCCCATATTTGACTGCTACTTTTGTCCCTTATCTGGGAGTGAGGAAGTTGGCAACCCTACTTGAACACCCTCCCACCCCTGTCTGCCGGTCCACAAGAATATTGTCAATATTATACCGGTCCGCGGTGCAAAAAAGGTTGGGGACCCCTGACATATGTTACAAACAGTCAAGTCACAGCATTGATCCCCAAGAACACTACTAGAAACAAATATCCAATCACTACAACAACTCTCAACATCTGCCTCCTGCTGATAAAGCAATTTTGTATCCAATTTGTCACAAACTGCTCTGGATCCTATGGACCCTAACCTTTTGAACAATCTCCTATGTTGCAACTAAAGGCTTTGCTAATGTTCATGTAAACCATATCTATTATTCTGCCCTCATTGATATAATTGATATAATTGATTACCTTCAAAAAAATCATCAGATTGATTATAAAGATCTGCCCTTGACAAAGCCATGTTGATTGATTAAATTTTAGCATTATAAGCGATCATTAATCCTGTCCCTCAGCATTTCCTCCAATAACTTCCCTACCACTGACGTTAGGCTCATAGATATATACTTGTCAGATTTTCCCTGCTGCCCTTCTTGAAAAAGAGGACCACATTTTCTGTCTGCTAGTTTGCAGGAACCTCAAATAAAATACTGCTGAAGCCTCACTCGGAGTATTGTGAGCAAGTTTGGGTCCCTTGTCATAGAAAGGATGTGCTGAAACTAGAGAGGATTCAAAGGAGGTTCACGAAAATGATTCCTGGAATAAATGGCTTATATGAAAAGCATCTGATGGTTCTGGGCCTGTATTCACTAGAATTTAGAAGAATGAGCAGTGACCTCATTGAAACCTATCAAATGGTAAAAGGCCTTGACAGAGTGGATGTGGAGAGAATATTTCCTATGGTGGAAGAGTCAAAGACCAGAGCACGCAGCCTCAGAATAGAATTGCATCCTTTTAGAATGGAGATGGAGTAATTTCTTTTGCCAGAGAATAGTAACTCTGTGGAATTCTTTGCCACAGGCAGCTGTGGAGGCCAAGTCTTTATGTATATTTAAAGCAGAGGTTGAGAGATTCTTGATTGGTCAGGGCATGAAGGGATATGGGAGATGGCAGCAGATTGGGGCCGAGAGGAAAATCAGATCGGCCGTGATGAAATGAGAGAGCAGATTCGATGGGCCAAATGGCCTAATTCTACTCCTATTACCTTATGGACTTCTTATTATTAGTGAGAATCGCCCCAGTAATCTCTTCTCTAACTTCCAAAAGCAGCCTGTGATAGATCTAGCCCTAGGGTTTTACACACCTTTAAGCTGGTTAAGGTACTGATTGCCTCCTCTTTATTTATTGAGATGTACTGTACCTTCACCTTCTCTTTTGCTGAATTCAACTTCTATTGCATTTCCTTATGACTACTGATGAACAGTATTAATTTAGAATCACTCCTATGCCTTCTGGCTGCATTCACAAATTGCTACTGTTGTTCCGAATGGGTCATTAGACCATCCTACTCTTTTCTTGATTATTTTTTGCCCTTAATATACAATTGAGCATCAATGATAAACTTTAATTCTGTCTGCCAGTGATATTTTGTGACCCCTCTTGGCTTTCCCAATTTTCCTTCTGAGCATCTCCCTGTTCTTTTCGTATTCCTGATAGGCTTCCTGCTCCACATGTTTTTTTTCTTTTTATCTAATTCTCAATGTTGTGTATTTGATATTTTAATAATACTTTTGTATTCTTGCATATATATTGGTTGAGTAACCATTCCTGTTCATTTAAATAATTCATTACAGGTTATATGTATAAATACGTGAACTGCATATGTCCTCACACTACCATATGATACATGCGCACCTCACTTAAAGTAAAGATGAATTTACATCTGTATTTCGGACTCCAGTGTCTTTCCTTGAGCTAATGTTTTGAAGTTACAAAATGTAACAATAGCGATGAGGCAGTCTTCAAATGAACCTGAGACAGCTACTGAGAATAAAATGTTCTAATTAACGGCACAGTGAGGAACATTGAGTTCAAAGCAGCACAGCACATGTTCTTCATAAGTGAAGACACGACTGAGTTTTAAAAAAGTAAGAAAATAGAAGAATTCACAGGTTCATAAAGAGAAAGGAATGACTTGCGTGCTCATAAAAAGTGAGAACTCATAAAGAGTTCTGAAAAAATCAGAAATGGCTGGATACATTGGAAAGATTGAAGGTTTTGGTTACATAACAGGTAATTGGCTCATGTACACAGAACTGTTGGAACAGTATTTTGAAACAAAAGATATAGCCAATGCGAAGCAAGTGCCAATTTTGCTAAGTGCATTGGGTTTAAAAGCATACAGTTTGCTTTGAAGTTTAATTGCTCCAACCAAGTCATCAGAAATGAGCTTTGGTGCTATTGTAAAGGAGTGCAGGAACACTTATAACCAAAGACATTACTGATTGCAGAACACTTCAGATTTCATAAGTGGAATCAAAAGGAAGGGGAGTCCATTTCAATGTATGTGACTGAATTGAAGAGATCGTCTGAGCATTTGTCAGTTTGGTAATGGGTTTAAAAATACACTTAGAGATAATTTAGTTTGTGTTATCTTAAAAGGAAGTATTCAAAAATGGCTCTTAACTGAAGCACAACCTACATTTAAAAGAACAATTGAAATTGCTGTTTTAATGGAAACTACAGACAGAGATACAATTGAGTTGCAGTCAACAATGAAAATGAACATGGACAAAATTGCAGCCTGGCCGAACAAATTGTGTTATCATTGTGGCAGGGGCTCACATACACCAAACAAATGGAGATTTAAAGGTGAAACTTGCAAAAGTGCAACAAAATAGGACACATACAAAGAGCATGTTGGTTAGACAAAAATAAATGGACCACACAGAAAAGAGAAAAAAATAAAAGGTCATGTTGCACTTTCAAAAACAGCACTAATCTGCATGAAACACACATCTAAGTTGCTGGTGAACGCAGGAGGTCAAGCAGCATCTGTAGGAAGAGGTGCCTGCACCTCTTCCTACAGATGCTGCTTGGCCTGCTGCGTTCACCAGCAACTTTGATGTGCGTTGCTTGAATTTCCAGCATCTGCAGAATTCCTGTTGTTTAAACTAATCTGCATGAGGTTGATGAAAAATCTGATAATAATGAGTGACAAAGGAATGTGTAGCCTTGAGATTTACAGTGTGAAAATTAACAATAAACGAGCAATATGGCTTACACCAGAAGTGAACAGCAAGTTAACTAAAATGAAATTAGGCACTGGTGCAGATGTTTCAGTCATTTCACAAAATGCATTTGAATGGCATTTCAAAGAGACCAAACTGAATCCTGCAGATATTCAACTAAGAACTTATAATGGAGAAAAGTTAACTCTTGTAGCAATAACATTCGTAACAGCAAAGTACAACAACCAACAAGCCAGATTGAACTTGTATGTGGTAAAAACAGGAGGGGCTGTATTGTAGGGACATCATTGGTTGAGACAACTACAGCTTGATTGGAAATCATCCACCATTTGTATATCACATGCCCTACAATGAAGCCAACTGAAAATGAATTAAGAAAGGTACTGGATGATGCCACAACTGTCTCCACGCCAAACACCATGAGCCATTGCATAAAGATGACAAACAGGTGTTGGTGCCAACCTCTGTGCCTCTGCCTGAAAAGCAAATTGAACCAAGGAAGGACCATGCAGCTCAGAAGAAGCATGGAAGTGATAAAAGCAGTGGTCCAACTACAACAGTTTTCATAGGCAACAAATCTGAGAAAGTTTCTGATATATTAATCAGGCAGTTACTTGCAAAATGTGGCTTGGTTTTAAGCTGGAAGACAGTTCGAGGAGATTCAAGAAAGTTGCAAGCATTCGACGTTTGTGAGTATAATGAACCAGAATCTACTCTGCATTCATTAAGGTTTTTGCATGAACTTCAAGTGGGTGATAAAAAGTTGCTTGTAAAAGTAGATGCTAAGACCAAAGCCAAGCCAGATAGATAGAACGCCGAAAAGAAAGAAGTCAAAGGAGATACGAAAACAGAGGATTCGTCAGATGATGTTGTGGATGAGGACACCAAAAAGAAAGTTGAGATCGTGAAGTGAGGAATAGAAGGATTAACAAGAGAATACTCCAACGAACAAATGGGCAGATTTATTCATTTTATTCACTCCTTAATCATTGATCAAAGTAACCCGACGGACTAGAGCCAACTATGGGAAGCGAGATAGAACTGACGAAAGAGAAGCAGAACAAAAACAATTTTAAAGTTACTAAACAAATAATTTGCCAAGAATGAAATATCATGAGTAAATTGCAATAAAATTAAAGCAAAGATATAAGAATACATAGAGCTGATGAAATTGTGTCTTCTTTACTATAAACCAAGCTAGTTGTTCGTACTGCGATTTTAATAGCCCTCTCTTAGATCTAATTTCCTTTCAAATTTATGTTCACAAGTTCTTAATTCCACATTTTAACCAAATATAAAGAATAGCCTTTTTTAACCTCAATGAATTATTTATTATTTGAACCTGTCTTTTTAATTACATGTACATTCTATCAAACAGAAGGAGCAATTCTCAATAGTGGCAGTTTTAAAAACCTAGGTAACTCCTTTTGTTACAGAAGGGCTTCAGCTATTCAGATTTCTGTTCACAACAGTAACTTATTAGAAAAGTGATTTCAACCAGTTTAGTATATTGAATTTTCTTTGATTTTGAGTTAAAAACAGCTGTATTCCTCTCTGCAGATAGATTAAAATAGATACAAGGACACCTTTGAACTACAGTGAATTCATATCTGAAAGGCCAACTGGGTTGACAGTGAGCAGGGTGGGAGGTCAAAGATATAAGGCTAGAGGCATACACAAAAATAGGAGGGAAGATTATTAAGGTCACAGGGAGGGCAAGAGAGAATACGGAAGATTAGGTATGATCTCCTGTTGCAGGGAGATATTACTGCTTAATAACTTATTAACCAGTAATGCAAAAAACAACATGCACTATCAATTGTCCTGGATCAAATTCCACACAACAATATCTACTTTGACAGTATAGTACAACAAAATATATTCCAATGTTTTATTAAAAAAACAATTACTGGCAATTAGCAAGATACCAAAATGGCAAAAACAAAAAAAAACAGAAACAGAAAATATTGTAACAATGTTTTAAGTCAAAACTTAATGTGATCCATTTTGCGAAAAACTTTGAAAAAGGATAAAATGACCATAAAACATTCAAGACAGACTTTACGTCACATGGTAGCTTGATACAGTGACGAAAACTGCCTTTATAAATAAAGAAATATATACATCTTTTATTTTTCAAACAAGTATCTGTTAATTTGACATTTATAACACTTAGCTAATGATTAACTGAAAAGCTCACCTTAATGTCTTACAACCAATTAAATTTCAGGTTCAAGTACTCAGTAATTTTAAACCACTGACATAACATCATCTCCATTTATTAAACTTGAAGCATCCAAAAAAAAACACAAAGCACGAGCTTAAAGTGAATCAATTACAATGCACTTGTTTCAGGTGCTTAATTTGTGTATCTTAGGACACAGTAGAAAGAATACTTAGTTTCTTTTTAAGTAGAAAACAAAATGCAGCACCAAAATATAGATCTTGTTTAAAACGTAGCAATTGCCAATACTAAATACTGTACCAAAACACTCTTCTCACTATAGACTATCCAATTTCTTATTCTGGCTCACATGCATACTGATACTGTTAATAGTTCTCTCCTCGTTTGGTGCACTTGTAATTTCCTTAACACTCAGGTCACATGCCCAGGAACAAAATGACTAATAATAAAAAGGGTCATTGTACTATAATATATGTAGAGATTCATTATTAACAGGACAGTATTTTTGTACAAAACCATGCCCCCCCACCATTGCTGTGTTCAGCTTTGTCTAGAACCTGAGGAAAACCCTCTCATCTTGACCCACAGCTTGGTGTAGAAAGGCTGGTTGCTGTTAGATGGGTTAGGATGTGCAGAGTGGTGATTCAATGGTGATATGCAGTGCTCAGGCCAGCACATCTTTCTCATCTATCTTTATTGAATGCAATGAAAGCTGTCATCTCCCTCCCTCTCTTTGCTTGGCTGCTCGACTCTCCCCAGCCCTTAAGCTCTTTTACAGTAATTGCTCAAAGTCCAATGACTACAACTATGATTGTCAAACAAATGTACATTTCTTTCCTACACATTGCATTGCCCAACTGTTCTACAATCCCTCCACCTTGTCCAATCAATCTTTTCTCTATGAAAATACTTGAACATTCTAAAGCCTTGCAAATTCATACTCATTTCGTTTCTACTTCCTGTTTATCAACACATTCACTCTAATCTAAATTATTAACATATTAGTCACTTAATCCTCCATTGCTGGAAATGAATACCATGGCCTTGCAGCTCTTGCTTTCTTCAACACTCCTTGCATTTAATCTTGTTTTAACTGTCTCTGTCCAACCACCGGAAATAGCCTGCAAACATCCCAAAATGAAACTCTTGATGCTTTTTGAACACCCCAGCCATTTCTCCTCCCATAAATTATGTGGCTTTAAGTCTCAATTCATGCCATTCTGAAGTTCATCATCTCACCATTTTCCCAGTGGCTTGACATGCCTCAACCAAAACGCATAAAACCCAGTATACTGTGTGATTGTGCTAATCTCATACCTCATCATCTGTTTTCTGGCCTTTTAGGGCCCAGATTTTCCAAGTTTACTACAATCCCATTAACTCACAACCAGTCCATTGTTGTGATGAGTCTGTGGTGGTAGGGATGACACTTAAAATTAACAAGTTCTAGCTGCACTTCATATAATACAAATACTAATAAAATTAGTAAAATTAGTAATATTTACTAAAATTAACTAAAGTACTAATTAATTAATTCATTCATTCATTCATTGCATTTAAATTACTAGGAACATTTTAAATTAATGTGTACTTGTTAGAAAAGGGCTAATATTTAAACATACACTTATGTGCAAGCCTGATAAAAATACAAGAGTTCAATACTTCGATATTTATTAGAGTTCCTTATCACCTGAAATAAGATTAAATTAAAATTTTAAAATGTAAGCTTCGCCACATCTCCAGTTAATATAAAAACTCTATTTACATATTTGCAGCACAAATATAATTACAGATAATACAGAAAATAGCTTCACAAAGAAATCTGGCAAGCATGGTATTATTACGTTCAGTTAATGCAAACAGAAAGTAAATTACACAGTAATTAGTATGATTAAAAATAGATCCACGCTGACAAAATAAGTAAAATAAAACAAAAAATGTTTCCCACCTACTTGGTGAATAAAATCAGATTCACTCAGTTTTAAAACTATTTTTTCTTTGTTAAATTGCAGCATTTGCAATTTTATATGACCATTGAATTGCAATTTTCCCTTTTTTAAAAAAGAAAAATAGTACTTTAAAGTAAAAAGAGTATTTTACAAGATGAACCACTTGAGCACTTTAACATTTCAACATCTAACAAAAAAGCTTTCAGTGTAACCATGATAAAGTTTTTAATTCAACTACAGAATTGAATATCAATACGCACGTGTCACATTTAGACCTCAGGCATAAAGACATTGACAAAATGGGCATGATGCAGTCCTGCAGTACCATGCAAACATCTTAGATATTTTATATACATTTTGTTTTGGATGTTTATTTTTTGTCTTCTGCATTAATATGTTAGTAGGTGAGAGCAAATTTTAGATTTCCAAACATTCATTTTCCATGTTAAATGTTACAGAGAAATTTATTTATTCCTGTCTGGAGGCTGATTTAAAGCATTCAAGATTTTCATATTCATCCTAGGTTTCTACCTGATGCTTCAGTCCTATCCTACATCCCAATGACATGCTGGTAAGGCTGATTGACCATTCTCAGTTATCCATCAGCACTGAGAAATGGCAACGAAACCAAATGAGAGCTGATGGGCACATGAGAGAATAAAGCAGCTGGACTACAGGGAAATGAGGAGTGGAAGTGGGACTGCTGAGTTGAAATGTGAGGTGCAAGATTATCTTACATCTCATCAAACATAGAGTAGTAAATGTAGAGTTCTCAGAGAGGTTTAGTTAATATCAAGTAAAACTGAAATATACAGCACTGCTACTTTCTTAATTTTTAATAGCGAAGCCAGTCTACCAAATTTGTCTAAAATTGACTCTCTAATCTGTAATGTAAAGCTCCATATCTTCTAATATCTGTACATAATACTCAAAAAAGTCTGTGGTAAATGTTGGGGAAGGAGAGAGAGGGAGATTGAAAGTTTTGATAGGGTTTCTTTGTCAGAATATAGTATCCTTAAGAGTCTAAAGCCATGGCACTGGATATTTCGCCTCTTCGTGAAATAAGAAAGAAAATTTGATTTGAAGATCTTATGCCTGAAGTTTAAATTTTACATGGAAACGGGCATTCAGATAAGTGTGATATAAGTAAGGTTTATGTAAGAACTGAAATACTGCTGTAATAATCACTCTTCAATTATGAAGACTGCACTTTGTCTTACCTCAAGTACAGAATGAAGAAAGACTGATTCTTTAACCAGGCAAAAGCTAAATACAGAAACAAAATGCTGGAAATCTGAAGTGAAATGGAAAATGCTGGAAATCAGGCAGCATATGTGGAGTAGAGAAATTAGAACAGATGCTACGTCCACACTACGCCAGATAATTTTGAAAACAAAGCTTTTTCTCTTCGTTTTGACCTTCTGTCCACACTGAAACAGTGTTTTCAACGCCCAAAAACAGAGATTTTCAGAAACGGTCTTCAGAGTGAATAAATCTGAAAACGCCTAATATCCATTGCAGTGTGTACAGGGTAACCGGAGCTATTTAAAACCGCTGTCATGACGTGCCGGAACAGATGGCGGCAGCGCAGCATTTCATTGTTTTCTTCTTATTATTATTATTACTATTTTATTGTTGTCAAACAATTGATACTAGAGCGTACAATCATCACAGCAATATTTGATTCTGCGCTTCATAGAACCTAATTTCAGAACAGAAGGCAATGAGACTGAAGCCAGAAGAGTTAGAAATGTACTCACCAAATACTTTGACCCATAGCTTACTGAATAAATAAGTATACTCACTTTGCCCTGTTTTCTGTCCTTGCTTGTATGAAGGTGCTTTACCTATTTATGCAAGTACTTCTCTGACAATAGATGTGTAACAGCCTAATGTAACGTTGTATGGAAATACAAGATAACACTGATGCAGACATGTTTAATACATTTAACAAGGTGCTTTATTAATGCAACAGAGTTAGTCAGTTTCTCAATGTTCGTCGTCAGCCGGGTCATACTGTCCGTGAACTCCCTGTCGGTTGCCTCCATACGCTCCAGTATTTTTTTTAGTTTGAGATCCTCCTGCGCGAGAGCCAAGAGCAATTCCTTTTAAGTTTTTCTACTCTGTAACTGGACAAAAGCGCACTAAGAACACCGTTTCCTCTTCACCTGTTTTCTGTGTGTCCTGCGCATGCCCAGTAGGAGGAGATTCACCCAAATATCCGTCTAATGTGAACAGAGATATTTTGAAAATCGCTTAGTGTGGACGCCTGTCATTTTTACTCGAAACCGGCGTTTTCAAAATTATCCAGCGTAGTGTGGACGTAGCCTGAGTCTCTTTGGTCAGTGACCTTTTATCAAAATTAACAGTATGTAAACACTTCATTAATTGTACCCATTCTTTCCTATTCTTATTCTAAGGGATAGATTGATCTGATAAAGTTGCACTGTTCATTTGTGAGGTTGAGTTAAAAGTACAACTCATGCAAGCCTGTCAGAGGCCTCGAATAATCCATCATCTTGGCAAAAGAATCAAGACAACCAAATACAAATGTGAGATAATTAAATGGGGAAGGATCAATGAAAACTAAATAGCTGAATCAAAACTGGGATGCTGACCACTTTCTATATACTGTACTTAGTTATCATTGTCTGGTTTTCCATCAAATAAAATAAAGTATCAAAAGAAATTAGATTATATGTTGCATCCATTATAACAATGTTCTGTTGGAACCAAGAGTGAGGTTTGTATTTAGTTCTAAACTTTGCTTTTACAAATAAGCATCACCTGTATGCTTCTGTGAAACATTTTTAAAAACTCATTTTTTCAATAGTAAATTAAAATTACATTACAGCTGTGATGCAATATTGAGTTCAAATTCCAACTTGAGCTCCTATTCCTCCAGAGACATCTCTTCTAAAATTCCAGTTATTTTCCTGCCAAGGGAAAATTCAAACAATAAACACTCTGGTCACTGAGTTTAAAAAAAAAACAGATAACACTGTCTCTTATTATTTCCCTTGCAGGAAGTAAATTCTCCATGATGAAATACTGTAAAACTTTGTTGTCAGGAGGAAAATTTGGCAAAGATTACTTCATAGGGAATTACAACAACTCACAGCTTGTAAGACTTTGAAAAAAGTTTCATGACATGGGTATCTCTGCTCATCTCTAGCAATAGGCTGACATTTAAAAATTTCTGTAGTTTATGTGAAGGTACAGAGTTCCAACCATTAACTTCTGTAAGAGGATAGGGTATGACTTTTCAGATGATTTTGTAGATCATGGTGTTCTCAGATATTGGATACTATCATTCCACAGCTGGTGGATGTGTGTTTGGGAAGATACATAGAAGCTTCGGTTAGTTGTTCCAGAACATCTTCTGGACAATACATATAATAGGCTGTGATTATTTAGGGTGGTAAATGGAGAATCAATCAACTAGGCTCCTTACTACTCTTAGGTGTTGAGATATAAGCACTCTTAAAATGGCATCGACATTCTTGATGGATACCTAGAAAATTATATAAACACTTGGGGGAGGGGGAGCGGGAGGTTAGGAGGCAAAATCAATTGTCCCATCTTGTGTTTAGATCATATAGATACATTATTGAGAAACTGGCCCTTTTAAAAAAACTGATCAATAGCAATACCGATGGTGGAGATTTAAATAATTTTAATGCTGCTTAATGCCAATGGAAATGATAATTGTCTGGCATGTGTTTGACACAAATAATACTTGCTAATAAGCAGCCTGAACATGAATAATGTCCAATTCAAACTAGCATGCTTCATCAGGACTTGAAAGGAAGGGGGCAGAAGCCAGAATAGTAAGGAAGTAAAATGCAATGTTAGCTTTTATTTCAAAAAGGCTAGAGCATATAAAAGCAATGATGTAATGCTGAGGCTTTATAAGACCATAGCTATAAGGTATTTGTAGATTTTACTTGGGAGTTTTGTGAGCAGTTTTTGGCCCTTTATCTAAGAAAGGATGTGTTGGAGACATTCCAGAGTTATTCATGAGAATAATCCCAGGAATCAAATGGTTACTATATGAGCAGTGGCTGATAGCTCTGGGCCTGTACTCACTGGAGATTAGAAGAATGTGGAGAAGAAGCTTATTAAAACCTATTTAATATTTTAAGGCTTAGATAAGAGTGAATGTGTAAAGGATGACTCCAATAGTGGGGGAATCTAGAATCGGAGGGCATAGCCCCAGAATACAAAGTTGTCCTTTTAGAACAGACATAAGGAGGCATTTCTTTTGCCAGGTGGATGCGAAGCCATGGAATTGATTGCTACAGTTGGCTGTGGAGGCCAAGTCACCGGGTATATTCAAAACAGAGGCTGATAGGTTCTTGGTTAGTTGGGGCATCAAAAGTTACATGGAGAAGACATGAGAATGAGGTTAAAAGGAATAATAAATCAGCCATGATCATGTGCCAATAAGCTGAATGGCCTAATTCTGCTCATATGTCTTATGGTCTTATAGAATAAGGTGAGTGGAGGGGAAGGAGTACATGCTGGCAGGTGACAGGTGAAACTAGATGACAGCAAAGGTGGGAGGGGGGGATGAAGAAAGAAAGAGAGAGGTGTGGGATAGAAGATGTAAAGGGCTGAAAAGGAAGGAATCTGATAGGAGTGGGCAGTGGAGCATGGAAGAAGAACAGGAGAGCACCAAAGGGTGCAGATGAGGATAAGAGAAGGGGTGAGAGGGGAACCAGAATGGAGAGTAGAATAAGAGAGTGTGGGGGAGGCGCAGGGGAAGAAATTACCAGAAATGAGTGAATCAGTTTCATGCCATCAGGTTGGAGGCTACCTAGATGGAATATAAGGTGTTGCTCCTCCAACCTGAGTGTAGCCTCAATGTTGTAGTAAAGGAAGCCATGGACCGACATGTTGGAATGGGAGCGGGAAGTCAAATTCACACTGAGAAATTCTGTCTTTTGGTGGTGGACAGAGTTAAGGTGCTTGACGGTGTGATCCCCTATTTTATGTCGGGGCTCATCAATGTAGAGGAGGCCGCATGGGATACAACAGATGACCCTAACAGGCTCTCGAGTGAAATATCACCTCACTTGGAGGGCTGTTTTGGGTCCTGAACAGTGGTGAAGGAGGAGGTGGAGGGACAGGTATAGCACTCATGTAGCTGATGAAAAGTCAGGCATAGTTGGTGCCCATATGGGTGCCTATGGCTAAACCTTGGGTTTGAAGAAAGCCAAAAGAGAAATAGTTGAGAGTGAGAACCTAACCTGCCAGACGGAGGACGGCAGTGGTGGAGGGAAATTGTTGTCTGGAAAGAAGAGGAGAGCTTCACAGCCCTCTTGATGGGGAATAGAAGTGTATAGGGACAGGGTGTCCTTCGAGAACATGATACAATCCAGCCAGAGAATTTAAAGTGATTGAAGTGATGGTATGTGAAGTGTTGTGGATGTAGGTAGGAAGGGACTGAAACAGTGGGGACAACATGATATTGAAATATGCAGACACAAGTTCAGTGAGACAGACATGGACCGAAACAATGAGCCTACTAGGATGGTCAGATTTGTGGATCTTGGGTAAGAAGCAGAAACAAGCAGTGTGGAGGCACAGGAAGTAGTAGTAGATTGACTTCTAACTCTGCAACCATGTCCTTTGTCCTAGATTTGTAACTGATCAGTGGAGAGCTTTATGCTGATTGTGATTTACTTTAGTTTGAGTTCACAATTAATCATTTGTTGATGTGATGCTAGGTAATTTTCACCTCAACTTTGTACATTATGTTAAGTGGATGGATTCATAACAAAACGTGGCACTTCAAAATGGAAACTCATACAATGCTGCAGATCAGCAGCAATTAAACAATCGACCAACTAAACACATAGCCTGGGATGACACCTATTCAAGTAACCCTGGTATAAAGAAGAGTGTAGAAAAGGTACAAAGAGAATCTGGACTGGAAAGGAAGGGGGCAGCAGCCAGAATAAGGTTGGGGGGCAGGAGGGGCAGAAGTACAAGCTGGCAGTCCTGATGAAGGGTCTCAGCCCAAAACATGGGACTGTTTATTTACTTCCACAGATGCTGTTTGACATGCTCAGTTCTTCAGCATTTGTGATTGTTGCTCAAGATTTCCAGCACCTACAGAGCCTCTAATGTCTATAAACTGAAAATCATGGGGCACAACAAAAACGGTAGGACCAAAGAGTATCACAAGCATAGTGTTAAAGGCTTTCACTCAAAAACTGGATGTCACTCCAATACAACTACTGCACAGATATGTACCAGCCAATTAAAAAGCAGGACAAATTTAACCTTACTAATTAATGCCCCATCAGTCTACTGGACAGATGTCAACAATGTACTTATAAATGATTGGTCCACCAAATATTAGTTCAGATTTTACAATTATTAGAGCCTTGGTCCAAACAAGGATAAAAGCTTAGTTGCAACAGAACAAAAGAGAGATTGGCCTTAACATTAAGGCAACATTTGACCTAAAGTAATTTTTCATGTACAGTAAAGGGCATTGCAAACAAAAGGATGGAGAACTGTAATGGATAAATGCATCTCCACAAGTTTGATCTGCAAGGATGCGATCAAGAGAGTTTCTTATAAGTTGGTTTTCTTACCACTTGCCATAGTCCCAGTATTACAGCTACACGCATTAGGTCTAGGTCAGCTTGGTTACTGTAAATGTTACTGAATCTGTTGTTTTCCATGATATTCCCACCCAATGTGCATTCAAGAAATTGCAGCAGTGGTTGTTTAGATTAGCGAGGGCCACAGGAGATTATTGATCTGATATCACAGAACTATTAAATCAACAGTGAATTTCAAGGTTTCTCAAGATGAGAATCTCAATTTTCCATTAGGCTTCTGTTTAAATATGGTGTTTTACTGGAGTCATTTTTGTATCATGTAACGTGTTGCAGCTTTGTGTAGAATAAACTGTATTACAAACATTTAACCATGCTAAAGTAACCCAAACTAGATAACTTTCTGTTTCACACATGGTGAAAAGCTGGTACTCTCTGTACCCAAAAAAGGCTGTTGAGTCTATGGATTTGAAGATCTGAAATTCAGACGGGTAAACGTTTTGTTTGTTTTTAAGTGAAACAGACCATGGCAAGCAAGCCTTCCTATACAGATCAGCCATAGTCTAACTGAAGAGCAGAAAAGGTCTATAGCTGAATGGCCTACTGCTGTTGGCAAATGTCTACGATTTTATCATGCTTACTGTTGAACAGCTGAAATATAATGAGTTTGGTTATTGAAAAGGAAGGTCTCATTATGTAACGGTCCAAAAGATATTATTGCTCTTTTAGACGAGAGAATGAAAAGCACAAAAGTGATCTCACTACTCAATTATCATACAGGCTACACACAATTTGTGTTTATTCTGCATTCTACTCCTATTCCCAACAACACCATAACTATCAATTCAGTAATCCCCATTTTAAAGACTCAGCAGTAGTTGTTGCATTCTTTTTCACTGAACAGACCCCAACAAGTGTTGTGGGTAATGATGACTGGTTTCCACTTGTACCATTTATACGTTGTTGATTCCATCAACTTTAAAGGCAGTTGACAAGATATCTGCTACTGAGAGCATTGCTTCTTTAAACACATTTCATCTTTAATTCTTTGGTGACCATACTTCAATCTCAAACTTACCCTCAGCTCTCTGCCATCCATTTTAGTTCCAGTTCTTTTCTCCCCAATTCATGGTTTTAACCTCAATTAATGTAGAGTATTTAATTTCATTTTATTTTAAGAAATAGCAGCTTTGTTAAGATGCAAGATTTGAAGAGAAATATTAGAAGGTTTCCTTAAATATTAAACTCATGATTAAACTTCCTGTTTTTCCTCTTAAACCTTAAGGTATTCTCTTTGCAAAACAAAATACCCAGTTTAGCAAACAGGAATTGTAGCACATCATTTTTAAAATATTCCATTGAAAGCCTTCTATCCAAACTGCCTTTTCTTCCTGTTATGTTTTAGGGAAGAACATCTCATTAAAGATACACAGAAATACACTGTACAAAATATTAATAAATTTCTCATCTTATTATATTAAGTATCAAAGCATCAAAGCAAGACCTTCCTTTTGATACAAGCATTTAACCATGCTAAAGTAACTCAAATTAGATAACATCACTCTGTTTCACACATGGTGAAAAACTGGTAATCTCTGTACCCAGAAAAGGCTGTTGAGTCTATGAATTTGAAGATCTGAAATTCAGACAGGTAAACATTTTGTTTGTTTTTAAGTGAAGCAGACCATGGCAAGCAAGCCTTACTATACAGATCAGCCATAGTCTAACTGAAGAGCAGTGGTAGTTGAAACAACCTTTACAATGGATCTGTTTTGCCCAGCAGTTTATGGAATCAAAGGGTTTTCTGTATTCAGCAGTTAATTTGAATGATGAAACACTTAATCTGACTTAATAACTTAATAACTGACACACCAGTTAAAAACAATGCTTTCAGCTAAGAGTGCAGTTTCAGAATTAACCTTTGTAACAGTCTTTCCACTCCAAAAATAATCAACTTGATTGAATTCTGCAAACGATTCCATGACTTTCAAAAAGGCAAAATATCTGTAGCAATGGTAATATTACCTAGAGAGGCTAGAATGCATAACGCCCATGGTGGGTTAAGACTGTAAAAGACTTAGTAAAGTGAGATTAACAGGTGTCATTCGTTCATTAGCATAGCTATCGTTATTTAAACTAGCTGGCTAGTTGCTAAGAAGCTACTCTATTGCAGACATCCCACCTCTCCCGGAAATTCCAAAAGTCTTCCGCAAATTGATGGTGCTACCTCTCTGAAATGAGTTTTTGCAGGGTGGGATGTCTGGCAATGTAATGACAGATTTCATGATTGTCTGAAGGACTTGTGGACTCAAGCTATGGCAGCTTTGAGGGGATGGAAGTTCATTGCCATGGTCGGAAGCAAAGCTGGGGGGGGGGGGAAGGGAGCACAGGGGGATTCCAAGCCAGGCTGAAATGCAGAGGGATGAGACCCTCTCTACCCAGCAACTTTCAACAAATGTGCAGTTATTGGAGAACAAAATTGTGGATCTGAGAACAAGACTGCTGTATCAGGAGAAATTGCAGATTGTTGAGTTCTATGACTGAGTGAGACACGGCTTCCTTGGGGCAAGGCAGGTACAGTGATCAAAGCGGAAGGCTTCTCAATTTACCATATGGACCATACAGCTGATTCAAAAAAGGCAAAAGGTGGAGGTGTGTGTTTCAAGTTAAGCTCTCGGCGGTGCTCCAATGTGGCAGTTTTGTCAAACTCATGTTCCCCTGACCTTGAACACCTAACAGTCAAATGCCATCTGTTCTATTTACTTAGTGAGTTCTCCTCCATAATCCTGACCGCAGTTTACATACCACTGGCAGCCGAATATAATCTTGTCTCCAACAAGAAACAGTTCATCCCAACACATTTCATATCCTAGTCGGGGTCTTCAACCAGGTTTGTTTGAAGAACACCCTACCCAATTACTGTCAGTATATAACCTGTAGCACCAGAGGTCCCAACACACTAGACCACTGCTCTACTAAGATAAGGGATGCCTACCTTTCCATGCCCAGATCGCATTTCCGTAAATCTGATCATTTGGCTGTCCTCCTACCTGCATAGAGGCAGAGGCTAAAGAGCAAAGCTCCAGAGATTAGGACAATAAAGCAGTGGTCACAGGAGGCAGAGCAGCAACTACAGGATTTCTTCAAGTTCGTGAACTAGGCTGTGTTTAAGGACTCATCTGTGGATCTGAATTGTTGCCATGGACCTTATTCGAACAATTATAGACAAGTGTATCCCCACAAAATCGTTCAAGGTTTCCCCCAAACAGAAGACCTGGATGACCCTTGAGATCCAGAATCTGCTGAGGGCCAGATCAAAGGCATTGAAGTTTGGTGACCAAGAAAGTTGCAAGGGGTTCAGGTACGATCACCGGAAAGCTATCTCTTGGGCATAGTGGCAATTCCAGACTAAACTTGAATCAACAAAAAGATACTTGACAGTTGCGGCAGAGGTTGAATACTATCACCTCTTATAAAGTTAAATCAGGTAACAGACGATAAACAGGGCTTCACCTCCAGATGAGCTTAATGCTTTCCATGTTTGCTTTGATCATCAAAACATGGAGGAACCATCACAAACTCCAACAGCCCCTGATGATCCCCTGTGTTTCAGACTCTAAGGCCAACAAGCAAGCAACCTCAGAAGAGAGAACCTATGAACAGCATCTGGCCCTGACAGGGTACCTGACCAAGTACTAAAAACCTGTGTTGATCAACTGGCAAGAGTGTTCTTTAATCTCTCACTTCTGCAAGCTGAAGTACCCACGTGATTCAAGCATGCTTCAATTATATAACAGTGCCTAAGAAGTACATGGTAAGCTACCTATATATGGATTTCAGCAAGGCATTTGATAAGGTACCCCATGCAAGGTTTATTGAGAAAGTAAAGAGGCATGGGATCCAAGGGGACATTGCTTTGTGGATCCAGAACTGGCTTTCCCACAGAAGGCAAAGAGTGGTTGTAGACGGGTCATATTCTGCATGGAGGTCGGTCACCAGTGGGGTGCCTCAGAGATCTGTTCTGGGACCCTTACTCTTCGTGACTTTTATAAATGACCTGGATGAGGAAGTGGAGGGATGGGTTAGTAAGTTTGCTGATGATACAAAGGTTGGAGGTGTTGTGGATAGTGTGGAGGGCTGTCAGAGGTTACAGCAGGTCATTGATAGGATGCAAAACTGGGCTGAGAAGTGGCAGATGGAGTTCAACCCAGGTAAGTGTGAAGTGGTTCATTTTGGTAGGTCAGATGTGATGGCAGATTATAGTATTAATGGTAAGACTCTTGGCAGTGTGGAGGATCAGAGGGATCTTGGGGTCCGAGCCCATAGGACGCTCAAAGCAGCTCCGCAGGTTGACTCTGTGGTTAAGAAGACGTACAGTGTATTGACCTTCGTCAATCATGGAATTGGACTTAGGAGCCGAGAGGTAATGTTGCAGCTATATAGGATCCTGGTCAGACCCCACTTGGAATACTGTGCTCAGTTCCGGTCGCCTCACTACAGGAAGGATGTGGGAGCCATAGAAAGGGTGCAGAGGAGATTTACAAGGATGTTGCCTGGTTTGGGGAGCATGCCTTATGAGATAGGTTGAGTGAACTTGGCCTTTTCTCCTTGGAGTGAAAGAGAATGAGAGGTGACCTGATATAGGTGTATAAGATGACGAGAGGCATTGATCAGGTGGATAGTCAGAGGCTTTTTCCCATGGCTGAAATGGTTGCCACAAGAGGACACAGGTTTAAGGTGCTGAGGAGTAAGTACAGAGGAGATGTCAGGGATAAGTTTTTTACCCAGAGAGTGCTGAGTGCGTGGAATGGGCTGCCGGCAACGGTGGTGGAGGCGGACACGATAGGGTCTTTTAAGAGACATTTAAATAGGTACATGGAGCTTAGTAAAATAGAGGGCTATAGGTAAGCCTAGTAATTTCTAAGGTAGGGACATGCTCGACACAATTTTGTGGGCCGAAGGGCCTGTATTGTGCTGTAAGTTTTCTATGTTCTATGCCTCAATGACTATCATTCAGTAGCACTTACATCCACAGTGATAAAGTGCTTTCAGAGGTTGGTTATGAAACATTTGAACTCCTGCCTGATAAGTGACTTGTATCCGTTCCAATTTGCCTGCCAGAGCAACAGGTGCACAGCAGATGCCATTTTACTGTTTCTTCACTCAACCCTGGAACATCTGAACAGCAAAGGTGCATACATCAGGATGCTACTTATCAACTACAACTCAGCATTCAATACCATCATTCTCTCAAAACCAATCAATAAGCTTCAACCCTCAATACGCCCTTGTGCAAATGGATCCTCCATTTCCTCACTTGCAGATCTCGGTCAATTCAGATTGGCAACAACATTTTGTCACGAGGGGCGGAGCGAAGTGATGGTGGTACTAAACAGCAACTCCTTTGTTTGCATCTTCAGAAACAGCTCTATTTCCATCTTTAATATCTCTATTATTCCCTTTCAGGGTTTTTTAGAAGACCCTGACCTGGAGTTATAGGCTGACTACGGTTCTTTATGGGAATAGGACCTGTTCTTGGGGTTTCACAACTGGCCGTTGTTTGGCACGCCAAGGGCTCAGCCTAAGAATTTGGCTCGCCTTTGGAGGCCTAGGATCTCAGGGTTCTGGAGACTGGTAGATCGAAGGTCAGTGTTGTGCCAGGAGATCCATGTGTCATCGGGGGAGATGGTAGATCTACGGCTGTGTGCCCACAGACCTGAGATCTTTGGGCACAGAGCTCAAAAAAAGCAACATAAAGGACTTTTAACATCGTAAACCAGCCAGTTGTTTGTTATGTCTCTACTCTCGCTGTGAAACGCAGACACCTCTTTCTCCCTTATTAGGGAGAAAGAGAGCCTGCGGTATGTCAAATGCCGGGTGAACAATGTAGTCTTTGGAGTAATGCAAGTCTGTGTCTTTACTGTTGCTTTGCTCACCCTTGAGTGCTTGGTGGCGGGTGCCAATGCTTTTTTTTGCTGGTGGGGGAGGGGGGATTGTAGCTTGCTGTCACTTATGCACGGGTGGGATGGGAGTTGGGGGGACTTTGGGGTTCTAACATTTAACTGTTTTCATTCTTTGGGGCATTTCTCTGACATTAAATGTACCTTTGAAACATCTCTTCGATGGTCTCCATTAACACAAGTGTACCACAAGGCTGTGTGCTTATTCCCCTGCTCTATTCGCTTTATATCTATGACTGTGTGGCTAAGCACAGCTCCAATGCCAAATTCAACTTTGCTGATGACGCCACTGTCATAGGCCAAATCAAAGGTGGTGATAAACCAGCAAAAAGGAGGGAGATTGAAAATCTGGCGGCACAGTGCCATGACAACAACCTCTTACTGAATGTCAGCAACACGAAGGGACTGTTTATTGACTTCTGGAGAAGAAAACCTGAGGTCCATGAGCCAGTCCTTATTGGAGGATCAGAGGTGGAGCCAGTCAGCAATTTCAAGTTCCTTAGTGTTATTATTTTGGAGGACCTCTCCTATGCCCAGCATATAAATGCAATTATGCAGAAAGCATGGCAGCAACTCTACTTAGGAGTTTGCAAAGATTCGATATGACATCTAAAACTTTGACAAACTTCTACAGATGTGTAGTGGAGAGTACATTGACCAACTGTATCACAGCCTAGTACGGAATCACCAATGCCCTTGAAAATTCTACAAAATGTAGTGGATACATCCCAGTCTATCACCATTGAGCAGATCTGCATGAAACACTGTTGCAGGAGACCAACATCCATCATCAGGAACTCCCACCACTTAGGTGATGCTCTCTTATCATGGTTACCATCAGGAAGGTGATACTGGAGACTCAAGGCTCACACCACCAGGTTCAGGAACAGTTACCAGCCCTCAACCATCAGGCTCTTGAACCAAAGGGGATAACTTCACTCTATTTCACTAGCTCCATCACTGAAGTGTTCCCACAACCAGTGGACTCACTTTCATGGACTTTTTAATCTAATTTTCTCATTATTTATTGCTTATTTACTTTTATATTTACAGTTTATTTTCTTTTGCACATTGGTTGAACGCCCAGGTTGGTGCGGTCTTTTTTCGATTCTATTATGGTTATTATTCTATTATGGATTTATTGAGTATGCCTGCAAGAAAATGAATTTCAGGTTTTTATATGGTGCCATATATGTACTTCGGTAACAAATTTACTTTGAACTATTTGTATTGAAGTACCTCACAAATAAAACTGAAATAAACAAGAATAAAAATTTCAAAAATATTATAAGCATCTAGATCAAAATAGCCATGGGGAAACTATCCTGAAATATGTAATCAAATTGAAATTAATTATACTTCAATTGCACAGTACATGAGTCAACACAGCTACAGCACTTTCAATGCCCTTTTTGTTGAAGAAAAAGGAACGTTTTAAGCCTCCAAGTAGCAGTATGGAAAAATCCCACAGAGTAATAACAGAAGACCAGGTTGTTCAATAACATTGTAGAAGTTAGCACAACTTCCCTGCCTTGAATTGAGGCAACCAGCAAGGGCTCAATGGAGAGGTACATGATGGCTATGGGCAACGAGGGTACACCCTTTTAAATTAATTAATGACATGCAAGGAGTCAGTAAACTAAGCAGCAAATTTATTCAGGGACTAAAATGTAGCACAAGTGTTAGTGTGTCTTCATAGACACATTATCAAAACAACAGCTGATTGCTGATCTATAAAGGAAAAGGATGGGTATAGTGAATGAAAGGCCTTGGTAAGAGATAGGGCACAAGCCACAGAGTTTACTAACATTGGGTTTGCCAAGAGTAAACATGAGGGACCATCCAAGACTAATCTAGAATAGTTACATCAGAGTTAAAAGACCCTATTGTACCTGCCTCCACCACCATCACTGGCAGTGCATTCCACGCACCCAGCACTCTCTGTGTGAAAAACTTACCTCTGACATTCCCCTTTTACCTACTTCCAAGCACCTTAAAACTATGCCCCCTCGTGTTAACCATTTCAGCCTCGGGGAAAAGCCTCTGGCTATCCACACAAACAATGCCTCTCATCATCTTATACACTTCTATCAGGTCACCTCTTATCCTCCATTGCTCCAAGGAGAAAAGACCAAGTTCATTCAACCTATTCTCATAAGGCACGCTCTCCAATCCAGGCAACATCCTTGTAAATCTCCTCTGCACTCTCTCTATAGTATCCACATCCTTCCTGTAGAGAGGTTACCAGAACTGAACACAGTACTCCAAATAACATACTCACTTTGCAGAGAGAGCAACAAATCAATGCGCATGGGTAAGCTATCAGCCAATAACTAGTGCTAAGGGGAATATTTGCGCTAAAAGAAATAGATTTGTACACTACACCTCCTCCTCCTTTAGATTAATGCAACATAAAACTCTATATGGAACAAAACATTCAATTTCCCTGTAACAGGTCATATTCAAATAAACATGCTTTCACAATAACAATCCATAACTAACTTTCTATACTGAAGATTCAGTCTTTTGGGTTGCGTTCTGTTTCTTTCAGGATAGTGCCCTTGGACCTGTAGAGTGGCATCAGCTTTGGCAGGTGTCTTGTCAAAGACAACTTTTTCTGTTGCAGGATGGTGACTGAGAGGTTAGTCTGATGGCTGTAATGTGTCGATGTTGAAATGAATGCCCTCGGTGATATGCAGTATGAATACAAGATCAAAAACTCAATTCAGCACTAAATAGAATGAAATTTAGGAATGATAGCAAATCTTTTTTTAACTTAAAAACTTGTAACATATGATAAGAAATGCTAGACTAGATTATGGAAGCAGAAAATATAGCATGGTGTAAGAAAACTGGATAAATGAACCAAGGCAAATCAATGGTATATTTTAAAAAAAACAAATAAAATTTTCCGAGATAAGGTAGAAATCTATAACTTTATAACTATTGCCCTGATAACATATTATTCCTCAGTTTAAAATATCAGAAATAACTCAAGAATGAGAACTTTATAGTGATACCCGTGGGAGGACAGGTTCATAAACTGATGCTTTATGCGGATGATATTTTATTATTTGTGTTGGACCCTAGTCCATCGGTGCCATGACTTTTTAACATTATAAAGTCTTACTCTAGATTCTCAGGTTATAAGGTTAATTGGACAAAATTAGAAGCACTGCCATTGACTGCATACTGCCCTGCATCTGCTTTTTACCCAGCCCAATTTCACTGGCCAAAGAAGGGTATACGATATTTAGGTATTAATTTTCCCCCTCTACTGAAGGATTTAGTAAAGGTAAATTTTGATCCATTATTGCAGAGAATTTCACGTGATGCAGACAGATGGTCATCACTGTATTTGTCAATGTTGGGAAAAGTAAATGCCTTGAAGATGAATAGCATTCCAAAGGTTATTTATCCGTTCCAATCGTTACCAGTTCAAATCTCATTCACATATTTTAAGCAATTTGATAAAATAATTAAGGCTTTTATTTGGAATGGTAAACACCCATGCTTAGACTTTAACAAATTACAATTGCCAGTTGAAAGGGGGGGCTTAGGTTTGCCAAAGTTAATATACCATTACTATGCCTTTACTCTTAAGCATTTAGAACATTGGTCTCTCCCTCCGGAGAGAGTGCCTCCTTGGTATCGTATTGAGCGCTCTGCTCGTCCTCCCATCCCTCCATTACAATGTTTGCCTATCAAGTTACCTTCTGAGGCAAGGTCTCACCCAATTACATCGCATATGCATTTGTTTTGGAATAAACTAGCCAGATTATTTAAATTTAATCCAAATTTGAATGAAGCCTCGAGTATCTGGATGAATCCAAAGTTATGTATTGATAAGTCCCCTTTCTTCTGGAGGGAACGGCAAGGGAAAGGTATAATTAAATTGGGAGACCAATAATGGTAATAATTAATGGTGACAGTTTAAAATCTTTTAATCAATTAACCCAACAGTATGATATCTCTAGGTCACAATTTTGGAGATGTCTTCAACTACGTCATTTGCTACATACAACTTTTGGTTCTATACAGCAACCCCCACAAGTTGCTACGATACTGTCTACTGTACTGGCTGCATATGGTAAAGGTCACAAAGCCTCAACTTATTATTCAGCTTTAACACAAAACTCCAGGGACAAATTTCTGTTGGGTCTTAAAAGAGCATGGGAAAAAGACCTGAGTGTGACTTTTGAGACAGAGGAGTGGGACAAAATTTGCAAAAATGTCAAAACAATGTCAAGAGACCTGAGGGTGCGTCTTATTCAGTTTAAGATTCTACACTGTTTTTATTGGACTCTAGCAAGGTTACATAGATTAGGGTTGAAAAACACCCCTGAATGCTGGCACTATGAGGCGAATGAAGGGGACTTAGTACACGCGCTCTGGTCCTGTCCCAGAATTCAAGAATTTTGGATTATGATACATAAGTATATTGGTGAAGTTTTGGATATTCAACTCCCTTTCTGCCCCAGACATTTTGCCTTGGGAGACACACTTGGGTTACTTGGGGATAAACACTCTCAAAATTGGATCCAGACAAGTATAATGGTAGGAAGACAAATTATACTTAAGAGGTTGGAGGAACTTGGGGGGGGGGGCATCATTTCAGGAGTGGGCCACAGAAATCGCTAAAGTGGCAGCTTTTGAACGCATGTCTTACAAACAGTTTGATAAATTGGACGTATACACAAAAATGGGGCAAATATTTAGGTTTCCTGGGAGGGAAATAGTGGTGAACGTGTGGTGAAGCATATTGCTGAATAGCAATCTTTTATGTTATTAGAGGTCTAAATAGACACACATGGTTATTAATTATATTGATATTTATTTCTGCCATGTTTGTTTTTTATTTTATGGATAATTCTATGTTTTGTAAGCTATGATTTACATAATTTCAACACTGACTCAAGGGTTCGGAGAAACATTTGTAAAAGAATTCAATAAAATTTAAATCATAAAGAAAGAAATAACTCAAGTAAGGGCTTAGGAAACAGAGCAATCTAATATTCAGAAATCAACTTTCTCAATGGAACTATCAGCTTTTGTATTTTCACTTTTTCCATAATGAACAGCTAGAATTACAAATTTCCCAGCCATCTTTCATGAAAATAAACTTGAAGTTTGAAAAGTCTTCAAAATCTACTATATAGTTTTGTCCTAATTATAAAAATCTTACATAATAAATGTCTGATATTTCGCAAGGTGCTTTTCCCTCCAAATCTAAGTACATATTTTAAACAGAATTTGGAAAGTGTGATGTAGACATTCGCAAAGTGACTTGAAAATGTGCAACTTAAAATTGATAGAATACGTTCACATCATTCTTTAAAATTATCAGCGCAGACCAACTCCAATTGATATTTTGTTAAATCTACAAGCTAGATATATAGTATTTAATGAAAGCATTAACATCTTCTACCCATATATTATGAAGAATGTCCTCCATTCACTATTATAAGAAACCTACAGTAAACACTTAAAACAAATCTGCCTTGTGTCATCATCCCAGACAGCCTTAATGCAATAAATTTGAAAATGCAGACTATTTAATGAGAACGACATATAATTTTAACTTTTATCACAGAGAAAACCTAAGAATATATCCAAATAAACTCCAAAGCTTTTTATATATTAAATTAACAACTGAAGTACTCATTAATGTACCAAAAGAAATTTAGTTCCAAAGGATGTTTGAGAATTGAAAATGCTATCCTACAGACCTACATAATACTCCTTTCATTTTCAAGGAAAACTTGCTACTAACATGAATATAGCTTTATAATTTCAAGTACTTATGCATCCTTGAAGATAATCTGTTTCTGGGTATTAACAGACTGAAGTCGTCCTAATTGCTCTGTTGTGCAATTATTAATTATTATATTAATCATTATTATTACTCTGTCAATCAATTAATAATGATATCAGATCAAACTTCAGTTACAACTTGGATTTTCTTCCCTTCCCTATTAAAATACTGAGAACTGCAGTGACTTGTCCCCTTAGGATCATCCTTGTTTTCCACCCTTGGTCACCCTGTCTATTTCCCTGCATCGGATTATCAACTTCAAACAATCGAACAATGAAAAACCTCAGGATCATTTAGAAACATGTTAGTATAAAACAGGATTCCATCAGTTTGACTACACACTTTATTGACAATCACAAGTAAATGACCTCTGCCCAAAAGCTGTATTTGATGCTCCTTTTATTGAGCTTTATTGTTGTGCTTCTTCAAAAAAAAATTAAAACAGTAAATATCAAGGCATTAAATTGAAAAAGCAATGAAAGAAGGGTCATCATATTACTGCAAGGCTTCACTTGCTAAAACAGAGTTTCAACTTACACCATTAAATCTGTCCTGTACCTACATCTTCAATTTCTCTCCATTATATCATACAACAAATTGTGGTCTATTACATGGAAATCTCCTCATAACATCAATACTATACCAACACCGATGAAGTAGAAGATTAAACAGACTGCATATTCATCAGATTACACATGTTACTGCAGTCACTTGCTGCACTGCATAATTTACCTACCTCTGACTTCATGCTTTTGCAGACCATGAATAAATAAAAAAAAATTCAGCTGAAGCTGTCAAGGTTCCGGATGCAGTGGAATTGCAGTGACTGCGTGGCCTGAAGGAAGATGAAGCTGTTATAGTGCCTCGTTGTGGAGCTCAGGGCAGGCCTAAGTTGATGGATTTACTGATCAGCAAAATCATATAACGTTGATGTGATGGGCTGTACTTTGTGGCTTCCTCTATTCAGCAGCTTTCATGATCTAGTGTAACCTAATGCACACTCCCTTGATAATTGCTTCTGTTTAACAATCGTGCTTCAAGGTCATCATCTGTTAAAATGTCAGTATAAATCAGGAATGGGAATCAGGAACTGGCAAATATTGAATTTGAGTATCACACATGTAACAGCATTACATACAAATAGCCACGGCTATTTTAGTTCTAAGTATTGGCTATGCAAAGAAATGCTCGAGTCTTTACATTGCAGGTGAAAGTAATCAGCTGGTCTGTAGTATCATGTATGCAACAGACATCTGTAAGGACAATGCAATGACATTCTACACAGCAAACCCACATAGCTTGCAATGATAAATTAGAAAAGATTTCATTTCATTTTCCTATTACCACAATATCTGAGATTAAGTTGCTTTTGTAAAGGCTGGGCCACAAAGTCAATCAATTTACGATTTTTATTGAAGATTTTTTATTTATAACTTTTATCCTCAGGTTATCCAGATGCATCACAAGGTTGTACATACCATAGAATAACACACAAAATGCTGGAGGAACTCAACAGGCCAGGTAGCATCTATGGAAAGCAGTTGATATTTTGGGCTGAGACCCTTCATCAGGTATATAATATGTAGTCATAATTACCTTTTGGCAGACAGAATTGGAGAATTAAGGCATCAAAGCTATTGAACAGCGTTAGCAAAGAATTATCTGAAGTGAGAAATTAGCATCAGTTTAATTATATATACCAGAAACATTATAGTTTGAACAAGCTTGAACCCAGGGTTCCATAGATGCAACTTTCTGATACAATTATTGGGCCTTCACATAACTATCTCGTCAATACATTACTAGAAGCAAACCATAAATGAAAAAATATGAAGTTAATAGGACAGGTAGTATCTATGGAAGGAAATGGACATTTTGGGTTGAAGCTCCCCCTGATCTACTTGGCTCCATCATCATATCACTATATCTCTGCCCATCACCCACGCACACTCCCACTGGTTCTCCTCCTCACCTCCCTCCCTTTATTTCATGCTCTACTTTTCTCTTCTGATTCCATGATTTGAAGCCTGTCAGTTCCATCCATCACTTGCCCATTCCTACTCTCCCCTCTCCCACCTGGCAATCACTTTTCCTCATCTGGATCCATTTGTGAGGACATGCCTCACCTCCAGCTTTTCATACTGGCCCATCTTCCTCTATATTTCAGTCTAAATAAAGGGTATTGATGCAAAACGTCAACTGCCTATTTCCTCCCATAGATTTTGTCTGGCATGTTGGATTCCTCCAGTGTTTCATGTGGTTGCTCCAGATTCTAGCATTTGTAGTCTCTTGTTAACACGACAAATGGATATTAAGAAAACAAATGGAATACTTCTATATTTGGTTGAGGCATAGAAGGGCAGGAAAATCATGTACAAACTTCAGAAAACAATAGGTAAGTCACTTCTATAAAAATGTATATAATTTGTAGCATCACATCCAACTTTACAAAGTGGTACGAATAAAAAAAATGAAGTATCAAATTGTGATAGTGCAAACAGCTTAAAATTAATTCACTCCTGTATCTGTACTACTTAAGGCCTCCAAAATCACAAGTCAACCAGCATAAACATACCTTTCAGCCAAAGGTCCACACACTTCTTTTATGGGCCTTCATTGTCTTATCTCCATGACAAGTGCCATACAGTCAATAGTCCAAAATGGACTCCAAATCTCTGTAGTCATGCATGTGGCATCACAACAAACCACACAAAGGAAACAGTTTGCTGATTATTATCAAGCAGTTTCTTTCAGGTGAGCAATATCTTTTACAATGAACATCACTTGGGGAAAGACTGAATATACTACTGGTGGTTAAGCTGATACACAACAGACAATTCAGGCACATATGATGATAAATAACCTTATACTCACAAGTTTCAAGACAAACCATCTCCAGCAAGCATACGTTTTACCAACTTTCTTAATATTTAGCTGCACCATTATGACCAAGTTCTTAAATCAACCTCCTAGGAGTTGCTACTAATGAGTATTTAACTAGACCAACCACAAAAATGATGTGGCAAAAAGAATAGATCATAGGCTATGACTTTTGTGGTGAGTACTCCATCACCTGACACTAACACAATATCCTCAAAGACCTTGCACAGGGCACAAATTGGGTGTGCAATAGAATACTTTTCACCAGGGCCGGATTTATTGGGGCCAGGGTCCCTGGCCTGGAGGCCCTAATGGGCCCCTGCCAACACCATAAAATGCTGCTGTACCAAGCAAAAAAAGGCAAGAACAAGGGCAAAGGCCGTACTGGTCTAAATATCAAAGCTGTGGACCAAGACATTGGTTTAGTACAATATGTAAGCTATAAACTTACAGGCCTTAAGTGGGAGGACAGAAAGTAATGCAGATTCTTAGTTTGAAGGACAGCATCTGACGCACTCAAAAATTGACCTAGGTTTAGTTGGCTTAGTAAAGTTATGAGGGAGACGAAGTATGATGTACCCAATCTTAAATCTTCATTTAGCTATTGCTGCACATACCATAGGCCTTATTTCTCAAACAATGCCAAAGCATTTTTATCTGGTATTTGTCTCAACTGTGTGTTCTGAGAAAGGAGAGACAAAAAGGCCAGGAGAGATGGCACTATGGCAAACTAGGAAACTTGACAAGACTCCAACAATCTTTTTGAAAAATGAGATCTAGCACATACTAACCTATTGCTGTGCTGTGTGGCTTGCAGAATAAAGACCACTTATTAGTAGACACACTCTGACTCAAACTGTTTTTGCAGTTCTGTATCTATTCTTCCACTGTCAGTCGCTAGTGTAACGTAGGTCAGTATTGTTTTCCTGTGGTGTTCACTATTTCCATGCTCTCCTATGCGCTCTGCAGCATGTTTCCAGTCACTAAAGCCAGTTTCGAAGATGGACTGACAGTTACCATCACTGAAGATGCGACATGCAAAACAAAACACACAGCCGGTGGAAGGGGAATATAAGAGCCATTGCCTTGATATGTACTCACCATTTACCAGCTTGCGTTTGAAGCGAAATTTGGAGAAAAAACATCTCTGCTGTTTGTATAGTCCTTCCGAAGCTTTGATATCCACATCCTTATTCTGGCAGGACTCCGGCCCTTTCTTAGCCCAGTATGCTCGGACTGAATATTTTAACGTTTCCTTTCCCCAGTGAGCAGGATCAGTGCTGTAAGGATCTTCAGTAGCAGTAATGTTAACATTAATGGCGGCCCAACTTAGTTGTTCGGAGGCCTCCATGGTCAGGAGTCCCAAAATCATGCTCTCTGCCTCTTCAACGTTAGCTGCTGACTTTGGCAAGGACAGTGGTCCTGTGCTAATGCTGGTGCTAGTGCTAGCGCTAGCTGTTGAAGAAGTCTCCATTTGTCCACTGGTCTCAGACTGTGACAAGAGCAATGGTACTGCTGCATCATCGAGAACAGGTTTAAAAAATTCTGTCAGTTTCAATGTCTTTTTTAATGCTTCTTTCTCACGGTCCTCTTTTTCTTGTTTCTTTTTTCTCTTCTGTGCTCCACTCTCGTATTTTTTTTTGTCCGCTATGATGATAGCTACCTATTTGGGGCCCCTCTGCAGCTCGGGCCCCTGGGCTGCAGCCCAGCCTAGCCCTGCCTAAAGTCCGACCCTGCTCTTCACTTACCTGGAGAAGCACTGCTCCAACAGTACGGAAGCTGTGACACATCATTAAGAATTGGCACTCTATATACCATATAAAATTTCACTTGTCCTAGAATCAATGCACATCATGTTTAAGATGCACTGTAACAACCCTAAGGCTTCTTCAATCTCCAAAACTGATATCCTCCAATAACAAGTAGAAAGATAGCAGTCAGCTGCACATTCTCTTCCAGCTCAACACGGTAGGGTTCATTGCCTTGCTTTTGGCGTTTTGAGCTTGTAAGAGGTATTCATGGCTTGCCTACTCCCTAAGCTGGATACAGAGAATCCATAAAGAGAAGAGTCACAAATGAAATATTGAAGCAGAGGGAGGGGTTTGAAAAGGACCCCAGACCTGAACCATTAACTGGTTCTCTTCCCATTGATGCTATTCCACCTATTATATGTTTTTAGTATTTATTTCAGGTTTCTAGCACTGCAGCTTATTTGGATTTTTCAGATTCTAATCTTGTGAGTGACATCCTCATCTTACAAATTGTTGAAAAAGAAAATAGTGTCTGTAACAAAGGAATGAAGCTGAGCTGGAAGAGAAACATGCTAACTTGATTACTTAAAAACATTAAATGCACAATGTTACATAGTGGCATAGTGCTTTGATTATGCCCTTATGCCCATAGCAGGATTAGTTCAGAGTTAAAAGCTAATTGCAGGTATATGGTTTGACTACTTTTAATTTTACTTTATCTCAATTTTTTAATCAATTTCTGGCACTCCAAGATATTCTTACTAAGTTTTCAATTCTATGATTCTTTGGAAATCTTAAAGCACTTCAGTGACTTTTAAAAACAACTGAAAACTTCTTTAATAGCAACAAGCATCAAAAGCCCTTCAGGATATTAGGTCTACTATTGAGACAAAGTCATCATTTGCAGGTCACCGAATCTCTGATGATCTTAGCATGATGTGCAAAGTCAATTCAATACAACCTTTGTACCTGGATCTCAGGTTAGTGTACATGGAGGAAGCACAGCATTCGGTGAACAGATACAATTCTTTCAAGGTAATTAGGGTAAATAAAAAGTTAATAAATACAGTACATAAATAGCACAAACAGCTGCCAATGACAGCATGGCCTTTCATTAGACTCTTCATGATGGCTACCTTAGACTGAACTAATTTGAAAGATACTGCTACTACATATCTATTGAACTTAATATTTGTTAAAAAAAAAGGTCTAATGAATCAGAATCAGGTTTATTGTCACTGACATACTGTATGTCGTGAAATTTGGTGTTCTGTGGCAGCAGTACAGTGTAATGCATAAAATAACTACCATAAATTACAATAAGAAATAGAAAAAATAAATTAGGGCAAAATGAGAGCAAAAAAGTGAGGTAGTGTTCATGGTCTGTTGGCAGAGGGGAAGAAGTTGTTCCTGAAACACTGGATGTGTGTCTTCAGGCTCCTTAATGGTAGCAATGAGAAGAGGGCATGTCCTCAGTGGTGGGGAAGCTAGTGCCCAGAATGGAGTTGGCTAATTTTACAACATTTTGCAGTTTTTTCTGATACTATGCATTGGTACCTCCATGCCAGGTGGTGATGCAACCAGCCAGAATGTTCTCCATGATATACCTGTTGAAATGTTCTCCACAGTATATCTGGTGGCACACAAAATATCCTCAAATTCCTTATGAAATATAGACACTTGTATGCCTTCTTCGTAATTGCACCACTATTTGGGCTCAGGATAGATCTTGAGAGATGTTGACATCCAGGAACTTGAAGCTGCTTACTCTTTCACTGGGGACACCTGAATGGAAATCAGAAGTGGAGCAAAGCAACCAGTGCAGCCATTCATAATGAAAGGTCCTCCAACTTCAACACAAGATTCACCCAGCTGCAAATTTTAAAACATTTTAGTACCTAACATTAAACTATTACAATGTCACTTCCTTAATCACCAGTAAAGGTTTCCACACTATCTTTCCAAATGTGCTCAGTCAGATCTCTCTAATGTAAAGAAAACAATAACATTCTGTTACAGTCATGCAAATACAGGCATCTCAAATAAGAATCAGAAATTAAATAATAACAAAATGTCCTTCAGTTTATTAACATCAATATCATTAAGTTTTCAACTAGAGCTACAGTACCTAATGCCAAAGTAATTTCCTTATTATATTCTTACCACTTATCCAATTCAATTTTAAATGATGTTACAAGCTCAACCTCACAGCTATGTTTGAAAAACTTCTCCAATTTCTTCCTTAATTATTCCCGATGATCTTCAGTCTATGCATCCTCATTCCTAAACCATCAACATTATTTACCCTCTGAACATTTTGAAAGTTTTTAACCTGACTTCCATTTATACTTTAACACCTTTAAGTATACCTGAAGTATCATTTCGTTTATTCTTGGATACATCTATCTTTAGAATCAAAGTGGTATGTCGCATTTTAACAGGCTCTTCACTTCAAAGTATCTATGCTGTGCAATTTATCCTCTAAATCAGCGGTCCCCAACCACTGGGCCGCAAAGCTTGCGCTGCCGGGCCGTGAGGAAACGATATGATTTGGCGATATGAGTCACCTGCACCTTTTCTCATTCCCTGTCACGGCCACTGTTGAGCCATTACGCATGCGAGGTCATTACCCGCGTGTCATCCATGTCAGCGCGGGAAGAAAATCAACTCCTCGAGCTTGCAAATGATGGCGGGCTGAAAAGTATGTTTGACATAACATCTCTGCCGGCATTCTGGATCAAAGTCAAGGCTAAATATCCTGAGATAGCCAGGAAAGCACTGAAAACGTTGCTTCCATTTCCAACATATCTCTGCAATGAATGCAACGAAAACTAAATTGTGGAATAGACTGGATATAAGGAACCCCCTTTGAGAATCGCTGTCTCCCATCACTCCTCGATAGAACCGTCTCCTTGCAGGGAAACAAGCCCAGGGCTCCCACTGATTCAGCGATATTGGTGTGTTGCAATGATTTTATATGTTCATAAGGGAAAAATATGTGCTGTGAGTTTAATATCCAAACGTTACTTAAAATGTTACGATGCTATTGACTTACTTATATAACCATAACAATTACAGCACGGAAACAGGCCATCTCTGCCCTTCTAGTCCATGCTGAACGCTACTCCCACCTAGTCCCACCGACCTGCACTCAGCCCATAACTCTCCATTCCTTTCCTGTCCATATACCTATCCAATTTTTCTTTAAATGATAATATCGAACCTGCCTCTACCACTTCTACTGGAAATTCGTTCAACACTTACTTCAAGCTCCCCTGTCCTCCCCTGATAATTGACATCGCTATATTCATGTGAGGAAATTATGCGCTGTGTGTTTAATATTAAATTCGTTAGATAAACCCTTTTAGAAACGAAATTGAGTGTATTAGCCACTTATCACCTATATTCCGGTGGTGATTAACACTCCGCCCCCCACAGAATCGCCAAAAATGATTTGTAGAAAAAATTGGCATGTACATGCACGCATGCGCACTGGTGCCCACGCAAGGCTTCATGGTCATTGTAGTCTCTCAGGGTAAACAACGTATTTGACTGCTACTCTTGTCCGTTGGCAACCCTCCCCCCCCCCACCCCCAAGGTCGGCCGGTCCGCAAGCATATTCTCAATATGAAACCAGTCCGCAGTGCAAAAGAGGTTGGGGACCCCTGCTCTAAATGTTTCCTGTCCACAAACCTATTCAAAACAGCCTTTACCACTTCTTCTGGCAGTTTGCCCCTTATACCCACACCCACCCCAAGAAAAACTTACCTCTTGGGTTCTCTTTAATTTTTTGTACTTTTGTCTTAAAGCTATAGCCTCTAGATTTAGATTCTACCTGGGGATAAAAAACCGTGAACTTACCTATACTCCTTATAAGCAATCCATAAGATCAACTCTCAGCCTCCTATGCTCTAAGAATAACTAATGTCTCCTTATAACTCAAGCCAGCCAGTCTTAGCAACATTCCTGTGAATCTTTTCTGCACTCTCTCCATTTAATCAGTGTTCACCATGCCACCAGGTTCTTAATTTCGTCTCTGTACTCAGACTCATCATTACCCGAGATACGGCCTACAGTTGTTGTGTCATCAGCAAACTTATATATTGTGTTTGATGGAAACTTGGCTACACAATCATGGGTGTACAGTGAGTACAGCAGGGGGCTGAGTAACCAAGCAGTGTTCACTGCCAAGAAGGCCCATCAGCGCCTTTACTTCCTGAGAAAACTAAAGAAATTTGGCCTGTCCCCTAAAACCCTCACTAATTTTTATAGATGCACCGTAGAAAGCATTCTTCTAGGGTGCATCACAACCTGGTATGGAAGTTGTCCTGTCCAAGACCAAAAGAAGCTGCAGAAGATCGTGAACACGGCACAGCACATCACACAAACCAATCTTCCGTCTGTGGACTCACTTTACACCGCACGCTGTCGGAGCAGTGCTGCCAGGATAATCAAGGACACGACCCACCCAGCCAACACATTTTTCGTCCCTCTTCCCTCCGGGAGAAGGCTCAGGAGCTTGAAGACTCGTATGGCCAGATTTGGGAACAGCTTCTTTCCAACAGTGATAAGACTGCTGAACGGATCCTGACCCGGATCTGGGCCATACCCTCCAAATATCTGGACCTGCCTCTCGGTTTTTTTGCACTACCTTACTTTCCATTTTTCTATTTTCTATTTATGATTTGTAATTTAAATTTTTAATATTTCCTAATTTTTACTATTTTTAATATTTTTAATATTTAATATTTGTAATCCAGGGAGTGGGAAGCACAGAATCAAATATCGCTGTCATGATTGTACGTTCTAGTACCAATTTTTGGCGACAATAAAGTATAAAGTATAATCACATCTTTCTTACAGCATGGTGAGCAGCACTGCACACAATATTCCACGTACGGTCTCACCAACATCCTATAGAACTGTAACACGGTGTTCCAGTGCTTGTACCAGATGCCCTGTCCGATGCACATATGCATGCCATATGCACTCTTCAGCATTTTGTTTACCTGTGCCGCCACTTTCAGGGAACTATGTACTTGTACCCCAAGGTCTCTGCTCTGCAAATACTCCCCAAGGCCCTGTCATTTAATATGCAAGTACCCCCTGGTTTAACTGACTAAAATACATGACCTTGTACTTACTGAGTTAAATTCAATCTGTCATTATTTGTCCATTTGCCCACTTGATCTAAGTAACTTCAGACAACATTTTTGACTATCGACCACACCACCAATTTTCATGTCATCCACAAACTTGCTAATCATGCCACCTACATCCTCATCTAAATTGTTAATATGCATGACAAATAACGGAGAACCCAGGCCCGATCCCTACAACATACAACTGGTCATAGGCCTCTAATCTGGAAAACAACCCTCCACTACTACCCTCTGAATCTCATCTCCAAACCAATTTTGTAACCAGGTGGGTGGTTCATCCTCGACCCAAGGCGATCTCACCTTCAAGATCAGCCTACCAAGCGGAACCTTGTTAAAGGCCTTGCTAAATAGGTCCACATAGACAACAGCTACCACCCTACCCTTGTCAATTTATATAGCATAGTATGGTTTGGAATTTGCTGTTGAAAGGATCATGAAACATACAGTAGGATACCAACTTAAAGAAATTTGAAAATATAGTTGAAGAGGATAAAAACATGTAAAATAGCAACAGAATGTGGTTAATTGGCAGGTTTTCCATGCACTAGGTCACAGAACAGTACAGGCTCTTCAGCCCACGATGTTGTGCTGACCTTTAAAATACTCCGAGATCAATCAAACTCTTTCCTCCCACATAGCCCTCCATTTCCTTTCCTATACATGCTTGAATTTCTTAAACGTCTCTAATATATCTGTCTCGACCACCAGCCCTGGCAGTGTGTTCCATGAACCTACCACTCTCTGTGCAAGAAAACCTACCTCTGATATTCTCCCATACTTTCCTCCAATCACCTCAATATTATGCCCTCTCATAGTGTCCATTGTTGCCATGGAGAAAAGTGCTGACTGTCTACTTTATCAATGCCTCTCATCATCTTATATGACTCTAAAAATCACTTTTCATCCTCTTTTGCTCCAATGAGAAAAGCCCTAGTTCGTTCATCTTTCTTCACAAGACATGCTCTCTAATCCAGGAGACACTTCCTCTGCACCCACTTCCATATCTTTCCTATAATGAGGCAACCAGAAATAAACACAATACTCCAATGTGGTCTAAGCATGGTTTCATAGAGCTGCAACATTACCTCGCAGGTCTTGAAATTGATCTCCCGGCTAAGGCCATCATACTATACACTTTCTTAACTACCCTATCAACTTGCATGGCAATATTGATGGATCTATGGATATGAACCCCAAGAACCCACTCTTCCTTTACGTTATTAATAAATCCTGCCATTAATGAATGTATTCTGCTTTCAAATTCAACCTTCCAAAGAGTATTATCACATTTTTCCAGATTGAACTCCCATCTAGCACTTCTCAGCCCAGCTCTGGATCTTATTAACGTCCCTTTGCTATCTGCATCAACCTTTTACACCATCCGCATTTATAAAAATCACAAAGAGCAGAGGTCCCAGAACAGATAGCTGTGGAACACTACTGGCCACTGACCTCCAGGTAGAATACACTCCATCTACTTTCACACTGTGCTTTCTGCAGGCCTGGCACCTTACTAAAACCCATATACACCACATCCACTACTTTACCTTCATCAATTTATTTCATCACTTCCTTGAAGAACTCTATCAGGCTTGTGAGGCACACTGCTACGCTGACTATCCCTAATCAGCTTTTGCTTCTCCAAATGCTTGTAAATCCTGTCTCTAAGAATTGTCTCCCAATAGTTTGTCCACCAATGATGTATTATTCACTAGTCTATATATCCCAGGATTATGTCTATTCATCATCATGTGCCATGTCATAAGATGTGGGCAATTGTTCTTGGCAAATTTTTCTACAGAAGTGGTTTGCCATTGCCTTCTTCTGGGCAGTGTCTTTACAAGAGAGGTGACTCCAGCCATTATCAATACTCTTCAGAGATTGTCTGTCTGGCATCAGTGGCCATATACTCAGGACATGATATGCACCAGCTGCTCATACAACCATACACTACCTACTCTCACCGACTCATGTGACCCGGATTGTAGGGATAAGTAGGTGCTACACCTGGCCCAAGGGTGACCTATAGGCTAGCAGAAGGAAAGAGCCCCTTACACCTCCTTTGGTAGAGATGTATCTCCAACCCTGCTACCCAGAAATATCACTATTATCTTTCTTGAACAAAGGAATAACATTTGGCACCTTCCAATCTTCTGGTACTACTCCTGTGGCTTGTAAAGACACAGTGTGACCAGTGGTGTGCCTCAGGGATCTGTTCTGGGACCCTTACTCTTCGTGATTTTCATAAATGACCTGGATGAGGAAGTGGAGGGATGGGTTAGTAAGTTTGCTTAGGACACAAAGGTTGGAGGTGTTGTGGATAGTGTGGAGGGCTGTCAGAGATTACAGTGGGATATTGATAGGATGCAAAACTGGGCTGAGAAGTGGCAGATAGAGTTCAACCCAGATAAGTGTGAAGTGGTTCATTTTGGTAGGTCAAATATGATGGCAGAATATAGTATTAATGGTAAGACTCTTGGCAGTGTGGAGGATCAGAGGGAACTTAGGGTCCGAGCCCATAGGACACTCAAAGCAGCTACACAGGTCTGTGGTCAAGAAGGTGTATTGGCCTTCATCAATCGTGGAATTGAATTTAGGAGCCGAGAGGTAATATTGCAGCTATATAGGACGCTGGTCAGACCCCACTTGCACTACTGTGCTCAGTTCTGGTCGCCTCATTACAGGAAGGATGTGGAAACCATAGAAAGGGTGCAGAGGAGATTTACACGGATATAGCCTGGATTGGGGAGCATGCCTTATGAAAACAGGTTGAGTGAACTCGGCCTTTTCTCCTTGGAGTGACAGAGGATGAGAGGTGACCTGATAGAGGTGTATAAGATGATGAGAGGCATTGATCGGGTGGATAGTCAGAGGCTTTTTCCCAGGGCTGAAATGGTTGTCACAAAAGGACACAGGTTTAAGGTGCTGGGGAGTAGGTACAGAGCAGACGTCAGGGGTAAGTTTTTTTTACGCAGAGAGTGGTGAGTGCATGGAATGGACTACTGGCAACGGTGGTGGAGGCGGATATGATAGGGTCTTTTAAGAGACTTTAAAACAGGTACATGGAGCTTAGAAAAATAGAGGGCTATGGGTAAGCCTAGTAATTTCTAAGGTAGGGACATGTTCGGCACAACTTTGTGGGCCGAAGGCCTGTATCGTGCTGTAGGTTTTCTATGTTTCTATGAATCATCACCAAAGGAGCAGCAATGTCTTCCCTCACTTCCCTTAGGAACTACATGAAGAGATCAATCTATTAAGAAATAAAATCTATTACTAGACAGGAAACCGAATGATCTCTTCTCTTTCTATTGTATATCAAAGTGTAGAGTGATTTAGTGCATTCAAAGGGCAGCAGATTGAAAAGGTACAATCCAATAAAACTAAAACGATGAAATAGAGTGCAAAATAATCTAACAACTGATGACACTGCAAATTATGGCATTAGGTAAGATTTGCGTCTCTGCATTAAGCAAAAATACTGTATACAGAAATGATAAGTTTATTGGGAACTGTGCAGCCCTTTGTAAATGTGATAATCAATTGATGAATGAATCAGTTTGTACCTACCAAATTTTATTTTAGCTATGAATCTTAATTCAAATAAAATTAAGAAACTAACTATAAGATATCACTGATGGATTTGGATTACTTACTCATTTTGAGATTTTGACTGAAAGATATACTTCAAGTAAAATTTGCTTCATTTTGTTCAATACATTTTGATATTATATATGAAATCACCTTTTTTTTCCAATTTCTTCGTATTTGAGGAAATACAATTGTCTAACGAGGAAAGGGTGAGTAAGCTAGAGCTTTACTCTTTGAAACAAGGTAGGTAAGTGATAGAGCTGTATAAGATTATGAGAGCTATAGACAGAGTGGCCAACCAGCACTTTTTTCTCCAGGTGACAGTGGCCAATATCAGAGGACATCCCTTTAATGTGAGTGGAGAAAAGTTTAGGAAGGATGCCAGAGATTGGTGTTCTTTTTTTTAAACACAGAGTGGAGGGTACCTGGAACACACTGCTGGGTGTAGTGGTAGAGGCTGATACAATAGGGACATTTAAGAGACTCCGAGATAGGCACATGATGTGAGGAAAATGGAGAATTATGGGCTGCGTAAGAGGGAAGAATTAGATTGATAGTGGGGTACATTTACATAAGTCAGAACAACATTATAGCCTGACTGTTATACGCTCTATTTCAATATCTGCCAATTTTTACAGTCTTCACTGTGGAAGACACTAGCAGGGTGATGGAAGTTCTAGGTGTCAGGGGGCATGAAGTGCATGAAGTTAACATAACTAGAGAGAAGATTCTTAGGAAACTGAAAGGTCTGGGGGTAGATAAGTCACCTGGACCAGATGGTGTACACCCCAGAGTTCTGGAAAAGGTGGCTGAAAAGATCGTGGAGGCATTAGTAATGAATGGTACCACAAGACCGGAAAATTGGAAGTGTCACTCCACTCTTCAAGAAGGAAGAGAGGCAGAAGAAAGGAAACTGTAGGATGGTTAGTCTGACCTCAGTGGTCGGAAAGATGTTGGAGTCGATTATTAAGGATGAGGTCTCGAGGACTTGGAGGCATATGATAAAATAGGCCTTAGTCAGCATGGTTTCCTCAAAGGAAAACCCTGCCTGACAAATCTGTTGGAATTCTTTGAAGAAGTAACAAACAGACTAGACAAAGGAGAATCATAGAACATAGAAATTTACAGCACATTCCAGGCCCTTCTGCCCACAATGCTGTGCCAACCATATAACCTACACTGCCTAGGACTTCCCTAGCGCATACCCCTCTATTTTTCTAAACTCCATGTACTTATCTAAAAGGCTTTTAAAAGACCCTATTGTATCCGCTACTACCACCACCGCTGACAGTGCATTCCATGCACCCACCACTCTGTGTGTGAGAAACCTACCCCTGGCATCCCCTCGGGACCCACTTCCAAGCACCTTAAAACTATGCCCCTCGTGTTAGCCATTTCAGCCCTGGGAAAAAAAGCCTCTGGCTAGCTATATGATTAATGCCCCTCATTCTCTTATACACCTCGATCAGGTCACCTCTTATCCTCCATCGCTCCAAGGAGGAAAGGCTAAGTACACCCAACCTATTTTCATAAGTTACACCCTCCAAATCAGGCAACATCCTTATAAATCTCCTCTGCACTCTCTCTATATTATCCATATGTAGTGAGGTGACCAGAACTGAACACAGTACTCTAAGTGGGGTCTGACCAAGGTCTTAAATAGCTGTGACATTATCTCACAGCTCTTGAACTCAATCCCACGGTTGATGAATACCAACACACCATACGCCTTAACAACACTATCAACCTGCGCAGCAGCTTTGAGTGTCCTATTGACACGGACTCCAAGATCTTTCAGATCCTCCACACTGCCAAAAGTCTTACCATTTATATTATATTCTGTCTTCAAACTGGACGCCAAAATGAACCACTTCACACTTATCAAGGTTGAAGTCTAGCTGCCACATCAGCCTAGTTCTGCATCCTATCAATGTCCTTCTATAACCTCTGACAACCCTCCAGACTATCCACAACATCCCCAACCTTTGTGTTATCAGCAAACTTACTAAACCATTCTTCTACTTCTTAATCAAGGTCATTTATAAAAATCACAAAGAGGAGGGGTCCCAGAACAGACCCCTGCAGAACACCACTGGTCACCGACCTCCAAGCAGAATACAAACCATCTACAACCACCCTTTGCCTTCTGTGGCAAGCCAATTCTGGATCCACAAAGCAAGGTCTCCTTGGATCCCATGCCTCCTTACTTTCTGAAGGAGCCTTCGATGGGGAACCTTATCAAGTACCTTACTGAAATCCATATACACTACATCCGTTGCTCTACCTTTATCTATATGTTTTGTTACATCCTCAAAGAATTAAATCAGACTCGTAAGGCACAATCTGCCTTTGACAAAGCCATGCTGACTTTCCCTAATCAGATTACGTTTCTTCAAATGCTCATAAATCCTGCCTCTCATGATCTTCTCCAATAACTTGCCCACCACTGATGTCAGACTCATTGGTCTATAATTTCCTGGGTTATCTCTACTCCCTTTCTTGAACAAGGGAACAACATTTGCAACCCTCCAATCCTCCGGTACTTCTCCCATCCCTATTTATGATGCAAAGATCATCGCAAGCGGCTCAGCAATCTCCTCCCTCACTCCCCACAGTAGCCTGGGGTATATCTTATCCTGTCCTGGTGACTTAGCTAACTTAATACTTTTCAAAAGCTCCAGCATGTCCTCTTTCTTAATGTCTATATGCTCAAGTGTATCAGTCCACTATAAGTCATCCCCACAATTGCCAAGGTTTTTTTCACTGGTGAACACTGAAGGAAAGTATTCATTAAGTACCTCCGCTACCTCCTCCAACTCCATGCACACATTTCCACTATCACACCTGATTGGTCCTATTCTCACACAGCTCATCCTCTTGCTCTTCACATACTTGTAGAATGCTTTGTGGTTTTCCTTAATCCTGCTCACCAAGGTCTTCTTATGGCTCCTTCAGGCTCTCCTATTTCCATGCTTAAGCTCCTTCCTAGCAACCTTGTAATTTTCTAGAGCTCTAGCAGTACCTCATTTCTTGAAGCTTTCATAAGCTTTTCTTTACTTCTTAACTAGATTTTCTACGTACTTTGTACATCATGGTTCTTTAACTCTACCATCCTTTCCCTGGCTCAATGGAAAATACCTATGTAGAACTCCATGCAAATGTTCCCAAACCATTTGCCACATTTCTGCTGTGCATTTCCCTGCGAACATCTGCTCTCAATTTATTCTCCCAAGTTTCTGCCTAATAGCATCACATTTCCCCCTAGTCCAATTAAATGTTTTCCCAAATTGTCTGCTCCTATCCCTCTCCAACACTATGGTGAAAGAGATAGAGTTGTGGTCACTACCTCCAAAATGCTCTCCCACCGAGATATCTGACACCTGACCAGGTTCATTTCCCAATACCAGATCAAATACAGCCTCTCCTCTAGTTGGCTTATCTACATATTGTATCAGGAAACCTTCCTAAACACACCTAAGAAACTCCATCCCATCTAAACTCCTTGCACTAAGGAGATACCAATCAATATTAGGAAAATTAAGATCTCCCATCACAACAATCAGATTATGTTGTACCTGGATTTTCAGAAGGCCTTTGACAAGTCACACATGAGACTGCTTAACAAGCAATGAGCCTACTGTATTACAGGAAAGATTCGAGCATGGATAAAACAGTGGCTAATTGGCAGCAAGCAAAGAGTGAGAATAAAGGAAGCCTTTTCTGACTGGTTGCTGATGACTAGTGGTGTTCCACAGGGGTCTGTGTTGCGACTGATTCTTTGTACATTACATAGCAATGATGTGGATGATGGAATTGATGGCTTTGTTGCAGTTTGCAGCTGATATGAAGATAGGTAGAGGGGGTTTTGAGGAAGCAGAAAGGCTACAGAAGGACATAGACAGAGTGGGAGAATGGGCAAAGAAATGGCAGATGGAAGAGCGTCAGGAAGTGTATGGTCATGCTCTTTGATTGAAGAAATGAAAGGGTTGATTATTTTCTAAATGGAGAGAAAATACAAAAAAAAACTGAGGTGCAAAGGGACTTGGGAGCCCTTGTGCAGGATTCCATAAAGATTAATTTGCAGGTTGAGTCTGTGGTGAGGAAGGCAAATGCAATGTTAGCATTCATTTCAAGAGGACTAGAATATAAAAGCAAGGATGTAATGTTGAAAATTTATAAAGCACTGATGAGGCCTCACTTGGAGAATTGTGCGCAGTTTTGGGCAGCTTATTTTAGAAAGGATATGCTGAAATTAGAGAGGGTTCAAAGGAGGTTCATGAAAATGATTCCAGGATTGAATGGCTTGTCATATGACTAGTCACATGAACGCTAGTCATATGACCTCATTGAAACCTATCAAATGCTGAAAGGCCTTGGTAGTGGATGTGGAGAGGTTGTTTCCTATGATGGGAGAGTCTAAGACCAGAGGACAGTGCCTCAGAATAGAGGGGCGTCCTTTTAGAATGGGGATGAAGAGGAATTTCTTTAGCCAGTGAACAGTGAATCTGTGGAATTCTTTGCCACAAGCAGCAGTGAAGATCAAGTCTTTATGTATATTTAAGGCACAGATTGATAGATTCTTGATTGGTCAGGGCATGAAGGGATACCAGGAGAAAGCAGGAGATTGGGGCTGAGAGGAATATTGGATGATGAAATGGGGGACCAGACTCGATGGGCCTATTGGTCTAATGGTCCAATTTGTATGAAATATTTTAGTTTCTTCACAAAAATAACTTTCTTCTGCAAAGGCAGGAGCTTTGCTCAAGATTTCCAATGTTCTACTGCACAACTTTATTACTAGCTAGCTAATTGTTAAAGCACAGACCAGGAAAGCTAAAATGGCCAGTTTATGGAACAATGTCATATTTCAGAAGACGTGTAGCTGGAGTGGTTGATGGTTGGATTGAGCTGTTCTCCAATCTTCACAATTTACTTGCAAACATTTTGTCAGCGTGCAAGGAGACGCCATCAGTGAGCTGTTGATTGTAGTGTGTCCTCCTAATGTTTGGCCTTGAAAAACATTTCAGTCAGCTGATGGATGTTGTTTCCAAAACTCATTTGTGATGTTGGGAGGAAATAACGTCACTAATTGTTTAGCAAACTTCTTGCGTTGTGGTCTGGAATTTTGCCCTCATTGGTTCATAAATAGGATCGACGTCTACATGTCTGTTTGCAGAATTATTCACACAACCGCCTTAGAAATACGATCATGTTATGAAAGAAAACCAAGATGAATGTTTGCGGATAGCTGGCCAAGAACTGACAGACAAATTAGAAGAAGTGAACAGCGCAGAGTTACCAACACTAGGGATAAGCAACAGAAAGCACTGCAAAAGCAACTGCGGAAGACTGACAAAACGGTTGAGATAGAAAGTAACGATGCGTGGATCAGAAACTTGGCCAGCACACCATTATCAAGTACAGAACAAGAAATCCTCGTGAGAGGACTCAATTTAATTTGAAAAACGTGAAAGACGAAGATATTCTAGCCAGTTTAGAACACGTGCTTTGGTCAAACAGGTTACCAAAAGACTCGCAACAGTAAAGAAGACAAACAATTGTACCAACTGTGATGTGCAACAGCTAACACCTTATCGAGACCAGAACAAAAAACACTAGACGCCCTCTAACGTGATGAGAGTCCTGATGAAGGGTCTTGGCCTGAAACATCGACTGCACTCTTTTCCATAGATGCTGCCTGGCCTGTTAAATTCCTCCAGCATTTTGTGTGTGTTGCTTGGATTTCCAGCATCTGCAGGTTTTTTCTTGTTTGTGAGAGTATTATTGTTCTACCTGCAGAGAAGAACGTATGACGATATTTCTCGACAAGATACATTAACAATTACTCTGTGACACAACAACATATCACTCTATAACTAATGACTCGACGACAAAGTTAGCCTACGAAATAAATACTTATTTGAAACAGTTTCAGAATCTACAACAACATACAAAAGACTAGCTTTGGAAAATGAAGGCAAACGATGCTAACATTGCACAATTCTACAGCCTTCCAAAGGTTCATAAAGCAGGAACACCCTTATGTCCAAATGTATTTTACCGAGTTGCCCCACTTACAACTTAGCGAGAGAATGGTGGCGGCGTCTCCAACGTCTAACAGCGGGATGAGAACACAATAATTAATGCACAACAGTTCTTAAACTGAACAACATCCACATAAACAATTATCTCATTTGATGTGACCTCTTTTCTCCATCAATCTTAGCCTAGCCAAAGAAACTTTTAATGGAACTGCTCCCAATGAAAATCCAAACTGTGGGAGGCAAAGCAAAGATGGCTTATGCACCTGCTTTAAATTTAACGGCACGGTCCACAAAGAGCTGAATGGACACCAATGGGTTTGCCCATCTCCAGGCTCATAGCGGAAGCCGTCATGCAAAAATTAGAAAAGATAGTGTTGCCAATTATAACCCTATAATTTGGGTCTGTTACGTTGATTATACATTTATCATAACGCAGCAAAATCAAAGAACCTAAACTAATCAAAGATGTGTTCAATGATATTAAGTTTACAATGGAAATAGAAACCAAGGGGATCTAACATTCTTGGATGTGCTTGTCAGTAGAAACACAGACGGCACTTGGGGAACTTCTGTTTATTGTAAGGGAACACATACATATCAGATCCCAAATTATCATAACAACTACCCAAATGCACACTAGAAGAGCTGTGTCAAAACTTTGTTCCGAAGAGCAGAGACATGCTGCAGCACAGTGAAACTAAAGGATAAAGAGGAGAAACATCTCTTAAGGTATTTGCACAAAATGGATACACAGGAAACTTCATACCCACAAGGTCGACAACGCACCAAACAAGAAGCGACCAAACAATTTGTCCCTCCATACATCCGAAATATCTCAGGATCTGCTCCAAGAGCATAGAATTTTGGGGTCCCACAAGCCTACAGCAATGTTGAAGAGAGTACTTTGCAGACCAAAAGAATGAAACAAGCTATTGGACAAGGCCAATATAGTCTACAAATTCCAATGCGGGGACAGCAACAAACATTAAATCGGCCAAACTGGGCAAAACTATCCACAAGGATCCATGAACATCAACCTGCTGTAAAGTGGCATGGCCAACTCTACCTATGAAGATCGAGAGGAACACAAATTCGAGTGGGCATCAGTGGAAGCCATGGTGCAAGCAAACACACGACATGCAAGAGAACTCCTAGAAGTGAGACTTTCCGTGAACAATTCCATAAACAAACACATAAAACTCGATCCTACTTATGAGTTGATAGGGGCAAAATTCCAGACCACAACACATGAAGTTTGTTACACAGCTAATCAGCTTTCCTCACCATATCACAAGTGAGTTTCGGAAATGACATCCAATCAGCTGATTGAAAAGTATACAAAGGCCAACTTTTCTGGTGACACACCACAATCAATAGTGCACTGACACTGACTCATCGCATGGGGACGAAAGGTTTTCAGGTAAATTGCCAAGATTGGAGAACAACTCAGCCCAACCAGAACGTCATATCTGTAAGAGGAAGCAGCTCCACTAAATCAATAATTTTCAACTGGTTGATACAGAAATGCTTTGCTAAACAGTCAGGGTTGTGACAGATCAAATGGGTCTCAAGCGAATCCATTCTTGGTTAAGAGCACTTGAAAACCACTTCTCTGGTTTTTTGGTCATGTGAATCTTTAAAATTCACTCACAAGAATCCATTACCTTCCCTGCTGCTCTTTTTCTCCTCTCTCAATGCAACAAGTTAAGAAGAATCAAAGAATAAATCTTTTTTATCCAACAAAATAACAATGAGAAAAAAATTAACAGATGAGAATTTAATTAGTTCATAATTATTAAAGATGTTTGACAATAAAGGCATCAAATAGGTCTTCTAACCGGCATACGACACAAAATATCATATTTACACATCTAGAATTTAAAATGTATTATATAATTGCATTTTAAGGGGCATTTCTGTATTATAACTAACCTGCAATTAAATTTATGAGATGCCATGAATACTAATTTGTTCATTTTCACTGGCTGCCTTGCTTAACATTGAATTACATAATAAAATATTTAATATTCAGCATTGTGAATTTATCCAGGGTTAATTAAAAAAATATGAAAGTTAGAAAATACAAATAAAGTGACACATGACCATTTTACAAATGCACTATCTTTCCAAGCATAGAGAAAATTTTTTTCATGGAAATCTTCAGGAAATCCAAATAACTACTCTCTCATTCAGAATCAGATTCAGGTTTAGTATCACCAGCATACGTCAGGAAATTAGTTGTCTATAACATACACAAGTAACATTCATGAAAGGACACGAATTTGGCAAGTATTGCACTATACATAAATGAATACAATGCTTTCACATGAGTAAATGGCCATTTCACAAGATTCTGTCATACTGCGAATCTTTAGAATGGCCATGGAAAAGGCACAATTCTCTAATCTACAGTACAGTATAAGAACAATTCCAGAATATGAGAAGCTTGGGAGATATCATGTACAGTAAAATAAACTGGTTAAAGACATGCCATTGTAATGGGAGATATCAAAACCATTTTCCCATTAGATGTTTCTTTGGTTACCACCATTCAAAAATAGATATGGCAGGACTACAGAGATTTGATCTGATCTATTAGTTGTGGGATTCCCTACCTCTCCTGTGCTGTAAATTTCTATGATTCACCCCAACTCTAGAAAGAAATGCAATTTTATTTAGTTTTTTTATCCATCTGGGAGATTTAATCACCATTTGTAGGGTGAATATTATTACTGACCCCTGAGTACCATCAAAATAATGGTGGTCATCTGTCTTTCTGAATTACTTAAGTCCTGGTGAAAGGATCTAATGATGCTGAAGGAACATCAATCTATTTTCAAGTCAGAGCACCAAAGGACTTGGAAGGGAACCTGCAAGTGATGGTACTCACACATGTGTGCTGTCCTTAACCTTCCCAGTAGCAGAGGTCACACTGTTGGAGCAATATTCACCAAGCCAGTTACAGTGTATCCCATCATAATGCTCTCCTGTGTCAGAAGTCTAGTCACTGGGAGTTCAAGATACCCAGATTTTAACCTGTTCTTTAGTTTCTGGTCAAGTGAGACATGGTTTATCCTGCTTTTTGTAAAATGTTAGATTCCAGAGTCAGGAAGTATTATAAATGTACTGGAAATGCTTATATAGTCTCAGTCTGCAGCATGTATCTTATATCTTCAGAACTATGTAGTGGATGCAGTCTAGTCCCTTTGATTTTGTTGTATTCAGTGATCTCAGCAGCTTCAGAACATAAGTAATCAGACTGCAGTGCCATTTTCCAGCACTATCCCATTGTCTTCGATTCCCTTAATGTCCAGAAATCCACTGATCTGTTTTCACAACTGCACATTAACTGAACTTCAGCAGTCCTCCAAGGCAGAGAATTCCAAAACATTCACTACCTTATGAGTGAAGTAATGCTGCCTCCTCTCACCTCTCGACCTTTGCCAGTATATTACCCCTAATGCCATGTACTCCAACGATGTTGATCGACTTCTAGAGCAAGACTTCCCTAAAATCACCACAATCCACTCCAATCAACTCCCTGAGAGCATCTCAGCAGATTAGTCACATTTAATTTTTTGGTCATATACCCAGATTGTTTCCACTCAATTCTATTATTATATTCACAATGTCCTGTCATTACATCCTTCATTATGGATATGAGCAGTTTCATTACAACTGAGGTTAGGCTAATAGATCAGCAGTTCACTGTTTTCTCTCTTCGTCTTAACGGGAAAAGCACAATTTTCTAATCTACAGTATAAGAACAATTCCAGAATATGATAAGCTTGGGATATTTCAGGTACAGTAAAATAAACAGGTTAAAGACATGCCACTGTAATGGGGGATATTAAAGCCATTTTCCCATCAGTTATTTCTTTGGTTACCACTATTCAAAAGTAGATATGGTAGGACTGCCATATCAGATTTGATCTGATCTATTAGTTGTGGGACTCCTTACCTCTCTACAGTACTTTGCCCGTGAGGTTACAGATTGTGTACGTTTCTGCTGCTTTTGATATTCCACAGCATCTGATAGATGCCCAGCTTTTAAGTTTTCCATTGACCACAGCAACCTGGGATGTTACGCTGCCATGCAATATGATATTGGGCAATGGAAGCCAGACACATACTTTGAAAGACAGATGAAATGCAGTTTCTATTCAGTCGATATGCCTTGCTGCATTCCACCATTGGTATGGGTTCAGACCCTGCTGATGCTATTCCCTCTCTCATGTCCCTGTAATGCTTTTGCCTTACGTCTGCCAACTCAGGTTTGATCTTGATCTCTAGTGCTATCTTTATGCTGTACTCCTCCCCATGTCTGTGTGGGTTTCTTCCCATGTAGGAAGATATGTAAAAGAAGAAGAGGTAGTGAGGCAGCTGGTGGGACAAAGAGGACCAGTAGAGGTGGAGAGGAAAGCAGAAGGAAATCAGTGTTGTGCAGAAGAAGAGTGAGAGTTGGTGAGGGTGGAAGAGGAAGAGTGCGGGAATCTGTAGTAGAGTAAGGATTGGGAGGGGGGAAATAGGAAGACTGGAAATTCAGGGGAGAGAGGGTGTAGCTTGAGGAGGATATGAGATGGGGTAGGCAAAAGGATCGGAGAATGAAGATGATTTATAGAGGTGTGAGCATTTGTGAGCTCCCTCTCTCTCCCCTTCAATCCTTCATTACCCCTTGTCTTTTCAAATTCAAACTAGACTTCCTTGCTGACAATCAATACAGCCGCATTTCAAGTATGTGTGCTTACTGACTACTTAACTCTCTCTACACACGATTCTGTGGGTAGGCACAGCTCAAACAGCATCTATAAATTCACCAATGACACAACTGTTGATAGAAACTCAGATGGTGATGAGGAAATGTACGGGAGTAAGACAGATCAACTGGCTGAGTGGAGTCATAACAATAACCTTACACTCAATATCAGTAAAACCAAGGAATTTATTGTGGATTTCAGAAAGGGGAAGTCAGAAGAATACACACCAGTCCTCATTAAGGGGTCAGCAGTGGAAAGGGTTCCTGACTGCCAACATTTTAGAGGATTTATCCTGGTATATTGATGCAACATCGCCAGCAGCTATGCTTCATTAGGACTTTGTCACCAAAGACTATAGTAGATTTCAGCAGACGTCATGCGGAGAGCATTCTAACTGGCTGTAGGACTGCATAGGATGGAGGCTCCAATGCTCATGTTTCTAAGAGGCTGCAAAGGGTTGTACATTCAGCCTCATCATTGTCACAATACTCCCCACCATTGAGGACGTCCTCAAAAGGCGGTGCCTCAGGAAGGTGGCATCCATCATTAAGGACCCTCACCATCCAGATTGTGCCATTCACTCATTATTACCATCAGGGAGGAGATACAGGAACTGAAAGACATACACTCAGATTTTTAGGAACAGCTTTCCCCCTCTGCAATAGGAATTCACAATTCTCCGTGAACCCAAAGGCACAGTCTCTTTACTCCTCTTTCATACTATTTATTTGTTATCTACTTATTTATTATGGTGACTTAATTTTTTTAATTGTTTTATTCTGCTGCCACAAAACAACAAATTTCATGATAGATGTCGGTGATAACCCTGCGTATCTCGCCTCTCATCATTCTCTACTTGCAAATTCCTCCCCAAGCATGTAGCAACATTCACCACATTGACAGAACAGTTAAGTCCTGCAATCATTCACTTTCAGCAGTTCAAGTATTGCAGTATGGGTGCAAACCTTTCAAACCTTGCCATTTGGAAAGCAGGTGTTCCCCACACTGCAAAGCAGGCAGCTCTCAGCTTTATACACAGTAGTTTCTGAAAAATATGTTTTAATACAAAAGTGCAACATACACCATGACATCACTGATGCAGCAGGTAATGCAGCTGCCTCAAGACTGGTCTCCAGTGCTATTGGTGTGGAGCTTGCCGTTCTCCCAGCGGCAGCATCAGTTTCTTCCTACGTACGTTCCAGGAATGTGACAGTTAGTAGGTAAATTGGTTACTGTGAATTTTCTCTAGTGTAGATCAATGGTAGGAGGATCAAGGGAGAGTAATGCATACTTGAGGAAAGACAGATTATGCGAGGAGACAGCATTGTTTTGTGAGCTGACATAGACTAAATAGTACAAATGGCCTCTACGTAATAAATAAATATATCATAGTATTGCTAAACAATTTGGAAGTAAATAGTTTGTATAACATTAGATCTGTATTATTCTGTAATCAATCATTTCCTTGAAAAAATGTAATTACTTATGTTAGCTAGTATTTAGTTTTCAAGGAAAACAACATTGTTTCAGTTAAGATTAATCCAAATAAAATTTTTTTAAAACCTTAAAAAATCAAGTACACTGAAATATCTATTGGTTTCTATTCCTTATTTCTTATCCTTTCCAAGTGATGTTGGAATGTAAGGTTTGAAACACTCTAAAGATACCATTTTTATCAATTAACCAAAAAATGCTTAAAATTGCTCATTGTTTTAGGAGAATTATCAAAGTGATAATATTTAATTTACTATAGTTTTTTAAAGAAGTCAGTAGAGTAGGAACCAACAATTTTTGGTAATAAATATTACCAGCAACAGGATTTTTGCTATAAAGTTACATTACATAGAACTTAACAGCACAGAAACAGCCAACTTGGCTCAACTAAGCTCAACAAATCTATGCCAGTGTTTATGATCTACTCTCACCATTCTAACTCTATGTTTGGAAAAGTTATTTCAAAAGTACATCAGTAAACATACAGATATTGTCGCTACAGGTGCCAAATGATTGCCATATAATGTTAAAATCTTAAAGAACTGAATTACTATGATTTGAACAATCAGTCAAGCATCTTCCTCAAAGACAAACAGAAAATGAGGAAACATAAACCAGCAGGAAGTAGTAATATTTTTTGCTGTAGATTCTTTAAAAGAGCACCCTGGCAGGACCTGGAGGTACAAGCACATAATTCCTTAAGGGTGGCATCACAGGGTGGTGAAGGCTGCTTTTGATACAATCAGGACTATCAAGTGCAAGATGTTGGTGGGGCCACATTTGGGATAGTATGTTCAGTTTTGGTATTCCTACCATAGGGAAAATGCCATTGAACTGAAAAGAGCACAGAAATGGTTTCAAACAACAGGAATTCTGCAGATGCTGGAAATTCAAGCAACACACATCAAAATTGCTGGTGAACGCAGCAGGCCAGGCAGCATCTCTAGGAAGAGGTACAGTCAACATTTCAGGCCGAGACCCTTCGTCAGGACTCACGAAGACCCTCACAAAGGGTCTCGGCCTGGAACATCGACTGTACCTCTTCCTAGAGATGCTGCCTGGCCTGCTGCGTTCACCAGCAATTTTGATGTGTGTTACAGAAATGATTTACAAGGACGTTGCCGGGACTTGAGAGACTGAGCTATAGACAGAGGTTAAACAGGCCAGGACTCACTTACTGGAGTCTATGAGAATGAGGGGTGATCTTATACAGCTGCATAAAATCAAGAAGGGCAAAAAAAGGAGATGAACGCACACAGTCTTTTTCCCAATATCAGGGAGTCAAGAATAAGTGGGCATTGGTTTAAAGCAAGAGTAGAGAGATTTAAAAGGAAACGAAGGAGCAATCTTTTCACCTGGAGTGTGCTGCATTAGGGTTAACATATATTAAGAGACACTTAATCAAGAAAATAGATAGGAAGGGCTTAGAGGGATATGGGTCATACAAGACTAACTTAGTTGGGTATCTTGGTTGGGTTAGCATGGACCAGTAGGGCTGAAAGGCCTGTTTCCATGCTGTAGGATTCTGTGACTCTAAGATAACGAAAAATAAGTAAAATAGTGCAAAAACAAATAATTAGTTTAAGATGCGCTGTTCGTTGTAGGATTCTGTTCAGTATTATTATGTTTCCTGTGAATACATTTTGTGCTAACAACGTGATAACAAAAGGCAACAAAGAGTTTTATCATATCAATTTCCTTCACAGCATTATCAATGAACTACAACATTTATGAATGATGAAGCAGTTATTCTTTATAAGTCTGATAGCCAAGTTTAATTACAATGAAATATTTAAAACTATATTGTATTTACATTATTAATGGTCAATTACTGATATAGAATGAGCCAACCTATGGTAGATTTAAAATGAATGTTTCCTATTATTCATGTCTTGGAATCAATTTGGTTAACTGTTGCAATCAACATTATTGAATTGGTGTTTCTAGTCAGCACCAAAATCAAAAAGCTTCATCATAAATTTCAACATTTCATTGCTCATCTGATGTCATCTGATACAGGTATCAATAACCAAATTCTTGTTGCTTCTCAAAAACTAACTGATAATGATTAAATATGAAATACAGAATATATATGCCATTAAAATGGTTGGCAGAGTTTAATAAGAAATATTACTCTTTGATTAATAGAATGGCACTAAGTAATTCTAATTGAATGAACCTAGAATAATTATATTTGGTTGAGATCCTGCATCTTTCAATAATAGAAACACAGGCTCCAAATTATTTACATATACATCTCCAAAGAAGCAGCAGTTTACTTGCAAGGCAGCACCCTTATGTGGTTCCTTAAAATTGTTACATCCAGGGTTGGAAGTAGGGAAAAACTCCCACTACTATTAAAATGATTCCAATGGTGTGTGTCTCAAATAGCCTTTGACAACCAAAACCAGCTCTAGCTTTCACGTGTGGCTTAGTTACTAAGCCCGGTGGAACCATTTCTACTGACAGGAGAAGAGTCAAAGGCAGGTTATGACGCCTTAAAACCAGTCGCTTTGGGGAAAATGGGGCTCATCAGCAGTGGTTGGCAGCACATCTAGAAGAAGGAAAATTCTAATCTCAAACCTCCACTGTCTTGTGGCTATACCCACTCATGGGGAAGGCTTCAGGAGTAAACCTCGAGGGAAAAATGTGGAATTGGGGTCCCTTAGGCAGTGCTACATTGAGTTCAACGCAGACCTGCAACACCACCGGTGCCAAACTGTATCAGTCTCTGCCGTTCTTTTGGATTCATTAGCTGCATTGAGCGGGGGAGCCTGCTATATTGGCAACAGCTTGCTCCCCATATCATACTGCCCTGGCTTGCATATCACATAGACAGCTGGGATGCAACATTCATGGTTGACACCAACCAATAAACGACCTCATGAAGCAACCTTATACCATACCAAGTCTTTAAGCTGCTGGTGCAGACTGAATGTAGGTTGGTTTATTATTATCACAATCATGAAGATACAGTGAAAAGCTTTTGTCTTGCATATCATCCAGACAGATCATTCTATACACAAGTACATCAAGGTAGCAAAATCAAAAACAGAATGCAGGTTATAGAGTTACATTTGCAGTGAAAGTGCAGTACAGCTAGACAACTATCAAGGGCCACAACAAGGTAGATTAGGAGATCAAGTTTGTCATTTAATATCCAAGCCATCCATTCAATTGTCTAACAGTTGGCTAGAGTCACTTTGATGATGCTATACCATTCAGAACCAGGCACATCACATTCCTAACCCTCGAATACAAACACTATATGAACATGTATATGGATGGGGAAAACTCTTTCAGCTTAAACACTTAAATCCGATGCAATAAATTAGAACCATAACAGAGCAACCAGTCTCTACCATTTAGTCAAATCTAAATGATTTATATTTCTACTTATTAGTCTATGATCCATATTATTTTAACATTACTTAAATCCTTTATTTTTTTCTGTTCTATGCATTTCTTCCAAAAAAATTGTCAAACATGATCTATTCATAGAACAAAATGGTCTGTGAAATCAATGGATTTGAAAAAGGAAATGGCTGATGGAAGGAAATTAGAAGAATGATAAATGATTGTTTTCCAGAACTGGCAACAATAGCTAGTACATTCCTCAGAGCTCAGTGATAAGTGTCATGTTTTGTTTTATGAATGAATTGGATATGTGTGCATCAGAGAAACTTCAAAATTTGCAGATGAAAAACTTGCAAGTTAGTTAAACTGTGAGAAGGAAGCAATTGATTGGCAAATAAAAGAAAGTACTGAATTTCTACTTATACAGGTCATGAGTTAAGAAAAAGACAAAATCCTCTGATTGTGTGCGGCACTGTTAAAAGTAAAACAAGGTCCTGATGTAGCTAGTAGACTTCAGTTTAAAGTAACTCATTATAGGAGGGTTGTAGAAGCTTTAGAGAGGTGGAGAGGAGATTTATCAGGATAATAATAATAGTAATATAATAATAATAACAACAACCAGAACATAAATTTGCTAGCATTCCTCAAAACAATTTTCTTTGTGTTTAGCATCATAATGACACTTTTGACTCAACTGTTACATTTTAAATCTGGCAGTCAAATATGGTTGAATAAAGTTCAAATATGTTATTAATCTCTTTGTCAAGAGTTCTGTATTCCCTTTGGTAGCATGTGAAATAATTCAGTACTTCAGCAAGAGATTGGCCATGCAAGGAATCATGCAGAGCTTTGAATATCCTTGTAATGTTTGCTTTGAATGCTTCCTTAACTATTCTGGCTGACCTCCAAGCTACGGCATCTGTAGCAGCATGATAGGAAGTGAGTATGTTTGATACCATTTCACTTTTCCAGAGCAGACTTAAAAACTGGGAACAGAGTAAGCTATAGGATATTATGATCTCTTGGTAAAATACACAAGACTCCAACTCATCTATGTACATTTAGTAGAGATCAGTGAACTTGATGTTGAATATTTAAGTGAGTGTGCAAAACATTGGTAAATGGAATTTAATATGAGAAAATATGAAATTATTTATTTGAAAGGAAGTACATATTTTTACTGAAATGGAGAGAAGTTGCAGAAAGCTGCAACACAAAAGGAATTTGGGGACCGTGTGCATAAACTGAACTGAAGGGATAAAATGATCTGTATGGGTGGCATGCAAAAAAAAGTCAATGTACCTCAGTACATGTAGCAATAACAAAACTATGCACCAAAGCTGAGAAATTCTCCAAACAGAATTTGCTATAATATCAATCATTCCTGTGCACTTTATATAAATTTCAACCAAACCCTTCTTTCTCAAAGGTTATTATCAAAGTATACAACCCTGAAATTCTTCTTCTCCAGGTAGCTATGAAACCAAGAAAGAAAAGAAAGGCAACACGATCATCAACTCCTAAATCCCATCTCCCAGCACCAAAAAAACAAACAAAAATGGAACTGGCTCATCAACCACCAAATCCCTCCTCCCGGACAAAAAAAAACGAGAAAGATTGGGCAAAAAACACAGAATATAAAAAACTATAAGACTGAAAAAAAGTAGATGTTATGGTCTATGATCTATGTCTCACACAAAATAACTCTGTGACAAATATTTGCAGGTCCTCATTTACACATTGTACAAATCCAAATGATGCCTTCAAATTTTGTTCAGAGATATTTAAAACACCAATTCCCTCCAGATCATATCTGGAATTTTAGATGCTCAGGACAAAGAAATAGTTTTTTTCTTTCTTTCTCTACAATTGATGAATTGCTGTTGCAGAGCAGTTACCAGTGTGAATGAAATTGTATGCAATAGCTAATGCAGTCTATTTGCAAAATCCACATAACAAATCAATATAGAGTATTAAGTTGGCATATAAGTTGTTCTGTAATACATTTTATATTTGTTATCTTTGTGACTTGTTATTTGCTTTTCTGTGCCATGTGGAAAATTTACCATGTTATTACTTTCAGTTCTCTCAATCATTGCTATTTCACAAAGATCCTTCTCCAAGAATGATTACAGATAAATGAGGCTGTTCTATTTACAATTGCTCTTTTGACAGTTACTTCCTTTAATTTGAGTAGAATTTACTGTTTGCAGACTTAAATTTACTGGAATTACAGTTCAGGCTTTCCCCCCTCATTCTTGTAATACTTGCTTGTTATGTCATCCATCCTCCTCTTGACTGGTGGGGTTTCATTCTCCTGCCAACTACTTATAATGCTATTCATCACTGATTTCAAAACCAGATGCTAGTTTCAATAGGAAGAAGTACAGTCGATGTTTGGGGCCGAGACCCTTCCTGACGAAGGGACTTGGCCCAAAACGTTGACTGTACTTCTTCCTATAGATGCTGCATGGCCTGCTGTGTTCCACCAGCATTCTGTGTGTGTTACTTGAATTTCCAGCATCTGCAGATTTCCTCATGTTTGCTGGTTTCAATCACTCTTTTCTTTTACCTTTATTCCACAGCTGATCTGAAGAAAATTACATTTATTTCTGAATGGCTATCTTGTTTCTATTGTTCCAGAAGGAAAATAAATGACTTGAAGGTCATTTTTCTAGGAAGATGGAATTCATGATTGAAGAAGAGGCAGGAAGAGTAGAAAGATACCGTAAATGGAAGCAAAAATAGAGTAAATAATCAAAATTGAAGAAGAGTGCAACAGGAGGACAGAAGTTAAGCAATTAAGGAATAGTATGATGTCTTCCACCCCAACTAACAATAATTTCTATTGTTATTATCATGTCTAATTGCTTTGGAAAATCTTCTATTTAATTACAGCTGTTCAAAATAATAATAATAGAAAATAAATGCCCAGTATTTCACATCACATATGGTGGAAGACATTCCATTGATGCTGATCTTCTTCTTCAGTTACTGTGCCCCGAACCAGAGAACTCAATGAAATCAATTCAGTGAAGTGTGGAACATGGTCCCTTTACATTAGGCACCAATACTTAGGGACTTTCACTGTAATTATTTTTAACAACTCACAGCATATATATTTTGTTTTATATTGAAAATTAAATTTAAATCTTAATTACAGCATATTGATTAAGATTGTTAAGAAACTGCATTGAAACACCAGGTAGGGATTGGGATTTTACTATCGAAAAATTATTTTGAAAAAATAAAATCTATCATGAGATACTAGCTTCAGAATCAATGAACTTATGAAAGCAATTGTGCTTATGTTCTATTCTTAGTGAATTGAATTATGAATAGTTACACCTTTCATCCAATTAATATTATTTTTATCTGCTCTTTAGAGCTTGTATCAGACTGGAGAGCTCTTGCATCTGCTGGAATAGTTGCTACAATCAAACTTTGCATATTTTTAGGCCGGTGGGCAATCTGCTTCATTAAACATGCTGTCATTATCTTCAGATATTTTTCACGCGCTTTAATTTTACTCTGTAAGGCCCCTTCTGTTCGTATATGATAAACTAGCTAAAGATTAACACTATTTATTATCCTGTATAATGAATTATGTATTAGGTTTCTTCCATGTTAAATAAGAAAACTATCACAATTAAATAAAAGTTAGAATAATAACATCCATATTTATCAATGCAAATTTTACTACTCGTAAGGTACTTGTAAAAAAAGTATTTCAAATGTGAAAAGGCTTTCTACAAAATATTATCAGCAAAATATTCAATTCTCATTAAATACCAGAGGAGGAAATTATTTAAACTCAATCCGCAATCAAGTTTTACCTGAACTTCAATTTGTTCATTTGCTGAAAAATATTCTCTCCAATAAATACTTCTGTATCTTATCCACGTAAGTTACTTAAGCCTTTAATGCACCCTCAAGTACCCACCAGAAGGTATGTGAACATTGGTCATAATATAAATATATTTAAAATGTGGAACAAATATTCTAAAAGCATCTTGATTCATAAAGAAATTGACTGTTAAATGGAAGTAGTATAAAAAAGTACTTGTATTATGGAGTCTATTTCCCTACTGTCTGTGTCTCAGTGTATATGTTACTAACATAATCATTGACATATCAAAGTAAAATTACTTCTATTACAGTCCAAAAAGAACAGATTGCAATACGGAGACTTCCAATTTAAACTGATCATCCTGTGGAAAGGTATAACAAAAGGGAAATCCACCAGCTGCCCCAAATGGCCTCTCTGGAATAGCCATCAACATTGTGAAAGAAAATGCGTTTGTGAATCTGCTCATTATACTGAGGCAACAGAATGGATGTGCCATCTGCAGGCCCATGGCCAGTGCATGCTGATTGCTGATAATTAGGAGGTAATAAATTGGGTAAATAAGTTTTTCTATCATATGCTAAGTAGGACTATTACAATAGTTATTACTGGTCAGCTCTTAATAAGAATTTCATACAGAGATTGGACGGAAATGTGAAATTGAATATTCAACAATTTTGTTTTAAAAATATTACCTCTTAAAAGATCACATTACTCCCAGTGGCCACCCACTTCAACTCTGCTTCCCACTCCCATTCAGATATGTCCATACATGGCCTCCTCCACTGCCATGATGAGGCTAAACTCAGGTTGGAGGAGCACACCTCATATACCGTCTAGGTAGTCTCCAGCCCCTTGGTATGAACATAGAATTCTCCAACTTCCGGTAACTCCCTCTCCCTCCCTTCCCCTATCCCTATGTCACTCTGCCCCCTCCCCCAGCTGCCTACCACCTCCCTCTTGGTTCCACCTCCTTCTACTACCCATTGTGTTTTCCCCTATTCTTTCTTCACCTTTCCTGCCTGCCTCCCTTCCCCCACCCCTTTATCTTTCCCCTTACGGGTTCTTCACCTGGAACCTACCAGCCTTCTCCTTCCCACCCTCCCCCCACCTTCGTTATAGGGCCTCTGCCCCTTCCCCCTACAGTCCTGACGAAGGGTTCTGGCCCGAAACATCAACCGATCTTTTCCACGGATGCTGCCCGACCTGCTGAGTTCCTCCAGCGTGTTGTGAGTCATATTACTTTACAGTATAAAGGACATTTCTGTGCAGAACAAAAGAACATTTCTTCAATTTGAATGATAAATGCTTCAAGGTCAGGTTTAATACATGACCAAGTCAATGCACGTGCCAGCTGGTGGCATAGTGGCATCAGTGCCGGACTTCGGAGCAAAGGCTCCTGAGTTAGAATCCAGCCAGCTCCCTTGCACGCTTTCTATCTGTGCTGAGTTGAGCGTCGAGCTAGCAACTCAGCCTCGTAAAATTAAGAAAGCCTGCTAAAAAAAAAATGCTGTCATGATGGCGTCTCGATGACTCCACTTAAAGTTAAGGGCAAAAAAAAAAGTCAAGGCAGATTTCATAAAATTAAAAGCAGATTCTGATAAAGCATGCTAGTTAGGGATATAACTGTGCTGTATGCATTTCAGCATACATTGGAAAGAAATATCTGAAATATCACAATATCTTTTCTTTCTCCAAAAATGCTGACACATTGTATTTCATATTGAATTTCAATGCTGGCTTTATGCCATAACAGGGAGGAATATTGAGAGCTAAGTCACTCTCCTTCATGGTTATTTTTCCGAGTATAACATTTCTCCAAGTGTTTTTCTTTTCCTCCCTTTTCCCGGGCTCAAACAGTTTATCCCTTCTTTAGCCTTCACTGGCAAGACACAGGGTGTGTATGTCTGTGTTCTTTCGTGCTGTGGCCTTTTCTACTGAAATTATCTTCAAGATGGTATTGTGTAAAACTCTTCCTGCTCTCTACCTCATAAGGTTTTTTTATAAAATCAAGCAATCTATGCTTAGGCCATTCTGTTAGCTGAAAACCACCATAATTGGTTTAAACTTGTATTTGTTTGAACTTACTTTATTTTACTGTTTATTCAAGTAGAGCACAGGATGGATTCCACTGTATAAAATCTAAATCCATTTTAATTGACAAATTCATACCACGAAATTATCTGTTTGACATATCTAGAGCTTTGTTTTTGATGCCTGCACATTTTACTACAACTAATTGGATCAGTTTCAAACACATTTATCACAGTGAAGTCATAATTATTACACCGACACACAATAGGAAATGATAGGGTCATCATGACATGAATTTGAATAGCAATATTAATTATGCAATTGGATGGAAATATGGGGTGTCAGAAATCAATAAGCATCATGGTTTCCTTACAACAGTACCTGCAGGGATTATGAAAAATCAAGGCCAGAATAGCAGACTAAGGAATGAGGCAATAAAAATGGGCCCAGAGCTGCAACAGCAAGCAAAGGAAAGGTTGTGGACTGGTCATCCTTATACTGAAATAAATGTTTTTTTTAATCTTTCTTCAACTCAAGACTGAAAAGGTTAAATCTCAGTCCTCTTAAATCCTGTAAGATGTACCACTTACATGATGGCTTTCCTGTCCATGTGAAAGAAGAGGCTCTTTTACAAATCAGCCCATATTATAGGGCAACGGGTCAATTCAGAATCAGGTTGATTCTCACAGACATTGGTTGTGAAATTTGTTTTGTGGCAGCAGTACAGTGCAAGCATACCAGATTACAATATAAATAAAGGAATAGTGAGGTAGTGATCGTGGGTTCATGGACCATTCATATAACTGATGACAGAGGGGAAGAAGATGTTCCCAAAACATTGAGTGTGTGTCTTCAGTCTCCTGTACCTCTGCACTGACGGTCAGACTGAGAATAGGGCATGTACCAGATAGTGACGGCCCTTAATAATAGATGCAACCTTCTTGAGACACCACCTTTTGAATTTGCCCTCCGTGGTGGGAAGGTGTGTGCCTGTGATGAATCTGGTTAAGTCTACAACCCTCTGAAGCCTCTTATGATGCTGTGTATTGGCACCTCAATACCAGGCGGTGATGCAATCTGTCAGAATGCACTCTATGGTACACTTGTAAAAATTTGCTGGAATCTTTGCTGACATACAAAATCTCCTCAAATGCCTAACAAAGTATAGCCACTACCGTGCCTTCATTGTGACTGTGTTAATATGGTGGGCCTAAGATAAGTCCTCTGAGATGTTAATGCTTGAAAATGATCACCTTTTCCAAATTGGACCCCTCAATGAGGAATGGTCTGAGTTCTCCCGACTTCTTCCTGAAGTCCACTGTTACATAATTAGAACCATTAAGGGGCAGAGTTAGGTAACTTTGCAAATGACCAAGGTACAAAGAACATTCATGATTTATAACATGGAACATTAGCTAACTGAGGTAAATGAAATAAGGAAATCATTTAAGAAAAGAATCATGCAGGACATGCAGAATGACAGTAGGAATCTTGTCTGAGCCTAACAAGAAAAGCTACACATTCCTGTCATAAATGCCTTTCTTTGAGTCAGTAAGAACATTGGAACCTGTGTGTTTTGATAGAATATGTATGTAAATCATAAGGACAAACTCATATTAACTAAAAGTTGCAAGAAATTGAGTTTTATTTGTCCAAAAATGCTCCAAAGACATGAAATGGATTTATGGATAATTTAGAACCCCAAAAAGAGTGTGCGCATTTGAATCCATATCGAAGCCAATGACTGAAAAACAAAATGGGCACTAATTTCCTGTTGAAATAGTGCAATATGCAAATTTTTATTGCAAAACTGTCTCCTGATTATCAACAGGCTCCTGTCACAAACAAGAGAAAATCTGCAGATGCTGGAAATCCAAGACCTGCAGAAGGGTTTTGACCTGAAACTTGACAATACTCTTTTCCATAGATGCTGCCTGGCCTGCTGAGTTCCTCCAGCATTTTGTGTGTGTTGCTTGAACAAGCTCCTTATTGTTTACAGACATCCATTCATTAGTCTAGTTTGTGCAGAGTTTGGAAAATACACAAAATCACTTAGAAAAGTAGACATACTTTTACAATATTGTAAATTAGGTATTTCCTGTACCTGATAAAAGTGGCCATTGAGTCCGTGGTCTTCTGCTGCTGTAACCTGTCCACTTCAAGGTTCAACAAGTGCGTTCAGTGATGCTCTTCTGCACAGCACTGTTGTAACGTGTGGCTATATGAATCATGTTACCTTCCAGTCAGCTTGAACCAGTCTGACCATTCACCTCTAACCACTCTCATTAACAAGGCGCTTTCACCCACAGAACTGCTACTTACAATGTTCCTTCTAATTTTTTTTCAGCTGCACAGACCAACCATTCCTCTGAGCAGGAAATTTTAACAAGGCCTGAAAAGTGCATGGCACTTTAAATATTTTCAGTAATATGCATATTATAAATATTAAGAATGAAAATTGAAAAAACACATACTTTTGATCGTATTTATTTATTAATTAATTGAAGGGTATAATGAAATACAGTACAGCAAAGAAAACCTTTCCTGTTTCATAATTTTTTTCTCTTCTGGCTCTATTACAAATCCATTATCTATAAACACGGTCCAGATTAATTTCACATTCAGATGAAAGCTACAAGTTAATCCTCATCAGATCATTGAAACATCATTGTCATAAGCCAAATTGAAGTTGGTGATGAATCAGCATATGGGATTCAGCCCAGTACATCACGGGTAAAGCCCTCCCAACCATTTGGCACATCTATACGAAATAGTCATAGGAAAGAGGAATCCATCATCAAAAATCCTCACCACCCAGGCCATGTTCTCTTCTCACAGCTGCCATCAGGTAGAAGGTACAACCAGGTTCAAGAACAGTTACTACTCTACAACCATCAGGCTCTTGACCAAAAGAGGATAACAGCACTCTCTTGCCCATCCATTGAGATGTTCCCACAACTAATTATCCCGCTTCAAAGACTCTTTATCTCATTATCTAATGTTCTCATTATTTATTGCTATTTGTTTATATTTGCATTTGCACTTTGTTTTCTTCTGCACTCTGGTTGATCTTTCATTGATCCTTTTACAGTTACTATTCTGTATATTTGCTGAGTATGTACATAGGAAAATGAATCCCAGGGTCGTATATGGTGACATTTATGTACTTTGATAATAAAATTACTTTGAACTTGGTTGTGAATGTAGAATATATGCTTATGATTGACTTTGCAGATGACAGGATAGTTAGTTGTGATGGGAGTAACAAGGAAGGTTGACTAAGGTTACAGCAGGATATAGATCAGGTGGAAGGTTTGGTAGAACATTGGAAAATGGAATTCCAACAAGTGCAAGGTGGTACAGTTTGAGAATTCAAATAGGGTAGGATGTATACATGTAAATGGCAGGGTGTTTAGAAACATCGATAAACAGAAGCAGCTTGGGGTTCAAGTTCATTAATCCTGAAAAGGGTTACAGATGAATAGGATGGTGAACACAGCATATGGCATTCTTGCCTTCATGTGTCAGGGCATGGAATAAAAGAATTGGATATTATGTTGTAGTTTTACAAAACACTAGCAAAACCAAACTTAGTGTGCAATTGTGTGTGATTCTGGTTGCAGCACAATAGTAAGGATATGCTGAAGAGAGAACAGAGGAGATTCACCAGGATGTTAGCTGGATTGAAAAACTTCAGTTATGGGGAGAGATTTGATAGACTCAGGTTTTATTCTCAGTAGTGAAGGAGGCTGTGGAGTGACCTGAAAGAAGCATATAAAATCTTGATGCATAGATAAGGGAGGTGGTCAAAATCTTTCTCCCATGGTAGGGTATGGTATCAAAATCAACAGGGCATAAATCTAAGGTGAGAGAGAGGGGTTATAATGGGGATTTGCGGGGCATGTTTTTCAAAGTAGAAGAGACTGATATCTTGAATGTATTGCCAGACTAGATGTTGAATCAGATACAATTACTACACTCAAAAGCTATTTTGAAAAAAAAAAATTCCTAATGGAATCATACGGGATTAATGTAGATGGACAAAATCTCAACGTGGGTGTGGTGAGCCAAAGTGCTTGTTTCTGTGCCATATGACTATGACTCTCTGTTTTTCATTTCTATGACAATCACATTTGTAGAAATGATGTCAGCTTAACACTAGTCTTCAGGAAACATCTGGCTTTGACAATCTTTGTTTAAGAATCCATAGAAAAAAGTGCTTGCAATTACATGGAGCCTTTCACTTTGGCTCTACACTGTTTCAACTGAATGATTTAAGTGTTAAGGGCCATTTGCCTAGCAAATGCAGCAGCGTTTTATAAACGGAAATTTAGTTCAACAACTAATGAACAGTTTGAAGCACTTTGGCTGCGTCAGATATTTGGGTATGTTTGGGGCCAACCAACTTTGCTGATGAATGCTCTAGGATTATTTAATATGAGCTGTCTAGGATTTATTCGCGATGCAACCTGCAACGTGCAACAGGACTGGCAGCTCAATGTTTTGGGGTTCCATTGTTTTAGACATGATAGAACAGGAGGAATTAAAGGGGAAGGGGTAGCATTACCAACCAGGTAAAATGTCATGGCATTGCTCAGACAGGACAAGCTGCAGAGCTCGGATTCTGAGTCTACAAAGGTTGAACTAAGGGATAAGAAAGGGATGACTACATTATTGGGATTATATTATATATTATAATCATTATAATATTATAATCTGCAGGATTTAGAGGAGCAAATTTGTAGAGAGATGGTAGACTGTTACAAGAAATATAAGCTTGTGATAGCAGGTGATTTTAACTTTCCCCATATTGACTGAGATTCCCACATTATTAGAGGGTTAGATGGGATAGAGCTTGTCAAATGTGTTCAGGAAAATTTCTTTAACCAGTACATCAAGATCCCAACTAGGGAGGGCGAGATACTAGATCTCCTATTAGAGAATGACACAGGGTAGGTGACAGTTTGTGTGGGGAAACACCATGCATCTAGTGATCATAATGCCATAACTTTCAAAATAATTATGGAGAAGGATACGTCAGGTCCTCATCAGGTTGAGATCCTAATTGGAGAAAGGCCAATTTTGATGGCATCAGAAAACGATCTGGAACATATATTCTAGCAAAGGTGGCACTTGGTAAGTAGGAGGCCTTCAAAGGTGAAATTTTGAGAGTACGGAGTATGCATGTTCCTATGTAATAAAAGACAAGGATAACAGGTTTAAGGACACTTGGTTTTCAAGAGATATTGAGGCCCTGGTTAAGAAGAAGGAGATGCACAACAGGTAAAGACAGGGAGGAACAAATGATGTACTTGAGGAGTATAAGAAATGCAAGAGAACACTTAAGGGAATCAGGAGGGCTAAAAGAAGACATGAGTTTCCTCTAGCAGGCAAGGTGAAGGAATATCCCAAGGGCTTCCACAGATATATTAAGACCAAAAGAATAGCAAGGGTCAAAATTGGTCATCTTGAAGATCAGCGAGGTCATCTATGCATTGAGCTGAAAGAGATGGCTGAGATCTTAAATGGATACTTTGCATCTCTATGTACTCAGGAGATGTACTCAGAATCTACAGAAGTGAGGCAAAACAGAAGGGAGGTCATAGACAGTACACAAATTACAGACAAGGAGGAGCTTGCTGTCTTGAGGTAAATTAGCGTGGATATATCCTCAGGGTCTGACAACTTGTTCCCTCAGACCTTGTGGAAGGCAAGTGCGAAAAATGCAAGTGTCCTAGCAGAGATATTTTTATCATCCTTAGGCATAGGTGAGGTGCCAGAGGATTGAAGAATAGCTAATGTTATTCCTGACGAAGGGTCTCGGCCCGAAATGTCGACCGTACCTCTTCCTATAGATGCTGCCAGGCCTGCTGCGTTCACCAGCAACTTTGATGTGTGTTGCTTGAATTTCCAGCATCTGCAGAATTCCTCGTGTTAATGTTATTCCGTTGTTTAAGAAAGACTCAAAGGATAAGCTGGGAAATCATAGGCCAGCGAGACTGAATTCAGTAGTGAGAAAGTTTCTAAGGGAATGAATATAGAAGTACTTGGATAGACAGAGACTGTTTAGGGATAGTCTACATGGCTTTGTGTGTGTTAGGTCATGTCTAACCAATCTTATAGAGTTGTTTGAGAAAGTTACCAGGAAAGTTGATGGAGGCAAGGCAGTGACTGTCCTATCTAGGAGGTTGGTCAAGAAGATTTAGTTGCTTAGCATTCAGGATAAGGTCATAAATTGGATTAGACATTAGCTTCGCGGGAGAAGAGTGGTAGTAAATGGTTGCCTCTCTGACTGGAAGCCTGTAACTGGTAGTATGTCACAGGGATCGGTGCTGGATCTGTTGTTGTTTGACATCTACATCAATGATCTGGATAATAATGTAGGAAACTGGATGAGCAAATATATAGATGACACCAAGATTGAAGGTGTAGCAGACAGCAAGGAAGGCTATCAAAGCTTGCAGCAGGATCTGGATCAACGGGAAAGTGGGCTGAGAAATGGCAAATGGAATTGTTAAAAACTAATTTGGAATATTGTGTGCAGTTCAGGTCACCTACCTACAAGAAAGATATGAATCAGATTGAAAGTGTGCAGAAAAAGTTTATAAGTACGTTGCCAGCACTTGAGGACCTGAGTTATAAGGAAAGGTTGACTAGGTTAGGAATTTATTCCCCGGAGCATAGGAGAATGAGGGGAGATTTGATAGTGGTATACTAAATTATGAGGGGTATAGATAGGGTAAATGTAAGCAGGCTTTTTCCACTGATGTTGGGTGAAACTACAATGAGAGTCATGGGTTAAAAGTGAAAGATAAAATGTTTAAAGGTAACATGAGGGGGAACACCTTCACTCAGAGTGTGATGAAAGTATAGAATGAGCTGCCAGCAGGTAGATGCAGGCTCAATTACAACATTTAAAGAGTAATTTGGATAGGTACATGAATGGGAGTTGTATGGAGGCTATGGTCCAGGTGCAGGTCAATGAGGCTAGGCAGATTAATATTTCGGCATGGACTAGATGGGCCAAAGGACCTATTCCTGTGTTGTAGTGTTCTGATGGTCTGACTATCTTTTTTATTTAGAATCCTATTGAAAAACTGCATTTGGAATTAGGGCTATACTGTGTCAATAATTTAAAGGAGAACAGTGCCAGATATATCAGATACAGGAGGGATTAAACTAAATTCAAAGAGAAGATCAGCTCAAAAAACCAGTCCAGAGAGAATAGCATTGAACATCTTGTACTGAAATAATTGAGTGATTTATGCCAATCATCTACAGATAAGGTATCAAATCATAATAATTTACAGGAAATTTCCCCATTTCAGGAGAATTAGGGGCCAAACACAGATTAATTCAAAAAGATTAAAAACTTAAAGAAGATCCAGAATTTATAACCAAAATAGAAATTACAGAGAAAAATATACAATTAAACATTTTTGAAGCAGTTTTGAAAAAAGAGATACATGAAACTGAGTCTCAATATAAAGTTCAAAGTAAATTTATTATCAAAGTACATATATGTCAGCATATACAACCCTAAGATACATTTTCTTGCAGGCATACTCAATAAGTTGATAATAGAATCAATGAAATATTACACCAACTGAGCTTTCAACCGGTGTGCAAAAGACAACAAACTGCACGTATAAAAAGTAAAAACATAATAATAAATAAATAAATAAACAATAAGTATCGAGAACATGAGATGAAGAGACGTTGAAAGTAAGTCCATTTGTTGTGGAATATTTCAGTGATGGGGCAAGTGACATTGACTAAAGTTATCCCCATTGATTCAAGAGCCAAATATGATCAGATCATGTGTAAAATATGTTCTAGAAACCTGCCCAGTTGAAGTTTTCTGCCTTTACAAGCATCATCATTTGGCCACATTCACAATTATGAGCTAATAATGTCTCCTACAGTTTAGCCAGACTCCAAGTTTTGGATTATATATTATTCTATGTATCAGATGTGCAGCAACATAGTAAATGGAATTTGTCAACTTTGTTATTTTCTACAATCTCTGAGCACCAAAGTACACAGATATTCTTTGAAGATATATAATAAATGACAAATTGGAAGTGTACTATAAACCAAAAAAACAAAACAATGCAATCAAATGAAAAAGATAAGAACATTCGCATTCAGTCAGAGCCAGAAGGCCCCTGTTTCACCATTACTTCATATGTATAATTCAGCCAACTAAAAGTCAAAGTGATGGACTCATTCCAAACTGTGTTCAATTTGCTGGCCCCAAATTAATACTACACACACGAATAAAATGAGCAACTCTGCAGCTAGGAATATATATTTTGCACATTTGAGACATTTTTTCAGGAGGACATCATCACATTTGTTTCAAATTTAAGTCCATTCAACTGCAAGCTGCACTTCATACAGGCATTTTTTCCATCCAAAAAAACTCCATTTTTTAATCAATGCCAATCATTAGAAATATGTGAAATGTTGAAATTTCACATAGCTGGAACAAATGACATCCCATCATTTCTTTTAGGCAGAGTACCATGACTCATCACTTCAAACTTCATAAATTTTGACAAACATAACAGCAGCCTTGCCACCTTGTGACCAGTCTACTTCTCACTCAATTGTACACGACTGCAGAATAAAAGTTGACTGCCAGCTACTTACACCACAGCATTGTATATTGGCTAATTCATGATCAGAATATGTCCTATGACCACCTATGCTCATGAATTCAAGCACAATTTTTTTTCAGTATTTGTGGTAAATTAACCATATTTCCAAATGCAATTAGGGCAGAAGTGTCCACATTGAACCTCATCAGACCATGAAACAACATCAAATTGAGGTACATGTTCATTTTTAAAATTCAAAATAATTAACAATATGTTAACTTTTCTGGCAATGGCAGCTTTGTCTGCCTACAAGCAACATTCAAGGAGCTCTTCAGAATCCAGGACAAAGCAATTTGCTTGACAGGCAACACATCCTTAAGTCTCTACATTTATTTCTTCTGTCACCACTGTAGAACAGCTGTGGTGTGTGTCATTTTCAAAACACACTGTCGATCTCTGCCTATTTAGCATGCACCCAAGTCAAAACCCCAGCCATGAAAACTTAAGGAGCAGCAGACATGTGGGAATAGTACACCATCCTGATTTAGAAACATAGAAAACCTACAGCACAATACAGGCCCTTCGGCCCACAATACTGTGTCGAACATGTCCTTACTTTAGAAATTACCTAGGGTTACACATAGCCCTCTATTTTTCTAAGCTCCATGTACCTATCCAGGAGTCTCTTAAAAGACCCTATCGTATCTGCCTCCACCACCATTGCCAGCAGCCTATTCCACGCACTTACCACTCTCTGCATAAAAAACTTACCCCTAACATCTCCTCTATACCTACCTCCAAGCACCATAAAACTGTGCCCTCTCGTGTTAGCCATTTCAGCCCTGATTTGAAATTACATTACTGCTCCTGCAAAATTACAGAAACTAAGCCCTTACCTAAAAAGATAAATTTTGCTATCTTTCATAACTGTCCTCCCTCCTTAGGGGTGCAGACCTACAGCTATGTTACTTTTGAGATTCCAGGCCTGTCAGCTTTTGACTGAACAGTAAACTGACCTGCAGCGATAGATGATAAATGCAAACCCTGCCAGTAAGCAAATAAAATGTTGTTTGGCCATGTTTTAATTGTACAGAGTCCTAAATGTTGATTACTGTTCCATAATCTCTCTGGCCCAAAGAAACATATTTAGAGCACAGGGCAGGCTATTTCCTCAATTGAAATAATAAGAAAAACTTACAATGCATGTCTAGTCATTATTCTTAGAAAATGATTAAAATATTGGTTAAAAACCATGTCAGTTCCTGGTTTGTTGCCAGTGTGAATTCTTCAATGTTCAGCTTGCTTAATCGCCTCATTATTTCCAGACCCAGGAGGTTGGTTACAATACCAGACAGTAACCAGTCTCAGGAGAATATAAATACAAGCTACATGAACCACTCTGTTTACAGTTTCTTAATGCAGCCATTTGCTATTATTCTGCCACCAACAAAATCTGGACTAATGTTAGAATCACACCAACTTTTAACAAACAAAGTTTGGTAGGTCTATTGATCATCACAAAACTGAACAAAAATTGCAGTGCAGTAACAAAAGGTTGCTGAGATCATTGCATTCTTTTCAATATGAATTGACTCTATAAAAAGCAGTAGGGTAGCATGTAATGCAAATCGAAAAACAGGACATACTACTATCAACATAAATCCTATGCTTATATATTCTGACAGGCAAATTGATATTAATTAACAACTTGAGCTTCAAAAGAGTATAATTGGCCCAGATGCCTTTGCCAATATTAAAATGCAGCAGGTTTCATTGCTGTAAATTAATGATTAAATCAAGAAATTGAAGAAAAATAGCAGAGCTTTGAGTCCACTAGAAAAGCTAAGTAAAATAATTTGATTAAGTTTTCATCAAAATACTCAAGATTAAAATTTAAAAGAGGGACTTACTGTGATTCCTCCCAAATTCCAGTCCTGAACTGGATTTTGCCATTACTCATATAAGTATATCCTACACATTTTTAACCATAAATTGCATTCAAAACTAATACATGCATAAAACAACTATCAAGGAGCAAGGAGTAATATGACAATGCAGTCTCCACCCTTAATAAAATCCTCCTGGTGACAAATTCGGATTAAAATCGTGTAAAAAATTTCAAATCAGATGCCCATATTCCAAATGGATATATATATCTTTCATACCACATACCTGAACAAAAATTCTGTGTCGTGCCTTTTGAATAACTAAGGAAGAGATCAAATGCTACCCCAATGACATAGGACCATTCTGACATCACAACTGCTATTATTTTAGCAAGTCAAGAGTGACATGACATAAAAAACCTGAACTTCACCACAGTATTTGTTAAATCCCTTTTTTTCCTAGGAGTTGTTTGAATATGAACGAGTGCAGCTTTATAGACACCAGGTGCCATGTTTTGTCAAATGTGAAACATGAACAAAGATGTTGCCCATTCTTGAGAGCAACATCATTTTTCATGCTTCAGATTTGACAAAAGATCTTAGAACAATTTTATTAAATTGTCAACAGCATCAAAGCAGAACCTATCCCTAGATTACAGGATCTTTATTTTGCAGATTTTTATTCTGATCTGACCAGCTCACAGAAGAGAATAATATTGAGCCTAGGGATGCTTAAATTGAGATTAGCGAATTTAGTTCAAACTAGAAATCAGCAAATAGCAAGCCAGAAGTTTTTAAGAACCAAAATAGATCTTGCTAAAATGGGACCACTATTTGCAAATTGAGCAGCAACTCCACCCATGAAAAGCCTTATCTAATCTGTAAGCACAAGACCGTTTTGCTGCTAAAATTGCCTGACTTGGATGAAGTTTTTGGATTTTAAATTTGTGAAAATCAATTAACTATACAGACACTGGGAAATGGAAATAAAAAAATTAACATGTTGAGCACTCTGAACATACTCTTTTTTGTAGCCTTGAAAGTTCACACAGCCTGAAGTATGTCCTTGCCTATGCCAGTTTTTAAGCTCTGAGGTTTTAAAATATATAAATCTCTATAAAAGTCAGTAAGATTTATTCCATTGTTTATAGTCTCTAAATCATTTTTTAAAAGTTAAAATAAAACTGGGTAACAATTAAAACACAGGTAATTAAAAGTGTTGAAGAAAATCAAAAGAGTAAAACTGTATGTTTTTAACCTTGATATCCCTTCAATCCCCATTGAAATCAATGGAGCTGTCGATCTTGCACTGGGTTTTGGAGGATTCAAGAACTGACTCAGTTGTTTAAATGCTGGGCAATCTTAGGAAATTCAGAACTTCTGTCTTTGACTGTAGAAGTTTTGAATACTTTTGGCATTTAAACTTATAAATATCTACTGTCCTACTTACAGCCACTATCATTTACTCGTAAAATCTGGTACCAACAGTGTATCTGCATCCTCTTAAAAACTTTTCAATCAAAACTGAAGTAATTAATCTTCAAATATCATTGCTTACACTATGTATAATGCCTTATATTTTAGATTTCCACCTGATGTTTTAGACTACCAACTTATTTTGAGAGGAAAAAAACTTTTGAAAGTCTTCAAATTATTGAATATACATACAATTCTGCCCCAGTAAATAAATAAACGTAAAGCATGTCATACCTGATCGTCCGCACAGAGATACAGTATTTCCACATTAGATTCCACATGTTTCTGGAATTGCCAATTTGGTCATTTTATTTCTTCAGATCATGGAGTTTTACAGTTGCAGCAGAGTAAAAGGCAGCTTTCAAAAGCAAGAAAATTATTTCCTGGTGCTGCCAGCAGGCAGTAAATGACTCACAGGCATTTAACAATTTCCATCTCAACTTATTTAAACCTCAAGAGAACGTTGTTAATATTTTTCCAAGATTTTGTTTGCCACTGTACTTTCCAACATTGCTGTGTTTGCCTGATAAATATTTTGTTGATTGTTGAAAGAAAAAGAATAACTAAGACGTATGATGCTCACAATTACCAAGTAAGGTAAAAGTCTAAACAACCCTATGTGATTTGACAGTCGAGTTCAGCACTGGATAAGATTGGTTGGGCCCCTGAATATTACTTACCAGAAGACAGCAAGTAATCAACAACACACCCCAAATCATCTGGTATGGGCTGCTTAAGCTCTCCGCTGTCTGCTAAGATTTTTTTAAACTTGTCTAGTATAATAAAACATTTCATATGGAATTAGTGATGAATAGATCTGTGTATCTTCCCTGTTAAACATTTGGCAAGAAACTACAAAGTGTGGTTTTTAAAATGGTTTATTCAGTGAAGTCACCGCTTGAAAATTATAAAATTCAGAACTCCAGAAATGAAAACTTTTGTACTGCAAATTTTACATCAAATTAAATACTGTATCTAAATCGAGAAGCATTTTGTTCGGCTATTCTTTGAGGAAAACTTAGCCAATAATACTTAAAACAAGGACTGGATTAGGCAAAATTCTAGAGTATTAATTTTCAAAGCACATTCTTCAGAAGGCCTAGAGGAGTTGCAAAATTTCCAAAATAAAACTGAAAATACTTATTCTTTCTATTTAAAACGGTTTTGAATTCCTGGTACTTCTAAAGCTATTTAGAGCTTATTAAGGTTAGAACATAGAACAGTACAGCATATGAATAGGCCATTTGGCCCACAATGTATGTGCCCACTAAAACACCAATTCAAACTAATCACTCCTGCCCATGCCCAACCATTCTCTACCTTCTCACGTGCCTGTCTAAACGCTTCTTAAATGTTGCTATTGTATCTGCTTCTACCATTTTTCCTAGCAGTGCATTCCAAGCACACACCATTCTGTGTAAAAAAGCTGAGCTCATAAATCTCCTTTAAACTTTCCACCTCACACTTTAAAGCTATGTGCTCTAGTATTTCACTTTTCCATCCTGGGAAAAAGATAACATCTACCCCATCTAGGGTTCTTACAATTGTTATCACTCTTCCACCAGGTTCACCTTTAGCTTATGACACTCCGGAGAAAATGATGCAAATTTGTCCAACCTCTCCTTCTATCTAATACTGAATAATCCAGCTAATTTCTTGGATTACAGAGTAATCTATACTCACTCAAGAACCTCTGCACCTCTCCTGTAATGTGGAGTAGAGAGCTGTACCCAATATGCCAAATATGTCTTAACCCGTTGTATATAGCTGCAGCATGACCTTCTGACTATTATACTCAGTATCTTGACTAATGAAGACAAGTGTGCCATGCACCGTCTTTGCCACCCTACGTACTTGTGTTGCTACTTATTGGCTGTTCCATACACCAGTGCTCCTAAAGATCCCGCCATTTACTGTATGTTTTCCTCTTGCTTTAAGCTTCCCAAAATGTAACATCTCAAACTTACCAAAATTAAACTTTCCCTGAGCATATTTATTTATTTATTTTATTTAGGTACATTACAGAACAGCCCACCAGACAATTTACAATGACCAATTAACCTACCAGCTAGTACAGTACATCTCTGGAACGTGCAGGGAACCAGAGCACCCAGAGGAAACCACTACACTTGCGGGAAGGACATACAAATATCTTACAGACAGCACGGGAATTGAACTCCAAATCCTGACACCCTGTGCTGTAATAGCATCAAGCTAACCACTATGCCACCATGATGCCCAACTGGTCTATGTCCCACTGAAGCCCCTGGTAACCTCTGTCACTAACCACAATCCCATCAATGGTTGTATTGTCTGAAAAGTTCCCAATGACTCCAACAATATTTTTGTTATATCCTCAAATAATCCTCAGTGGATAGACGGGAACAGATTGACATTATTTACTTGGATTTCAGAAGGCATTCAATAAGGTGCTGCATAAAATCTCTATGCATAGAGTTGAGGGTGACGTATAGCATGGATAGAGGATTGGTTAACTAATAGAAAGCAGAGAGTTAGATACATGGGTGTTACTGTGGTTGGCAATCAGTGGTGAGCGATGTGCCGCAGGGGTTGGTGCTGCGCCCGCAGCTGTTCATGATATACATTAATGATCTGGAAGAGGGGACTGAATGCAGTGTATCTAAGTTTGCTGATGATACTAAATTGAGTGGAAAAGCAAATTGTACAGAAGATACAGAGAGTCTGTAGAGAGATATAGATAGGTTAAGTGCGTGGGCAAGGGTCTGGCAGATGGAGTACAAAGTTGGTAAATGTGAGGTCATCCACTTTGGAAGGAAAAATGGAAGAGCAGATTATTATTGAAATGGTAAAAAGTTGCAGCATGCTGCTGTGCAGAGGGACTTTTGTGCATGAATCACAAAAGGTTGGTTTGCAGATGCAGCAGGCTATCAAGAATGTTGGCTTTCATTGCTAGAGGGATTGAATTTAAGAGCAGGGAGGTTATGCTGCAACTGTACAGGGAACTGGTAAGGCTGCACCTGGAGTACTGCGAGCAGTTCTGGTCTCCTAACCTGAAGAAGGACAGACTGACTTTGCAGGTGGAGCAGAGGACGTTCAGCAGGTTAATTCCAGAGATGAGGGGGTTAGACTATAAGCAGAGATTGAGTCACCTGGGACTGTACTTGCTGGAATTCAAGAGACTGAGAGGAGATCTTATAGAAACATAAAATTATGAAAAGGATAGATAAGATAGAGGCAGGAAAGTTGTTTCCACTGGTGGGTGAGACTAGAACTACGGGACATGGCCTCAAGATTCAGGGGAATAGATTTAGGAGTAGATGAGGAGGAACTGCTTTTCTCTGAGAGTGGTGAATGTGGAATTCTCCGCCCAGTGAAGCAGTGGAGGCTACCTGAGTAAATATGTTTAACACAAGATTGGATAGATTTTTGCATAGAAGGGGAATTAAGGGTTATGGGGAAAAGGCAGGTAGGTGGAGATGAGACAGTGGCCAGATCAGCCATGATCTTCTTGAACAGCAGAGCAGGTTAGACAGGCCAGATGGCTTATTCCTGCTCCTATTTCTTATGTTCTTATATTTTCATCCAAATCATTTATATAATCACAAAGGAAGGTTGCAGAATTGATCCTTATTGAACACCACAGGTCACTGTCCTCCAGTTAGAATTACACAGCTTCTCAACATTTTTCTGTCTTCCATGTCCAAGCCAATTTTGAATCCAATCTACCAAGTTTCCATGTATCTTATGTCCCATAATGTTCAGGATCAGCCTAGCATGTGGGACCTTGTTGAATACTTCACTAAACTTTTTTTGTACAATATCCACTGCCTTCCCGTCATCTATTATCTTTGTCACCTCCTCAAAAAACTCAATCAGACTTTGATGTGGCCTCTCCTGGAAAAGGCCCATTGACTGTCCTGAACAAGTCTATATGCAAATACATCCTATCCCTCAGAATTTTGTTGAATAATTTCCCTAATCCCATATGCCTATATCCTACCATGTGCCTGCCTTAATGTCTTTTAAATGTTGTTACTTATAGGTATCTACCACTTCCCCAGTGATGCAAGGCTCACCAGCCTACAATTTCCAGGAAATTCTATTGCATTTTAACTTTAGGAATCAAAAACTCAATCTTTTATGGAGGCTGAGAGCATGTCAGCATATTGAATATTTATTAACTATCCTCACTAAATATGCCAATTTCACAACAAAGAAAGTGATAGTAGAAAAGTTATTTTATGATAAAAGCTGAGGAGGAGAGATAAAAGTGTGATCAGCTTTATCAAGTACCATAAAATTACTCTTTCCAGCTGCCCAAGGCAACAACTCTATTCAGTCTGGGGAAAACAAGAACATCTTTTCAAAAACACCTTCTGGTCTCTGATCCTCAGGCAATTTCATAACCACTGAGCCATTGCCTTTTTAACTTTATGTGATTTTTCCCAAGTTTAATATGTAGTACTTCATTAAATACTTTTTTGAAAGTCCATGCACCAAACATTACTTACATTACTCTTGTGAACCCTTAAGGCCTTAAAGAATTCAAACAAATTCAGCAAATAAGCAAGTCAAACTCACTTTTACAAAATACTAGCTACACTGATGAGTAGTGTGATGCAGCAACTTCTGAGCATAAGTTATGATTTCAAGAGATTTTAGAAAGTGCAGACAGATTCATTACTTAAAACCAGAGTTCAACAATTATTCACTTTCTGTAACTGAAAACAAAAGCAAAGCTGTTCTCCTTGGAGGTGTTTAGAATTACACAACTGGAAGATATTTAGAAAGCTCAGAGCAGATACACTGCTGAGGTTCTGGCTAAGAATGATCCAACAGCCTTTAAGAGAGGGTAAAGTTCTGCAGCCAGCTGTACCTCCTGTCAAAGCCATGAATCTCTATTTACATTTTTCTAAAGTCCAATGTCTAATTTAAAATAAATAAATAAACTATGATAAACTGAAGAATTATTTAGACACATTAAAACAAATCTGAAAGAAATATATTAATTTATTATTTTCCCCTTCAACATCGACAAGAGAGCTGGTCATTTATTTCAGAAAGGGCAGGGGGAGGGAGGGTTGGGGTGGTGCAAATGCTCCTGTCTACATCAATGGTGGTGAGTTTGAGAGCTTCAAAGCTCCTAGTCATGGACATTATCAATAGCTATCCTGGTCTAACCACATTGATGCCATGGCCAACAAAGCTCACCAATGCCTCTACCTTCTCAGGAAGCTAAAGAAATTTGACATGTCCCTATTGACCCTCACCAATCTTTATCAATGCACCATAGTAAGCATTCTGTCTAGATGCATAACAATTTGGTATGGCAACTGTCTGCACATGACCACAAGAAATTGCAGCAAGCTGTAGATATAGCTCAGCATTTCACAGCAACCAGCCTCCCCTCTATGGGCTCCGTCTATACTTCTCACTGCCTGAATAAAGCAGCCAGCATAATCAACAACCACATCTACCTCAGACATTCTCTCTTCTCCTCTCTCCGACTGGGCAGAAGATACAAAAGCCTGAAAGCACAACAACCAGGCTCAATGTTAGCTTCTATCCCACTGTTATCAGATTCTTAAACGGACCCTTGTATAAGATGGACTCTTGACTTCACAGTCCACTGTAGTAATATTGGTAGTGCTCTAATTTGTTCTGCATTTCATTTAAATATGTAATTTTTTATTCAGTTCAACAGTAGTTCATCTTTTTTTAAACTAATTCCATGAATCTTTAGCTAACTGGGGCAGCTGATTAATTGGACCAAAATGTACTGGTTCTGATATGTCCCAATTATCTGGAATTCACTTTATACAGTTTTAAATGCATTAAGTGAAACGAAATTATGTCACCTTATTGTTAAAAGTAAATTTTACTTGGTTATCTCAGTTCAGGAGAGAAATGCAAATTTCTTTAACATCTGTCGGACGATGCTGAGGATGTTCTATGAGTCTGTGGTGGCCAGTGCTATCATGTTTGCTGTTGTGTGTTGGGGCAGCAGGCTGAGGGTAGCAGACACCAACAGAATCAACAAACTCATTCGTAAGGCCAGTGATGTTGTGGGGATGGAACTGGACTCTCTGACGGTGGTGTCTGAAAAGAGGATGCTTCCAAGTAGCATGCCACCTTGGACAATGTCTCCCATTCACTACATAATGTAATAGTTGGGCACACGAGTACATTCAGCCAGAGACTCATTCCACCGAGATGCAACACAGAGCGTCATAGGAAGTCATTCCTACCTGTGGTCATCAAACTTTACAACTCCTCCCTTGGAGGGTCAGACACCCTGAGCCAATAGGCTGGTCCTGGACCTATTTCCTGGCATAATTTACATATTACTATTTAATTATTTATGGTTGTATTACTATTTAATTATTTATGGTGCAACTGTAACGAAAACCAATTTCCCCCAGGATCAATAAAGTATGACTATGACTATGAAATTAAAATAACATTTCTTTCACCTTGTAAATTAATGACACCAAATGTCACAAATACAATTACTGAATTTCAAGTACAACATGCAACTCAAAATGATTAAAGTTAAAATAACAAACAAGAGAAAATCTGCAGATGCTAGAAATCCAAGCAACGCACACAAAATGCTGGAAGTACCTAGCAGGCCAGGCAGCATCTATGGAAAAGAGTACAGTGGATGTTTCGGGCCGAGACCCTTCATCATAAGCTATATTTCCCCTTTTAAAATGATTTTGAGAGAAAATGCTATTATTTTCAGCAGACATAATGCAATATTTCTTTGATTGTCAGGTTGTGCACCTGTCACTGCCCACTGTTTTCTTGAATGGCTTTGCCTTTTCATGCAGAATTCAAAACGAGTCAGAATAAATGGCATTCAAAATTTTGGGAAACATTTATTTGCCATTTAGACTGTAGCAAATCTGTCATAATAAGTGGGAAAATCCTTTTTAAAAGTAGTTATTTGAGATAATTTGAGAAATAATAAAATACACTTTAGAATATGTTGAGACATGGGTGGCATTTAAAATTCATTAACATGAAATCTTGAGAACAATCTCTGAATTAGCCTCGTTGCTTCAAAACAGTTGATAGAAAATACAACAACAATAATAATAAAACTAGGAAGGCCACCTGGTATTAATCAAAGGAGTAAGATTAGGATGTGATAAAGGCTCATTCAACCTGGATCACCTTACTAGTCCTCAGAAGGACTGGTATCTAAAATGAATCCATCAAACAACAGCCTGATGAGGACCATACTCATAGAATCATTGATTTCCAACAGCATCCAGGTCTCTTGCATCATGACCTAGAAATGGAGGCAGAGTTTTATTTTGAGGAAGAATGGCCAAAGGAACTCTTATCCATGAAGTCCAATAATACCCAATCAAGCACAGGAAAAGATACTGCTGATTACCACTTAATGGACATCCCAATGTAAAAATGGTATCATTAAAAACATAAACTACCTACCATTGATCTTGGAAATGAATTCAGACATAGCAAATTGTTCTCATCTTGGTTCAACTTTGTATAATTGTCCTCACTGAATCTGCACATAAGTGTTTCATAGAACCAGGCTCTTTCAGCTCACTTCATCCATATCAACCCTGATACTGGGTATGCTTATCTTATTTGCCTGCATTAGGCCTTTAACGTTATATGCTTTTCCTATCCAAGTATCACTCTAAATGCCTTTATAACATTCAACAAGAACTGTATCTGCCTCCACCACCTCCTCTGGCAACAGTTTCCAGATACTCATCATGCCTGGTGTGAAAACCTAACGCTTGGATCTCCCCTCTCATCTTAAACCTGTGCCTTCTAGTTTTAGACTCTCCTGCTCTAGGATAAATTGACCATCTATTTTACAAACCTTGATAAAGTCAACTCTCAGCCTCCTCCATTCTGGTGAGATTAAAACCAGCCCATCCAATCCTTTTACAAGTCCTCCGTTATTAGTAAAATCAAGTCTCTCTCTTTTTGTCCTTATACATCATTCCTATAAAGTGATGACCAGAAATGTGCACAATACTCTCTAAGTGAAGTCTAACCAAAGTGGAGATAAAAGTCCTGTCTTGACACAAAGAACACCCTCTGCACTACCATGGGGCCCAGTGGGATAAATTCAGAAAAGCTTTGAGAGCTCACAGCTGGTATTTCTGACATGAGCCAGCTCTGTGACCTCATGTTTCCACATGATCCTTCACTCACTATAATCACTCACCAAGCCAGGGTATCAATTTTGGCTCAGTGAGGAACGTGGAAGGACTTACAAGTAGAGTACAATGCAGGTCCTACCGAAGGGTTTTGGCCTGAAACTTCGACTGTACTCTTTCCCTAGATGCTGCCTGGCCTCCAGTATTTTGTGTGTGTTGCTCGGAACAGAAAACTAAACTGCTTTCCTCTGAAAGGTCATCCCTCCCCACCTCTCCACCACCTTCCCCACAACGCTTATGAAAATAAGAAACTTGTTACTGAGGGGAATGAGCAGAGTGGAATACTGCACTTTCTGCCTATCCCTTCTATCTTTCCTGGTAGTCAACCAACTACCTGCACATGTACGCATCAGACTGTAACTCCATCCACTCACTACGATTAATCAGGAACTGCAGCTAGATACATCTTCCATAGGTAGTACTTAGGTACACTGAAAGTTTCCTAGTTCTCCCACATCCTGCAGAAGCATACAAATGCTCTACATCTTTAAGCTACCAAGACTACAGAGAATAGTAAAATACAACTGTAATGTATGGATCTATTTCTTTTAGAGCAATGATTCTCCGCTTAGAACTACACATTGATCTGTTGTCTTCACATGTGCTGTTGTCTACGTATGCACATTGTGCTCTCTCTCTTGCTGCAATGTGAATACACTAATTAACGCTATCTCCCACCTACATGCTTTCATTTAATATAAATACAGTTGTGCACAGACACAACAAATTGGCGACGAGTATGAACCTGAATGTCAGAACCAACTGCACTGACAGTTACGGGATGAAACAGCACAAGGCAGCCGTCACAGTTGATAATAAACACATGAGTACAGTGCAGAGTAGCAGTGAAAGACTCATTGAATTTAAAGTGACAGGTGTTCCACCTCTCCCGGAAGTTCCAGGAGTCTCCCACATATTGATAGTGGCTCCCTGACGCCCGAAAGTTATATACAATATCCTGGAAATCGTTTTTTTTGAGCACAAGAGCGAGAGAGAGAGAGCAAGCGAGAGCGCGAGAGAGCACGCCATGGCAGAGTGTTCCAAAAAAAGAAAATATAAAACGTACGTCACCCCAGACTACACTAAAGTGTACCCCTGCCTAATAGGTAGGGTTGCCAACTGTCCCGTGTTAGCCGGGACATCCCGTATATTGGGCTAAATTGGTTTGTCCCATACGGGACCGCTCTTGTCCCGTATTACCCCCGCTAAGGTAGAGCGTTCCTATGAAAACGTTCATAAACTGAAATGGCGTAAAGCGAAGAAGCAATTACCATTAATTTATATGGGAAAATTTTTTCAGCGTTCCCAGACCCAAAAAATAACCTACCAAATAACACATAAAACCTAAAATAACACTAACATATAGTAAAAGCAGGAATGATATGATAAATACACAGCCTATAAAAAGTAGAAATAATGTATGTACAGTGTAGTTTCACTTAACAGAATTGGGAAGATTAAGCCAAAACCGATTTGTAGGAAAAAAAATCGGCATGTACACGCATGTGCACACTGGTACCCGCACAAGGCTTCATGGTCATGATAGTCTTTCTCGGGGTAAACACAAGTGTCCTGTATTTGACTGCTACTTTTGTCCCTTATTTGGGATTGAGAAAGTTGGTAACCCTACTAATAGGGGTCAAAAATAATGACAGTGTTGCTCGCTGCACTGTTTGCAACAGTGACTTTTCTATTGCCCACGGTGGGTTAAGACTGTAAAAGACATGTTGAGGTGAGTTTAACAGGTGTCATTCACTCATTAGCATAGCTAATGTTATTTAAACTAGCTGGCTAGCTGCTAAGCAGCTACTCTATTGCAGACATCCCACCTCTCCCGGAAGTTCCGGGAGTCTCCCGCAAATTGATGGTGCTACCTCCCTGAAATGAGTTTTTGCAGGGTGGGATATCTGAAGTGAAAATAATGTGGCGATGGCTTCAGTCAGGAAAGCTGATGAATTTGATAGTGCTAATGAAGGCTGGGAGTTGTATATCAAGAGGGTTGAACTGTTTAATAACATTAACAACGTGGATGAACGAAAGAAAGCCCCTACACTTCGTGGCTTAAGGGGCCCAAGAACGTACAGTTTCTTACACAACCTAGTAACCCCTGAAAAGCCAGCAACCAAGACATTTGACGAAATTGTTACAATTTTACAAAGTCACTTGAGCTGGTAATAGCTGAGAGATCTAGATTTTACAAAAGAAACCTGTCAAAAGATGAAAGCCTTTCTGAATACATTGCAGAACTGTGCAAACTTTCCTGTTACTGTGACTTCAGAGATGGACTTTCTGATGCATTAAAGGACAGGTTTGTATGTGCATGCGTAGTCAAAACAATCAAAACAAACTATTATCAAAAAGAGAGCTAACCTTAGAACAGGCATTGACCATTGCAGTACCATTGGAGACTGCGGCAAAGGATGCAGCAGAACTATGGAAAAGAAGGTTAGAATATGAAATGCACAAAATGTCCCTGAATGGTGCAAAAAGCCAAATAATTTATCGATGTGGCAAATCCTCCCATGATGCAAATGACTGTTGGTTCAAAGAAAAAATCTGCAGGAAGTGTCACAGACAAGGTCACACAGAGAGAGTGTGCAAGGCAGACAAAAAGCACAATCAAGTGAAAAATCTCAAACATTAAGCAAAAAACTAAGCAAATGAATAAAGTTACTAAATGTAAAACAGAATCAGACAACATAGAGGACATAGCACAATAGATATGTCCAGTGTAAAACTAAAAATGGAGCTAGATACAGCTTTGTCCATGATTCCAGAAATTGACTACAACAGACAGTTTTCTAAGATACCATTAGAAACAACTTAGGGATGCTAAAGACCAACACAGGCAAAAAAGTGTCCCCCAAAGGCAAATTGAAAGTGAAGGTGACAAATGGAGGCCAAACACAACAGTTAGAGCTTTATGCATTGAAAAGTGGAGGTCAGGCACTTTTCAGATGTGAATGGTTGAGAAAAATCCAACTATACTGGCATTCAATCAAAGCTCTCAGTGTGAGATCCACAGGCAATGGTAGTCCACACAATAGTACTTACCAGGCACTAGCACAGCTGCTTAATGCTAATAAGGTGTTTGAGAAGAAAATAGATAAACAGATCGAAGGCTTGGCCAAAACCTGTTCGGGATGCCAAAAAGCTCTAAATGCAGCTCCACAGGCAGTGTTATACCTGTGGGAGTACCCGTCTTCACCATGACAAAGAGTATACATTGATTTTGCTGGCCCATTCATGAACTCCATATTCCTGATTGTTGTGAATGCTCATTCGAAGTGGCCAGAGGTTATACAACCACCTCAGCAAAGGTTGCCTCTGCCCTGAGGACCATCTTTGCCAGGAATGGCTTACCAGAACGAATTGTGAATGACAATGGACCATAATACACGTCAGAAGAATTTCAACTGTTCATGAAGAAAAAGGGCATCAGACATTTCAAGTCAGCTCCTCACCACCCAGCAACGAATGGGTTAGCTGACAGGTTTATCCCAACCTTCAAGAAGTCCATTAAAGCAATAAACAAGGAGGACATTTCTCCACCGCACAAAGTGGCAAACTTCCTTTCTGCGTAAAGGAACTCTGTTCATGTGACGACAAATCAAACATCTGCAATGCTGTTCATGAGCAGGAGTCTGAGATCTCGCATAAACCTCCTGAAACCAGACCTCCAGAGGAAAGTACAGAATAAACAGTTCAGTCAGTCGCCAAGTGAAGCAGCAAGGAGCTTCAAGATTGGACAGGAAATCCTCACACAAGATTACCAAAAAGACAAGTGGACATCCAATAGGAGAGCTACAAGAACTGGACCACTAACATGCACAGTGGATGTTGGAGATCAGACATGGAGACATCATGTGGACCTGATACTGGCTGCTCAACCGAAAAACACACCTGAGTTGATTGCCCCAACAAGACAGACACATTAGAGTCACCAGACTTACCTCCAAGTGATGATCATGTCACTGACAGCAACGTGACATAGGAAACCAAAAATGTTGTCTTAGACAAGGCACGTACCAAACCCAATGCCACTCAACAGGTCCAGAGACATGGCAAGAATGTTATCATTGACAAGACACCTGCCAAACCTGATACCACTCCACAAGTCCAGAGGCGCTATCCTGAAAGAAAGAGAGCACCACCCAAAATACTGAACATTTAGAACTGTGAAGTTAGTTATGGACTGTAATTGTTTATTTGGAATGTGGGTTTATGAAAAGAAAATTGAATGTTTTGTATACTTACAGCTTTATGTTGCATTAATCTAAAGGGGCAGGAAGTGTACTATATAGATCTACTTAGATCTATTTCTTTTAGAGAAATGATCCTCCCCCCCCCCCCCCAGCACTACATATTAATCTGTTGTCTGGGCATGCGCTGTTGTCTATACACACAGATTGTTTTGTTTCTTTCTTTTTCTCTCTCTCTCGCACTACAATGTAAAAACACCAATTAAAGCCATCTCCCGCGTGTGTACTTTCATTTTATATGTAGTTGTGCACAGACACAGTAACAGCCACAACACTTCTCAGCCTTCTTGTCAATGTCTCTCGAAACAAAACCTCAGCATGACACTTCAAACACATCATTGCAACCTCAACAACCATTCTCACAAAAGTTGGTCCAAAGTGGAGTTTAGATAATATAACTTTTCCTCTTTATACAGGAACTATTTAAACAGCTTAATGTTTCCTTTCTGCCTACCCCCTTATCTTTATATAGAATTACTGTATTGAGCTTTTGGAACATTTAACTTTGATGACTTCCATCAAAAATATACATTGAGATTCAGTGGAAAGTGAAGAAGAGGAAAGAACAAAAATGGTAGAGTCTGTGACAAGGTGGAGAACTCAGGAGGTTAAATGACAAAAAAGGATGAGAACATATTCAAAAGAGTTTGGTAATGCAACAATTAAAGAAGCAGATAGCTTAGTAAATTGCAGAGATTTTACCCAAAGTTGTTGAAAAGCTGTAAAGAGCCTCAATGAAAAAATCAGTTATTATTCTTTGCATACAGTGCATGGAAAACTAAAGACAATTAAATAGAGTGGGAGTGGTAAGAAGAATGAAATCGACTTTTAACCACAATCTCAGATTCATACTGAGGTCTGAAAGGCGACCTTCTAAATGGCAACATTCTATATGGCCTCTCTATAGTCAATACAGCAATATGGAAGAAATACATGTGTATTACCGTTACAACTGTAAAAAATGCTTAGGACCAAAAGATACAGGAAAGTTGGATACATGTGCTTGCACATGAAAATCCAATGGGAACAATATGGGATACTTATGGCGAAAATATCAGCAAGTTAATGATTTCCAAGGAATGCTGAACAGAGAAGCAAGATGCACTTGCAAATGGCATCAAGTTGGTACTCCTGGGAATGCTGGAAAATGATCAATTGAACGTGAAGGTTGTGAAAGTGGTTAAATCTTAGCTGTCACATTGCCACAAGTTCAGAGGGCATAGATTAGAGTAAGTGAGCAGTGCAGAAAAATGCATAAAATCAGAAAATATTGGAAATACCCAAGAGGTCATGTAGCATTTTTAAATACTATGTTTGGCTTACAGCATTTCATTTCTTCTTATACTGTTAATGTCAGCTTACCACTCTATGATTTTTCCATTCATATTAATTATGTTTTGGCTACATAAGTACACAATTCAGTCACCAAACAATGCAACTTTTGTAACTAAAATGCCAGTTTCCCTGTTCTTGATTTTCCTTCTTCTAGCCAACAAAAGGATCATGTAAAACAGTTCATTTTCATACCTTTGTCTTTACAGTTCTTATAAATGTCCATATTAAAACAAAATATTTTTTCTTGTTCTCTGACTCTCAGCCCCTCCCCCCCCCCACCCCCAACAGCTCTGGTAACTCTACTCTGTCTTCTGTAATTACCATCCAATGAAACCATGTCTTTCTTCTCACAGCTATGTCATTTGTCTAAGGCGAGGCCATGTCAGATACTGCCAAAAACGTTTGCAATACATTTTAGTACTGATTCTAAGCTCAAAAGAATTTGCAAATATACAATGCAGACTAGCCTTCAACTTTCTCTCAGTCTCAATTAGCAGGGGGCGGTGTCTACCTCAAGCTGCATAATTCTTCATTTTTCACTTGGGTTCCCTCAATGTCATGTTTGATAATATAAGTAAATATGCTCTATGTGTTTCTATATGAGTTTAGATGTGAAGTTTTGGTCCGGACAAGTATCTAGAAATAAAGCCCAAATACTGTATTCTGCCTTTAATATTGGGCAGATTTAACCAGCTATTGCATGTAGTATGTCACAGATAGAGTTAGTGTGATCAGCAACTTCAACAGCAATCCTGTTAATATCATGAAAGGTTGGAGTTGAATCATCTACTCATTAATATATGTGAACCTGAGGCCACAGGGCACCACTGCTCAATACAAGAGGACATGGCTTTAAGGTAAGGGAAGTTCAAGGGGGATATTAGAGGAAGGTTTTTTACTCAGAGAGTGGTTGGTGTGTGGAATGCACTGCCTGAGTCAGTGGTGGAGGCAGGTACATTAGTGAAGTTTAAGAGACTACTAGACAGGTATATGGAGGAATTTAAGGTGGCGGGGTTATATGGGAGGCAGGATTTGAGGGCCGGCACAACATTGTGGGCCGAAGGGCCTGTACTGTGCTGTACTATTCTATGTTCTATGTTCTATAAGTTATAAAAAGATAGTGTGGCCCTTAATGAAACTTATAAAGATTAGCTTTAGCTTTATTTGTTACATGTACAAACATACAGTGAAATGCATCGTTAATGTTAACGACGAACACAATCCAAGGATTGTTCTGGGAGCAGCCTGCAAGCATTACCATGCTTCTAGTGCCAACGTAGCATGCCAAAAATTTACTAACTCTAACTCATACATCCTTGAAATGTGAGAGAAAACTGCAGCATCTATCTCCTTATGGACAACTGCAGTAAATGATCCCTGATCATGATCTGACACTGCAAAGCATTAGGTTCAACTGATGCACTGCATTAAGATGCAAATATCACAGAGGTTAAATTTTGGGGAAGTGATGATTAAATTCTCAATATAATTTCATGTTTTCTTACAGTAAAGCATTTTAAAAACTGCAAAAATATAAAAAGTATATAAAATTGACCTGCATATGTTATTTTCATAGCAAAATTTCAACATTTTCCAAGAATATGCCTTGGATATTTGAAGTTTTCCTGCACACTTTCATCATTTCTTTTTCCAATTAAGTTGAAGACAACAAGAATTACCATGTCCACATAAACAATTTTTAAAAATCATGAAATGCTTTTGATCTCCCATTCTTGGGATGTTCTAGCACTTAGCAACATTTCTGGTTGACATGTGTGGTGTAAACCCAAGAATAAACCTAAGCACAGCCCAAACATTGAGTTAGCACACTAAATTTTGTAAAGAATACACTTTTTGGGGCATTTCAATTCAACATACACCATTGGTTTAATTTATCTATATCATCAGCAAGTTGACAATTTGCTTCTTAACTATTTCATTCCACACACAAGCTAAGTCACTACTTTTGAAAGCATAGAATCTTAATACTAAATTTGTACCTTACAATATGTAATTAGAAACTCATTTCCTGCTTCATTTCCAGTTATGACATTAGATTTTATATCCAAGTAAAGTTGTTGAATGCAATGAATACAGAAACAATCCTTCAAATTCAGTATTGTCAAACACAAATCCTTTGTGATTAAAACTTGTCTCATATTACTCCTGTACAAGGATCTTTTATTCTCGTGTCAGGACACAAGTAAAATGTGTGCCGCTATTGTTCACAACAGTCACAACCTATCAAAAGGAACGGTTGCTGTCAAAACTGTTGCCTAAGAAACAACATGACTTATTGAACATCTACAGCAAAAGATAGGGAGGGATTTATCTGTTAAAATCATAAACTATTAAAACATTAAATATGACAAGCAATATTTATTATCTTTCAATTAGCTGCCAGAAGAAATTCAGCGAAAAAAAAACTTGAAATAAATTGTGTCAGTACTCACAGTATAACAAATTTGACAATATTTATAAACACAATAATCAACTACAAACAGAATTAAAGATAGGGACATTTTTGTTATTCTATTTTGTTATTCCATTGTTGAACTATTTATTTTCGTAATTTACAGTAATTTAATGTCTTTCCACTCTACTGCTGCCACACAACAACAAATTTCCCAAGTCAGTGATAATAAATATGATTCTGATAATTCTCAACAGGGATGAGAACACACAAAACAAAAAATACTTCAGTTGTTTGAGAAAGCTACCCTTCAAGTTTGGTTATGGGAAAACTAATGTAAACAGCATAAGTAAAGTACACTAAGCTTGGAAACTAAGTTATTTTCAAAAAGATGTTGACTAGACTTTTAACCCTCACCCAGCGTCTGATTTTTACAAGACAATCACACAAAATTCCATTTTTATCCAGAATAAACTGCACCAGAAATTTTGCAGATTAAGTCGTGACAATTGCAAAATTGGAACAATTAAATTTCTGTACAGTGTACACATTAGTACAGCTGATCTTTCTTAACCTCAGTTACAGTGCCTATAAAAAGTATTCACTACCCTTGGAATCACAATGGATTGTGACACTGTGACACTGATCAACAATAAAAGACTCTTTCGTGTCAAAGTAAAAACAGATCTCTATAAAGTGATCTAAATTAATTACAGGCATAAAACACAAAATAATTGATGGCATAAGTACTCACCCCTTTAATATGACACACCAAATCATCACTGATGCAGCCAATTGCTTTTAGAAGTCACATAACAGCAGTTACTCTATTGGGAGTATTCTATAGACCTCTTGGTAGCAGCAGACATACCGAGGAGCAGATTGGGAGGCAGATTTTGGAAGGGTGCAAAAATAGCAGGGTTGTTATCATGGGTGACATTAACTTCCCTAATATTGATTCGCACCTGATTAGTTCCAAGGGTTTGGACGGGGCGGAGTTTGTTAAGTGTGTCCAGGACAGATTCCTGTCACAAACAGGAATTCTGCAGATGCTGGAAATTCAAGCAACACACATCAAAGTTGCTGGTGAACGCAGCAGGCCAGGCAGCATCTGTAGGAAGAGGTGCAGTCGACGTTTCAGGCCGAGACCCTTCGTCAGGATGTTGACAGGCTGATGAGGGGGAATACCATACTAGATCTAGTATTAGGTAACCAACCAGGTCAGGTCACAGATCTCTCAGTGGGTGAGCATCTGGGGGACAGCGACCACCGCTCCCTGGCCTTTATAATTATCATGGAAAAGGACAGAATCAGAGAGGACAGGAAAATTTTTAATTGGGGAAGGACAAATTATGAGGCTATAAGGCTGGAACTTGCGGGTGAGAATTGGGATGATGTTTTTGCAGGGAAATGTACTATGGACATGTGGTCGATGTTTAGGGATCTCTTGCAGGATGTTAGGGATAAATTTGTCCCGGTGAGGAAGATAAAGAATGGTAGGCTGAAGGAACCATAGGTGACAAGTGAGGTGGAAAATCTAGTCAGGTGGAAGAAGGCAGCATACATGAGGATTAGGAAGCAAGGATCAGATGGGTCTATTGAGGAATATAGGGTAGCAAGAAAGGAGCTTAAGAAGGGGCTGAGGAGAGCAAGAAGAGGGCATGAGAAGGCCTTGACGAGTAGGATAAAGGAAAACTCCAAGGCATTCTTTAATTCTGTGAAGAACAAAAGGATGACAGGAGTGAAGGTAGGACCGATTAGAGATAAAGGTGGGAAGATGTGCCTGGAGGCTGTGGAAGTGAGCAAGGTCCTCAATGAATACTTCTCCTCGGTATTCACCAATGAGAAGGAACTTGATGACGGTGAGGACAATATGAGTGAGGTTGATGTTCTGGAGCATGTTGATATTAAGGGAGAAGAGGTGTTGGAGTTGTTAAAATACATTAGGATGCATAAGTCCCCGAGGCCTGACGGAATATTCCCCAGGCTGCTCCACGAGGCGAGGGAAGAGATTGCTGAGCCTCTGGCTAGGATCTTTATGTCCTCGTTGTCTACGGGAATGGTACTGGAGGATTGGAGGGAGGCAAATGTTGTCCCCTTGTTCAAAAAAGGTAGTAGGGATAGTCCGGGTAATTATAGACCAGTGAGCCTTACGTCTGTGGTGGGAAAGCTGTTGGAAAAGATTCTTAGAGGTAGGATCTATGGGCATTTAGAGAATCATGGTCTGATCAGGGACAATCACCATGGCTTTGTGAAGGGCAGATCGTGTCTAACAAGCCTGATAGAGTTCTTTGAGGAGGTGACCAGGCATATAGATGAGGGTAGTGCAGTGGATGTGATCTATATGGATTGTAGTAAGGCATTTGACAAGGTTCCACACAGTAGGCTTATTCAGAAAGTCAGAAGGCATGGGATCCAGGGAAGTTTGGCAAGGTGGATTCAGAATTGGCTTGCCTGCAGAAGGCAGAGGGTTGTGGTGGAGGGAGTACATTCGGATTGGAGGGTTCTGACTAAGTGGTGTCCCACAAGGATCGGTTCTGGGTTCTCTACTTTTTTTGATTTTTATTAACAACCTGAATGTGGGGGTAGAAGGGTGGGTTGGCAAGTTTGCAGACAATACAAAGGTTGGTGGTGTTGTAGATAGTGTACAGGATTGTCAAAGATTGCAGAGAGACATTGATAGGATGCAGAAGTGGACTGAGAAGTGGCAGATGGAGTTCAACCCGGGGAAGTGTGAGGTGGTACACTTTGGAAGGAAAAACTCCAAGGCACAGTACAAAGTAAATGGCAGGATACTTGGTAGTGTGGAGGAGCAGAGGGATCTGGGGGTACATGTCCACAGATCCCTGAAAGTTGCCTCACAGGTAGATAGGGTAGTTAAGAAAGCTTATGGGGTGTTAGCTTTCATAAGTCGAGGGATAGAGTTTAAGAGTCGCGAGGTAATGATGCAGATTTATAAAACTCTGGTTAGGCCACACTTGGAGTACTGTGTCCAGTTCTGGTCGCCTCACTATAGGAAGGATGTGGAAGCATTGGAAAGGGTACAGAGGAGATTTACCAGGATGCTGCCTGGTTTAGAGAGTATGCATTATGATCAGAGATTAAGGAAGCTAGGGCTTTACTCTTTGAAGAGAAGGAGGATGAGCGGAGACATGATAGAGGTATACAAGATATTAAGAGGAATAGATAGAGTGGATAGCCAGCGCCTCTTCCCCAGGGCACCACTGCTCAATACAAGAGGACATGGCTTTAAGGTAAGGGGTGGGAAGTTCAAGGGGGATATTAGAGGAAGGTTTTTCACTCAGAGAGTGGTTGGTGTGTGGAATGCACTGCCTGAGTCAGTGGTGGATGCAGATACACTTGTGAAGTTTAAGAGACTACTAGACAGTTATATGGAGGAATTTAAGGTGGGGGGTTATATGGGAGGTAGGGTTTGAGGGTCAGCATAACATTGTAGGCCGAAGGGCCTGTACTGTGCTGTACTATTCTATATGTTCTATAATTGATTAAATGGAGATCTGTTTTTGGAAACCTGTGTGCATTCAAGGTGTTTCAACTGACTGTCGTAAAAATACACCTGTATCTGGAAGGCCCAACAGCTGGTGAGTCAGTATACTGGCAAAAACTACACCATAAAGGCAAAAGAACACTCCAAGCAACTCTGCAAAAAGCTTATTGAAAAGCACAGGTCAGGAGATGGATACAAGAAAATTTCCAATTCACTGAATATCCCTTGGAGTACAGTTAAGTCAATCATCAAGAAACAGAAAGAATATGGCACAGCTGTAAATCTGCCTCGAGCCAACCGTCCTCAAAAACTGAGTGACTATGCAAGAAGGGATTAGTGAGGGAGGCACCCAAGAGAGCTATGACAACTCTGAAGGAGTTATAAGTTTCAGTGGTGAAATGGGAGAGACTGCGCATACAACTATTGCCCCGATGCTTCACCAGTCGCAGCTTTATGGGAGAGTGGCAAAGAGAAAGCCACTGTTGAAAAAAACTTACATGAAATCTCAGCTTGAATTTGCCAGAAGGCATGTAGGAAATTCTAAAGTTAGCTGGAAGAAGGTTCCATGGCATGATGAAACCAAAATTGAGGTGGCTGCATCATGCTGTGGGGATGCTTCACTGCAGCAAGTCCTGGAAGGCTTGTGAAGGTAGAGAGTAAAATTAATGCAGCAAAATACAGGGAAACCCTGGAAGAAGACCTGATGCAGTCTGCAAGAAATCTGTGACTTGGGAGAAGGTTTGTTTTCCAGCAAGACAATGAGCCCAAGCATAAAGCCAAAGCTATACAGGAAAGGCTTAAAAACAACAAAGTTAATGCTCTGAAATGACCAAGTCAGAGTCCAGACCTCAATCCAATTGAGAATTTGTTGCTGGACTTGAAAAGGGCTGTTGACTCACGATCACCATACAATCTGACAAAGCTTGAGCAGTTTTGTAAAGAAGAATGGGGGAAAATGGCAGTGTCCAGATGTGCAAAGCTAACAGAAACCTATCCACACAGACTGAAGGCTGCAATTGCTGCCAAAGGTGCACTTACTAAATACTGACTTGAAGGGCGTGAGTAATTATGCAATCAATTATTTTGTATTTAATAACTGTAATAAATTTAGACTAACTTGTAGAACTTTGTTTCACTTTGACATGAAAGACTATTTTCTGTCAATCAATGTCAAAAAAAGTCAAATTAAATCCACTGTGGTTCAATTTTGTAAAACAATCAAACATGAAAACTTCCAAGGGGGTGAATAATTTTTCTAGGGACTATATTTGCATTGCATCTTTTGCTGTCCATATGACAATAATATTGACCTTAAATCTATGAAAGTCATGGTACAGTCTACACAGCACTAGGAACATACTGAATTCGTTTGCTGCTTTTCTTACTGCTAAATCTATACACTACTGCCATTGAAATATCAAACTGAGTAGCTTTAGATCTCAATGCAGGTTGCTCCAATAACTTAGAAACTTGAAAGACTCCCGTCATGGAAGTTTCACCACAGAATTCTTGGGAATAAGTATTACCCTCTACCTCATGACTGCTCATACCAATGCTCTCTTCAATCACAGCAGCTGAGCATGAATCCGGTGGTAGCCATGCATATCCCACAGTAATAGTCAAGAATATGATTAGACACTTCAAAGTGATTTTCTTTCTTTGCTGAAAAATGTCTATATCTTGGGCTACACAGCACACAATCTTGCAAACTAAGGACAGAAGCAAGTAACATCGGATGAACAGCAAGGAGACCTTGTGCCAGAGAATGATGAAGTAGAGCCTGGAGAGGATGAAAGCACTGTCAAGAAGGGACTCACAGACAGACAGAAGCTACTCCGTGGAGTAACCCACTCTCCACTCCAATGATCACCTTTAATAATCATGTCAGAGGGAAGAGGTACATAAAAATTCCTTACATCTCATTCGTAGGTCTACCTGCACAAATTATACTGTATGAATGAATTCTTGATAAAATTACTTCAGTGGCTTGTTATATCTTAAAATCTTACTTAATAATATTTTGTAGAGGGATACAATGTAGCATTAGCATCAGGTGCAATCATATTTTAAAATAACGTAAATAGGTGATTTAGTTTCTAAAAGCTCATTTGGCCTTAGTATCTCTCCAGATTCCTGGACCAACAATCCAAGAAAACACCGAGCACTGAAGGCAGCTGGTGGCAATAATACTTCCTTCTAAATGGTACAATTATATGTGCAATAGAGTTCTAATCCAAGGTTATCACAGATTTCATGCTAATTTCTATTAAATTTGGATGTTATCAGGTAAACCCAATGCAGCTCAGCTTTTTCCTATATGTTTATTGAATCTGGATTAATGTCAAAGCAATTATTAGAATTCAATAGATTCAAATTTTTTTAGGCAAGATGAATGATAGAAAGTTATGCAAAACATTTAGGCAAGATCAAAGATCTGATAGCTATGATCTTACAAAATTTGTATTGAATTTGCAAGGGCCTTTGGCCTTCTTTTGCTCCTATTTCTTATGTTCCTTATTTTCTTTAGAAAGAAAACAGCTATCAGGATTATCATTACCTTTTGAAGAAATGGACGAGAAAATTATTAGAGAGTTGGTGAGAGGGAAGAACAACAATTAGCAATGGAAAGGGTACGCCACTGGAAAACTTTATGTTTTGTAAATCCAAAGCAAAAACTAATTGAAGGAAAGACACGGAACTGGGATAACTTGTGTACATTCTTAGTTTATACTTTTAGCAAGATGCACACAAATAACATGGAGGTATGATGACATGTGTCATTCATGTACTTTCACATATACGTAACCCATAATGAATTATTTAAACAAACAAAAATGCTTAATCAAACAATATATACATACAATATCACTCAAATATAATTGAAATATTAAAAACACAACACTCCTCCCTGCTTAGCTATAAACTCAATATAGAATGCATTTCAACTATATACACAGTATTCTATATAATACAGCTAAGATACAGACTTCCACAGCATAATAAATTTTAAATTGTCCCACTCAGGCCTAAAGATTTAATTGCTACGAAGGATCTCTTTCTCTTGTGCGATAACATCCTTCCTGACAATAAGGGTGGGGGGGGGAGTGGGAAGTGGGAAGTCACTCTGCTTGGCAGCTGAGACCTGTGACTGTGAAAGATTCAGGGGCCTCCTCCGTGGTGATTGTAGGAGTTGACTCTGGTTCTGACAGCACCAGACCCTCTATAAAAATTGACTTTGCTGTACTCAACTGACGAATGTGTCTTCTCCAGATGACATCGGTGACAATTTCCACTGTTTAGGAGAGTGGTCCATTCCTGTCCTCAATTTTGCCAAGTACCCACTTTTGATTACATTTGTAGTCCCTCGCCAGGACTGCTTGTCCAGGAGTGAAACATCAAACCTTTTTATATGAAGAGCCTTCAATTTGTCTTAGCTATTTGTCCTGCATACTCATTCTGAGATTTGATTTGAGGAGATCCAAGCATGAGTACAAGGAACAACCCAGAACAACATGGTTGGTGAGTTGTTGGTTGTGGAGTGCTCTGCATTGTGATATGCAAGGCTACATGGCCTTCTTGGCTACTGGGACCACTGGTGTTGTCCATGGGCTTCCCTCAACCTTCACCCTCCATGTGATTTAGCTCACTGGCTACTTTATCATGGATGGTATTAGGACTAGATGGGCTTTGTCATTTAACACTATTTTACCCTTGATATTTGAGTTGAGTTTTCCAATGCTGTGACATAATCCAGTACAGTACCTTTCTTAATTTGCTTTCCGTTGACTCTATTGCAGGTGATGTAGATTGCAAATAGTGACTGGATCTTCAATCAAGTTGAATTTGTCTCAGCCAATCACGACCACACAATGCTGACCTTTTGTTTTACCACATATGGCTTGTTTTATTTCACTGTTACTAATGTCAGTCGCACAGGAGTTATCTTTTCTCCAGTACAAGCCCTTAGTTGGATACAGTACTATGCAAAAGTCTTAGGCACATATATATAGCTACGGTGTCAGATACTTTTGCACAGTACCGTATTTGTCAACATGGAGCGGTGAGCGAGTTTGTAAATCTGGCTGGAACAAAGGATGTTGGAAATGGGGAGGGTGGAGCACTGTGGGTGGAGTGTGAGACAGATGGAAAAGGAGGAGTGCCAGGGTGGACGGTGGCTCAGGTGCGGACACACCCAGCCCTGAGACACCAGGCAAGGCCATTTGATTCCAAACAATTAGTTTACTGATCATTACAGAACGTCTCTCTAGTGCTTCCAGTTCCCTGCCCTCTTCCCGACCATGATTCCCTCTTCCTCCCCCTTCCCACTCTCAGTCCACAATAGAGATCCATATCAGAATCAGAATCACTCACAGATATCATGATTTTTTGCAGCAGTACAGTGCAATACAAAAAAATCACTACAGTACTGTGCAAAAGTCTTAGGCCCCCTTCCTCCTCCATTGATGGTGCCCTCACCCCCCGCATCTCCTCCATTTCCTGAACATCTACGCTCACCCCATCTTCCTTCCACCTTAACAGCAATATAGTTCCTCTCATCCTGAACTACCACCCCATAAACTCCACATCCAACATATTATATTCCTCTACCATCTCCAAAGGAATCCTACCACCAATCATATCGTTACCTCTCCCTTCCCCTCCACTTTCCGCACGGATCGCTCCCTCTGTGATTCCCCTGTCCATTTGTCCCTCTTGACTAATCTCCCTCCTGGTACTTATCCCTGGAAGCAGCCAAAGTACTACACCTGCCCATCCACCTCCTCCTTCACCTCCATTCATGGCCCCATACAGATCTTCCAGGGGAGGCGGCACTTTACCTGTGAATCCGCTGGGGTCATGTATTGTGTCCGGTGCTCCCAATGAGACCCATCATAAATCTGAGTACTGCTTCAAAGAGGACTTCCGCTCGATCTGCCAAAAGTAGAACTTCCCAGTGGCCAAACATTTTAGTTCATTCCCATTTTGACATGTCAGTCTGTGGCCTCCTCTTGTGCCACCATGAGGCCACCCTCAGGGAGGAGGAGCAACAGCTTATATTCTGTCTGCGTTGCTTCCAACCTGATGTCGTGAATATTGATTTCTCCTTCTGGTAAATCTTCCCCCCTTCCCCCTCTCCCCTTTTTCTTATTCCCACTCTGGCCCCCTATCTCTTCTCACCTGCCTATCACTTCCCCCGGGTCCCCTCCTCCTTTTCTTTCTCCTATGGTCTACTCTCCAATCCTATCAGATTCTTTCCCCTCCATTTCTTTACCTTCCCTAGCCACCTGACTTTGCCTATCACCTTCTAGCTATCCTTCTTCCCTTCCTGCCCCACCTTTTTATTCTGTCATCTTCCCCCTTCCTTTCCAGCCCTGAAGAAAGATCTCTGCCTGAAATGTTGACTGCTTATTCACTTCCATAGATGCTGCCTAACCCACTGAGCTCCTCCACCGTCTTGCTTGTGTTGCTTCGGATTTCCAGCACGTCCAGAATTTCTCATGTTTATGACTAGCTGTATACATGTACCTATGATTTTTCCACAGTACTGAATCAGCTGGCTTCAGTTCAGTAACTTTGAAATGCCTTTCAAACGGACTCATTTTGTGGAATGACTGAAACAGCCAAGCTGTTGCTCATTGATTTTTATCTACCCTATATGCTCTTTGTATGTGTCCCACCACGTATGAGGAGGTGGCATGATGACACATGCTATTCTCGTATTTTTACACATAACCTGTAATGAATTATTTAAGTGAACAAGAATGCTTAATCAGACAATATATTTATAATATTTTACAAATACTACTGAAATATTAAGTACACAACAGAAAATTTGCCATATTCAGAGTGGTGATGGTTTGATCTCACCATGAACAAATGATTACTATGGTAAGTTCCAAAACTTCCAATTACAGGGAGCACCTTAGACATTGTATTCTATAGGTACTGACCATAACAGCATATACAATTCCACTGAATTGTGTTGGTCACTCATCATGTCAGTTTGCTGGGCGAAGTTGAACTGATGGTGGGAATGAGAAGTATTCTGATAGCAACTAATTAGGAGTAGCAAAAGAAATTTGGGACAATTCTTTCCTCCTGGATGTTGCAACTTTCAAAATATTTAAGGGAAACTGTGATTTTCACCTTGGAACCCACAAAACGCTTTTAAAAAAACCAAGCTTAATCTTCTCTTTCTTACTTTTGCACACTTGCCATTTTAGAATCTATTAATACTCCCTCATTCTCCCCCGAATCTTAATCACAAAAGACAGTTCTTTAAGAAAGCTGTATGCACTGAAATTATCCAGTGTTTTCTCACCCCCCCCCCCACCGTAACTACGATGCAAATGACTACAACAGCAGCTGGCAACAATGAACCTCATTGGAAATTCACAAACACTAAAGTCGTTCTTTAAGAGATCTGCTTGCCAGATGAATAGTAACGCTCCCCTGTTGGCGATCCAGACATTCAATTAAGTTTTTATTATTACTTAGCAAATTTCGTTACACATGTCCATATCGCAATATACTAATATAATTTATACACCTTCTGTTGAACTGCAACCCAAAACAAAATGCTTATGTGCAAAAACCTTACTAGAAAATCAAACTAAATTCATTCCAACATTAAAATGTATAAAGTTCTTTCTACCTAACCTGACACTTGCTACTTTTCCCCAAAGATGGCAATTTTTTCTAGATGTGGAAACTCAGTAAATTAATTCCATCAAGCTTAAAAAGCAAGAAAAGAATAACACCAAGACATTCAGCATTTACTTTGGTATACACAACAATCATGATGCTACAATATAATGTATGTCCTACCTTTTATAAAATCCATGGATTGGTTGTAGACACAAGAACTGCCAGTAATCCAAGCAGAAGGCTTTGAATTTTAACATTTTACAAGTTGCCTGTTGATTTGTTTCTAATTTCACAAAATTGCCTTTAAGTAACTCACAATAAAATCACTGCTTAGGATTCAGTATTAGGATCTCAGAAGCATTTATATTCACAAAGTAGTTCAATATTCTTCCACAGATCTTGGAGTTTCATTCTTCACAACACCAATATTTACAGAAGTCAGATCTGTAGCTTGTATTTTCATTAAGCTTCCTGAGATCAAAAACTTATGACAAGAAATTCAGCAAATTTCAATTTTAGTCAACAGACTTTTTAACACCGTCTCGAGTTTACAGAGCCTATTCAACATACGAAGCATGATAATCGGTACTTCTTTGTCATTCGAAACCAGCTTTGTACTATGTAATTTTAATCCCGGCGTGAGGAACCTTAAGTGTTCATTGTTTCCTGGATTCCCAAAGATGCATCAAAAAATACTGAGATATGGAAAAAATGCATGATAGTTGCTCAAAAAGATCATCTCAAATTCAGGCTTCTTTGTCTAACAAAGAAACAAGGGGTTCAACTACAGCAAGTACAGTACGAACAAAACTGTCTTCACTGGACACAATTTCAGAACTACAGCTGCTTCATTGTCTTCTATTCAGTGTGAGAAATGTGCCTTTCCCAGTAACCCGGAATGACAACGAAGACAATACCTTACTCAATCAGGGTGCTAATTATGCTTTATCTAATTCCCATCACCCTTTGCCAATCAGCTCTGTGAACATAGAAGCTAATCATCTGTACCACATGGTGCTCAGTGGGCACTCTCCTGACCGTGGAGGTTGCACGCTTGAGTAGTATAGATAGGCTGATGATGGTTGCCTTGGCAACTGAATCACATTGATAAAATCTGCAGTGACAAATGTGTGACAGCCCTCGTACTGATTCTAAAATAATATTTAAAAGCTTAATAATCTCTTGGTATCTCTCATCAACTTTAATTTGAAAATGTTTTGTAGATTACTATAATGAAGAAAAATAAATTAAATGTATTTTCAAAAATAAACGACTGAAATATCATCCAAAAAATGAGCATTTTAAAACTAATCTCACTATTTACTACTATTAAGCATTTTTCAGATGGACAATCAAACAAAATTCATAGTTATAGTTGTTCTGATTTTCTTTTGTTTTTAGAAAAATAAACTGAAATAAAGAGACACTTCAGAATAGGTGGCAAACATCAAAGTATATCATCATTAGAACAATTGTAGGTTAACCAGTAGAATCATGAGAGAGTTAATAGTTCTGGCTAATAGGAATGTGGGTCCTTTCATGCTTTGTGTGGTCTAGTTGATTTTGTGGTCAATGGTTAAACGAGTCATCTGTCACATCTATTCACATTCTGCATCACTTGGCGCTAGAATGTGCAGCAAAGAGGATCATACGAAGGAGCAGCAAAGGTGAGAAAGAGCAATCATTTAACGGGCACTTAGACATCAAAGGTCAAAGTAAAGACATTGCTGGGCAGATAGTAGAAGCAGAAATGTTTTACTGATTAGACAGTCAAAGATTAAATTAGGAAGATTTTTTTAAATGGAGAAGTAAATCGGCAGTTTTATATCCAGCTCTGTTCAAGGACATTAGAGGGATTTGGTGGATCATGATACATTGACCTTGTAAATGAAGCAACAGTAGTATTGAGATCACATGACAGTAAAATCAAGAGAAAAGGCACAAAATATAATTTGTGGAGCTAGTATCAAAGGGGGCAATTAATGGAGTTAAAGAGGAAAGAAAACATGATAAAATAAAATGTAGACTGAAATTAAAAGAGGATGAAACAGTGCTAAAACAAAGATGGGGATGGTGGGGGGGGGCGGGCGTTATATATCAGCAGTCAAAAAGACCTATCCTGTCTGGGAAACACGAGATTTTTCAAAAATTTGATAAAATGTAATTTCAACACAATTCAGTAAATATTATGTATTCAGGGCTTTTTACAATGGTTGGGATTTGAGAGTCAGCAAAAAGTAGCAGCACACACCACTGATCTGATAAGCTAACACAAATGTTTAGCTAACTCGATGGCACAGACTTCCCCATGTTCAACATCTGTGCAGCTGCCAGTTCAACAGGATCTGTGGCATCTAGTAATTATGGTGTCACAAGCTACTTAGTAGGCAACCACATTGACAATTCACACATACAGCTGGTCAAAGTATAAAGAACTGACTTACTTTAAAATTTTTGCAGCAAGTGAACTAAAAACTGCAATACACAAACAAAAGAAGATGAAATAACAGAATAGTGCAAAAACATTTATTCCATTATATTCTGAAATATTTACTCAAGAATAAAAATAGAAGTAGTTGGCCATTTGGCTCCTCTCACCTGCCCTTTTGCCATTCAATACATTATGGAAGATCTTTTATCTCAGCACTTTTTCCTGTGCTGTATTTCCCTTATCCTCCTGTATTCTAAACATACAAAAATCTGTCAATCTCAGTCTTAAATATACTTAGTAATAGAGATTTGAGGCCTCTTGAATGGATATTTCTAATGATATATGGCTACTGAGTTTTCCAAAACATTAATGTAAAAAAATGACATTAATTCTATGTTCTATTAAGGTGGGGGGGTTATATGGGAGGCAGGGTTTAAGAGTCGGCACAACATGGTGGGCCGAAGGGCCTGTACTGTGCTGTACTATTCTATGTTCTATAAATATGCATAGATTACATCTCAGCATACCTTATTGTTAAACAAAGGTGGCATGGTAGCGTAGGAGTTAGCACAACATTTTACAGTACAGGCGACCTGGGTTCAATTCCCGCTGCTGCCTGTAAGGCGTAAGGAATTTGTATGTTCTCCACATGACTGTGAGGGTTTCCTCCAGGTGCTCTGGTTTCCTCCCACAGTCCAAAATCTTTCCAGTTGTTAAGTTAATTTTATATTATAAATTGTCCTGTGATTAGGCTAGGGTTAATTTGGGGGAATGCTGAGCAGCGCTAATCTAAGGTCTGGAAGGGCCTATTCTGCACTGTATCTCAATAATAAATAAATAAATCTCAAACTATTTCTTCCAATACATAACCATTATTCTGACTTTTAATTCCTAATTAACTTGCTATACAGATCAATAACTTGCTTTTTAATTTACAATTTTCAGTTTAGTTAGCAGTTGCATTATGTGGAGGCTTAACAAAAGGCCTCCAAAAACCTGCATGGACTAAACCTACATTGTGGACATCAGTTTTGGTTTTCCCTCAGGAAATTTTATTCCATTTAGGGATGTGACCAATCCATGCCAATCCATACTGGTATTTGGTTTCGCAAACACGAGGAAATCTGCAGATGCTGGAATTTCAAGCAACACACATAAAAGTTGCTGGTGAACGCAGCAGGCCAGGCAGCATCTCTAGGAAGAGGTACAGTCGACGTTTCGGGCCGAGACCCTTCGTCAGGACTAACTGAAAGAAGAGCTAGTAATCTCTTACTATTAGATTAGCTTTCAAATCTCTTACTAGCTCTTCTTTCAGTTAGTCCTGACGAAGGGTCTTGGCCTGAAACGTCGACTGTACCTCTTCCTAGAGATGCTGCCTGGCCTGCTGCATTCACCAGCAACTTTTATGTGTGTTGCTTGGCATTTGGTTTAACATTTTTTTCTTGGTATGTCTAGTTGCACTGGTTTTATAGATTTAAATGGTTTTTAATGTCTAATATGAATAATTGCAATGTAATTGACCCAGTATCTCCATTCAATCAGGTACGCAATTAGAACTAGCAAAAGAAATTCTCCAGGAACCCAATGTGAAATCAAACTGACCATGGAATATGGCAAATAATAAATTATTATTTTATAATTATTTCATTACTAGCTAATGAAATTGTTTTAGTTTGATTCACACTGCCCTCTAACTGGAATAAAATGGCACTCATACACATTTTCATCACCTGTTGAAATTGCTATTAATCAAGGAATTAAGAAAAGAGAAATATACGATATACAAGCTTAACAAGTGGCTTCCTTTCACTTCTTTATGAAGAGTATCTGCTGCTTTATTTACCAATGTTTAAACAGAGTTAAATGTTTTAATATGTACTCTCAGCTTAGATGGCATCCACATTATTCCAATAATTGTTCCCCGATCTTCAAACTCTGAAAAGAATTTATTGAAACCAGGCTATTACCTTCACACAAAATGTAAACTTTGCTTAGCAGTATTTTACCAACAGTGTTTTAAGAAGCTAGGTAATTAGCGGTATTTTGCTGCTCTTGTTCCAGCAGCAGAGCTCCTAATTTCCTCAGGCTTTGCTTCTACTGATAACAAGAGGACTACAGTATATACAAAACTTTTTTGGAAATTATGGCAACCTGGATGGTGGTTTTCAGTTAAAACACTGTAATTACCCACTTTGAAATACCATTCTGTAATGTTTCAGAAGCAGAATACCATTTCTAAATCGACTTCTGTAGAAGAAATGTTAACTGGTGTCCCAAATTTCTTCAAGTAACACAAAAGGTCCCATTACCACGATTTTGAAGAGCAGCACAGGAGTAGCTCTTGCACTAAGAAAGTTAATGGAGTTTGGAGACTGTGGTGAACTAAAGCATAAGTAGTCTCCAAAGAGCTTTGTGGTCTATTGTTCATCTTTCTTGGCGAGAACATCATCATCTTTATTTACTTGTCTGCACTTTAGAAACCATCTGCAGACAACTTGGAGGCAGTTCAAGCTGATACATTGTGCAAACATATTCAAGTGGAGAAATTAAAGCATGATGTAAAGAGGGCCAAAATATACTGGAACATAAAACTGATGGGAATATTTTCCTTGTAATTTTGAACAAAAGGAAAATTCTTGTATTGTTACAGGAATAATATTAGACCATTTAGCCCCTTGTTCTTGTTCCAGATTTTAATTAGATCATAGACAATCTTTGATCTAACACCACATAACCTCCTTTTCCCTATGTGCTTTCATATTTTAGTTTAGTTAAAAAATTACCACTCAGAATTAAAATGAGCAACTGATCTAACATCAATGGTCACTTGCAAGATGTCTTGCCGTGTGATAGTTCTGGTCTTAATTTTTAAGGCTGTGCTCAAGAGCTGTAGACTCACACACGCAAAATTTCTCCTATCAGTTCCCCTCCCCCAAGTACTTCAGCACTTTAACCAAATGGTCTGAATTTTCAAAATTTCAGATAATACAACTGTAGTTAAAGCAGAACCCTGATGTTACTCTACAAATCTATGCTACATTCCCTCCGAGGGCAACATGTCATCCCCAAAATGAATGTCTGAAACCGCTCACTGTAATCCAAGTAGGATCTAGAAGGATATTTGTATAATATAATGGTAAAATTGACTGGCTGACTGGCAGACCACAGTACGTGTGCTTGCAAAACTGCGTGTCCGACAGAGTGATCAGCAGCACTGGGGCTCCACAGGGGACTGTCTTGTCTCCCTTTCTCTTCACCATTTACACCTCAGACTTCAGCTACTGCACAGAGTCTTGTCATCTTCAGAAGTTTTCAGATGACTCTGCCATAGTTGGATGCATCAGCACGGGAGATGAGGCTGAGTACAGGGCTATGGTAGGAAACTTTGTCACATGGTGTGAGCAGAATTATCTGCAGCTTAATGTGAAAAAGACTAAGGAGCTGGTGGTAGACCTGAGGAGAGCTAAGGTACCAGTGACCCCTGTTTCCATCCAGGGGGTCAGTGTGGACATGGTGGAGGATTACAAATACCTGGGGATACGAATTGACAATAAACTGGACTGGTCAAAGAACACTGAGGCTGTCTACAAGAAGGGTCAGAGCCATCTCTATTTCCTGAGGAGACTGAGGTCCTTTAACATCTGCCGGACGATGCTAAGGATGTTCTACGAGTCTGTGGTGGCCAGTGTTATCATGCTTGCTGTTGTGTGCTGGGGCAGCAGGCTGAGGGTAGCAGACACCAACAGAATCAACAAACTCATTCTTAAGGCCAGTGATGTTGTGGGGATGGAAATGGACTCTCTCACGGTGGTGTCTGAAAAGAGGATGCTGTCTAAGTTGCATGCCATCTTGGTCAATGTCTCCCATCCACTACATAATGTACTGGGTGGACACAGGAGTTCATTCAGCTAGAGACTCATTCCACCGAGATGCACCACAGAGCGTCATAGGAAGTCATTCCTGCCTGTGGCCATCAAACGTTACAACCCCTCCCTTGGAGAGTCAGACACCCTGAGCCAATAGGCTGGTCCTGGACTTATTTCATAACTTACTGGCATAATTTACATATTACTATTTAACAATTTATGGTTCTATTACTATTTATTATTTATGGTGCAACTGTAACGAAAACCAATTTCCCCCGGGATCAATAAAGTATGACTATGACTAAAAGAAGGAAAGTGGAATCCAAGGGTAGGATCACTATGAGATTATTATTTAGAGTAACAATTTATTTAGACATCGGCATCACAGAGATAATTCCAAAATGTGGAAATAACAACAAATTAGGGTAGTAGTATGGTCATTACTAGCAAATGACAACAAATTACAAGATGGCTTGAAATATTTGCAGAACGCATGTGTAATTGACAAATAAATTTTGAAAGCAACTGCAAACTATTTCGAACTGTGTTCTGCAGTCTGTGGTCTATTGTACAGCACAGGGACAGACCCTTCAGTCCATAATGTCTGTGCAGAATTAAACTAATTTCATCTGACTACACATGGTCTATATCCCTCTAATCATTGCCTGCTCATATGTATGTCCAAATACCTCTTAAAATGTTGCCTTCTTATGTGCTTCCACAACTTATCCTCGCATCACATTCCAGACATCATTCGGGCTGTGTAAAATAAAATCTTAAGCGTCTCCGCCCGAAACGTCGACTGTACCGCTTCCTAGAGATGCTGCCTGGCCTGCTGCATTCACCAGCAATTTTTATGTGTGTTGCTTAAAATAAAATCTTGTCAATCTCCTCTAAACTTTCCTTCATTCACCTTAAAGCTATGTCCTCTGATATTTGACAGGGAATTAGATTCTGACTGACTACCCCAGACATTCCCAATCTCATCAGGAAAATGAATGATACACAAGCCTTCGACCACATTCCACCAGCTTCTATCCTGCTGTTGTAAGACTGTTAAACAGTCCCCTGGTATGATAAAATGGGCTCTTGACTCACAATCTACCTCATTTGAAGCTCTGATGCTTCAGAGAAATCAATCCATGTTTGACCTTATAGCTAATATTCTCTATTTCAGGTAACATCATGGTGAGGTTCTTCTGCATCCTCTTCACAGTCTCCCCATCCTTCCTGTAATACAGCAATCAGAATTGCACCCAATACTCCAAATATGGCCTGAAGAAAGCTGAATGTAGCCGCAATATGGCTAACTTTTATTTAAAAGGCCCAACCAATTAATGCAAATCTGCTATATGTGGCCTTTACCATCTTGTCCATTTGTGTTGTCACTTTCAAGCTGCTCCTGAGGGTCCTGCCATTTTCTATATGCATGACTACTCAACGTGCAAATCCTCAGACTTGTCCAGGTTAAACTCCATCTGTCATTTCTCTACTCATATGTCTATGTGCTCTATATCCTACTGTATCCTTTGATATCCTTCCTCATATTTCACATCTCTGCCAATTTCCATGCCATCTGCAAACTTACTAATCAGCCCACCTAAATTTTTCATCCAAATCATTTGTATATAATCACAAACAGCATAGTCACAGCATTGACTCATGTGTAACACAAGTCACAGATCTCCAGTTAGACTAACACACCTTTCACCACTTTTCTCTGTCCTCTATGGCCAAGCCAGTTTTGAATCCAATCTACCAAGTCTTCATGGATCTCATATGGCCTAATCTTCTGGATCAGCCTATCATGAGCAACCTTGTCAAAAACTTTATAAACCTTCATGTATACCATATCCACTGCCTTGGAAGAATACTGTAAATAGAATACTGGAATGAAAGGTTTGAAATACAAATATAGAAATCACAAAATAGCAAATGCTGATAACATGGCCATAATGAAAACAAGCAAGCACCAAAGGAAGGATAGGATGATAAAGTAAGTATGTTAAACTTGTACCAATCTTAATTAAGCTACATTTAGAGAACTATGTACAATTAAGACCAGCAATTTATATACATAATAAAATAGCATTGGGTAAGTTTCAAAATAGTCTTTCCGAGGATGGTAGCAGACATGAAAGGTTACCCATGTCATAAAAGTAAGAATGAGGTAGATCTCTTCTTTCATGAAAACAAATAGAGGTGGTGAACTAAAAATATCTATAATATTATGGCATATATTATAGGAATCAGCTGGAATCTTCCTATCAACAAATTCCTAGAGATTTTAAGCATAAGACAGTCATTGAGAATTCATTAAATTGTGAATTCAGGATATCTACATTTATAATTCATCTATAAAAATGCATACAGAACTGAGATAACTTTTACTTGTGTATTTAAGTAAAAGACTGATATATGAAGAGAATTAAAGTAGTATTTGAAATTGCATTAAGATTTTAGCTTCATAATTCCCCATATAAAATAGAGCATTTCTGTCCTGCATATTCCATGTATTTCTGTGTAACGCTTATACATGAGCTGCAACTCAGGTGCGCAACTTATTTTAGCATTTTGGAAGTTTAACTCAAATTCAAGTAAAATGTTTAATTAATAAGTAATTCATAAATAAGCACAGGACCCATCTTAAGTATTCACACAATATAAATCACAGCAGAAAAAAATTTGCCTTTACAAAATAGAAATGTCTTTCATTCTAATAAATCATGACTTCTGGAGCTTGCAAATACCAAAATATTGTTTTGTTTAAAAGGTCTTTGTTTTGCTTTTAAAAGAATTTTGTTTTGTTTCAAACACACACACAAACAGATCATTGAAAGATAAAAGGATAGATTAATAATATAGTTAAATGGGCAGGTGGGATCTTTTTATTTACTAGCCAAGAAGGACAGGTTATGCTAAAACTGTATATGTAATGTTAACTGGGCCATTATTTTAATACTGCATACAGTTATGGTCACCAAACACCAAAATAAAACTAATATATGACTACACTGGAGAAAGTACAAAGAAGATTTATAAAGGACTGAATCTGTCAAGAAAATGTAGTTAAAATAGGATATCTTCTTTAGATAGTGAAAGCTAAGAAAGACTTAACAATGGTGTGTTAAGTTATAGGGCAGTGAGGTGGAATAAATAGAAAGAATCTATTTCCGGTGGCAGAAGTACTAAAAACAAGAGAGCATTGATATAAAGTACAAGGACAAAAGGAGAGATCAGAACAATTTTTTCACCCAAAAACATTAGTGGTGGTGTGGAACTCACTGAAAAATGTTAAAGAAAATATCTTCAACACATTCAAAGTATTCCTGGACATGTCCTTTAAAAATGTTGACCCTAGGTCTAGGGATTATATGGTGTAGTAGTATGGTCAAGTGCTCTAAAAGATTCAAAGGTTCAAAGTAAAAAGTATGTATAAATTATACAATCTTGAGATTTGTCTGTTTACAGGCAAATCTGGATTAAGACTCAAGGCTCCAAGGTGGTTGGATTCAAATTCCACCACTGCCATCTGGTGCACACCTATATTTTCAACAGGGCTGGATGGAACAGAGTTCAGGAAAGTTTCCTAAATCAATACATAGAGGTCCTAACTAGAGAGAATGTGACACTAGATCTCCTATTAGGGAATGAGACAGGGCAGGTGAAGTTTGTGTAGGGGAATGCTTTACACCTAGTAATCATAATGCTATCAGTTCCAAAAAATTATGGCGAAGGATAGGTCTGGTCTTTAGGTTGAGATTCTAAACTACAGAAAGGCCAATTTTGGTGGTATCAGAAAGGATCTGGAAAGTGGATAGGACAGGTTGATTTATGACAAAGATGTTCTTGGTAAGTAGAAGGTCATCAAAGGTGAAAATTTCAGAGCACAGAGTTTGTATGTTCCTGTCAGAGTAAAAGGCAAAGATAATATGTTTAAGGAACATTGGTTTTCAAGAGATATTGAGGCCCTGGTTAAGAAGAAGGAAGAATTGCCTATTAGGTATCGGCAGGAAGGAACAAATTAGGTACTTGAGGAGTATGAGACATGCAAGAGAAAACTTAAGAAGGATATCAGAAAGGCCAAAAGAAAGAGTGAGGTTACTCTTGCAGACAAGGTGAACGAGAATCCAAAGGGCTTCTACAGATATATTAAAAGCAAAAGGATAGCAAGGGACAAAATTAGTCCTCTTGAAGAGCAGAATTGTCATCCATGCGTAGAGCTGAAAGAAGGGGGAGTTCTTAAATGGATATTTTCAACTGAATTTACTCAATAGATGGACATAGTCTATAAAAGTGAGGCAAAACAGCAGCAAGTTCATGGACCATATACAGATTACAGAGGAGGATGTGTTTTCTGTCCAGAGGCAAATTAGGGTAGAAAGATCCCCAGTGTCTGACAGTGTCCTTGGATCTAGTGGGAGGGTTGTACAGAGCTTGCAGGGACTCTAGCAGACATATTTAAAACATCCTTAGCAACAGAGAAGGTGCTGAAAGATTGGAGAATAGCTAATGTTGTTCTGTTTAAATTAAAGGCCAGTAAGTCTAACACCAGTAGAGGGTAAGTTATTGGAAGGTATTCTAAGGAACCAGATATATAAGTATTTGAATAGACAGGGACTGATTATAGTCAACATGGCTTTGTGCACGGTAGGTCGTGTCTAGCCAATGTTACAGAGTTCTTTGAGGAAGTTACCAGGAAAGTTAATGAAAGCAAGGCAGTGGATGTTGTCTACATGGACTGTCCCACACAGGGGGAAATGGGGGTTAGTCAAGAAGACTTAGTCACTTGGCATTCAGGATGAGGTAGTAAATTGGATTAGACATTGATTTTGCGGGTGAAGCTAGAGAGAGAAGTAGTAGCAGATAGTTGCCTCTCTGACAGGAGGCCTGTAACTAGTGGTGTGCTGCAGGGATCAGTGCTCTGTTGTAGTTTGTCATCTATATCAATGATCTGGATGATAAAGTTGTAAACTGGAAAATTTGCAGCTGACACCAAGGTTGAGGCATAGTGGACAGCAAGGAAGGCTATCAAAGATTGCAGCAAGGTCTGGATCACCTGGAAAAATGAGCTCAAAATGGCAGATGGCATTTAATGCAGATCGTGGAAAAATTGTATCAATTAACTCAAATGATAATAACGAGCAAATGAGCCCCATCTTTTCTCAAAATCAAATAAAGGTTCAAAGGTTCGACTTCTAATTTTCTCCAAAACTAAGACATAGCATCACTTGAGAGAACCATTGTGACAAAGTGGGAGCTGATATATCCTTCCACTTCAACAAAATGGCCCTCATAGCTATCAATGTAACAAATGCAATAACATGTTGGTCAGACACAGAAATACCATGAATATTTTGAGGAACTATTCCAAACAGCACAGTTAATTTATTAGGTTGTAAATTAATTTTGTGCTTTAGAAATTGTTGAGAAAACCGACTTCCAGAACTGTTCCAATATACAACAAGACTAAAACATATGTGTCAGTGTAGCTATATTGTAAATTTTTTTAGTATATTTTCTTTTCTTGCTGGCGGTTTGATGTTTATTTTTAGAAGCTTTTTGAAGGACGCATGACTCCGGGGTTGTACACCTAATGGGTTCTTTTTTTCTCTCACTTTTCTGCTTAGTAGATTTTTTTTGGTTTATCACAAAATTTTTTTTCAATCTTTAAGATAATGTTTTTTTTGAGGCATTGTAAGTGTTGTTACTTCGATGTACTCATGTTATTTTTCCTGTATATAACAATAAAAAGAATTTAATGCAGGCAAATATGAGGTGTTGCACTTTGGGAGGACATACCAGGGTAGGACTTACACAGTACAGTAGAACAAAGGGTTCTGTGAATACAGATTCATAAATCCTGGAAGATAGCATCTCAGTTACATAGGGTTGTAAAGAGTGCTTTTGGCACATTGTGCTTCATAAATCAAAGTACTGAATACAGAGGTTGGGATGTTATGTTGTAGTTTTCTAAGATGTTGGTGAGGCCTAATTTGGAGTATTGCGTAGTTCTGGTCACCTACCACAGGAAAGATATTAGTTTACAAGGATGTAGCTGAGACTTAAGGACCTGAGTTGCAGAGAAAGGTCGAAAAGGTTAGGATTTAATTCCCCAGAATGTAGAAGCTTGAGTGGAAATTTGATACAGGTATACAAAATTATGAAGAGTATAAATCGGGTAAATGCAAGCAGGCTTTTTCCATTGAGGTTGGGTGATACTAGAACTAAACATCATGCATTAAGGGTAAAGGTGAAATGTTTAGGAAAACATGGGGAGGAACTGCTTAACACAGAGAGTGGTGAGAGTGTGCATTGAGCTGCCAACCGAAGTGGTGGATTTGGGTTCAATTTCAACAGTGAAGAGAAATTGTAAAAGTTGGGAGGAGAAGATGGTGGCGTGACGCAGCTCGCAGCAGCCACTCCGGTGGTGATGTCTGTTATTTGTCAAGCAGGGTGCCGTGCACAATCCTGATTTGATGGAGACGAACGTGAGAGCACGGAGGAACATCTGGTGAAACTTCTGCTGCTACTGTGTGGTCCAGAATCTCCGGAGGAGAAGGCCCCGAGTCCTGGCTTTGCTTGTTGCTCGGCGGCCGGGGCAGGGTCGAAGCTCTCGGCAGAGGATGGTGCTCAGAGAGGCTGTGTTGGAGGGGCTGGTCGGAGGCTCTAAGTTTTCAGACGGTCTCAAGAGTCCACTGCGGTCAGTGCTTCCAATGGCGCTGCAAGGGCAAGTTGGTGGTGCTTGGAGGTTCATGGCGGGGAGAGTTCCTCCCTTCTGCCGCCTGCGTGAGATGATGAGTCTATCGGGACTTTGATACTTTTTTTTACCGTGCCCATGGTCTGCTCTTTATCAAATTATGGTACTGCTTTGCACTGTTGTAACTATATGTTATAATTATGTGGTTTTGTCAGTTTTAGTCTTGGTTTGTCCTGTGTTTTCTTGTGATATCATTCTGGAGGAACGTTGTATTATTTTTTAATGCATGCATTTCTAAGTGACAATAAATGAGGACTGAGTGTCCTCAAAATCTAAAACAAATTTGGATATATACATGGATGGGAGGGGTACGGAGGGCTATTGTCTGGGTGCAGGTCAATGGGACTAGGCTGATGAACAATCAGTACAGACTAGATAAGCTGAAGCGCCTGTTTTGTGCTGCAGTATTCTATGACTCTATGTCTCTATCATGTGCTGAAGGTTGGATGTTGTTTTGAAAAGCAGAGACATATGTCAAACAGTCTTCCGTGTTAAGAATTTTCAATGATTCTACATAGTGTATTAAGTAAATGACAATTGACATTATCAAATAAAACATGGAAACTAAACAAAATAATCACATATTTTACACTATAGCTCCCTCTAGCTGTATGTAGCAGATGGCAGCTTCATAGCTTAAAGGATACTGGAGAGCGCTTGCGTGAGATTTTCTGCCAACGGCGCTTGCGTGAGATTTTCGCTACGGAGAACAGTGCAGGCGATTGTTGTGGAGAAGTATTTCTAATTTATATAGGCTGTGTATTTATCATTTAATTCCTGCTTTTACTATATGTTACTGTTATTTTAGCTTTTATGTGTTATTTGGCATGATTTGGTAGGTTATTTTTGGGTCTGGGAACGTTCACAAATTTTTCCCGTATAAATAAATAGTAATCGCTTCTTCACTTTACGACATTCCGGCTTACGAACCGTTTCATAGGAATGCTCTACCTTCGGATGGCGGGGGAAACCTGCACTGCAAAAGAGCCCACACAAACAATGAAGGCAAAGATTTGCCAGTAAGTCTCAATGTGTATTAAATGCTTAAAGTAAATGTTATACAAATAGGTTGTACTTCACTCAGGCTTAGAGTTTCTTTGAATCTGCTCACCACTGACATTTGCCACCTATTAACATCACATTTATATTTACAGAATTGGCAAGGCCATAGAAACACAAATCACCAGCCGCACCTACAGGTCTCAAGCCCAACCATGTGTCAACGCATTGAGTGTAGGTGAATGCCTCTGACATTCAAAACCCAGAATCTTTTACAACTGAATGCTCTTTGAACTTTAATTTATTGAATTACTGTATAAACTTAAAAATCTAAATAAATTGAACTAATTTGAATTAACTTATTTAGATCAAACATTTCACTCATCAGTAACTTACATCCATCTCCCATAGCCGAGGAACGGAGTCACTACAAATACCAGGGGATCAGTGGGGAGATGTACATAATTGTGGAAGCATACTTTATCATAATAATGACTGCAACGAAGGTACTCTCAAGACCGTAAAGAATGATACCATTAAGAAAGTCTTTGACCACAAGTACCTCGGGTCAAGAATGATGAATTCGAAGAAGGACATAAAGATACGGAAGATGCTGGTGTGGAGGGCTATGAACAACATGAAGGAAATCTGGAAGTCGAACCTGACCAGAGGGCTTAAAAAGAGGATTTTCATAGCAGTCATAGAGTCCATTGTCACGTACGTGAGACGTGGACACTAACCAAGACTACGCGAAAGTCTCTAGATGGTTGCTATACACGAATGCTCTGGATGGCTCTTGATGTGAGTTGACAACAGCAATGACAAACATCGAGCTCTATAACGACCTACAGATGCTCACCACTAAAATCGAGGTGAGAAGAGTACAACTAGCGGGGCACTGTCTACGCCACCTTGAGCTACCTGCCAGCCTAGTCATCATATGGGAGCCCAAGCATGGGAGAGGGAGAAGTGGAGAGTCCGTCATCGTGCCGGACGCCGGACGCCTAGGCCTGAGTCGACGTATACTTTATCAATGGGAAGTCCAGCTGCAGAGTGCAATCTAAATGACAGTCACTACATTTGTGCACACATAGGAGACAGCATGGAATGTTCACATTTTCAAGGTTTCCACTAATAATTCAACACAGACCTGCCAACAATCCTGTAGAAATTTCTGGGCATTCCCTAAAGATTTCTGCAATATTTTCTGAAAACCTGAAACAAAATTGTTTCCAGTAGCACAAAGATGAGAAAATCTGCAGATGCTGGAAATCCAAACAAAACACACAAAATGCTGGAGAAACTCGGCAGGCCGGGCAGTATCTATGGAAAAGAGTAACCAGTTGACATTTCAAGCCAGGTGGAGAGTCTCAGCTCAAATGTCAACAATGTACTCTTTTCCATAAATGCTGCCTGGTCTGCTGAGTTCCTCCAGCATTTTAGATGTGTTGCTACAAAATTATTTCTGTTCTTTTTATTCACTTAAACTGTATTCCATACTAAATGGAGCTCTGCTATCTCACAAAATATTTCAAAATAAGTCAAAATGCCCCTAGACTCTACTCCATTTATATGTGACTTTAAGAGCAAAGCCATTTATTCCTCAAGTTTTTGTTATGTTTGCAGTATTTGTCACAGGTGACGATAGCATTGGATGGGGCTGGTGGTGGTGGGGGGGGGGGAAGACACAGTGCAAAAGTATGGAAAGTGGAGTAAACTTCAAAATTTGTCAACTTTGGTGCAGTGGGACCATAGCTGAAGAAACTGGAAGACACATCAGAAGCACATGTAAAAAAGATGTTGTGGTGAAAACAGATACAACAAAGGAGGAGAATCTGGGAAAATGCAATGGAAACCTTGTCAAAGGCAAAGTGGGAGTACATTTTATCAAGTCACTGCATTCAACCCATTTCCTTCCACTCAGAAAATGGAATGGGTTTTCTGTATCACCCAACTTCCATCTCACCCACCTTTACACACAACAAATTTCCCAAACTTTCAATATGATGTCATCATTGGGTTAGTATTTTTGTCCCATCTCTACATTCCAAAAATAAGATGATTGTTTTGAAGAACTCTTCTATTTTGTCCCCAAGAGTTACAGAGTTTCCAATTGCCTGTTACTTCAATTCCCATCCCATTCTGACCTTTATCTTTGGTCTTTTTTTTTCATCAAAGCTCGATGCAAGTTGAGAAACAACATTTCATCCTGACTGTACACATTATAGCTTTCAGGACTTAACATCAAGTTCAATAATATCAAATTATCAACTTTGTATCTCACGCTTACAACAATCAGCCTTTTATCACTTAATTTTTTATTATTTGTTATGCAGGTTTCCCCCGCCATCCGAAGGTAGAGTATTCCTATGAAAAGGTTCGTAAGCCGGAATATCGTAAAGTGAAGAAGCAATTACCATTAATTTATGTGGGAAAATTTTGTGAGCGCTCGCAGACCTAAAAATAACCTACCAAATCATGCCAAATAATACATAAAACCTAAAATAACAGTAACATATAGTAAAAGCAGGAATGATATGATAAATACACAGCCTATATAAATTAGAAATACTTTTTCACAATCATTGCCTGAACTGTTCCCTGTAGCGAAAATCTCACGCAAGCGCCGTCGGCAGAAAATCTCACGCAAGCGCTCTCCAGTAACCTTTAAGCTATGAAGCTGCCAAATCATACCAAATAACACGTAAAAATATACAGCCGATATAAAGTAGAAATAATGTATGTTCAGTGTAGTATCACTTACCGGAATTGGGAAAGTGTGGAGCACACTGATGATGGTGTGTTAGACTGAGTTGTCGGAGTTTGGGTGGTGCAGTGGCCTCCACCCTCTGGGCAGAGAACCGATACCGATTTGCGGAGAATGCAGCAGTAGCCGGGAGGCACACAGCACATCTTTAAGAAAAAAGCCAAAATAAACATGCTAATTAATTAGGTGCCGCCTGGCACGTAATTGTCGGCCCAGATCAGTGCCAATTGCCGATTGCATCGCCTCTGATCTGGGCCGACAATTACGTGCCGGGCGGCACCTAATTAATTAGCATGTTTATTTCAGCTTTTTCTTAAAGATGTGCTGTGTGTCTCCCGGCTACTGCTGCATTCTCCACGAATCGGTATCTGTCCGCAGCTTGGGGGTTGGGGTTGCGGGATACTGGGGTGTCAACTCGTCGTCTGTTTCCACTAGAGCAGGCATCTCATCTTCTCCTATGACTGCCCGCCTCGATGTTGAAGGTCAAGGTTCGTCGTCTGCTGTGGCTGATGTGGAAGACTTGCTTGACTGCTGAGCCTCGCGCATTTTTCTATCATACAGTTCTTTGTAAGCACTCAAACTATCCTGCAAATATCCCCTAAACCGACGTACCCTTTCAAAATTAAAGTCGTACTTTATCATTACTCATTCGGTTTCGATTGTTATCCTTTCCTCTTCCAATTGCATCAGCTCTTCATCTATCAGTTCTTGGTCCTAAGTTCCAAAACCTCTTCAACATCATCTTCATCAACTTCCACAAGCCAAACTCACTTAGTCCTTACTTCGTTCACCACGATCAAAATGCTTAATTATGTCTAGTTTTACGCTAAATGTAACACCCTTAGGAGCTCTTTTAGACTTTTCCGATACCATAGAACTCATCTTGCAAACGGCTGCTCTCAGGCACGTGCTCAAGCAATGCCGGCTAGAATGCCATTCCGAATCCCAGGGAGAGCGGCTGCTCGGGGCACGCGCTGATTTTTTTTCGCGCGCTGCCTTTCTTCGTAACAGTGAAAACACCTTCTGTTAGCGAAAACAGGGTACTAATGTAGGTCTTTCGTAACAGTGAGGTTTCGTAAAGCGAACGTTCGAAAGGCAGGGGACACCTGTATTTAGAAAATAAGACCATAAGATATAGGAGCCCATCGAGTCTGCTCCACCATTTCATCATTTCTGATCCAATTTTCCTCTCAGCCCCAATCTTCTGCCTTCTCCCCGTATCCATTCATGCCCTGACCAATCAACCTCTGCCTTAAATATACATAAAGGATTCACCTCCACAGCTCCCTTGAAACCTCTCCAGTTTCAGCACATTATTTCTAAGAGGTCCAAAACTGCTCACAATACTTCAAGTGAAGCCTCGCCATGCTTTATAAAAACTCAACATTACATCCTTGCTTTTATATTCTAGTATTTTATAATTAATGCTAACATCACATTTCCTTCCTCACCATAGACTCAACCTGCAAATTTACCTTCAGGGAATACTGCACAAGGACTCCTAAGTTCCTTTGCATCTCAATTTTTTGTATTTTCTCTCCATTTAGAAAATAGTCAACTGTTTCATTTCTTCTACCAAAGTGCATGACCCATACACTTCCAGACACTGTATTCCAGCTCCCATTTCTTTGCCCATTCTCCTAATCTGTCCAAGTCTTTCTGTAGCCTCTCTATTTCCTCAAAACTACCTACCCCTCCAACTATCTTCATGTCATCTGCAAACTTTGCAACAAAGTCATCAATCCCATCATTGAAATCAATGACATATAACGTAAAAAGAATTGGTCCCAACACAGACCCCTGTGGAACACCACTAGTCACTGGCAACCAACCAGAAAAGGCTCCCTTAATTCCCACTCTTTGCCTCCTGCCAAACAGCCACTGCTTTATCCACGCTAGGATCTTTCCTGTAGCTTGTTAAGCAGCCTCATGTGTGGCATCTTGTCAAAGGCCTTTTAAAATCCAAGTACTCAACATCAAACGATTCTCCTTTCTGTATCCTGCTTGTTATTTCATTCATTTCCTCTATTTACATCTCATTACACATTAAACCTTACCAGCCAATTTCAGCCATCAGCACCATCTGCGTCACTTGCTCTGTTCTTGTCCCCATCATATCACAGTCTTTCTCTTGTTCTCTCTACTAAACCCAATTTCTGAAGTAAGAATACTGAACCGAAATGTTAAATCCTTTTTCAATGATGCTGCTAGCATCTTCTGAACTTTTCTACAACTTTGTTTTTAGATTGGTACACATTGAAATTAACATAGCAAATCCATTTTCAAAACTAAATTATTGGCCTTATTTGTGATGATTACGATAATCCTCCTACATCAAACCTCAGAACAAGAAAACAACAGAGCAAGATTGCAGTACCAGAGGGACATCAAAGACCGCTGTGTACTTTGCTTCACAAACACATGGCTCACCTCTAGCATTCCAGATGCAGGGCTTTACCTTCTACCACATGAACTGGACAATGCTGGTCTCAGTCGTGCTTCACTGACCTGAACATTGGCAGTCAAATGTCATCCATTCTATCTGCCGAGGGAGTTTTCCATCAACATCATACTTGCAAATGTACACTCCCCTTGCCAACATCAGACTAGCATTGGAGGAGCTGAGCACCATGATCAGCAGTAATAAGACTGAGCACCCTGATGCCTTCCCCATCACTGCAGGGCATTTCAACCAGTCCAGCTTGAAGACTTCTCTGACCAACTGTGACCATCATGTAACCTGTAGAACCAGAGGAGCCAACACTTGACCACTATAACACCACCACCAAAAATGTTTACCATGCCATCCCACTCCCAAACTTTGGCAAGTAAGATCACCTGACTATACTTATACTCCCAGCATACAGAGACTGAGGACAACAAAAGTATGTTTAAGGGAAGCAGAGGAGCACTTATAAGACTGCTTCGAATCAGTGGACTGGACTAAATTCAGGGATTCATTTTCAATCTGAATGAAAATGTCACAGTTGTCACTGACTTCATCAAGACCCGTGTGGATGCGTGTATACCTTTGAAAATGGACATACCCAAACCAGAAGCCATGGATGAACCATGAGATTCACAGTCTGCTGAGGGCTAGATTTGTGGCATTCAACAATAATGATTCAGAATTCTACAAGAGGTCCAGCTACAACCTACCAAAGGCTACCTTAAGAACAAGAAAGCAATTCCAAGTGAAGTTAGAGACAGAATCGGATATATGTTAGCTAATAGTTTGCAGGTCATTACTTCCTACATCATAAGCCTTTTAGGACCAAGATGAGGAAAAACTTCTTCACACAGAGAGTGGTGAATCTGTGGAATTCTCTGCCACAGGAAACAGTTGAGGCCAGTTCATTGGCTATATTTAAGAGGGAGTTAGATATGGCCCTTGTGGCTAAAGGGATCAGGGGGTATGGAGGGAAGGCTGGTACAGGGTTCTGAGTTGGATGATCAGCCATGATCATACTGAATGGCGGTGCAGGCTCGAAGGGCTGAATATCCTACTCCTGCACCTATTTTCTATGTTTCTATCGTTCTATAAATAACTCCCCAACGAGCTGAATGCCTTTCATCATGCTTTGAAAGGAAGAATACAGTTATACCTGTGTGTATCCTTGAGCATCTGACAACCTTGTGATATCCGTCTCAGACACTGACGTTAGAATACTTTTCAAGAGGATGAGCCCTTGCAAGGCTTCAGGCCCCAATGGTATACCTGGTAGGGCACTGAAAACCTGTGCCAGCCAACTGGCTTCAGTTCTCATCTGCAATCTCCCACAGTTGCAGTCAGAGGTTCCATCTGCTTCAGATGGGCATCAATTATATCGGTGCCCAAGAAGAGCAGAATAAGGCTTATCACCAGGTAGCACTCACATCTACTCTGATGAAGTGTCTTAACCCCCCACCTAAGCAAGAACCTGGACCGACTGCAATTTGCCTAATGCCACAATAGGTTTACAGCAGATGTAATCTCACCTGGTTTCAATTTGGCCTTAAACCAACTGAATAACAGCAATACCTATGTCGGTCTTCTGTTTATTGATTACAGCTCAATGGCATCATTCCCTGAGTACTAATCAACAAGTTTCAAAACCCGAGCTTCTGTACTTCCCTCTGAAATTGGATCCTTGACTTCCTCATCGGAAGACACAGTCAGTTTGGATTGAAAATAATATCTCCTCACTGACAATCAACGCAGGTGTACCTCCTGGATGGTATTTAGCCCACTGCTCTACGCTCTCCACACTCATGACTGTGTGGCTAAGCACAGCTCAAAAGGCATCTATAAATTCATTGATGACACAACTGTTGTTGGCATATTCTCAAATGGTGATGAAGAGGCATACATGAATGAGATAGATCAGCTGGTTGAGTGGTGTTGCAACAACAACCTTGCACTGAATATCAGTAAGACTAAGGAACTGATTGTTGACTTCATGAAGGGAAATTCGGGAGACTACATACAAGTCCTCATCAAGGGATCAGCAGCGGAAAGGATGAGCAGCTTCAAGCTTCTGGGTGTCAACATCTCTGAAGACCTAAACTGGGCCCAACATATTGATCCAATTATGAAGTCGATACACTAGCAGTTACATTTTGTTATGAGTTTGAAGACATTCGGTATGTCACCAAAGACCCAGCAGATGTACTGTGGAGAGCATTCTGACTGGTTGCATCACCTCCTGGTATGGAAGCCACACTGCATAGGATTGGGAAAAGCTGCAGAGTTGTAAACTCAGCCTGTTCTAGCATGTGCATTAGCTTTCCCACCATCAAGGACATCTTCAAAAGGTGATGTCTCAATAAGGCAGCATCCATCATTCAGGACCCCCCATCATTCAAGACATACCCACCTCTAGGGAGGCGCTGCAGGAGCCAGAAGACATACACTCAATGTTTTAGGAACAGCTTCTTCCCCTCTGCATCAGACTTCTGAATGGTACATGAACACTACTTCACCATTTCGCTCACTTTTTATACTGCTTATTTTTTATGTATTGCACCGTATGGCTGCTACAAAATAAATTTCTTGACAAACATTCGTGATAATAAACCTGAATTCAAATACTGATTCTGGAACAAATGCTGTAATGAAATAACTAGGTGAAATATTAAATTCTGTCCTTTATATCACTGTAATGATTCACAAATTCAACACATAAATGAGTTCTGTGTTTGGTGCCTCTGCTGATTATACAGCCAGGAAGCTTTACATCAGTAATGACAGATTTTTCAGAAGAAAAACAATTGCAAAATAGGATATGTGAATAAAAGTGTGTGGAGGTATCACTGAACTCTTAGCAATAAAGAAAATCTCTATCTATTATTCCTACAGCTTGGGTTACTGATAGCAGCAGAATAGAACATTAATTATTTTAAGCATTAACACCACAAAACACATCCTATACATTCAGTAATGTTCAATTTGTCATAGAGCATGGTTACAGATTCCAAGCAGTTTAAAAATTCAGTCAATAGAACCCAGTTTCAAACGCTGAGTAGAATGCATTGCAAACAATTCTGTTAAATCGATTAAACTGGACCAGTTTCATTCACAATAGTGTAATACAAACACAAAATAATCTGCAGATGCTGGGGTCAAAGCAACACTCACAACATGCTGGAGGAACTCAGCAGGTCGGGCAGCATCCCTGGAAAGGATCTTTTCCACGGATGCTGCCCGACCTGCTGAGCTCCTCCAGCGTGTTGTGAGTGTAATACAAATATATGACAGCCATTTAATATAGAGTTTTCAAAGTACTATATGTCCTTTAAAATGCAGACAATATTCAAAGCCTACCTTGGCAAGAACACCAAATGAAGTATCAGAATAGCAGCAAGACCACAGTTAATTCTTTTCAACAACTGAAATGGAGTTCTTGTCTTGGAAACCAATCATATGAAAGATTTACAATGGAGGGTACTTAAATATTTTAAAAGTAATATGATTCACAATGCACAATCCTGATTAGGTTTCAAGGTCAATCTGGTTAATAATACCAACCATATATCTGGTAACAAACACATCAGAAGCTGCTCACATCTGTGTTTGCTCATTGAAAATATTTCTACTGTTGCTGGAACCCTCTTTCAGTTCTGATGAAGGGTCTCAAGACCTATAACATTAAATATTTCTCTTTTCATGCTGCCTGACCTGTTTTCCTCCAGCAGTTTCTGTTTTTATTTCCGATCTGCCTACCCCCTCCCTCTGATTGCCTTTTTCATTCACTTTCATCCATGCCCCATTGTCTAATTAGATTCATTCTTCTTCAGACCTTTACCTCTTCCAATCACCTCCGAGCTTCTTGCATTATGGCTTCACTCCCACGCAACCACCTACCCCCTCTCCTGGTCTCACTTATCACCTGCCAGCTTATACTCCTATCCCTCCCCCACCCGACTTTGGTTTGTGCCTCCTTCTTTTCCAGTCCTGATAAAGGGTCTCAGCCTGAAACATTGACTCTGTTTCCTTCCCTCCATTAGATGCTGTCTGATTACTTCCATCAGCATTTTATGTGTGTTGCTCAAGATTTCCAGCATTTGCAGAATCTCTTGTGTCGATGATCTACTGCAGGTCAGTCATTTAAAAACTTCAGTGCTGGGGAAACTTTTAGCAATGATAATTAGACTCAGAATTAGCAGTCACCAAAACAAGCAGATTAAGGAAAACCAACTGTTAAAGGTATATTGTTTAACCAGCTTGAAAGTAGTAACAGAATATCAGTTAAGGAAATGTGGTTGATATAATGTCAATGGACTTTTAAAGTGCTGTCCCAAGATTCGTCATCAAGATTAAAACTGATAGAATAGAAGGGATAGTAGCAGGACAGATAGAAAAATCGACAAAGTAGTAGAAAATAAGACAGAGGAAGAACATGAATGGGATGATCTTATGGGATCCATTTGAAGATCACTCTTTCTAAATAAAGACAACAAAAATTTTGAAACATTGAAACAGGATAAAGGGTGTTAGCCCAAAATGTTGATTGTACTTTTTTTCCATAGATGCTGCCTGGCCTGCTGAGTTCCTCCAGTATTTTGTGTGTGCTGCTTGGATTTCCAGCATCTGCAGATTTTCTCTTGTTTGCCATACAAAGTGAATGTTATTTTAACTTATAGCTTTGTTTTTTTATTTAACTGAATTGACCCGATTTTGGCTAATCATGACCAAATTAACTTTTTAAAATTTCACTGTAATTTTCAGTTTTTAACATTACCTACATTATAGACACATGGTTCCTGTGACTGGTAATTTTTGTTTTGAACAGTGTTTAGATAATGCTATTCTAAATCTATGACTTTATTGTTCTTTGATCAATCAACAAACATGGAAATGGGATGGTGGACATGGTAGGAGGAGTGTGTTTTTGCTTGTGGACAGTCTGGTCACTGAGCTTGAAGATGGCCTTGGTCAAGGTAACTTTGATAACAGTTTCACCTCCACCACTACCAGCACCATACACTGTGCAGCTTGCTTTGAATAATCCATTCCCAAAGTGTACTTACAATCTTGTACAATTTTAATTCTGTCCATTGTAAAATACCACCTGATGTAAGTCTGTATTTCATTATCTTTGGCTTTACCTCCACTTCATATAGCAGCTGAGGTGGCACACATACTTTCCCTCCATAGCAACACACACTAAGTGCTGGAGGAACTCAGCTGGTCAAACAGTATCAACTGAAATGAATAAACGGTCAATGTACGAGGCTGAGACTCTTTATCATGACTGGGAAGGAAGCGGGAAGATGCCAAAATGAGAAGGTGGGGTGAGGGGAAGGAAGATAATAGGTGAAGACATCTGAGTGAGGGAGGGAGGATGAAGTAACGAGCTGGGAGGTGATAGGTGGAAAAGGCAAAGGGCTGGAGTAGAATGAATCTTATAGGAGAGTAGATAATGTGAGAAAGGGAAGCACTCAGGTAAGGTTATAGCCAGGTGAGGAAAAAAGGTAAGAGTGGGGAATAGAAGAAGAGGAAATGGGGAGGGGAATAATGAAATTACCAGAAGGTGGAGAAATTGATATTCATGCCATTAGATTGGAGGCTAGAGGATAAGGCAAGAGGATAACTAGGGAGAGGGTAGGACCACTCAAGGATAAAGGGGGAGAACATTTGCTTGGATGTGGAGGATATGGGTGAGGTCATTAATGAGTACTTTACATCAGCTTTTACCAAGAAGGACGTGGAGGATAGAGAGATCAAGGTTGAACACATTGATATGCTAGGGCATTTTGAAGTAAAGGAGGAGATAGTGTTGGGGTCTCTTAAAGAGCATTAAGGTAAATGTCCCCAGGGCATGATGGGATATATTCCAGGTTATTGAAAGAGGCAAGAGATTGCTGAGGCCTTGGCCAATATCTTCATTTCTTCTCTAGTCACAGGCGACAGCCTGGAGAACTGGCAAGTAGCTAATATTGTTTCATACTTCAAGAAGGGAACCAGGGATAATCCTGGGAACTATAGACTGGTGAGTATCGCATTAGTGGTATGGAAGTTACTGGAGAGAGACGATAGGTATAGGATTTATGAGCATTTGGAAAACCATGGCCTAATTAGGGAAGTCAGCAGGGCAAGTTGTGTCTTACTAACTTGACTGAGATTTTTAACAAAGTGATAGGGGTGATTAATGAAAGTAGAGCTGTGGATGTTGTCTACATGGATTTTAGAAAAGCATTTGACAAGCTCTCTCGTGGGAGGGTCATCTAGAAGCTTAAGATGCATGCGATCCATGGTAAATTGGGCATTTAGATTCAGAACTGGATTGCCCATAGAAGACAGAGGGTAGTGATTGAAGGGACTTATTCTAGCTACAGATTAGTGATTAGTGGTATTCTGCTACTGTACAAGGACCTCGCTGTTTGGGATGTATATAATTGACCTGGGTGAGAATGTAGATAGGTGGATTAGTAAGTTTAGAGATGATATGAAGATTGGTGGTGTTATAGACAGCATAGATGACTGGCAAAGAATATAGCAGGATATAAATCAGTTGCAGAGATGGATGGAGAAATGGCAGATGGAATTTAACTCATCAAATGTGAAGTGTCACACTTTGGTAGATCAAATGTAAAGAGACAGTGTACTGTTAAGGGCAAGGTCCAGTGTTGGATAAGTAGAGGGATCTTGAGGTCCAAATTTATAGGTCCCTGAAAGTAGCTACACACGTTGATACGGTGGTTAAGATGGCATTTATATTAGTTAGGGCATTGAGTTCAAAAGTCAGGAAATTATGCTGTAGCTTGATAAAACTCTAGTTAGGCCATATCTGGTGTATTGCATACCGTTCCAGTCACACCATTATAGGAAGGATGTCGAGGCTTTGGAGAGGGGGCAGGAGAGGTTTACCAAGATGTTGTCTGGAATTAGAGGGCATATGCTATAACGAGAGGTTGAACAAACCTGGGGTTGTTTTTTCTGGAGTGGCAGAGGCTGAGCGGAGATCTGATAGAGGTTTATAAGATTATGAGAGGCATAGATAAGAGTAGACAAACAATATCGTTTTCCAAGTGTTAAAATGTCTAATACCAGAGGGCATACCAGAGGGGGGTAATTTCAAAGCAGCTGTGAAGGGCGGGCAAGTTTGTTTGTTTTGTTTTTACACAGAATGTGGTGGATTCCTGGAATGCATTGCTTAGGGTGGTGGTAGAGGGGGAAACCTTAGGGACATTTAAGAGACATTTCGATAAGCACATGAATGTGAGGAACTTGGAAGGATGTGGACATTGTGTAGATTGAAGAGATTAGTGAGCCATTTAATTACTATTTTAATTGGTTCAGCACAACACTGTGGGCTGAAGGGCCTGTTTCTGTGCTGTACTGAGATATGCTCTTTGGGCATCTGTTTATCTCTTTATCTCTTTCACCAATCAACTTCCCAGCTCTTTACTTCATCTCCCAGTTTCACCTATCACCTACCACCTTGTACTTCTTCCTCCCCTCCTCCCACCTTCTTCATCTGACTTCTCCTCTTTCTTTCCAGTCCTGATGAAGGGTCTCGGGCAGAAATGTTGAACGTTTACTCGTTTCCATAAATCCTGCCTGACCTCCTGAGTTCCTCTAATATTTTGTGTGTGTTGCTTTAACAGTTTGCTCTTTTTCCCTGGGAATAACTTATAGAGCTCAAGTCCTTTGTTACACAGCAACTTGAGATAAACTACAGCAAACACCACTACATCTCTTCCCATGCCTTCTTGACAAATGGTGGTAGACCTGAGGAGAGCTAAGGTACCGGTGACCCCTGTTTCCATCCAGGGGGTCAGTGTGGACATGGTGGAGGATTACAAATACCTGGGGATACTAATTGACAATAAACTGGACTGGTCAAAGAACACTGAGGCTGTCTACAAGAAGGGTCAGAGCCATCTCTATTTCCTGAGGAGACTGAGGTCCTTTAACATCTGCCGGACCTGAGGATGTTCTACGAGCCTGTGGTGGCCAGTGCTATCATGTTTGCTGTTGTGTGCTGGGGCAGCAGGCGGAGGGTAGCAGACACCAACAGAATCAACAAACTCATTCTTAAGGCCAGTGATCTTGTGGGGATGGAACTGGACTCTCTCACGGTGGTGTCTGAAAAGAGGATGCTGTCTAAGTTGCATGCCATCTTGCTCAATGTCTCCCATCCACTACATAATGTACTAGGTGGGCACAGGAGTACATTTAGCCAGAGACTCATTCCTCCGAGATGCAGCACAGAGCGTCATAGGAAGTCATTCCTACCTGTGGCCATCAAACTTTACAACTCCTCCTTTGGAGGGTCAGACACCCTGAGCCGATAGGTTGGTCCTGGACTTATTTCATAATTTACTGGCATAATTTACATATTACTATTTAACTATTTATTACTATTTTTCTATTACTATTTATTATTTCCATGACTATTACTATTTACTAATAGTAGTATTACTATTATTATTTCTATTACTATTTATTATTTATGGTGCAACTGTAACGAAAACCAATTTCCCCCGGGATCAATAAAGTATGACTATGACTATCAGAACTACATGGAAATAAGAATATATCAAAATCGAATTCCTTCACTTTAATGTGGAGAAGAGCAAACTAACTTAATGACAAATGGGAAGACTTAACAAATGCCTCATTATACATGATTCCTTTGCGATCTTCTTTCTCGAGAAGTATCCCAGGACATTCATGCCATATTTAAAGGATGGTCCACTGAAGGGATTATAATGCCTGACTCCTATCATAATTTTAACAATTGTTCCAAGGCAAAAGGTTGAACAAGAAATCTTGCATAATTCTTAACAAGCTTACTTTTCTATCAGCTCACTATGCTCTGCCCTCCTCACCACTGAGCAGATCTATACTGAGTGTTGTTACAGGAAAATGGCATTGATCATCAGGGACCTACTCTATTCTCACTACTGCCAACCTTACCACCATGTTCAGGAACAGTTATTATCCCTCACTCAGCAGGCTCTTGAACCAGAGGGGATCACTGACCATTCCCACAACTTATGGACTCACTTTCAAGGACTCTTCATCTCATGCTCTTGATGCTAATTGCTAATATTTATTATTTTTATTTATTTTCTTTCTTTTTGTATTTGCATATTTGTTTGTCCATCCTGTTGAGTGCAGCCTTTCATTAATTCTATTGTGTTCCTTGTATTTACTGTGAATGCCTGCAAGACAATTAATCGCAGGGTTGTATATGGTGATGTATGTACTTTAATAATACATTTATTTTGAACTTTGAACTCAGAGATAATCTGCTCATCTGAGCACTGGGCCTTGACTTGAGATCAATGCAATAACTAGGTCATAAGGTAGTAATACGTGTACCATGGAAGCAAATATTTGGTCTGTCAATAGTCAAACGCACTGCTGATTATTCAGGAAAAAAGCATTGTAGCTGCCTCTGGGTATGCTGATGTTGCAAAAATGTTTTTGTTCTGGCTGAAGGCTACAAACCAACTTTATATTTTCCATCTGACATACGTCTCAGCTCTCAAGTTGAGAATCCTGCAATATTGTAAAGTCTATAATCATTACAATGATCCCTGTACTTGCTTTAACAGATGATTTCAACTCTTCTGGACCAGCGAACCCTAGTGCCTTCCCCAGTACAGCTGTGCGCAGCAAAGTGGGAGATCTGGTATAAGACATTATTCCAGCTTGAAACCAACACAATTCAAAAACATTCAAAGATATTGTGATTTTAAGTGCCAAATTCAGGAAAATTCTGGGTATTCTCTATGACAGCAGTTGTGCCTACAACACCTGAAAGATCTTAATGACTACTACCTTCATGAAGCGGAGCTTCCTCTATCATTATGCATCAGTCAAATGCACAAACAAAACCTAGTCACTGTATGTTTTTTTTTCCCTAGATACTGCCTGGCCTGCTGAGTTCCTCCAGCATTTTGTGTGTGTTGTTTGGGTTTCCAGCATCTGCAGATTTTCACTTGTTTGTCACTAAATTTATTATGAGTCCCCTCTGAAAATTACTGAGAATATTTCTCCTATTGCAATCCCCTTGAGTGCATTTTGCAAATTAGATGTGTCTTCCACAGTAAAGATCAACATAAAGCACTTGTTCAAGACCTCGGCTATTTCCACATTACCGAATATAAATTCAGTCTTCTCAACTTCCAACCTACAAGGCAGAATGATATTCACCCTGCAACAGGATGAGGGAGCAGCTGATTAGCATAGACTAGAAACATGGGCTATAGGGTGGGACAACTGATCACAGAGATTTTTCACAGTGCTCAGCATAAGCATATTCCATTTAAAAGCAAGGAAAGAGGGTGTGGGGAGAGCCAGCCTTAGATAATGAAGGAAATGAAAGGAACGAACTCAAAGTGCACATGTATGAAGTCGCCAAGAGTAACATAGAAACATAGAAAACCTGCAGCACAATACAGGCCCTTTGGCCCACAAAGCTATGCCAAACATGCTTTAAACAACCTTAGAAATTACCTCGGGTTACCCATAGCTCTCTATTTTTCTGAGCTCCACGTACCTGTCCAGGAGTCTCTTAAAAGACCCTATCATATCCATCTCCACCACCGTTGCTGGCAGCCCATTCCACGCACTCACCACTCTCTGCGTCAAAAACTTACTCCTGACATTTCCTCTGTACCTCCTTCCACGTACCTTAAAACTGTGCCCTCTCGTGCTAGTCATTTCAGCCCTGACTATCCACACAATCAATGCCTCTCAATATCTTATACACCTCTATCAGTAGGAACCTGTAAGATTGGGAAGACCTTAAAAAGCAACAAAGAACCATTAGGTAAGAAATAAGGAAAGCCAGATAGATTATGGAAGTAAAGTAGCACAAAATATAAAAACAGATAGTATAAGTTTTATAATAATATGAAGCAGAAAATGGGGGCTAAATTGAAAGTAGGTCCCTTGGAAGATGTGATAGGGGAAGAGTAATATGGAAATGGCTGAGGTCTTGGACAACTATGCATCCCAGAAAACTGAAAGAAATTATGGAAGTTATAATAGATGCAAATCTGATAATTTGCCAGATTTCTCTGGATTCTGGGCAGCTTCCAATAGATTGGAAGACAGTGAATGTCATAAATTGTTTAAAAAGGATGTAGGCAAAGATGGGTAACTATAGGCTTATCTTCTGTAGTTGGAAAAATGCTTGAAGCTACCACTAAAGAAGAAATAGCAAGATATCTGGCTAGAAACGTTTCCTTGAGACAGACAAAACATGGATTCACGAAGGGCAGGTCCTGTTTACCAAACTTATCTGGAGTTCTTTGAGGATATAATAAGTACAGTGATAGAGGGAAAGAACTGGGGTGTTATATATTTGGGTTTCCAGAAGACACTCTATAAGCTGCCACATAAATGACATATGATAAGGATGCATAGAGTTGGGGGTATGGATAGAGGATTGGTTAACCAATAGAGAACAGGGAGTTGGGATAAATAGGAGTTCTCTGGTTGGCATCAATGGTGAGCAGAGTGCATTAGGGTCAGTGCTGGGCTTGCAGCTGCTTAAGATATAAGTTACAATTTGGAAGAAGAGAACAAGCTTGCTGATTACACTAAGGTGAGAGAAAAAGCAAATTGTGCAGAGGATGCAGACAACCTGCAGAATTATAGATAGATTAAGTAAGTAGGCGAGGATCTGACAGATGGAATACACGTGGTAAATGTCAGATCATTCACTTTAGAAGGAAAAATAGAAGTTATGATTACTATTTAAATTTTGAAAGATTGAAACATGCTGTTGTGCAGAGGGACTTGTGAGTCCTTTGCATGAACTGCAAAAGGATGGTTTGGAGGTGCAATAGGTTATCAAGAAGACAAATGGAATATTAGCTTTCGTTGCTGGAAGGATGGACTTTAAGTGCAAGGAGGTTTTGCTGCAACTCTACAGGTACTGCTGTTGAGGCAAACCTGAAGTACTGTGTGTAGGTCTTGTCTCCTAAGTTGGGGAAAGACATTGTGGCTTTGGAGGCATTATACACAAGGTTCACAAGATTGATTCTGGAAATGAGGGGATTAACTAATGAGGAGAGATTGAGTTGCTTAGGACCACATTCATTGGAATTCAGAAGAAAGAGAGTAATCTTGCAGAAATGCAAAATTATGAAAGGGATAGACAAGATAGAGACAGAAAAGTGGTTTCTCTTTGATAAGTGAGACTATAAATGGACACACAACCTCAAGATTTGAGGGAATAGATATAGGATAGAGATGAGGAAAAACTGCTTTTCCCAGAGAGTAGTGAATCTGTGAAATCTTTGCTCAGGGAAACACTGCGGCTATTTCATAAGATATATTTAAGACACAGTGAACAAATTTTTGCACAGCAGTAAATTAAAGTTTATGGGGAAAAGGCAGGTAGGCAAAGCTGAGTTTGCAGCCAGATCAACCGTAATCTTATTGAATGGCAGAGCAGCTCACCCCCAGATGGCCTACTCCTGCTCCTATTTATTATGTTTCAGCTACCTACTATGCAGATCCACTCCTCATTATTCCTGTCACAGTCCATTCCCAGTGATCTCCAAACAAGTTACCATATCATGACCTCAGCCATATAATTTCTCACAAACCAAAACATTTTTCACAAACTGAAACTTCAAATCACACAGACCTGCACATAACTGACGAAAGTTTCTAAAATTGTTCAGATAGATTACGTGGTACCTTCTTGATGCTAAATGTACTGAACATTCTGTGACATTATCTCAGTTTTACACAAGAATCAATGTCATAAATTGCTCTATGCATTTGCTGAGTTAGGTTAAAACAAAGTGTGATGAGGCTAAGCAATTTAAATTAGAACCATGTTGCTACCTGTAGCTTTGATAAAACATACAAAATGGCACTTTTGGTCCCCTATTTCTAAACAGAGTGGAAAGGGAAAATAGGTGCTCATTTCTGAAACTTAGAAGATAATGAATTGCAGATTTGAACAAAATGAAAACTGGAAGAAACAATGCATTTTATTCCATCTGTATCCAAAGTCTGCTATTTAAGTTGTACTAGCACATCCGTTTCTCAGCGGTGCACAATGCATATGGGGTTGCATCAAGAAAATGTGACAACTTTCCACTGCCTGAAGTATTGGATCATGCAGTGGCCATTATCAAAATCAGAATTTGCCTACTCTGGCAAGTCAAAGAAGCTCACTCATACTGATGGCATAATTTTTAATTTTAGAATTGTGCTTCAGTTACAAACTCTCATTTTTCCATACTTCAATCATCTAAAATTCAAATCATCTTTGGTCAGATATAATGATTTTTAATGAAGCTTAAAACCTGTCTAATGTTTTTACTTCACCATTCAACATGTCATAGAAACATTCTGCATAAATAGCCCAGTTTGTTAATCCACATACAAGGTAGATAGTATATAGTGTTGTTTCATATTATCCAATATTCACTTAGTCTATTCAAATAGTTCCAAATAAAAGCTGCTAGAATTGTGTGATATTGTGCATATATACTGTAATAGACAATCCAAAACTAAACCTCACAAATTAGAATTGCAATATCTGAAATGAATTTAGAGTGGTGCTAGAAAGTTTATGAAGCCTGTAAACTTTCTCAATTTCTGCATAAATATGACCTAAAGTGAGATCAGATCTTCACACATCCTAAAGCTAGATAAAGCGAACCCAATTAAATAAATAACACAAAAAACATTATATTTGTGCATTTATTTTTAGAGAAAAATGATCCAATATTACATGCATTTGTTGGAAAGAGTATGTGAACCTTTGCTTTCAATAACTGGTGCGATCCCCTTGTACAGCAATAACCTCAACCAAATATTTCTGGTAACTGCACACTGGCTTGGAGGAATTTTAGGCCATTCCTCCTTACTAAACTGGGATGCTGGTGGGCTTCCTTGCATGAACTGTTTGCTTCAGGCTGCTCCACAATATTTCTATATGATTAAGTTTGGCCATTCCAAAACATAAATTTTCTTCTTTTTAAACCATTCTGTTGTTGATTTATTCTTGTCTTTTGGTTCACTGTCTTGCTGCATTATCCGACTTCTATTAACCTTCAGGTGACAGACTGCTACCCTGACATTCTCCTGTAAAATGGCTTGATACAATTTTAAATTTATTGTCCCCTCAACAATTACAAGCTGTCCCGGTCCTGAGGCAGCAAAGCAGCCCCAAACCATGATCCTCCTTCCACCATGCTTCACAGTTGGGGTGAGGTTTTGGTGTTCATGTGCAGTGACTTTTTTCCTCCAAACACAGCAATGTGCATTTCTACCAAAATGTTCAATTTTTGTCTCTTCTGTCCACAGAACATTGTCCCAGAAGCATTGTAGAACATCCAGGTGGTCTTTTGAAAACTTGGGACATGCAGCAATGTGTTTTTTTGGAGAGCAACGGTTTCCTCCATGGTATCCTTCCATGAACACCATTCTTGTTCAGTGTTTTTCTTATAGTGGACAGATGAACAGAGACTTCAGTAAGTTCTAGAAATTTCTGCAGGTCTTTTGCTGTTAACCTTGGGTTCTTTTGCACCTCCTTCAGCACTGCACATTGTGTTCTCGCTGTGATCTTTGCAGAACGCCAGCTCCTAGGGAAAGTAGCAACAGTATTGAGTTTCCTCCATTTGTAGACAATTTCTCTTACTGTAGACTGATGAACATTCAGGTCTTTAGAAATACTTCTGTAGCCTTTTCCAGCTTCATGCATCACGACGATTCTTCTCCTAAGGTCCTCTGAAAGTTGTTTTGATCCAGGCATGGTGCACACATAAAGAGATCTTTCTTGAGAACAGCAGGTTTTGTCAGTAATCTGACTTTGTGTGTGTCTTTTTTTTAATATAGGGCAGGGTGCATGTACAACCCACACCTCCAATCTCATCTCATTGATTGGAACACCCGAGTCCAAATAGTTTTTGTAGAAAGCATTACCCCAGAGGCTCACATACTTATTCCAACAAATATATGTAATATTGGATCATTTTTCTCAATAAAACAAATGATCAAGCATAATGTTTTTGTGTTATTTATTTAATTGAGTTTGCTTTATCTCGTTTTAGGAGGCGTGAAGATCTGATCACATTTTAGGTCATATTTATGCAGAAATAGAGAAAATTCTATAGCATTCACAAGCTTTCTACCACCACTGTCTCTTCAATAAAACTAAGACACTTATTCTGTTAAAATAGTCAGAGGATGAAGAAAGATTACAGAAATAAAAATCTTCCCAAAAAATTTAGTTCCCCTCAACAAGTACTATTACTTCAAGAATTCAATGTAGACTCAAGATCTATTGCATTTGAAAACAGTTAATAAGCCTATACTCAGATGAAGGCATTAGTTAATCATAGAGCTAAAATATTATGCATCCATATGAACATATTTGAGTAAATTAACATTTCCATTCAAACAACTTCAAACCACTTGGAATTGAACAAGCAAAAAAGGCGATGCTTTTATGATAAACTTCATCTTCAAATCTTTGAGGACTGACATAATTATAACCTAAGAGTAATAACACTCAGTCATGGCTTTTCTCTTCATAGACTGGTCACTCATAATTCACTTGTAATTACTGTCATTAAATGCAGCATTAACACAGTAAGTAAAGGTATTTCACTTTGGCCTCAAGCAATACATCTATTTCCGTGCATAGAAGATAAGGAAAGACAGACATTAGCTTTCAATTCCTATTTAACCTTTCATTTATATTACAAAAATCATTTGTTTTCTACCCACATCTGAGGTTACTGCAGGTAACAAATACTATCAAAATGAAGCAAATCAATTTATAAATAAGCACTGGAGGTAGTGTAATTAGCTCACAGATTAGATATTAACATAATTTTTTCTTTATTATCATTGGTTAAATCTGGGAAGTCCTATGCACAAAATATTGCATGAAACTAAGAATGGATCATGCATATATTTACTACAATCCATCTAAAAATCATGATTGCTTCCATGTTGAATGATCTTCTGGTTCTTATCCCACCTGCAACACATCTCCACACCCAGAAATCAAGAGCTGTCTCCTCCAATTACAGATTTTTATTTTGAAAAAGAGTAGTACCCTTACAATAATATGTCATGACACATTACAATACTGACATTATATTGTATATACTTTTCTGTATTTTGAATACAATCTGCAATGAACCACTGTCAAAAGTGCCTCATTATTAATATTTTTCCTGGATGTCTAAATCACATTTTTACAGTACACCTGATTACAACCATCTAATATGTCATCTTACATTACAAAATCTGCTTCTATATGTAGTATGGACAAATGAAAAATTATAGCACTGAAGGCAGTTGCTACGAAATATTTGAATCACTGCAAAGGGACTTCCGATCATTAGATGACCTTTCCCTCATCTTTTAATGTTGCAAAGCACTAACTATTCAAGCCATAATCTTAAAATATTTCAGAAATATGGGGCAACCTTGTACTTACAAATGACAATGTCTAAAGGCCATTCTGAAGCTGTGTCACCTTGATGATCGAATAAAAAGCAAAGATGGTTCATTAGGCTATTTGCAAAAACTACAACCACTGGACTTCCACATTTCTTCCAGCTCAGTTAAAAGGGTAAACGTATACGGCAGAGAGGTTTGATGCAACCAGAAAATAACTGCATCACCTAAACTGAGCACAGGGTAAGATATGATGGGGTTATAGTATTTCCCAAAAGATTGCTCTTTTGCATATGCCACCTCATTTAAAAATACTATATTCCAAATTAAACAAAAATGCACAGTTGCTTAATTTACATTCAAAATCAAACATGTAAGAAATATAGTCAGATTTAAGTTATTTTTCCACCTCTCTTTAACCAATATAGTTCAGTCCAAAATAGTGAATGCCGATTGGTGCCATATCACCATGACAACGGCAGTTATCAGTTGAGGCAAATCTTAGTCACTTTGACAATGGCTATTCAATTTATAGGCAGTCACTACATAGTGAGAGATGCTGTAGATGTATTTAGGTTTAATGAACATTTGCATTTGTATAATTAGCCAGGCAGAAGAAAATTAATGATAAAATCCTTGTTTTTTTAATTACAATGAACTTCAGAAAAGCTTCCAATTTAGTGTACAAAAACATATATCTTATATTTACAGACATAAAGCAGTTTTTAAAGAAATGTTTCAATCACACAGTACTATCTCTCAAACTTAATAATGCATGAGTGATTCTTTCATGTCATTACAGCTGCATGTCCAAATAACTCACAAAATCAAATACATCTCCCATTTCTGTGAGATACTGACAAAGTAATGTAGCATATCATATAAAACAAGAATAAATTTCCCATTCAAAATATTTTTATTTATAAAATCAGTATGAAAATAACAAAGCCTTTAGTACCTACAGCATCTCTGCTGACATCCTAAAATTATGTGAAAAGTTGAGTCACAATCTGATCAACCATATAAGGAAACTGAGGATACATCTCGGACCTTGACCATCTCCTGACAATAATAGAAACTAAGCACAAGGCTCTTCCTCAATCTCCTCCTTGTAGTGGCTGAAGAGCTGCTTCCCAACGCGCAGTGCACACACCATTCATTAGGTGCTGTGGACATAATGGTCACTGTGTCAAACTCCAAGAAAATGCAGGGAGCAGCACCAGCCTCTATATATGGGCTTACCTTAATTCACTAAAACATTGGACTTAATCAGAAGCAATTGTTAAACACTTCTCAAATTTGGCTACCCATAGAAATGTGTCTAATTCTTATGTCTGGTCTACAATGACATGCAAACTATGACACTAACCAATGGGTCTACAACCAAGGAAGGTTGCATTTTCTTTATTTTTTAATTATATTATAAATAGTCTTTATTTAGTTTTAATGTTTTAATTGATTTAGATGACAAACATTTGAATGAATGTATTTAGAAATGAGCCATTTGGTCCAGCCCAATGAAATGTTTTTCTATTTGCTCCTTTAGTAGGGTCTCCATTTCATTCAAACTTGTGAAATACCAACTCCTCCATTGTGACCCGCCAATATTTTTCATGTCAGAATGTTTGCAAACACAGAAATCCCAAACCTCTTTGGGTTTTGCTGACTGTGTTCCAATGTTGTATTCCCTGTATATATAACCAGTATCAGGGTCTGAACCTGTTACAAATTCCTAGCATTTATCCTGGGAAGTTTGTCCCCTGAAACAATTCCAGTTTTACATTAAAAGATGCCAGACTTAAAACTGGCTACAAGAAGCAGTAGTGACATGTGAACTACGATTTTTGACAGTTTAGCTAGATATTAATGTCATATGAAATTGCTAAGTATGAGAATTTACTATACCATATACCTTTATTAAATCACTAGGCCAGCACAATAAACATTAAATGTCAGCAAGGCATTGGTTGATTAAAGAGGTGTTGCTGGGAAATCATATTCTAAGCCTTAATGCACGCGAGTATATAATCAGAATCAGAATCAGAATCAGGTTTATTATCACCGGCATGCGTTGTGAAATTTGTTAACTTAGCAGCAGCAATACAATGCAATACATGTTAATATAGAAAGAAAAAAAATAGATAACTAAGTAACCAGGGATGGGAGCTCAACGTTCAGGGATATTCAATATTCAGGAGGGATAGACACGAAGGAAGGGGAGGTGGGGTGGCGTTGCTGGTTAAAAAAGAGATTAACGCAATAGAAAGGAAGGACATAAGCCGGGAAGATGTGGAATCGATATGGGTAGAGCTGCGTAACACTAAGGGGCAGAAGACGCTGGTGGGAGTTGTGTACAGGCCACCTAACAGTAGTAGTGAGGTCGGAGATGGTATTAAACAGGAAATTAGAAATGTGTGCAATAAAGGAACAGCAGTTATAATGGGTGACTTCAATCTACATGTAGACTGGGTGAACCAAATTGGTAAAGGTGCTGAGGAAGAGGATTTCTTGGAATGTATGCGGGATGGTTTTTTGAACCAACATGTCGAGGAACCAACTAGAGAGCAGGCTATTCTGGACTGGGTTTTGAGCAATGAGGAAGGGTTAATTAGCGATCTTGTCGTGAGAGGCCCCTTGGGTAAGAGTGACCATAATATGGTGGAATTCTTCATTAACATGGAGAGTGACGTAGTTAATTCAGAAACAAAGGTTCTGAACTTAAAGAGGGGTAACTTTGAAGGTATGAGACATGAATTAGCTAAGATAGACTGGCAAATGACACTTCAAGGATTGACGGTGGATATGCAATGGCAGGCATTTAAAGGTTGCATGGATGAACTACAACAATTGTTCATCCCAGTTTGGCAAAAGAATAAATCAAGGAAGGTAGTGCACCCGTGGCTGACAAGAGAAATTAGGGATAGTATCAATTCCAAAGAAGTAGCATACAAATTAGCCAGAGAAAGTGGCTCACCTGAGGACTGGGAGAAATTCAGAGTTCAGCAGAGGAGGACAAAGGGCTTAATTAGGAAGGGGAAAAAAGATTATGAGAGAAAACTGGCAGAGAACATAAAAACGGACTGTAAAAGCTTTTATAGATATGTAAAAAGGAAAAGACTGATAAAGACAAATGTAGGTCCCCTGCAAACAGAAACAGGTGAATTGATTATGGGGAGCAAGGACATGGCAGACCAATTGAATAATTACTTTGGTTCTGTCTTCACTAAGGAGGACATAAATAATCTTCCAGAAATAGTAAGGGACAGAGGGTCCAGTGAGATGGAGGAACTGAGCGAAATACATGTTAGTAGGGAAGTGGTGTTAGGTAAATTGAAGGGATTGAAGGCAGATAAATCCCCAGGGCCAGATGGTCTGCATCCCAGAGTGCTTAAGGAAGTGGCCCAAGAAATAGTGGATGCATTAGTGATAATTTTTCAAAACTCGTTAGATTCTGGACTAGTTCCTGAGGATTGGAGGGTGGCTAATGTAACCCCACTTTTTAAAAAAGGAGGGAGAGAGAAACCGGGGAATTATAGGCCGGTTAGCCTAACGTCGGTGGTGGGGAAACTGCTGGAGTCAGTTATCAAGGATGTGATAACAGCACATTTGGAAAGCGGTGAAATGATCGGACAAAGTCAGCATGGATTTGTGAAAGGAAAATCATGTCTGACGAATCTCATAGAATTTTTTGAGGATGTAACTAGTAGAGTGGATAGGGGAGAACCAGTGGATGTGGTATATTTGGATTTTCAAAAGGCTTTTGACAAGGTCCCACATAGGAGATTAGTGTGCAAACTTAAAGCACACGGTATTGGGGGTAAGGTATTGGTGTGGGTGGAGAATTGGTTAGCAGACAGGAAGCAAAGAGTGGGAATAAACGGGACCTTTTCAGAATGGCAGGCGGTGACTAGTGGGGTACCGCAAGGCTCAGTGCTGGGACCCCAGTTGTTTACAATATATATTAATGACTTGGATGAGGGAATTAAATGCAGCATCTCCAAGTTTGCGGATGACACGAAGCTGGGTGGCAGTGTTAGCAGTGAGGAGGATGCTAAGAGGATGCAGGGTGACTTGGATAGGTTGGGTGAGTGGGCAAACTCATGGCAGATGCAATTTAATGTGGATAAATGTGAAGTTATCCACTTTGGTGGCAAAAATAGGAAAACAGATTATTATCTGAATGGTGGCCGATTAGGAAAAGGGGAGGTGCAACGAGACCTGGGTGTCATTATACACCAGTCATTGAAAGTGGGCATGCAGGTACAGCAGGCGGTGAAAAAGGCGAACGGTATGCTGGCATTTATAGCGAGAGGATTCGAGTACAGGAGCAGGGAGGTACTACTGCAGTTGTACAAGGCCTTGGTGAGACCACACCTGGAGTATTGTGTGCAGTTTTGGTCCCCTAATCTGAGGAAAGACATCTTTGCCATAGAGGGAGTACAAAGAAGGTTCACCAGATTGATTCCTGGGATGGCAGGTCTTTCATATGAAGAAAGACTGGATGAACTGGGCTTGTACTCGTTGGAATTTAGAAGATTGAGGGGGGGATCTGATTGAAACGTATAAGATCCTAAAGGGATTGGACAGGCTAGATGCAGGAAGATTGTTCCCGATGTTGGGGAGGTCTAGAACGAGGGGTCACAGTTTGAGGATAGAGGGGAAGCCTTTTAGGACCGAGGTTAGGAAAAACTTCTTCACACAGAGAGTGGTGAATCTGTGGAATTCTCTGCCACAGCAAACTGTTGAGGCCAGTTCATTAGCTATGTTTAAAAGGAAGTTAGATATGGCCCTTGTGGCTACAGGGGTCAGGGGGTATGGAGGGAAGGCTGGGTTCTGAGTTGGATGATCAGCCATGATCATAATAAATGGCGGTGCAGGCTCGAAGGGCCGAATGGCCTACTCCTGCACCTATTTTCTATGTTTCTATGTTTCTAAATCGATTACAGGAAGTGTATATATACATATATTGAATAGATTAAAAAATAATGCAAAACAGAAATAATATATATTTTAAAAGAAAAAAAAGCGAGGGCGTGTTCATGGGTTCAATGTCCATTTAGGAACCTTATGGCAGAGAGGAAGAAGCCTGTCCTGAATCACTGAGTGTGTGCCTTCAGGCATCTGTACCTCCTTTCTGACGGTAACAATGAGAAAAGTGCATGCTCTCAGTGCTGGGTTCCTTAATAATGGACGTCACCTTTCTGAGGCACCTCTCCTTGAAGACATCTTGGATATTACTGAAGCTAGTATCCTTGAAGCAGCTGGTTAATTTTACAACTTTCTGTCACTTCTTTTGGTCCTGTACAGTAGCACCCCACACCCATACCAGACAGTGATGTGGCCTGTTAGAATACTCTCCATGGCACATCTATAGAAGTTTGAGTGACTTAGTGACAAACCAAAACTCGTCAAACTTCTAATGAAATATAGCCACTGCCTTGCCTTCTTTATAGCTGCATCGATATGCTGGAACCAGGTTAGATGCTCAGAGATCTTGACACCCAGGAATACAAACATGCTCTTTAAAGATACCAGTTGATAATCCTTTATCAACTAGATATTGGAAGATAGAAATTTAGGTTTCAACAGAACTGAATTTATATAGTGCTTATTTACTAAGATATTGATATGATTGGAAAAATCATTGCTATGAGCAGAGTTTAGTTAAGAGCTAAGAAAATTTTAGTTATATTTCCTAAATCCTTTGCTATTGATCCAAATGTTACTTCCTCTGTCACTTTAATGGTGGGAAAGGACATCTAAGGGACATACCAAAGAAGGATGAACTACCTCTCACAAAGATAATGACAATTAAAATACAGAAATGTAATTTGTACAGAAACTGTCGCTGTTTGGCCTTAGCGCTGCCATGTGTCGCTGGATTCTGGATTTCTTGACAGAGAGACCACAGTCAGTCCGTGTTGGCAGGAACATCTCTGACTCCACTGCACTGAGCACTGGATCCCCACAAGGCTGTGTGCTTAGCCCATTGCTGTTTACACTGCTAATACATGACTGTGCAGCCAGATTCAAGGAGAACCTGATCATTAAATTTGCAGATGATACCACAGTGGTGGGGCTCATCAGCAAAAATGATGAAACAATGTACAGGGAGGAGGTCAAACAACTAGAGAGCTGGTGCAGGGATAACAACTTGATGCTTAATGTCACCAAAACCAAGGAGATATCGTCGATTTCAGATGGTCTCAGCCTGAGCACACACCCCTCTCAGCATCAGCGGCTCCACAGTGGAGAGAGTGGAAAACATCAAGTTCCTTGGGGTGCAGATCTCGGACAATCTCACCTGGTCCAGGAACACCACTGGGATTGTGAAATGGGCCCAGCAGAGATTGCACTTTCTGAGGAAGCTTAAACAAGCATCACTCCCCACTAACATCTTAACTACATTCTACAGAGGCGTGGTTGAGAGTGTGCTGACCTTTTGCATCACAACCTGGTACTACAGCTGCAGTGCTGTTGACAAAAAAGCCTTGCAGAGGGTGGTTAGGGGAGCAGAGAAGGTTATTGGGGTCTCCCTACCTTCTGTCCAAGACCTCTTTCAGAGTCGATGCCTCCAGAAGACACGGTACATCATTAAAGACCCCTCACACCCTCTCCACGAACTGTTCGTTCTTCTGCCATCAGGCAAACATTACAGGAGCATCAAAACTAAAACCACAAGGCTACTAAACAGCTTCCTCCCACAGGCAGTCAGACTGCTAAATAGCTGCTCTACCTGACTCTGCTTTGGACACTTTTAACTTGCACTGGACACTTATAACTGATTTAACTGACATGTGTCTGTTGTGTTTTACTACTTATTGTTATGTTTATTATTTAGTGCTGCGTTTGTTATGTTATGATTGCACTGCTCCTGAGAAACGCTGTCTCAGTCTGCTCTGCAGAGCTGATGTACGGTTAGAATGACAATAAAGTTTTTTGAATCTAAATACATCCATTTCTTCCCCAACCACCACCAATACAGAACTAGATAAATGACATGGTAGCTTTTTATAGTGATACAAAATACAAAAAAAAAGCATATTATAAATTAAAAATGAAGGTGATATAAATTCACATCAGAGAAGTTTTGAAACAATTTTATCTAAAAGTTTGTTCATTATGTGATAGCACCACATAATAGTATCAGCGTATAATTTCAGAGGTGGAATTCAACATGCTGACAAGACTTCAGAGCATGGTCCCTTCAAAGCTTTGGGTTAACCCAAACTTGTAAAGGTTTTCTTTACTGCCTTCCAGGACAAAATAACAATTAAAATGAATCTACCAAATTTCGCTCTCCGGAGTGGAGAAAAAAACTTCTGCTGAGACTATTTTGATAAGTACTGCTGTAATTTCTTCATTTCTCATCACAGTTCCCACTGTCACAACTATTTGCTGTTTTTAGGTATTAAGTCTTATGTGACAGAAAGAAATGTATTGTTTCCTAGTATATAACAACTAAGGAACTAAAAACTGTAATCATAGAAACAATTATAAATAATTGTGATAGATAGTACCACACCACACTTCTTTAGGATATATCACAAAGCATTTGAAGTACAAATAGCTATTGTTCCAGTAAACCAACATCATTATTTTAAAATGTTTTTTCTCTATTGGGACAAAAGCTCTTATGGCCAATTATTGCAATTGTAATCACAAGCAGGAACTTTGAACATTTATTGGACTATCTATTTCAAATTATATGTTTTTCTACATGAATGTCAATGATTTCTCCAAGAAAATTTCACAATATGTTTACATATGGAGGAATCTAAAGTGGGGGCTTATATGGGAAGCAGGGTTTGAGGGTCGGCACAACATTGTGGGCTGAAGGGCCTGTACTGTGCTGTACTATTCTATGTTCTATGTTCTATATATCCAGTTACTAAAATTCATTGACTTACTTGCACCAGTCAGGTCAGTAGCACTGTGACTGGATCTGAGGTAGCTCAGCAGGGAAGGGTAAGGTCGGGCAGAGCAATTGTGATAGAAAGCTCAATAGTTTGGGGGGCAGACAGAGAGTCTGTGGCTGCAGCAGAGATGCTAGGATGACACCTCCCAGGTGTCACTGTCAAGAATATCTCTGAACAGCTGCAATAAGGTCTGAGCAGCTGCAATTTACTTTTGATATCGCAGCCACCACCCTGCAATCAGACATTGTCCTGGTGTCTGAGTCGACTAAGCAAGTGGTGCTGCTGGAGCTGACAGTCCCATGGGAAGATCGCTTGGAAGAGGCCTTTGAAAGGAAGCTCTCCAAGTACGCAGGACTGGTCAGCAACTGTCAGCAGGCTGGATGGAGAGCGAGGTGTTTCCCAGTGGACGTTGGTTGTAGGGGATTCGTAGCCCGTTCCTTAGTTAGAGCCTTCAGCATTTTGGGCATCAAGGGAGAGAGGAAGAGGAGAGCCATACGCAGTACCACTGAAGTGGCAGAGAGGGCCTCAAGATGGCTGTGGCTCAAACGAGGGGAGCCATGGAGTCATAAGTAGCTAGCCATCTGGACATAAGCTGGGGTCTGATCAGCCCCAGCTGGGTCACCTGGAGGAGGTTGTATGATGTTGAAAGACCTGAAACACCCGATGATTCCAGGAACATCACTGAAGATGTGTCCAGAAGCATCAATAGATGTATGTACACAGCAGGGGGAGGGGGGCTAAACAGCCAAAGGACATTGTACACGTTGTTACAAATGACACAGGCAGAAAAAGGGACAAGTCCTGCAGAACAAGTATAGGGAGTTAGGTAAGAAATTAAAATGCAGGATCTAGGGTGGTAATCTCTGGATCACTCTTGGTGCCACAAGCTACTAAGCCCAGGAATAGAAAGATAGAAGAGCTCATGCAGGGGGCAGGGTTTCAGATTCTTGGATAGAAATATAGAAACATAGAAAACCTACAGCACAATACAGGCCTTTCAGCCCATAAAGCTGAGCCGAACGTGTCCCTACCTTAGAACTACTAGGCTTTACCCACAGCCCTCTATTTTTCTAAGCTCCATGTAGTCATCCAGGAATCTCTTAAAAAACCCTATGGTTCTGCCTCCACCACCACCGCCGGCAGCCCATTCCACGCACTCACCACTCTCTGTGTAAAAAACTTACCCCTGACAGCTCCTCTATACCTACTTCCAAGCACCTTAAAACTATGCCCTCTCTTGCTAGCCACTTCAGCCCTGGGGAAAAGCCTCTGACTATCCACACGATCAATGCTTCTTATCATCTTGTACACCTCCATCAGGTCACCTCTCATCCTTCGTCGCTCCAAGGAGAAAAAGCCGAGTTCAGTAAACCTATTTTCATAAGGCATGCTCCCCAATCCAGGCAACATCCTTGTAAATCTCCTCTGCACCCTTTCTACGTCCTTCCTGTAGTGAGGTGACCAGAATTGAGCACAGTACTCCAAGTGGGGTCTGATCAGGGTCCTATATAGCTGCAACATTACCTCTCGGCTCTTAAACTCAATCCCACGGTTGATGAAGGCCAACGCACCGTATGCCTTCTTAACCACAGAGTCAACCTGCATAGCAGCTTTGAGTGTCCTATGGACTCGGACCCCAAGATCCCTCTGATCCTCCACACTGCCAAGAGACTTACCATTAACGCATTAATTAGGATTTCTTCTTTTACAAGATGGACGGATCAGGCTGCACCTAAGCCAGAGGGAGGCCAATAGAAATTTGTTTTTGCTACCAGGGAGGGTTGAAACTAGATTGCAGTGGAGTGGGACTTAAGAGACCAAAGTCAGTAAGAAGACAGGGGTACATGCAGCAAATAGTGTAAGGCCATCAATCAGGATAGCTATGTTTACAGTAAAAGGGCAGCTTGGACTACTGCTTTAAATTCCACCTACATCAATGCACGTAGCTGAACAGGTTAAGGCAGATGAACTGAAGGTGTGGATTCCCTCTAAGGGCTGAGTTATTGTGGCCATAACAGAAATGTGCCTGAGAGAAGAGCTGTACTGTTCATGGATACTTCAGTGTAACAGAGGAATATGTAGGAATGGAGGTCAGAATCAGAATAATAGTTAAGGGAATAGAAACAGGTCCACAGGGTTAAAGTCCTGAACTGGAGTACAGCCAACTTTAAGGTCATTAGGCAGGATCTAGCTGGTGTTGACCAGGCAACTCTATTTAAAGGCAAAGGAACAGTAGGTAAGTGGAAGGTTGTTAGAAGGGTAACGTCAAGAATCCAAGTGCAGAATGGTGTTGTTAGGATGAAGAGTGGACATACCAAATTCATTGAGCCCAAGTTGATGAGAGATATCGAGGCAATGGTCAGGAAAAAGAAGGAAGCGTACATTAATTTTAGGCAGCAAGGTACAAATGAATACCTCGATGAATATAAAAAGATTAACAGCATGATTAAAAGGGAAAGCAGGGGGGCAAACAGATAATATGAGATGGATTTGTCAGGCAAGTTTAAAGATAATCCTAAGAGGCTCTTCAATTATATTAACAGTAAAAAGGTGACTAAGGAGAGACTAGGTCTTCTGAAAGACCAACAGGGGCACCTCAGTGTGGAGCTGTTGGAGATGGCCACAATTTTTCATGTATATTTCTCCTCAGTTTTTACAAAGGAGAATAACATGGGTGCAAAAAAAATGAGGGAAATGAGCAGTGAGGTCTTGGAACACATGTATCTTATGAAGAAGAAGGCACTTACAGCCTTGAAGCACATTAAGATGGGCAAATCCCCAAGGCCTGACCAAATGCATCCCAGACCATATGTGCAGCCAGGGAATAAATCATAGAGGACCTTGTAGAGAAGGGGATCCCAACCTGGGGTCCATGGATAGGGACTTTGTCAGGGTTCATGGCATAAAAAAGGTTGGGAATTCCTGTTCTAGAGATACTTGTTTCATTATTAGGCACCAGTGACATTCCAAAAGATTGGAACTTGGCAAATATTGTTCCATTGTTCAAGAAAGCACAGGCTGGGGAACCACAGTCTAGTGAGGCTGATTTTAGTTGTAAGGAAGTTACTGGTGGGAATTCTGTGGACCAAGATCTACCATCACTTACATAGTCAAGGCCTGATCAGAAATAGTCAGCATGATTTTGTATGCAAGAAGTTATGTCTGATGAATCTTTTGGAGTACTTTGAAGACATAACACAAGATAAAGATGAAGGTAGGACAGTGAATATTGTCTATATGGACTTTAGTAAGGCCTTTGGCAAGATGCCACATGGCAGGCTAATCTGAAGATTTAGACATATGGGATTCATGGGAGCTAACAAGATGGATTCTGCTCACTGACAGCAGCAGAGGTGACCGTCGAAGGTCAATACTTCAAGTGGAGGCCTGTGGCTAATGGAGTGCCCCAGGAGCTAGTCTTGGAACCCCCTTTATTTATTTATGTAAATGATTTGTCTGTGAATATACATGACATGATTAACAAATCTGCTGTGATAATAACTTAGGGAGTCTTGATAAAAGCAGGCTGCAATGTTCTACAACAGGGGTAGGCAACCTTAAGCACAAATGATTCTCTAGCATGCATTATTCATTAATTTGAGGCAAAACATAACTAGATGTATTTAAATGGCTAATTCCCATATTTCAAGTTTTTAATGGCATTTATCTGGCCCACCGTCCGCTCATTAATACACGATCTGACCCACAGAGGCAAAAAGGTTGCCAACCCCTGTTCTACAAAGTCATTTTGATCAGTTAAGAAAATTGGCTGGGGAACGGCAAATGGATTTCAAATGAAGTAAGTGTGAGGTGATTCATTTTGGACATTCAGTGAATGGCAGGGCATGGTCATGTGTTGTGGAACAAAGGAACCTGGGAATACAAGTGCACAGTTCACTGAAAGTGGCTGCACAGGTAGAAAGAGTGGTGAAGAGGCTAGAGAGTCAAAAGGAACATGAGAAGTAACTTCTTTACACAGAGGGTAGAGAGTCTCTGGAATGAGCCATCAGTGGAAGTGGCCAGGACAGGTACAACAGACACATTTAAGAGGCAATTAGACAGGTACATAGAGAGGAAGGGCTTGGAGAGTTATGGGCTGAGCACGGACATTTGGGACAAGCAGGGAGGAGGCTGTGGTCAGCATGGACCAAATGGGCTGAAGGGTCTGTTTCTGTGCTCTATTACCCTTATGATTCTATTATTTTGATATTTAACATTCATCAAGCATACCAGATCACATCTTGTATGAAAGGCATAGGATGTCTCACCAAGTGATTTTACAAAAATAATCTCACTGATTATAAAACTGCCTGTATTTGCATAACAATATAGCAAAATATCAGAAGGCACTTGAGTGTTATTAAAAATGTTGATACAGAGCCACAGAATTTTGTTAGAGATGCAGTTTTTTAGAATTACTTCAAAAGGAGCAGAATGTGAAAACAGAAGTAAATTACATAATCTTGCAAGCCTATTCCACTCTTTCATGATATTCCACTCTTTCATGATATCAAGATGAATTTGTGAATTATTTTGTAAACCTGCTTTCTAACCCTCCCTCTACCCATCACTTAATACCTATGGTTCAAAGTAATAATCTTAGAATCAAAATCAATTGATTTTTGCATCAAAGGTTCAAAGTTTCAAAGGTTCGTTTTATTTTCTAAGTATACATGTATAAATAGAGAATTAAATAGAGAAAGACTAAAGGGTGCAGATGAAAGAAAAGACATCAACTCCCTCCCAACCAGCATGAAACAAGCTTGAAGACCCCAAAATTCTCCCCCGTCGCTTGCAGCAAAAAATATCCACAGAACAATCAACGTTCTTCTACACATAACAATCCCTGACCCCCACACTCACAGAAAAAAACAGCAACAGTAGCACCAAATCCCCTAAATCCTCTACACACAAAAAAATTAACAGGTCACCCAGCCGCCAATCGACCACAAGACAGAAAACACTGAAAAACTGAAGGAAATTGATATAAAGTACAGTCCAATAATCACACAAATCTCAGAATATGAGAAACATCTTCGTTGCATACGAGGAAAACAGCCACATGAACTCAGTGCTTCCATAAAAAGCGACTGCCGACCTAGGTCCTAAAGCCACCGATCTAGGGTTGAACACTGCCCACCCAAGGGCTGGACATGCCAATCTGGGTCCAAACACACCGATCCAACTGCCGACCGTCTCATGCTGAGCCATCGCTACCCCCTCCGCTTTCACCTCGATGCTTCAATTTTCCTCGCCATTTTAAGACAGAGTCATTCATGGCCCCACGCCTCATCTCTGGTCTTTTCCAGGAGTCAGCTTGTGTTCTTGGATGTTTTTGGCCGTCCATCTCTGATCTCCACAAGGCAGATCTCTGGACACAACACAACGCTTCGATCAAGATTCAAATTGTACAACACAGACTCCAACAGTTTCTGTAACACGAACAAGATAAAAAGAACAAGCAAGAGGCATAGAAAAAGAGAAATAATAGGAAAGTTTTGCTATCTGGAAGATGGCAACTATGGAATCGATGTTTGTTGGTGCCATCTTGACCGGGAGAAACAAAGGCCAATTGCTTATGAATTTCTAAATCCATTTTTAAAATATTTTGTATGATTTATAAGTTCACCCCAAAAAGGTGATTAATCTTTAGACCATGTGTTATAGTCTTCGACTCCGCAACTACCTCCATTAATTCTATCTACTGTATCTGTCTTCCTTGCATTTTGTAAACATTCAGATAAACACATATTAACTTTCTAATTTTCAGGAAACACAACCTTGTTTGCGTAATCTCTCATCATGGTCAAACCCCAGGAGTCTAAGTACCATTCTAGTAAACCCATTATATACTCCCCAACAGATTTAAAATTTAGTTTCTGTAACTTCCTTTTGTATCCAGATGTGGTTTAACTGTGGCTTTCTACTGCTCTGGGATGTCACCTAGTTACATTGGTCCAGTCCTTGAGACATAAAAGCCAGCATTCAGATAACTTTATCAATTGCTCTTTGCAACTATCATATTTAATAATTTAAACAAGTAGATGACCATCAAACAACCCCACTCATAGAGATTTTGTATCCCCAACTTTTCACCTTTCCACCAGTTGTTCAATACACCAGTATATCGATTTAAGTTACAAAGAAAACAGGCCGAATTTGTCAGTTTTCTTATTATATTTTTGCATTTCCATAAATAATATTGCAATCTAGCTCAGTAAAAAAAAATTTGAACATGTGCCTTTCTATCACAACATGTAATATGCTATTCTCCAACCAAATCAGCAATAAGGCCCTTCGTTGGTCAGGGTTAACCATGGATGTTGCATCCCAGCTGTCTGCATCAAAGTTGATATGCAAACCAGGACAGTACAATATAGAAAGCAAGCTGGTCCAAATCAATACACTGCTTCAAATTCATTAGCTTCAACTTATATTTGGATGGACTTCTATCAAATGCCTTTGGACGTATATTGTCTATCAATAACATTCATAAGTATTCCGTATTCCCTGGCCCAGAAATGTAATCACCTCTTCAAAAAAATTCAATCATGTTTGACAGATATCACTTATCCCTTACAAATCCATGCTGATACTCTTTGATCAACTGAAAATGCTTAAGACTTTTGATCATATTCTTCTTCAATTATTGACACTAGCATTTTTCAACAGATGTCCAACTAAATGATCTGTAATTCCCTGTTTACCTGCTTTGGTTCTAAATAATGGAAAAGCAGCATGATTACCCAATCTGAATAAATAGGTCCAAGTGGAAGGTTATACTTGTGCACCTGCAAGGTTGTTACTTATTTTCTTTAAAACTCTAATGGAATCTATGTGTAAGATTTTAATGTCATTATTTTCTTCATGGCTGAAATGTCGTGTACTAATTTTGGCAAGTCCCTATCCAATTCAATATTGTGTCATAACAACAGAAATTACTGAAAACAGTCAGCTGGTTAGGTAACAAATAAGGTTAATGTTTCAGATCAATGATACTTTTACAGAACTCAAAGAGAAAACAAACTCACTTTTAAGTTGCAGTATACGAGAGATGAATAGGACAAAGGATATATGGTAGGTGCCATGGTAATAAGTTGTAAAGGGTCATTTAGAGAAAAAAAGAGCCATGAGCTAAAATACTCTTTCCACTTTTCTGATCTTTTCTTTCATGCTTTTTAAAGCACCCACATTGCTCTTGACTATCCATTTTATTTTAACTTAATTATAATTTTAGTTCTGATGTTGGGTTACTTATTGATACATTAACCTTTTTTTATTCCATGGATTCATTGTAGGTAATAAAACATAAAATATTGGGGATATTCATTGAATTGCCAGGTATTCCTAGCATTTTCTGTTTTTGCAGCTAACAAAACATAATCCTGTACTTTCAGATGGTGTGAGTAATAACACAGGTAAATGAGAAATAGAGTGGCCAAATATTGATCTTTTTGTGATTCTGGAGCATAAGACTACAACAAAGCAAAATAAAGCAATTAAGTAAATTTCTTTACCACGATTCAACATATAGGAATGGAAACAAGTACATTGGCAGCATTTATAAAATCTTGTCATAAATAGGAAACACTGAATTTCTAGGCTTGCCAAGATTCTGTTTAAAATTCTTTGCAATAAGACTACTTGCCTGGCAGATGTTCTGACAACATAGCTAAAAGACAAGAAAATCTGCAGATGTGCGTGTTGCTTGATAACATAGCTATCTTATCAGGGTTTGTTTTATTATTTTAGGAGACTGCTGTGGAACTATTTATGGATTACCAGAAGAAAACCGATGTAGTTAAATGCCTGTATCATGTAGATGTCAATGTAAATTATTTCTGATTATTGGAGATTTTTTGTGTTTTACATAAATGAAACAATGAATTAATGCCAATCTTTGTACCCCAGCTAATCTCCACTTTTCAAATTTTCTCACTCTCCTACTCTACTCCATCAGTATCCTAAAATTAATGCAAGCCCAGAATGCTACCCAAAAAATCTGGAAATACAGTGTTGTCAGGTTGCATCCTTGAAGTGTCCCCTACACCTCTATTCCAATATCCACAGCTTTTATCATCAGAATGTTCAGGAGACAATATAAAGCAATTTCATGCTGTTTTCTCTAACTCATAGTAACTACTCCCATCTGTTAACCCCCCCGCCCCTTTGACTTCCTTTATCCCTTGAGCCCCTTTAACCTGTGTCTTTCCCCTCCCCCATCTCATGATCTACTATCATTTCCTCCTTCTGGTTCCCCATCTCCTCCCCTTTGTCTACTGTCCTCTCCTATCCGACTCCTCCTTCTTCAGCTCTTTACCTTGTCCACTATAACTTCCCAGCTTCTCACATCATTTCCTTTCCCTGATCTCCCACCTTCCTATGTTCTACATCTCACCTGGATTCATCTATCACCTGCCAGCTTGTGATTCTCTCCTTCTCCCTCTCTTTTATTCTGGCTTCTGCCCTTTTTCTTTCCAGTCCTGCTGAAGGGTCTCGTCCTGAAATATTGACTATTCATTTCCCTTCAAAGAAGCTGCTTCACCTGCTGAATACATCCAGTGTTTTTTTTATGTGTGAATATGCGCGTGTGTGTTGTTCCAAATGTCTAGGCTCTGCACTCTCTCATGTCTTCATTCAAGGCATTCCTTTCTTTTTAAATCTTTTTATTGAGTAAGTATACAAAAAAGGTAAGCCATATAAACATTAATACAATGTTAAAGTATAATAAAATTCCAAAAGATAACAATACCAAAAAGAAAATACTACAAACAATGTAATTTAAGCATAAGAAACCAAGATAACATAATAGTATACTAGATTTTATATATATCAATGGAAAAAAAGAAAAAAAAAACCCCCCAAAAAAAAACCCACCGTGCAACTAACTAAAAGCAAAGCAAAGCAATGGGCTAACTTGAAACCAAACAGAGTTAAACTTAAAATCACGTCCTCAATCCCGACCTCCATTAAAACAGTGAAAAAAAACAAGAAGGGTAAATATTACATTAAATGAAAATATCGAATAAAAGGTCCCCAAATCTGTTCAAATTTAAATGAAGAATCATAAAGGTTACTTCTAATTTTCTCCAGATTCAAACATAAAATCGTCTGAGAAAACCAAAAAAAGGTAGTTGGAGCATTAAGCTCTTTCCAATGTTGTAAAATACATCTTTTCGCCATTAAAGTAAGAAATGCAATCATTCTACGGGCTGAAGGGGAAAGATTACTAGAAATTTTAGGTAGTCCAAAGATAGCAGTAATAGGGTGAGGAGAGATATCTATATTTAATACCTTAGAAATAATATTGAAAATATCTCTCCAAGAAGTTTCCAAAGTAGGGCAAGACCAAAACATATGAGTTAAAGAGGCTATCTGCCCCGAACATCTATCACAGAAAGGATTAATATGCGAGTAAAAACGCGCTAACTTATCTTTGGACATATGTGCTCTATGCACCACTTTAAATTGAATTAGGGAATGTTTAGCACAAATAGAGGAAGTATTAACTAATTGTAAAATCTGCCCCCAATCATCCACAGAAATGGTAAGCCCCAATTCCTGTTCCCAATCTACCCTAATCTTATCAAATGGAGCTTTCCTGAGTTTCATAATAATATTATAAATCATAGCCGATGCACCTTTCTGACATGGATTAAGGTTAATTATCGAATCTAAAATATATATAGGAGGAAGCATTGGAAAGGAAGGAAGTATAGTACTTAGAAAATTTCTAACTTGTAAATATCTAAAAAAATGTATTCTTGATAGGTTATATTTATTAGATAATTGTTCAAAAGACATAAGGGAACCATCTAAAAATAAATCCAAAAACCGTAAAATACCCTTAGTCTTCCAAGTTTGAAAAGCGCGATCCGTAAAAGAGGGAGGAAAAAATATGTTACCTAAAATAGGAATCGCTAACCCGAATTGATTAAAATCAAAAAATTTTCTGAATTGAAACCAAATACGCAAAGCTTATTTAACGATCGGGTTAGAGACCTGCTTAAGGCGTTTCGAATCAAAAGGAAGAGATGAACCTAAAATAGAACCAAGTGTATAACCCTGAACAGATTGTAATTCCAATGCTACCCATTTAGGAATAGATAGTATATCCCGGTCAAGTAACCAAAATTTCATATGTCGAATATTAATAGCCCAATAATAAAATCTAAAGTTAGGTAATGCTAAACCTCCATCTCTCTTAGCTTTCTGTAAATGTATTTTACCCAGTCTCGGATTCTTATTCTGCCAAATAAATGAAGAAATTTTAGAGTCGACTTTATCAAAAAAAGATTTAGGAACGAAAATTGGTAATGCCTGAAACACATATAAAAATTTTGGCAAAAAAAACATCTTAACTGCATTAATACGACCAATCAAAGTTAAATATAAAGGAAACCATTTAGATGAAAGTTGAGTAATATGGTCTATTAATGGTAAAAAGTTAGTCTTAAATAAATCTTTATGTTTACAAGTAATTTTAATCCCAAGATATGAAAGGTAATTATTAATCAATTTAAATGGAAATTTATAATATAAGGGAAGATGTTTATTAATCGGAAAAAGTTCACTCTTACTAAGATTTAATTTATAACCTGAGAAAAGACCAAATTGTGCTAATAACTCTAAAACAGCAGGAATAGATCTCTCAGGATTAGAAATATATAAAAGTAAATCATCAGCATAGAGTGATAATTTATGGGACTTTAATCCCCGAGTTATCCCAGTAATATTTGAAGATTCTCGAATAGCAATTGCCATTCAAGGCATTCCTGAAGTGACCAATAAAAAGAGAAGCTGCATCTCTACCAATGACTTTGCCTGCCAGGGGCTGCATAAATATCTAGAATGTGATCAGAAGATTCTATTGACACAAAGCAATAGCAAATGAACAAAAACATTTAGCCTTCAGAACTTTCCCTTTGCTGAAATTATTCTCATTTCTATTGGATACAAGTTTAGGTTAAGGCAACTTTTTTGATTACATTTCCAGTCTTCCTAATAACTACATTTGCACCAGGTGCATCCAGCTGCAGCTCCGTACAAACCATGTTAGTGAACTGGAGGTGCAGCTGGATGACCTTCTGCTGAAATGGCAAAATGAAGTAGTGATTGAGAGAAGCTACAGGGGGTTGTCATCTCTAAGTTGAGGGAGGCATGTTATTGGGTGACTGTCAGGAGACAGAAAGGGAATAAGCAGATAGTGGAAAGTTTAGTGGTAGTTAATAGTGCTATTCCACTCAATTAGCCACTTCCACGCAGGAGGAGTTCACATACTGTACTGTACAAGCAGGGTTACCAATAAAGTTCAGTTAAGTACCTGCATACTGGCATCCTGGTGTCAATATTCCTCAGTAGCAAACACACAATGGTGTCAGAATACGTTGAATCATTGATGAATTGATGCTACAGACCAAGTAAGATCCCCAACAAGAAAGAATTTACAGAAAGACTGTTCTTGTTCACATACATCTATGAAAAATATCCACAGACTTATCAATCTAAATTGCCTGTGCTAGTTTGCTAAACGTATGCACATGAAGCATGAGCTGAGAAAGGCCAGGGTTGCTAGGCAATGCGTTTAAGCCAGGGGCGGTGCTAAGGTGGCACTAGCTGTTGCTATAGCCCCAGCAGAAATTACAATAGCACCACCAAGAAATTAACTGAAATTTTACATACAAAATGCAGCTGCTTTGCTTTCTCTGTATAGTTTTGGATACAGCTTGTTTCTCCAGCTGATCTAGTGAAACAGCGCCCCCAATTACCATAGCATCCACGCAGCAATAAAGTTATAAACTCTGTGCTGGTGTATGGTCAGATCCACTCTGCACTTATGCTTATTCATTCATTGTCAATGTCTTGTCGTTGCTGTCCTCAGATCAGTTAAGTTGATCTAAGATCACTTAAGGTGGTGATGTCACTTACTCTCACTAATGCGAGAGATTGATAGTATACATCCAGACGCAGATCCATGGTCTCGCTATCGGATGCCCCACACACAAACTCACCGTGCTTTTACTAGCGTGGATCTAGCACGTGCATTATTTTGGCCGGCGTGAAAAATGGATCGATTTTTAGTGAGAAAACGACCTCATCCAGAGTAATCAGTGGTGTCTCAGCGTGAGCCTGTCTTAATTGAAAGTGACATGCAGAAAGAAGTAAGTGGGGATGAGGACGACAGCAGTTCATCGAAGGAGTGTGACGGCGAAGTAGAGGAACAAGAAATGGAACGGGATTCGGAAGAGAACGTGGATGAAGCTGATCTTAGTGCTAGTGGGAATACAGTTAACAATGTTAACCAGCAGCCTGAGGAAGACCCCGTCGCCAGCATTGAAAAACTACCCTTCGCAACAGTTTTGAAATCAGCAAAGGAGTTTTATTCATGGCTGGTTTGACCTGTACTCCTGGCTGGAGTATTTGATCACGCAAGATACTACGTTCTGCTTCGCATGCAGGCATTTCCTGTGTGGAGGACATGGGTTCCATTCTGAGTCTACCTTCACTGTCACTGGTTACCGCAACTGGCGGAAAGCTACAACAGCTCTTAAAACCCACCACGTAAGTGCAGCTCATAAGTTTGTGATGGAGGCATGGGCTGAATTCAGATTGAGAAAACAAGATGGTTCAAGATTGGGAAATATGCTTGATAAAGGACATGCAAAGATTACCCAAGAAAATTTTGAGTATATGAGAGCTGTGATTGAGTCTCTACGCTATACTGCGTGCCCAGGCATTGCCCAGCGAGGACACCGGGAGGATGATGGATCTGGCAATAGGGGAAACTTTGTTCAGTGGCCCAATACTATGGAGTGACTGAAGTGAACCTGACTGCAAAGCTACATCAGGTTTGGCGTCTGCTGGAAACAAAACAAAAGCAAGGACAGACAGTGAATGACACAGTGGAATTTTTAGCTCTAATGAGACCGTACCGCGATGCGGTTATAGATTTATTCAAACTAATCTGCATATCACTGACTCTGCTTGTGACATCTGCCTCATGCAAACGTAGTTTCTCTTGCCTCAGACACCTCAAAAACTACCTAAGGAATAGCAGCGGCGATGCTCGGAGCAGCAACTTGGCCCTGTTGGCCATAAACAGCCGGAGGACCAAGGCACTTGACATCCAGAAAATCATTGGTGCTTTTGCCACCAATCACAACAACAGACGGATTGTGCTTCTCTGAAAACATCAATGGTGAGTGCAGTTGATTTTTTAAAAAAATTTGGGCCTAGACTAATGCTGATTGTAATTATTATTTTGTGGTGGATACCCCATATTCCTTATGTCTCCTGCAAATCCTAAACTATTACATTTACTGCTATTAAGCCTACTGGTTTTGCTTAGACTTCCAAGCGGTGATTCTGTTGATTTTTGTTTCAAATTCAGTAGCTGAATTAATTGAGGTATTGCATGATCAGAGTACGATTTGTCCAACTCCTGGTAAAGCTTTGCATCTGTTGTTTGCCTTATTTGACTTTGATAACAGTGTATCTTTTGGCATTGTCTGTCTATGTAATGCAAGTAGCAGTTGACGTCATGGGTTAGTTTTGTGTTTTTCAGTTGAAAAGCACGCATTTGACGCTGATTGCGGGACTGTGCGTGATTCATGTTGTGCGCTGTGGGGCGGGTGCTCTGCTGGTTTGTTTGTTTATGCTCTGTGTAGCCCAGTTTGTCTCCGGTACTGTTGACACTGTCACAGTTCATTTCCATATTAGATCTATTAATTGCTCAACAGTAGCATTTATAGTAGGCACATAATGCTTGAAACTGACTTTTGAACGCCATGCGTCTGGCCTTGCGAATACATATTACCATGGGGTACATCCCTCAGCACCATCACTGAATAATTCAGCCCCACTGTAGCACCAGCAAGAAAAAATTTCCAGCACTGCCACTGCTTCAAACTACACCCAAAAGTGGACACATTGTAATAATCTGTGGACCACTAGCCTGTTGTCAGCAACAGACAGAACTCAAACATGAAAATGATGCCAAGGTAAAGTTGGAAGCTGTACAAAAATAAGGGTACAAACAAGGTGCAGTCAGAAAGACTACAGAAAGAGATGACACTAGAGCTCAGCTCAAAGCAGGCAAACGAAACAAAGAGCAAGTAAAATGCCCAATTGCAGGAGATGCGGCAAGTCTCCATTCCACATCAAAATGTTCTGTTCAGCAAAATAAGTGCAGTGTCACCAATGCAATAGGGTTGGCCATTATAAAATCCAGTGTCACTCAAAAACTGTTTTTAATTGGTTAAAGAAGAACATGATTCAGAGGAAGAGAGAGCTTTCCTTGAAGCTCTAGATTCAAATAGACAAGCCTCGCTTCCTCCGGTTCCGTTGTAAAATGAGGCAGTGATGTTCAAATCATGTTCAAACTGGGGCAAACATCACAGCCATCCCCAAATGTCTGTTCACAAAACTGGCGAAGAAAACAAGATTATGCTAAATGCAATGAAGATAGTGTTCATGGGGCCAGAGAAACATAAACTCAGTGTGAAAGGAATATTTACTACTTCCATCCATAAAAAATGAGAAACAGTTAGAAGAGGATGCCTATTTTGTACAGAATCTCTGTACCACCACTGGGACAACATGCCATCAAATAGCTAAACCTTATTTAAAGGTTGGATTCACTAAACAATTTTCAGTGGCAGGAGAAGTACCTGGATTTGTTCACAGGCCAGGGGGTACTGAAAGAGAAGTACCTTATCCAAATGAGGCTAGGAGTGATGACCTATTCTGTATCTGCAGTGAGGCGTATACCAGTCCCATTGATGGACAAAGTCAAAGCTGAACTAGAGAGAATGGAGGCATTTAACATCATAACTAGAGTGAATGGACCTACTGACTGGTGTGTGGGCATTGTTCCTGTTCCCGAGCCAGATGGCACAGTGAGGATCTGTGCTGATCTAACCAAACTGAGCAATGCAGTGAGGTGGGAGAAGTTTATTCTGCCCTCTGTTGAGCACGCATTAGGTATGCTCAGTGCGGCAAAGTTCTTTACCAAATTAGGTGCAAACTCTGGGTTCTGGCAGGTCCATTAAGCTCCTGAGTCATAGAAGCTCACAACCTTTATCACACCATATGGACTCTATGCCTTCAAAAGGCTCCCTTTAGTCATCTCATCAGCCCCTGAACTCTTTCAGATGAAGCAAATTTTGGAGGGACTGGAAGGAGTAGTCCGCCATATGAACAATATACAACCTTCGGAGTCACAAGTGAAGATCACGACAGAAGTGTGGAAGTTGCCTCGGAGAAACTGAAATAGGCTGGAATCACCCTGAATAAAAAGAAATGTGAATTTGGAAAGTTGGACATGAAGTTTTTGGGCCATTATCTACCCTCAGAGGGAGCGCAACCAGATTCAGACAAACTGGCAGGAGTTCAGAACGTGGAAGAACCTATAAATGTATCAGAGATCCGCAGTTTCCTTGACATGGTAATCCATCTGGGAAGGTTATTCCAGATTTGGCAGAGGAAACAAAGCCACTACGTGACATCCTTTCTCAGAGAAATATTTGGAACTAGACGCACCACAGGAGAAGTCACTCTCATCACTTAAAGCAGAGCTTATCTTTTTGCCAACATTGGCGTTCTTTGAGCCAAACAAAGGAGCCAAGGTCTCAGCAAACGCCTCTTCCTTTGGCCGAGGTGGACTGCTCATGCAATACTGCAGTGGTGTATGGAAACTGGTGGCATATGCATCAAGAGCACTGACTCCTACTGAACAGTGTTTCGCCCAAATTGAAAAGAAAACACTGGCTCTCGTGTGGGCTTGCGAGCGCTTCAGCTGCTACTTGATAGGCATTAAATTCCTACTTGAAACACGCCACAGGCCACTTGTCAGCCTCCTCAGCTTGAAACATTTGGATGACCTACCTCTACATCTGCAAAGATTCAGAATGAGGTTCATGCGATACCGTTATGACATTGAACATGTCCCTGACAAATCTTTCACAACACCAGACACTCTGTCGAGGATGCCATGTAAAAGTGAGTGGACAGAAGCTGACTCTGCCCTCATGGAAGATACCAGCATCTACTTAGCTCAGGTACATGAAAGCTTCCTAACATCACAAAGTAAATTGGACAAGATTCACACTGAGTTGAAAAAGGACCAAATCTGCAGCAAGGTCATGCAATATCATGAGCATGGATGGCTAGTTGTTCCAGAAGGAACTCACAAACTCAGAACTTACTGGATTAAAAGAGACACACTTGCCATTGTTGATGGTTTGCAGCTAAAGGGCTTCAGACTTGTCATCCCTGCTTCTATGCATGCCAAAATTATCAGTCAAATCTACCAAGGACATCAAGGCATCAAAAAATGACACTTAAGAGCATAGCAGTCCATGTGGTGGCCTGGTCTGAGCACACAGCTGGAAGATTATGTAAAGCAGTGTGAAGTATGCAGAAAAATGCACAAAAATCATGCTGAACCTCTCTGCCCAGAGAGTTCCCAGACTTCCCATTGCAAATTGCAGGCACAGACATTTTCGAACTGAGGAGACAAATATCTTCTCACTGTGGATTACTACTCTTGGAATGTTCAGGCGTCCTAGTTGTCTTCTACATCCTCAGCAGCAGTTATACAGCAGCTGAAAGCTGTATTCGCTTGCCATAGAATACCAGGGACACGTGTCAGATGACAGCTCACAATTCAGCTGCTCAGAATTCAAAGCCTTTGCTAGGAACTATGAGTTCAAACACCAGACATGCAGTCCACAGTATGCACAGGCAAATGGAGAAGCAAGAAGAGCAGTGCAAACTGTAAAGAGTCTCCTACTGAAGGCAAAAGACCCCTGCAAAGCACTGCTAGCTTATCACTCCACGCCTCGTGCGAATGTCTACAGTCCATCAGCGCCATCAACGGACTGGAGACTGAGAACAAGCTGCCTATTCTTCCTTCCCTTCTCCAACCTCACTTACCAGACCCATACAAAGTGAAAAATTTTGAGACAACACAGCGTGAGAAAACAAAGAGCATGCATGATCTCAGACACAGAGCAAAAACTTTGCCATGACTCAGGAGTGGTGAAGCTGTTTGGGTTTCAGTCCATTTCACGAAAGGAACAATAGTCCAGTAACATCCACCAAGATTGTTTGTGATCAGAACATCACAAGGTGAAATCAGGCAGAACAGGTGTGTGCTCACGTGCCTTCAAAGTCCACAAAATCCTCCCGGGAGGGGGGAGAAGATGGCGGTGCAACGACAGCCCATGCGGCCACTTCGGTGATGACTATCTGTTATCTGTCAAGTACGGGACCGTGCACAATCCAGATTTGATGGAGACAGACATGAGAGCACAGCAGAACATCTGGAAAACTTCTGAAATGCCTGCTTTGCTGCCGCTGCTACTGTGTGGTAACCGGAATCTCCGGAGCTGAAGGCCCCGAAATCCTGGGCTTTGCGTGTTTCAGCGGCCGGGGAGAGGTCAAAGGCGCTCGGCAGATGATGGCGCTCGGGAGGCTGTATCGGAGAGGCTGGTCGGAAGCTCGGAGTTTTCGGACGGATGGACTCAGGGTCAGCTGGGGTCAGCTGCTTCCAAGGTATCGGCAAGTTGACGGTGCCTGAAGCTTTATGGCAGGGAGTTTCTCCCTTTTGCCGCCTGCTTTGGGGACTCGGGAGTCGATCGACTTGGGACTTTGAGACCATTTTTTTTGCTGTGCCTATGGTCTGCTCTTTATCAAATTATGGTATTGCTTTGCACTGCTGTAACTATGTGTTATAATTATGTGGTTCTGTCAGTGTTATTCTTGGTTTGTCCCGTTTTCTGTGATATCACTCCAGAGAAATATTGTATCACTTCTTAATGCATGTATGCATTTCTAAATGACAATAAAAGAGGACTGAGTGTTCTCATAATCTAAAAGGTAGAAAAAGAAATAGGAGGACCAATTACCTGAAGTGGATGCACCTGTTCAAGAATCTCCATCCATTCTAACACTTCCAGGAACCTAAACCAGATTGGGTTGTTTATCTGTCCCACCACAGAGACATATTCCATAGCCTAATAGCTTAGGACAAGTGACTAAAGAGGCAGAATAATTCTCACACTTTGCCGGAGTGTTTGGGTAGTCTACCCTGACCTCCATTAGATTTAGTCAGGAACATAAGTTACATGCTATGGGTAAAGAGAACTGAATTGCTCAATTTCAGTGACTATAATTTCAATGCAGTTCTATGGATAAGAAGTACATACTGTACCCAGTTTTTCTTCCCCCCCCCCCAAGAAGGCGAGACGTAGTGGTAGTACACAGCATTATTCCTATACCACTTGTTTAGCCATTCCCACATGGGAAGACTTCATATACTGTACAAGCAGGGTTATCAATAAAGCTCAGTTGAGTATCCTGCATGCCGGCATCTTGTACTCCTGTGGCCGATCTCCTCAATAATAAGTATAGCACTTTGAATACTATTCAGGAGGGGATGACGAAGCAGAGGAAAGCCGTAGCAACTGGTTCTCTGGTACTGAGTCTGGCTGCGTGGCTCATAAGAAAAGGGGGGAGAAGAGGAAGTAGAGTAGTGAGAAGAGATTCTATAGTTAGAGGAGCAGATGTGAGATTCTGTAGACCGGATGGCATGTTGCCTGTCTGGTGCCAGAGTCAGGATCAGATCCAGAGCATTTTAAAAGAGGAAGGTGAACAGCTGGAAGTTGTGGTACCTATTGGTACCAACGATGTAGGTAGGAAAAGGGAGGAGGTCCTAAAGAGAGAATATAGGCAGTTAGATAGACAGTGAAAAGCAGAACCTCAAGGGTAGTAATCTCTGGATTGCAGCCTGTGCCATATGGCAGTGAGGGTAAGAATAAGATGATTTGACAGATGAATTTATGGCTAAGGAATTGGTGCCGGGACTGGATTTCAGATTTCAGGATCATTAGGATCTCTTCTGGGGAAGGTATGACCTGTAACAAAAAATGGATGGCTTATACCTGAACTTGAGAGCAACCAATATCCTTCTAGGCAAGTTTGCTAGAACTGTTGGGGAGGATTTAAACATATTTAGCAGGGGGATGGAACCAGCATGATAGGGCTGAGGGTGAGAGAGTTGTATACAAATTGATGTAATGTGTAATAGGACTGTAAGGAAGGATGGACAAAATTGCTGTCATTGGAATGAGTTCACATGTAATATAGAGGCAAAATCAAAAAAGGTGATGAATATAGAACTTAAGGTGCCATAATTGAATACACACAGTATATGAAATAATGTAGATTATCTTACAGCACAGTTAGAAATTGGCAGGTATGGGCATTATGGCCATTACTGAATCATGGCTGAAAGAAGTGTCCTATCGCTACACATTGTATCGAAAAGACACACAGGTAGGCAGAGGAGGTGGGGTGACTCCGTTGGTTAAAAAATGAAATCAAATCCTTAGAAAGAGTGGAAGATGTAGAATCCTTATGGGTAGAGTTAAGAAGTTACAAGGGTAAAAAGAGCTGGATGGAAATTATATACAGAACTCCAGGATGTGGGATACAAATTACCAGGATAGCCAGGATGTGGGATACAATTTACAACGCGAGATGGAAAAGGCTTATAAAAAAAGGCAATGTTACAATAGTCATGAGGATTTCAATATGCCGGTAGATTGGGAAAATCAGGTTGGTGCTGAATCCCAAGAAAAAATTTGTAGAAAGCCTACGAGATGGCTTTTTAGAGAAGCTTATGATTGAATCCACTAGAGAAATAGGAATTCTAGATTTGGTGTTGGGCAATGAAACACATTTGATTAGGGAGAGAAAGATAAAGGAACCCTTAGGAGACAGTGATAATAATATGATGGAATTTACCCTGTAGTTTGAGAGGGAGAAGCTAAAGTCAAATGTATCAGTATGACATTGGAGGAAAGGGAATTAGAGGCATGAGAGAGGAACAATGGTGGGTTTTCTGGGAGCTATTTTGGAAGATGCAGGATAGATACATCGTAAAGATGAAGTATTCTAAAAAGATGACACAATCGAGACTGACAAGGGAAATCTAAGACAGCGTTCAAGCAAAAGAGAGGACATATAATATAGCAAAAAAAGTGGGAAGTTAATGGATCAGAAAGCTTTTAAAAACCAACAAAAGTCAACTAAAAAAAAGCAATAAGGAGAGGAAAGATGAAATATGAAGGTAAGCTCGCCAATAATATACCAAAAGTTTTTTTTCAGATAAAAGGGAGGCAAGAGTGGATATCAAACTGTCAGAAAATGTCACTGGAGAGATAGTAATAGGGGACAAGAAATGGTGGAAGGTATTTGCAATATGCTTGACATTCCAGAGTGTCAGGGGGCAGAAGTGAGCATAGTCAATATTAAGGAGAAGATGTTCAGGAAGCTGAAAGGTCTGAAGGTAGATAAGTTATCTGGACCAGATGGACTACACCCCAGGGTTCTGAAGGAGGAAATTGAAGAGATTGTGAAGGTACTAGTAATGATCTTTCAAGAATCACTAGATTCTGGAATGGTTCTGGAGGACTGGAAAATCGTACTCTTTAAGAAGGGAGGGAAGCAGAGGTAGGGAATTCTAGACCAGCCTGACTCATGTGGTTGGGAAGATGTTGGAGTTCATTATTAAGGATGAGACTTCAGGGTACTGGGAGGAACATGATAAAATAGGCCAAAGTCAGCATGGTTTCCTTAAGGGAAGATCTTGCCTGATAAAATCGGTTCGAATTCTTTTAGGAAATAACAAGCAGTTGGTGGATTGTGAGAAGGCCTTTGACAAGGTGCCACAGATGAGGCTGCTTAACAAAATAGAGCCCATGGTATTACAGGAAAGATACTAGCGTGGTTAGAAGATTAGCTGATTGACAGGAGGGAAAGAGTGGGAATTAAAGGGGTCATTTCTGGTTAGCTACCGATAACTAGTGATGATACACAGAGGTCAGTATTGGGACCGCTTCTTTCCACATAATGATTTGGATGATGGAATTGACGGCTTTATGGTCAAGTTTACAGAGGACATGAAGATAGATAGAGGACAAGTAGTGTTGAGGAAGCAGAGAAGCTACAGAAGGATCTACACAGATTAGGAGAATGAGAAAATAAGTGACAAGTGAAATATAATGAAGGGGAGTGTACGGCCATGTACTTTAATCAAAGGAATAAGGGAGTGGACCATTTTCTGAATGGGGAGAAAATTCAGAATTCATAGGTACAGAGGGATTAGGAGGTCAGCATGCATGATTCCTTAAAGGTTAACTTACAGGCCAGGTTGGTGGTAAAGAAGGCAAATTCAATGTTAGGATTCATTCAAGAGGACTAGAATGTAAAAACAAGGATGTAATGTTGAGGCTTTATAAGGTCAGGCAACACTTAGAGCAGTGTGAGCAGTTTTCAGCCTTTTATGTAAGAAGGGATCTGTTGGCATTGGAGCAGGCCCAAAGGATTTCACATGACTGATCGCAGGAATGAAACTTTCCTAATATATGGGGAATGCTTTCTGGCTCTGGGCATGTAGTCAGTGGAGTTTAAATGAATGATGGGAGATCTCACTGAAACCAGATAGAATTGGCATGGAAACAATGCTTCCTATAGTAGGGGAATCTGGGATTAAAGGGCACAGACTGAGAATAGAAGGACATTCCTTTGGAACAGAAATGAGGAAGAATTGAATCTGTGGAATTCATTGCCACAGACAGATGAGGACGCAAGTCATTAGGTGTATTTAAAGTGGAGGTTGATAGGTTCTTGATTACTCAGGATGTCAAAGGTTATGGGAAAAAAGGCAGGAGAATAGGATTGATGGAACGGCAGAGCAGACTTGATGGGCCAAATGGCCTAATTCTGCCCCCATATCATACGGACTTACTTGGATCCAACTGTTTGATGAACAGTTCACTGGCACAATATGTAATCTAATGTAGTCAATGATCTGCTTGAATATTGCAGACCTATAACTTAAACATTGTACTGAACTCAGACTTATACAGAATAGAAAATGTGTGCCCATAACACTGCAGAATTACTACTTCCAATTCAGAACTTCCATGTTACAAAACAACCCATTTCGGCTTCCAAATCAGACACATATAGCCGGTAAATACAAACAAGTACTTAAGTGATCAGCAGTATGGAGCTGACAGTTGTCTGTAGGGATCTTCTGCCACCAGCCGTAGTTCACAGGCATGGGATCCTGCCATTATCTAGGGACAACCTGCATCACTGAATAGCTATACACAACTTTAATTAAGCTGTATCTTTGCTGTCACTTCTTGCCTCTGCCATATAAAAGACAAGGCAAGGATAAAGCACATATCACATATCAAGATGGCACCGGCAACACATGGCAATGTTTTATGGGCTGCACACAAAACTTCTAAAAATATCTCTTCTGAACTACAATCACCGCAATCTGTAGCCTGTACTTTCCCTTTAAGTTACCTACTTTTAAATCAGCTTCACGGATAGAAATTTTAAGATCTTCTGAAGAACTCAGTAGACTTAGCTATTAAGAATGCAGGTGCAGCACCTTTAAGCAGATGAAGGCACATTGACATGGCTGAAAGAGAAGGAAGAGGGAAGGATTCTAAGTCAGACTGAAACATCAGGATATGAAGCTTCCTCTCCCCAGTATTTTGTCAACAAATGTACAGTCTCTGGAGAACAAGACTGAGGATCTAAGGACAAGATTACTGCATTGGAGAGAGATGAGGAATTGCTAAATACCGTGCTTCACAGAGACATGGCTAACTCATGACATACCAGATACGTCAGTAAGACCCAAGGGTTTCTCGACACATCAGTTGGGCCAGACTGCTGATTCGGAGAAGGCAAAAGGTGGGGGCCTTTGTTTCATGATCATCTCATTATGGTGCTCAGTTACAGTGGTCTTGTCACAATCTTGTTCCCCTGACTTGAAACATCTAATGATTAAGTGCAATCATTCTTCTTACCACAGAGTTCTCCTCCTTGATCCTGACCACAGTGTACATATTACCAAAGGCCAATGTCAAGCAGGCACTCAAGATATTGAGCACTGCCATTAGCAATCAAGAATCAGCCTAACCCAATGGCTTTCAAATCATTGACAGGGACTTCAATTCAACTTGTTTGAAAAACTCACTGCCCAATTATCAGTAACACATAAGGTGCAACACCAGGGGTCGCAACACACTCAATCACTGCTTTACTATGATTCAGAATGTCTCCCGTTCCATGCCTGGACCACATTTTGCACAATCTGATCATCTGGCTGTCCTCCTCCTACCTGCATACAGTCAGAGGCTAAAGAGCAAGGCTCTCGAAGTAAGAACAACAAAGAGGTGGTTGCGGGAGGCAGAGAAGCGGCTAGGGATTGCTTTGGGTCAGCATTCAGTACTATCATCCCCTTGACTAATCAATAAGCTTCAAGAACCAGGCTACTTGATACCTCCTTGTTGCAGCTGGATACTCAATTTCCCTCAGCTGCAGACTCCAGCCAGTTCAGTATGGCAACATCTACTCCACAATCTTCAACACACACAGGTACACTACAAGGCTATGTGCTTTGCCTCCTGCTCTATTCACTTTATACTTATGACTGTGAAGCTAAGCACAGCTCCAATGACATATTTAAGTTTGCTGATGACACCACTGTTAATAGCCAAATCAAAGATGGTGACAAATTGGCAAATAGGTGGGAGACTGAAAATCTGGCTCAGTGGTGCCACAACAACAACCTCTCACTCAATGTCAACAAGATCAAGAAGCTGATTATTAATATCAGGAGAGGATAGCATAAGCCCATGAGCCCGTTCTCATCAGGGGATCAGAGGTGGTAAGGGTCAGCAATTTTAAATTCTTAGTGTTATCATTTCAGAGGATCTGAGCTGGATCCAGCATGTAAATTCTGTTATGAAGAAAGCACAGCAGCGCCTTTACTTTCTTAGAAATTTGCGAAGATTTGGTATATCATATAAAACACTGACAAACATCTACAGATGTGCGGTGGAGAGTACATCGATTGGTAGCATCATGGCCTGGTATGGAAACACAAATGCCATTGAATGGAAAAGCCGACAAAAAGTAGTGGAGATGGCACAGTTAATCACTAACACTGCCCTCCCCACCACTGAGCACATCTATACTGAGCACTGTCGCAAAAAAGCAGCATCCATCATCAAGGACCCCCACCATCCAGGCCAGGATCTCTTTTCACTGATGTCATCAGGAAGGAGTTACAGAAGCCTCAGGCCTCACACCACCAAATTCAGGAACAGTTGTTACCATCAGGCTGTTGAATCAGAGGGGAGAATTCAATCACCCCATTACTGACCTGTTCCCACAACCAATGGGCTCACTTTCAATGACTATTCATCTCATGTTTTCTATAATTATTGCTTATTTATTTATCATTATAATGTAAATTGCGGTGCCACAGTAGCGTAGCAGTTAGCACAATACTACTCCAGATCAGGACACTGGAGTTCAGAGCTCAGTTCCGACAACCTCTGTAAACAAATTTGTAAGCTCCTTCCCATGTGCGTGTGGGTTTCCTTCAAGTGGTCCGGTTTCCTCCACCAGTCAAAAGTGTGCTGGTTAGTAAGTTAATTCGTCTTTGTATGTAGTCCCATGATTAGGCTAGCATCAAAATCAGTGGGTTGCTGGGTGAACAGCTCAAAGAGTCGGAAGGGCCTATTCTGGACTGTACCGCCAAATAAATAAATAGAAATAAATTATGATTATTATTTCTCTTTTTTTTTCAATTTGCAGAGTTGTCTTTTGCATATTGATAGTTTATCCATGCTGTTGGGTGTGGTCTTTCGTTAATTCTATTTTTTTCTTACATTTACTGTAAATGCCTATAAGAAAATGAATCTCAAGCTTGTATATGGTGACAGATATGTACTTTGATTATAAAATTACTTCGAACTTTGAACAGACCTTAAATTACTAACAGAGCTCCAAGACATAAAGGAAGGTGAGGGGAATTTAAAAGGAGGAAGGGATAGCCTGCAAGAAAAGTGTCAAGAAAAATGTGGCTGAAAATATTCATTCAGTTGCATGATTCAGTTTATTCTTCTGAGAGCCATATCATCAGTTTTGAAAATAATTGGCAAGGAATACTATCAATAATGATTTGAAATTCAAGTGTTCTAATCACTGTGAAGACAATGGCCAAACAGCCATTCTGTTTGTGTTCCTTCCACACACAAAATGCTGGAGTAACTGAGCAGGTCAGGCTGCCTCAACGGAGGGGAACTTCCTGTGTTTTGTAAATTTTCTATTATTCTAGAGCCAAGCAATTGAAATGTCTTTTTCCATGATTTAGAGTTCAGCTGATTATGATTTTATTTTACAAAAACTATATGATTCCTTTTACACGTTTGAGCAATGCTGCACTAACAACTTTAAATTTGATCAATAGATAGCAGAGCTGAGCCATCTTTAAGTAACCTGTGTTTACAGGTGGAACAACATAATCTATTGGATGTTTGTTGACTGTTTTAATTTGAGAATGGAAATGTCACCACAGAGTTACTATTTATCTTACTTTGCACCAATTTTTGGAAGGAGTTCAAACTACAACTGAAGTATGCAAAACAATGCAATAGAAATACCATGTTATCTCAAGAAGACTTTCTAAAGTGGCATGTATTGTTTTCAATTCTTTACACTAAACACTGGCTATAATCAACCTTTTATCACAGAAATCTGCTGACTCTGAATCAGTAATCATAATCCAATTCTATTTCTCTTTGAAAATGTATGTATTCCATTAAAATTGATAATTACATCTGATTAAAATAAGCCATTCATTTCGATGTTTATCTATTAAAACCAACAGATAAATGCATTTAAAAAATAACATATTGCAATAATTTGTGAAAATAAATCAAACTACCTAAAAAAATGTAATGAATGATTTCATGTACTCAATCCAATCAAATATTTGGGAATTCAGGCTTCTGATTCAAAAGCAGATCCCCAATGTTTGATCAATTAGCTGAAAGTTTGTTTCAATTTTTTTTGTGAACATTTTATAACTTACGAGTCTTTGAAACATATATTGCAAAATCTTAACTGAATCCACTACTGTCACACTTCCAGAAGGGGGCAGAAAGATTTCTATTTTCACTTACAGGGTACTAAGAGTGCTTCTTTCAGAATCAAATTTCACAAAATGTTTTACAAAAACTTTCAGTGCGTAAAAAAATTTTATCAGTAACATGAAAACATTGCATTGCATATGGCACTACAATTTCACAGTATTTGATTTGCTAATAAGGGGAGTTGTCAATAAGGCTGCGTTGGCTTAGTTAATGACTAACTCTTCAACTAACTCCGTCCATAATCTTTTGTTACATCTAACTGTTTAATTCATAGATTACAATGATCAATTGTTAATTTCTTTGCAGTTTAACTATTAATTACCTGCTTGCATTTTAAGTAGTTCTTATATGCATATGGCAGTTTAATATGCCTCTAGTGGCTATACAAAGTATAATTCTGGAAAGCTCTGGAAGCTTCTTTACTCTGCATTATTTGAATAAGAGCTTTCTCATTGGCTAACTTTGTTCTCCATTATTTGAATAGTAGCTTTCTAATTGGTTAATTCTTATTTATAAATTTGAATGGAATTTCCCTTTTCTCTGAGGTATAAAAATAACTGCTCAATGATAGGTGCCATATTATTTCCTTTCTCCCTCTCTCTCTTTGAATAGTAGACTTTTGTCACTGTCTGTTCAACTTAAATTTGTGCTATCAGCCCCTAATAAAATGATAGTGGAGCAACAAGTTTTGTGCCCCTTTTCTGACTTCTGAAAGAAGGTTCGATCAAGAATGTCAGAATCCAAAACACAAAATACTCTGCAGATGCTGGGGACAAAGCAACACTCACAACACGCTGGAGGAACTCAGCAGGTCGGGCAGCATCCGTGGAAACGATCAGTCAACATTTTGGGCTGACCATCAGAATCCAACACTTCCAAACTAAAGTGTTTTTCATTAACAAAAGAAAAGCAAGTTACTGAGACTAATTTTGCACTTCCAATTCTGAAGGCAACTGAAAGACAGACTTGAAAAAATAACACAACTCAAAGTGTTTTACAGGCAATAAAAGGTTTGCCTGTGTAATCTATGTTGCATTGCAGATAAGATTGCAGCCCAATCTGCACAATAATAAAATGACAATGAGATAATGTTTTTTTAGGTGTTAGGAAGCACTAAATATTAGTCAGAACTCCGTTCTTCTCTGAAGAATTTAAAATAGAATATTTAATAGCCTGCCAGAGAAAAAAGACATTTGTTTAATACCTCATTTTAAAGGACCATCTCCAAAAATACCCCACTCTTCTCAGTTCAGCCAGATTTTGGCATTTTTTTTTGGAGCCAGGCCTCTGCATTACAGTGATATTAAATTACCAAGAAGGTGGAGGAGCTCAGTGGCAAATGGTGAAATAATTTTGGTTTCTGCTGTGATACAATCATCTAACAGGAAATTAGAAATGTGTGCAATAAAGGAACAGCAGTCATAATGGGTGACTTCAATCTACATGTAGATTGGGTGAACCAAATTGATAAAGGTGCTGAGGAAGAAGATTTCTTGGAATGTATGCGGGATGGTTTTTTGAACCAACACGTCGAGGAACCAACTAGAGAGCAGGCTATTCTAGACTGGGTTTTGAGCAATGAGGAAGGGTTAATTAGCAATCTTGTCGTGAGAGGCCCCTTGGGTAAGAGTGACCATAATATGGTGGAATTCTTCATTAAGATGGAGAGTGACATAGTTAATTCAGAAACAAAGGTTCTGAACTTAAACAGGGGTAACTTTGAAGGTATGAGACGTGAATTAGCTAAGGTAGACTGGCAAATGACACTTAAAGGATTGACGGTGGATATGCAATGGCAAGCATTTAAAGATTGCATGGATGAACTACAACAATTGTTCATCCCAGTTTGGCAAAAGAATAAATCAAGGAAGGTAGTGCACCCGTGGCTAACAAGAGAAATTAGGGATAGTATCAATTCCAAAGAAGAAGCATACAAATTAGCCAGAAAAAGTGGCTCACCTGAGGACTGGGAGAAATTCAGAGTTCAGCAGAGGAGGACAAAGGGCTTAATTAGGAAGGGGAAAAAAGATTATGAGAGAAAACTGGCAGGGAACATAAAAACTGACTGTAAAAGCTTTTATAGATATGTAAAAAGGAAAAGACTGGTAAAGACAAATGTAGGTCCCCTACAGACAGAAACAGGTGAATTGATTATGGGGAGCAAGGACATGGCAGACCAATTGAATAATTACTTTGGTTCTGTCTTCACTAAGGAGGACATAAATAATCTTCCAGAAATAGTAGGGGACAGAGGGTCCAGTGAGATGGAGGAACTGAGCGAAATACATGTTAGTAGGGAAGTGGTGTTAGGTAAATTGAAGGGATTAAAGGCAGATAAATCCCCAGGGCCAGATGGTCTGCATCCCAGAGTGCTTAAGGAAGTAGCCCAAGAAATAGTGGATGCATTAGTGATAAGTTTTCAAAACTCGTTAGATTCTGGACTAGTTCCTGAGGATTGGAGGGTGGCTAAAGTAACCCCACTTTTTTAAAAAGGAGGGAGAGAGAAACTGGGGAATTATAGACCGGTTAGCCTAACGTCAGTGGTGGGGAAACTGCTGGAGTCAGTTATCAAAGATGCGATAACAGCACATTTGGAAAGCGGTGAAATCATCGGACAAAGTCAGCATGGATTTGTGAAAGGAAAATCATGTCTGACGAATCTCATAGAATTTTTTGAGGATGTAACTAGTAGAGTGGATAGGGGAGAACCAGTGGATGTGGTATATTTGGATTTTCAAAAGGTTTTTGACAAGGTCCCACACAGGAGATTAGTGTGCAAACTTAAAGCACACGGTATTGGGGGTAAGGTATTGATGTGGATAGAGAATTGGTTAGCAGACAGGAAGCAAAGAGTGGGAATAAACGGGACCTTTTCAGAATGGCAGGCAGTGACTAGTGGGGTACCGCAAGACTCAGTGCTGGGACCCCAGTTGTTTACAATATATATTAATGACTTGGATGAGGGAATTAAATGCAGCATCTCCAAGTTTGCGGATGACACGAAGCTGGGCGGCAGTGTTAGCTGTGAGGAGGATGCTAAGAGGATGCAGAGTGACTTGGATAGGTTGGGTGAGTGGGCAAATTCATGGCAGATGCAATTTAATGTGGATAAATGTGAAGTTATCCACTTTGGTGGCAAAAATAGGAAAACAGATTATTATCTGAATGGTGGCCGATTAGGAAAAGGGGAGGTGCAACAAGACCTGGGTGTCATTATACACCAGTCATTGAAAGTGGGCATGCAGGTACAGCAGGCGGTGAAAAAGGCGAATGGTATGCTGGCATTTATAGCAAGAGGATTCGAGTACAGGAGCAGGGAGGTACTACTGCAGTTGTACAAGGCCTTGGTGAGACCACACCTGGAGTATTGTGTGCAGTTTTGGTCCCCTAATCTGAGGAAAGACATCCTCGCCATAGAGGGAGTACAAAGAAGGTTCACAAGATTGATTCCTGGGATGGCAGGACTTTCATATGAAGAAAGACTGGATGAACTAGGTTTGTACTCGTTGGAATTTAGAAGATTGAGGGGGGATCTGATTGAAACGTATAAAATCCTAAAGGGATTGGACAGGCTAGATGCAGGAAGATTGTTCCCGATGTTGGGGAAGTCCAGAACGAGGGGTCACAGTTTGAGGATAAAGGCAAAGCCTGTTAGGACTGAGATTAGGAAAAACTTCTTCACACAGAGAGTGGTGAATCTGTGGAATTCTCTGCCACAGGAAACAGTTGAGGCCAGTTCATTGGCTATATTTAAGAGGGAGTTAGATATGGCCCTTGTGTCTAGGGGGATCAGAGGGTATGGAGGGAAGGCTGGTGCAGGGTTCTGAGTTGGATGATCAGCCATGATCATAATAAATGGCGGTGCAGGCTCGAAGGGCCGAATGGCCTACTCCTGCACCTATTTTCTATGTTTTCTATGTAATGCAATTTCCTGTATGTCCTTCTTAATCTTAGTTAAGCTCAATAGTTGTTCTTTATTCCATATTAAGCCTCAAGAATATTTTATTAACTGCTGAAACTTGCCAAAGATACTTACAAAGCTAATCATTTCAAGTGAAATTTTAAAAAATTATTACAAATATTAATTGTCTTGGAGAAGGCTAGGTAGCACCCACACTATGTTCACCAGACTCAAAAACCATTACTTTCTCCAAGCAGTAAGGCTAATCAACACCTCCGCCCACTAACCCACCCCCTCCACACCCCCAACCACCACTACTTTATCATTTCCTCACAGCCACATTATGTACTGACTCTCCTGTGCCTAGCGGCATTTTATGGACATACAATCTATGTATATAAGCTATCTTATGTATTATACTTATTTTGTTTCATTATTATTGTGTTCTTTATCTTATTGTGTTTTTTGTGAGCTGCATCGGACCCAGTATAACAATTATTTTGTTCTCCTATACAGAGTGTACTGGAAATAACATTAAACAATCTTGAAACTTTACAACAAATACTACTCAATTCCATCACTTACTTCTGATTCTAAGCCAACTATATTCACTGTATTACAATAATAATTAAAGCATATAAAGTAAAACCTAGAAGGAATGTAACATTTTGTGCTTCATGGAGAGATACCGGGTGACGCCATCGAGCCCTCTGGGTTCTAAAAACCTCTCTGGAAGAGTAAAGGAGGTGGGTTATGCTTCATGGTCAATAATGCTTGGTGCGATGCATTCAAATCCTTTTGCTCCCCAGATCTGGAGGACTTTGTGCTGCTGCGTAGACCTTTCTGGCTGTCCAGAGAGTTCACAGCTGTTATTATCACGGCTGTGTATATTCCGCTGCAGGCTGATACTGACCTGGCTCTTAAAGACCATCAATACCCTGGAGATTGAATACCTGGAGGCTGCTTTCATCGTCACCAGAGATTTTAATCCAGCATCGCTAACTAAAGTCTCTCCGAAGTTTTGTCAACACAACCAGGTGAGCACATGGGAAGATAACATACACGATTACAGCTACTCTCCCTTCCACAACGCTTACAAAGCATTCCTCCATCCACTGTTTGGGAAGTCTGATCACTTCTCCCTCCTGCTTCTGCCTGTGTACTGGTAGAAGCTGAAACAAGAGGCAGCCATAGTTAAAACTGTCCACAGTTAGTCCAACCAATCAGTTTCCATGGTACAGGACTGCTTTGATGACGTCAACTGGAATGTCTTTCGTGATGTGGATGTCTCAGAGTTCACAGAAGTGGTCACAAGATTCAGCCAGAAATGCATCAAGGGCGTTGTCCCCCAAAATCAGTCAGGGTCTATCCAAACCAGAAACCCTGGATCAACAGTTCTGTGTGTGCTGCACTCACCGCTCGAGACAGAGCTTTCGCCGCCGGAAACCACTCAAGAACTGCAGCTACAATATACACAAAGTCACCAAGGAAGTGAAACGACAATACAGGGACAAGATCCAGTCACAACTCTCCACCAACAACACATGCAGCATATGGCAAAGTCTGCACACGATCTCAGACTTCAAAGCTAAACACAGTGGTGCTTCCAGCATCACTGCCTCTTTCCCAGATGAGCAAATTCTTTTTTACACTTAGTTCGAAGTCATCAACACTGAGCTCCCTGAGGAGAGACACTGATGCGACCTGCACCCTGGTCATCTCTAAGGCTGAAGTACACAGGTGTTTCCAACACGTGAACAGCTGCAAGTCTACGGGACCAGACGGCATCACAGGGTGAGTACTCAACAGTGTGGAGGGCACAACTGACTGAGTGTTAGCAGGCATTTTTAATATCTCCCTCTCCCAGGGTAGAGTGCTCTACTGCTTCAAAACATCCACCATTGTCCCTGTACCTAAAAAGACCAAGGTAACATGTCTGAACAACTGGCGTCTTGTTGCACTCACCTTAATAATAAGCAAATGCTTTGAGAGGCTGGTCAAGGACCACATCTGCGGCATGCTACCACCCATACTGGCCCCCTACAATTCACCTACTGACACATCTGATCGACAGATGACGCATTAGCCACAGCTCTACACACCGTCCTTACACACCTGGAAAGGAGGATGCTTATGTGAGATTGCTGTTCTTGGACTACAGTTCAGCATTCAACACCATAATTCCCTCCAGGATCGACAAGAAACTCAGAGACATCGGCCTTCACCCTCCCTTGTGCGGCTGGGTCCTGGAATTCCTGTCAAATTGCCAGCAGGTGGAAAGAGTGGGCTCCCTCATCTCTGCCCCTCTGACCCTCAACACAGGAGTCCCCAAGGCTGCGTCCTAAGCCTCTTCCTTTATTCTCTGTACATCCATGACTGTGTCGCCACCCACAGCTCCAATCTGCTAATTAAATTTGCAGATGATACTGCATTGATTGGTCTAATCTCAAATAATAACAAGACAGCCTACAGAGAAGAAGTCATCACCGTAACACAGTGGTGTCAAGGAAACAACCTCTCCCTTAATGTCGCAAAAACAAATGAGCCGGTTGTGGACTACAGGAGGAACAGAGGCAGGCTCACCCCTATTGACATCAATATCCAGGAAACAGTACTGCAGCATTAAAGCCAGAAACAACAGGCTCCAGGACAGCTTCTACCACCAGGCCATCAGACTGATTAATTCACACTGCCACAACTGTATTTCTAAGCTATATTGACTATACATACCATTTATTACAAAGTGCTGTAATTGGCATGTTGCAGATTCAGACGGAGACGTAATGTAAAGATTTTTACTCATCACATATGTGAAGGATGTAAGAAACAAAGTCAATTCAATTCAATTCAATTTAAAATCCCTGTAGCTAAACTAAAATGTCAATATTTTCTTGGTAAAGCCTAATATGCAGTTGGAATGTGTTGGAACACATGCAGACATTACTTACATTGATTTAACTTGCATTTAGGTAGCTGACAATACTGTAGGTACTATTCAATTATGAGTGCACTGTCATGAATTGCTCATAGGACTGAATTAATGATGAGACAGCCTATAGGGAGTAGGTACAACATTTGACAGAATGGTGTTGTCATAATAACCTGGACTTGAACATCACAAAAACCAAGGAGCTGATAGTAAACTTCAGGAAATCAAAGCGCGTCGAGCACTCTGCTCTGCACATATATGGGAAAGAGGTGGAGAGAGTAGAGAGTTTCAAGTTCCTCGGCGTCCACATCTCGGCTGACCTTACCTGGACTGCCCATATCTCTTATCAGGTGGGGAAGGCCCAACAGAGGCTCTACTTCCTAAGGAAGCTAAAGCACGCTCTCCTCCCTCATCACCTGCTGATCAACTTCTATCAGACAACTATAGAGAGCCTCCTGATGTATTGCTGTGCAGTGTGGTTTGCCAGCTGCACAGAACAGAACAGGAAGGACTTGCAGCAGGTGGTGAGGGTAGCAGAGCGGGTTATTGGCACAACATTACCCTCCCTCAGAGACATTTATACTGGCAGACTTCAAAAGAAGGCTACTTGTATTTCAAAGGATCCCACTCATCCTGGACATCACCTGTTTTCCCCTCTACCTGCTGGGAAGAGATACAGAGCATTAAGGACGAAAACAAAGAGACTCCTTAACAGCTTCTACCCACAAGCAGTGAAATGTATAACACCCCCTTCCCTTCTCTTGCCCCCCCCCCAAGACAGCGGCAGCTAAATGCATCACACTTCCAGGAATGGCAGGTCTGCAATAGTCCTACCCCCCCCCCCCATCCATATATTATTAATTTTGGACGGCACTCCTGAGGTTTTAGAGTTTATTTTATGTATATATTCTTTGTCATGCTGCAAAACGTTGAGCTGCTAAACTGTGTTTCATTGCTCCACAACAATGGCAATAAAGATATTCTTTATCTTTAAGTCAGAAATACTGAGATAATATCACTACCTCCAAATTCCCTTGCAATACAGCCAAACTTAATCTTATAATAATGGTTACCTATTCACTGTTCATTGATAAATATACTGGAAATTGTTCCAACACCATTCTCACGACCACTTGTCACAGGTTATTACAGCTCAAGTTTCTCCTTATTTTCCAACAAAAGTGAAAACAGACAACAAAATACTTCCCACTCAGTACCTTAGAAAACTATGAATATTAATTCAGAACTGGACTGTTTTACTGGCAATGATTGAGTTACAAGTAAAACAATTCATAATTGACATAGCCAGCCCAAGAAGGTTTGTATCTTATCATCATAGTAAGGAATAAATAAATAAATATTTTTATCAGAAACAGTACGAACAACTCTATCAACAAATAGAGTACCTTTTCACATATAGAGTACAACAAGCATTTCTTTCCATCGAACCTGAATGACTCAGAGGATGGTAAATGACTGAGAATGGAACCCAATTAAAATGTGGTTCACAGTTTTTAATCAACAATAAAAACTAAGGATGCCCGCTAGAAACACCAAGGAGCAGTTAAGTGTTTAAGCATGATTAAGAGTTTCAGTAACAGGTAGTGTGAGGCAGGACTAAGGCAACAGAATGGAAGTAGTAACAGGCAGTCAAAGATAGATCAGATTTGAAGTTTGCCTAAAGATAAAACAAAACATCAAGTTACACAAAAATGTGAGAGGAAATCAAGTCAGGCTGATTTATGGAGGAAAGTAAGCAGTCGATGTTTCAAGCCGAGACCCTTCATCAGGACTCGGCTCTTCACCTGAGATGTTGACTGTTTATTCCCCTCCATAGATGCTGCCTGACTTGCTGAGTTCCTCCAGCATTTTGTGTGTGGAAATTTTGAGTCTCAGACAGCTGAGCAGACAGTGTATGTTGACAGCATGGGAAAGAAGTTTGTAGTGGAGATTTAAGATAATAGCTTTGATTTTATGTATATTCAAATGATGGAATATTTTCTGTGTAATTAAGAAGAAAAATAAATTTAATGTTCAGAGTCTGGCCATTCTTAGTACTGAATAAAACTACTCCATATCTTTTGGTCATGCTTTAAATGTCTACTGTAATAAGTACACAGTATATGTTTTGTGATAGAATTTAAATTGGTTCAGATAGAGCTCTTTATGAAGTCTATACATTCAGTGGTTGAAAATATAGTACACAACTATTCCATTTATAAAGCCATAAATTAATATTCTGCCTAGAATATTATGAAACCTACAACTATGAACTTGACTTCTAACATTCTTCCAAGCATTTAAATGAAGTCTAAATGCTTGTGAAATAACAAGATGCTCTTATGTTGTTATAATCATATAAAATGAGACAAAAAATTACAAATTCTGTAAACAAAAGATATTATTAAGCAACTGACAGAATTATAAGTGGAAACAATTTTATCTCTACCCACATGAGAAAGTTCAATCCTGGTTTTATATCCTGCTGATAATATATCTTACTGGTTAATATAAACAGTACTTGGTTAGCATGAGCATTCCTCCTGACCTCTTGAGCTTCCTGTCTGGAAAAGTGTGTGAAAATTATATCCAGTTCATTTGATTGAGAATCTAAAAGAATAATAACTTAAGAATACAGTAAACATTCTGACTTACTTTGATACAGGAATTCATGGCTGAACATTTTCTTTGCAAACGGCTGAAAGTACAGAATGTTACCATTCCTAAGGTGGCTGCTTTTATGGGACCAGAACTATACGGCATTTTAATAGGTTATATAATGCTTTGATAACTGTTTGGGCAGAATAAAATGAAGAAACACATGAGCCAATTCATATGGTGATTCCACAAAAGGATGTAAAAATGTTGTATGATTCTGGCTAATTGGCAGATTGAATCGCCAAGGAAGCTTACCGACAAAATTAAACAGTAAAACACTACAACTGTATGTAAGGCATGACTGGCCAAAATTAATATAAATTTTGGAATCATAAGAATATTCTTCAAAGTTTCTGAAGATTGTTATTTCTTGAAGCATTTTATCCAACCCCTTCAATGTAAACTGACTAAAATTCGATTTTAAAAAAGTAAATTATTGCCACAGAATAGAAAAATGGTAGGCTAAATTTTTTTGGTTGGAATATTTACCATGTTTGGCAATTAAGGATTCAAGTTACCACAAGAAACAATACACATTAAACGCTATTAAACAGTATCATGGGATTTTTAAAATTTTGCATTGCATTTACAATTTAATCGTGTGTGCACGCACACACACACTCTTACAGAAATATGATGCAAATGCTAGAAACCCTCTGCAGGTTAGAAAGAAAACCATCATTGGAAAGAAAAATAGTCAAGGCTCTAGACTGACACCTTTCATCAGAACTGAGAAAGATAAATATATTAGTAGTGGAGAAAGTGAAGGGTGGTAGTGGGCAAAAAAAATAATTTCTGTGACAGAGTACAATGATGTACTCTTTAATGATAGTTAAGCTTCTATGTTTGTGTAATGTTTTTAATTCTAGATAGTGTTGTATATTCCGACCTACTGAGACATGCCCAGCAAGCCATAATATATAAATATAAGAAAGAAGAAGAAAGCAGCAGCAGGCAAAAATGATACAAATAGAAAGAGCAGAGCAAATTATCTTAAGTTGAAGAATTTAACATTGAGCCCTTAGGGCTAAAAGGGGTCTTCAAAAATAGCAAAAGGAAATACAGCGCACTATAGCTCTTGATTTAACAATAACGCTCAATCATCAGGACATGGCAAGAGAATTCAAATAGCTTGCAGAAGGAAGAAAAAGAAAAGTTATAATACTGATCTTTTAATATTTATGTGAAAAAATAGACACACTAAAAATTAACTAAATCTGCCAAGTCTGCTTATCCAGCTATAAAAACAAAGTGGTTCAGGAAAGGGAATAAAAATTGTGCAATCGAGGTATTTCACAGCCTCAGGAAAAAAAGCCTTTGTGAACTAGTTAAAACCGAGCTAATTTAGCTAGGTAAAGCCAAACATTTTGTTCTTGGTTAAACAACACTGAGTTTAGTGATGCTGATTCAAGTCCAATTTGTGACTTTTTAAATCTTAGCTCTACTAAAGTACTCTAAAGAAAACCACAATCTATATCCTGGTCAACTTCAATTCAGCCACTTCCATAGTGATTTGGTAAACATATTAATTATTAAATTTGAATGAGCCAGTAATACAATATATGACAAAAGTAACACAAAAGGTACAGTCCTACATTTGGATGCTCAAACATCTTCACTTCTTGTAAAAGTAATTAAACTTAGATTCTCCCCTCCCTACCCCATTACACATCTTAAATAGCTCATTTTGTAATAATGCTTTAAAACATTTTATTTTCATGAACTATTTCAATGCAGTAGCTATAAGCAACTCTGTCATTTATGATTTGGATGCTTAACATTTACAGTGGTCTGCTCTTGTATAAACACATTTCCCTGAAGATCTGCAATTATACTATTTGCCTGCTGGATTAGATTCAGTCTTGTACTACTTTGCCACACTTATTTTGAATAGACAAATTAGATTTTCAAGCTAAACCAACTAATATTTATTTGTAAACATAGATAATGAAGCAGAAAAGAGCCATTAATATACTAACAGTGCAATGTAGAGCTGCTGTGGCTGGTGAGGTATTCCAGAATTTTCAGCTGTAGCCTACTTTCTCCAAGTACATAAGTGATATAGACAAAAAGTAATATCAATACCTGTAAATTATAAATTTGGGAGAACAATAAATTGAGGACAATCTAAAGATTATTACAATAGACACTTACAAGCTGTAGTAAGAGAATTGAGGTAAAACTACTTTATTGTTGAAAGAAGTTACAGAGAAAAAACTTTTAAATAGTAAATGCTAATGATTCAATACAGTTTGGGCTACTGTGTTAAAGCAGGTTTTTTAAAAGATATAATATTAACATACAATAGAAGTAAATCATTGAACACAAGTTTTGGTGGACTGTTGATAAGCCAATATGGTGTCAACATTCATAACCAGTGATTATTCAGATATGAGGAACTACAGAAATGTTCGCCTTACTTTAACCACATGTAAAACAATGACTCGTATATAATTTAATTTAGTTTTAATTTTTGAAATAGTAAACAGTAATTAACATGGATTTGATGCATTTTGCACCTTGATTTCCAAATGAGCTTGGCAAAATTCTAAAATGGTATTATTTAATATCAAATCTATGGAAAATCAGGATAAATCTTGGTCATGAAGAAGAAACCGATTGAAGTGTACAAATTGAATGGGATTTAGAAAATATTGCATGGAGTGTCCCAGGATCCAAATTCAGGAAGCATATTGTTTTCATTTTAAATTCAAGGTTTCGATTCAAAAGAAGTCAGAAAGACAATTTAAAAGGATAAATGAATAAATCTCAGAAAAAGAAAAAAAAATTAAAATTAATGCAGACAAACACAATGTATAGCTGGTATACAGCTACATTAGCAATACTCAAAACAGCTCAGAATCAGTGCGCGCGTGCGCGCGCGCGCACACACACACACACACACACACACTCACTTACACTCAATTTCTCACTTGCTTGTTTTGTTATGGCTATTGTTTCAGCTCTCTGGAACTATTCACAAGTCCCTACCTGGAGTCTCCCCTTTCCTTTCAAAAGCTTTAATTCTCATTGTTACTTCTATTTTCTGTTAAAACTAATTTTGCTAATGAAAAGATATACTGCAAAAATCCATATCTGGTCAAGTTCTGTAACTTTGAGACATCATCACCCACAATATATGAGATCCGTTCAACATTTACTCAATATTAGCATATTGTACAAGTTCCACTCCACATGTGCGTCAAAAATAATTTAGACAATTTGCAAAGTTTACAACCAAATATATATATATGAAACTAAATAATGAATATCACAGCAAGAACTGTACTAAAACTAATGACAAATTTGGCAAATATACATATTAAATCCATGGTCACAATAATTATATTTTGTTTAATATAAAATTACATTAGATTCAGAACAAATTGTATATCTTAAAATAGTAAAATGTTTTCTGTTAAAAGGAAAAATATATGATAATAGGGCAAAGGATGAATCCAAAGGAGATACAAGACATATGTAACAGATGAACTGAATGGGATCAAGTCCGTAATGAACCCAATCACACAAAAATGAACTCAAGAAGACAGCAAGGTTCACTGGGAAAATACAGAATAGAAACAAAGATTGTAGACTTGGAACAGAGAAGTGACAAGTTTTTGAAAACTTGGAAACGCACCTGTGAACTCCTAAAGATATTAATCAATTTACTTTTTCTCTTTACTTTGTAGAGACCACAATATCCTGAGTATGCCAAATGAAAATAGTATTATAGGTTATTTTACCCAGAGATTATGGATAAGACGATGTGTGAGTAGAATAAATGTAGTAAAAAGGCAGATACTGCAGTGCCACAAATATCAAAATTAAAATATCAAATGATAATAGATCTTTATTAATCACCAGTTAGACCCCACCAGGATTACTATATCTAATTCTGGATATGATAAAAATAAGTTCAATGTTTTAATGAGAGTATAGAATGGATTCACAACAATATAAATTATGCAGCTAGCACAAAGACATTAGGGCTGCTTTTCTTCACACCGAAGATTAAAATGACAATTAATTGAGATGAAGCCTATCATAAAGCTTTGAAGAAGATGATTAAAGAAGAAGAAGATTAGTTTATTTGTCACAAGTACATCTTACTCTCCTTTTTACTCTCCTCTCATCCGGTAGGCGCTACAGGAGCCGCTGCTCCCGAACCAGCAGGCACAGGAAGAGCTTCTTCCTTGAGGCTGTGACCCTGCTGAACCTCTCATCACAGCGCTAAGCAGTATTGCAGCCATATTGTACTGTCTCAGTACTTTTATATTTGTGTGCTGTAGCACTTACTTTTTATTCGCAGTTATTTTGTAAATAAGACTATTCTTTGCATTTCTGGTTGGATGCTAACTGCATTTCATTGGCTTTGTATCTGTACTCGGCACAATGACAATAAAGTTGAATCCAATCTAATCTAAATCATACAATGAAATGCATCGTTTGTGTCAAATTAAGTCAGCAAAGATTGTGTTGGGGCACCCTGCAAGGGTTGCTATGCTTCTGGCATCATCAAAGCATGCTCACAACTCAATAACCCTCACTGTAAGTCTTTAGAATGGGGGAAGAAACCAGAGCACCTGGAGGAAACACACAGGGTTACAGGGAGAACGTACAAACTCCTTACAGACAGTAGCAGGAATTGAATTCTGATCACTGAATGTTGGCACTGTAAAATAACTGTGCTAACTGCTGAACCGTGCACTATTTTCTTCATACTTTAGTTCTATTGGTGTTATAATGAAAGAAATAAAGACGAGGTCTTAAGAGTTGTTTAAAAGATTTTGTCAACACAATGAAGACCAATATGTGGTAAAAACAGAATCAATAATAATTCTCAAAAGAGGACAGTTATTTCAAGGGGGGAAAATTGTAGGATTATGGGAAGGAGCAATAGGAATGGACAAAAAACTGACAGGGAATAATGCAGCAAATGATCCCTTCAAAGCATTATCACTTTAAGATTCAACTTATTTTTCACTGCCCTTGACCTTCACACTCCTGAGATAACTTTTCAGAATATTCAAACACATATGGTGGCACATACACAATTAAAATATGATTCATATTACAAAGCCACCTGCCAAGAGTTTCATTTGGCTGCAGGCAATATGATGGTTGGTGTTTTATGAACAACTGCCAACATATCTTCAGAATCGATAGACTCGGAACAGATCTGCAATTGAATGTTGCGCATATTCTTAAAAAATGTTCTGTTTCCTGTCATCCTGTCATTCTATCTTACAAGACCATCTGAAAGCTAGTCCTCTAATGCCATCAGGTAGGCAGGGATAATGCTTTCTATCAGGGTATTTAACTTCTATAATTCTGCAGTTATTTGATCCAATATTCCAAAAAATGAAGACCATATTAACAGACAGAAAGATGAGCATGTACACTAAAAACAGAATACTGCAGTGCTACATTTATTCTATCCTGACTTATGGAAGTGAATGCTGGACCATTTCCCCAGCAATGGAAAAGAGACTAGAAGCAGCTGAATTATGGTTTTACAGGAGAATGTTAAAAATATCATGGACCACACACACATCAAATGAAGAAGTTCTCAGAAGAGCCCAAGCAGTTCGATCATTCATACCAACAATAAGAGAAAGACAGCCCAGATTCCTAGGACACATCATGCGGAAAGATGAGCTAGAAAAACTCATGCTCTCCGGAAAGATCGAGGGGAGTAAACCTAGAGGAAGACCTCGGCTTATGTACATCAAAAGCATAGCCAAGTGGGTACACATCGAGGAAATGGAAGTCATCCAAAGAACGAAGGATAGATCTATATGGAAAACCATGGTCACCAACGTCTGCATCGGATATGGTTCCTAGACAGATAGACAGACTGCAGAATACATAGCAGAAATCTAAGTGCTGCTGAATATAATGGTTCTCTAATGTGTCCCCATCCATCAGGGATAAATTTCATTTGTTCAGACTTAGTGTAACTGTGGAAGGAGTTGTACAGGAGTTTGAAATTCTAACTGCAGGAACCTATCTCCAAAGAGATCACAAATATTTTGTTCTACTAACTTAACTGTAATTGCAAACAGAGCTCTGGTCTATTAATGGCTCCAGTCCATTATTTACCATCTGTAGTAAAAGTATTAAATGGTGTAGTCATGCGACTTGTCATGCAAGTGACTGTTTTGTACTATTTCAAGTTCTATGTTCTAAGTGTAACCTCCTGGTAAGCCTCAGGCTCGCTCAGCTCACTCTCGTCTAGCGGGAGCAGCCTTCGGCCCCGCCAAACTGGGTAATCAAGTTTGTGTGGATGCTGTGTGATGTACCCCACCATGCCAAAAAACAGACAGTACACCATATGCAATTAAATGATTACACTTTATAACTCTTACTTTGACTATGTGGATAGTAAAGGACCAAAATAAGAACTGTTTAACTGTTTAAAAAAAAGAAAAAGGCGCCATTATTAACCAGTTTGTGCACACATCATTGGAGCTCTTACAGAACCGGGTCCCCCTTCCTCCAGTCGATATCCTCTGAACTCCGCTGACCCATGAATGGGACCACCCGTGGTGATCGACCAAACGCTCTACTTGAGTCTGTCCGTGTCTTCTCTGCTCGCCGAAGACCTTGGACCTCGGACCTCGGACTCCCACTCAGAGTCCGTTCCGTCGCCCAGCTTACAGCATCTCTCGGGTTGCGTCTCCTCTCACTGTCCCCATCGCGCCTTCTCCCCAAAGCCCGCAAAAAAAACCAGCTTACAGACACACAAGAATAACGTCTACCCCAATTGGTTAGCAAATGAATACAATTCCCGTTATCAGTAATTATAACCCGAACAAGCTGCTACCGTTAACTCAGCAGTTAACATTACAGAGAAGCTATTTTATTATAAGGTAACAAAGAAGCCATTTTATTAGCCTTAGCAAATAACATGAAGGAAGAAATCCTTACAGGACTGAGAAATATATCGCCATTTCTCCATTGCTATTCTGTCCAAATCCAGGCGCTTCCTATTCACAATATGTAGGGACATTTTTATCAGAAGGATGACAGTCATTTATAAAGGAGCTTGACCATTATCTTCTCAAGGCAATAAGGGAGTATTGATGAAACGATGGCCTTACCAGCAAAGTCCACTCCAATAATGGAATAAAATGTAGAGAAGACTTGCAGCATCAATTAAACCAGCAATATAATTAACATGCCTCAATCCATTGCCGAAGTCAGTACTAACTGAACCAGCAAGATTTATATTAGCATTTCATTACAACTTAGTGGGTCACCAAGTTACTTCAGAGGGCAATTAATAATTAACATCTTTGAAGAGAAATGCAGAAGAGATTTACCAAACTTCTTTGCTGGAAGTCTGGAATTGCATACAAGCTGAGCAAGGACAGTGAATTCTCTTGCCTTGAGGGTATTAATGATCCACAGGCCAGATAGAAGCATGACACAACCATGAAAGAAGCTAGCTTTTTAGTCCAGATAATAAACCCAATTTAAATAGCCCAGGTGCCACAATGAAATTTGAAATTATGCCCCCGATCCTTTAGGCTAGTATCCTCAATTACTTGTTTAGTAATAGCCACCGCGCTACCATTCTTTCACAGACAGGTTAAGAGAAAAAAAATGGTGCTCAAGCTCCTTTGTGAATGGTACAATTTATTCTACCCCCATTACTATTCCAGACAGAAAATGCCAGTACTTCCTCTACTTCAAAATTCTGTTATATCATATTTTATTCTTTTGCCAATCACCTTCATTCCCACTCTCAGTTCTTGACTCTTCTGCCAATTTTACACCTTTTATTCAGTCTGCACTGGAATCATGCAGGTAATTCTCTTCTACATTCTCTTCAAAACTTTCACATCTTGCTTACTGTTAGGCACCTTGAACTGAATGCAATACTTCAAATGTAACAAAACCAACCACATAACTTTCTTCTATTATTCTTTGCATGAATAATAATATTGTGTGCAGTTCTGGTCATCTAACTATAGGAAGGATATCAGTAAGATTGAAAGTGTGCAGAGAAGATTTACTAGGATGTTGCTGGGTCTTCAGGAGTTGAGTTACAGAGAAAGATTGAACAGGTTAGGACTTTATTCCTTGGAGCGTAGAAGAATAAGGGGGGATTTGATAGAGGTTTACAAAATTATGAGGGGTATAGACAGAGTAAATGCGAGTAGGCTCTTTCCACTTAGATTAGGAGAGATAAATACAAGAGGACATGGCTTTAGGGTGAAGGGTGAAAGGGGAAAGGTTTAGGGGGAACTTCTTCACTCAGAGAGCGGTGGGAGTGTGGAACAAGCTGCCATCTGATGTGTCAAATGCGGGCTCACTCTAAACTTTTAAAAATAAATTGGATAGATACATGGATGGGAGAGGTCTGGAGGGTTATGGACTGGGTGCAGGTCAATAGGACTAGTGGAATAAAGTTTCGGCACAGACTAGAATAGCCAAATGGACTGTTTCCTGTTGTGTAGTGTTCTATGGTTCTGTGGTTCTATGGAAAGTGTTTGCTGGCTTCTTGACTGAAAAGCCCAGCTCTGATTTTAAAAATCAAAGTTGCAGATCATGTATTTTATTATCCACCTGCTAAAAAGAATACCCACCAAAATCAAAAATGCTGCATGAGACCTTTCTCTGCATAATGTGGAGATATCTCAGAAATGGCTCTTCGTCCATCAATTTGCATTGATTGGTAAGGCTTACCTCAGTGGCAGTACTCTCATACCAGTACTGAGGTTGTGGATTCAAACCACAATTACAAAATTGAACAAGTAATCCAGGCTGGAGAGCGTTTTACTTTAAGAGGTTTTATATTTCAAATAAGGTTATCTAAAGCTCAGCCTGTCCATTCAGATGGATTGAAAGTATATTACAAGTGAGGAAAATGGTTTACCCTGATTAATATGTATTGCTTAACCAACTTTACAGGAGAGAGACGATGTGATTATTTATCTCATTATTCTCTGCAATACTTGCTTATGCAGAAATTATGCACAAAACCTATCCGGATGTTCTACCAGTTGGTAGAACAACTGCCTGGCCTGAAACCACAAGAAACTGCAGAGAACTGCAGACACAGCTCAGCACATCACAGAATGCAGCCTTTCCACCATGGATTTCATCTATACTTCTCACTGCCACAGTAAAACCATCAACAAAATCAAAGGACCCAACCACCCCAGACATTCTCTCTTCTCCTTCCTCTCAGGAGGTGGAAGATACCATGCACCAGCAGGCTTTAGGATAGTTTTTATGCCACTGTTATGACACTACCAAAAATGGTCCCCGGTACAATTAGATGGACACTTGACATCATAATCTACTTTGTTATGGCCTTGCACCTTATTGTCTGGCTGCACTGTACTTTCTTTGTAACTGTAACACTTTATTCTGTCTTGTTATCATTTTCCCTTGTACTTTCTCAATGTACTGAGGTGATGAAATGCTCTGTAAAGATAGCATGCAAAACAAACTTTTTCACTGTACCTCTATATATGTGATAGTAACAAACTAACCACAAATTCATTCAGTATTTTGATGCATTATAAAAGAAAATATAACTCAGGTATGCTTCATTGATGATAAAAAATATTTGGGAATTGCAATGCCAAGAAAGTTATTGGGTAAATGCAAGTTGTTCTTTTTATCCCAGATGAAGGAAAACATTGTATAATGCCTGCTGAATTTTCCTTATACTGTCTGTTGCTTCCAGTCTCTTCCTTACTATCAGGATATATTCTGCTAAACAGAAACTATTTTTTTTTGCAACAGAAAACCCAATGAGGCACACCGGATACAAAAATTCCTACTCTTATAGTTATCTGATAATCATTATTAGAAGTATCTTTCAAGGTTATTGCACAGATATATCAACATTATTGCAAGTTTATTTTTCTGAAATATGCAGGATTCTTACTGAATGGTTAATCAATATAATTAAGCAGCCAATTGAAAAAGGATCTAGTGCTTTCCCGGCATATATGACAAATAAACTCTTCTCAGGCTTCCAGCCAGGTACAGGTATCCATTTTAACCGAAGTTTCAAAGACAAACTCTGCCATCTCCATGAAGATGGCAAAGTCTGTCATCCAAGTGTTGTTTAAAATTAATAGCTGTACCCTGCTGGAAGCCCAAGAAGCGTTTATTTGAGCAGCTAACATTTCAACTGTCCTTTAAACAATGAGGAAAACCTATGATTTCAACTTATTGTGAGCACTGCTTGAGAAAGTGTGTGCAGAGACCTGTTGTACTGGTATTTCTTTATGGACACACTGATAAATGAGCAATGCAGTTTAGAAGAACATCATCAAGTGGCAATAAAATGAGCATTCATGCATAATGTTTTCTTCAAGACTGAAATCAAAATTATTGCCTCTGCTTCACAACTTATTGCAGCTACAATTTAAAAATAAGTAGAACTTAAAAATAAATGTTGCCTTCTTTTACAGTTAACCACTGAGGTGAATGGGTAAAACTTCCTTAACTACAGCTATTATGTATAAATACATGTAGAGCTGATCAATGTGGACTATGATTTTAAAACGCATCTTGATCGAAATTATGTAGCACAGTATAAAAGGTTACATAAGAGTACTTTTCTTCTGTGAAAGTATCTTTTCATAAGAAGTAAAAGATTAGATCACCAAGTGCTACAGAAAGAAGATTGCTGAATGACGTTTAACAATGATAACCAGAAGCAAAAATCATTGTTTAAAATAACAACCTCACATTGGGGAGCAATTTTGTGAAACAGTCGAGTATGTCATCTCCCAGTACCAGTCCATGGCTTAGGTCAGCATGAAATCTAACAATGTAATGCAATTTAATTTGTAATAGCATAATCATAAGCATATAGGTCAACCCTAAAATATTGGCAAAACTCAAAAAAAATTATAGTTACAGGGTGGTGAACCTATTGTACACATGCACAAGGTGGCGTGTGCTAAAATTTCGTTGGCACGGAGCATGCAGTACCACCCCATGAATCTTTAAACCCCATCCATAATAAAATGATACATAGTGATTATCGCTACTGTTAAATGAAACAGCAATTTTTTTTTACAACCCAAGAGCATTGAGATGCTTTCACCGGAAACATCTCACACTGGCTTGGCACCAGCTAGACAGTTGCAAGAATAGGTGACATTAGATGATACAGTTTTAAATCCTTGCAGATTTGGTATACAAATCAATAATTGGATAGCAATCAGTTACAACAACAATTCTATTCAGAAATGTCATTTTTCAATTGTATTTTTATATGATTAATATTAAAAATTTTTGAAAAAGTTTCCTAAAATGCTTCATTTATTGCAATCTGTTGTACTTTTATTAATTGTAAAACAATAAATACCTGTAAATAAGCATCAGAACTCACAATTTTTCCTTTAGCAAGTACCTAATTATTGTTACTTACTCACTAATCAATGATAATTTCTGTTGCAAATTCCCTTGGCATGTGAGAGAAATTTTTAGCAGATTATCGCCAATTTGGGCCCATGCTCTCAAGAAGGTTCACCACCCTGTTATAGTATGTACTATAGATGTACTCTGCTCTCACCCCATCCTCCCGCCACCCCACTTAGGGTTCCCCTCGTCCTCACCTACCACCCCACCAGACTCCGGGTCCAACATATAATTTTCCGTAACATCCGCCACCTCCAACGGGATCCCACCACTCAGCATATCTTTCTCTCCACCCCCCCCCCCGCTTTCCGCAGGGGTCGCTCCCTACACGACTCCCTTGTCCATTCGTCCCCCGCATCCCTTCCCACCGATCTCCCTCCCAGCACTTATCCTTGTAAGCAGAACAAGTACTACACATGCCCTTACAGTTCCTCCCTCACCACCATTCAGGGCCCCAGATAGTCCTTCCAGGTGAGGCAACACTTCACCTGTGAGTCGGCTGGGGTGATATACTGTGTCCGGTGCTCCCGATGTGGCCTTCTATATATTGGCCAGACCTGACGCAGGCTGAGAGACCGTTTCACTGAACACCTACGCTCTGTCCGCCAGAGAAAGCAGGATCTCCCAGTGGCCACACATTTTAATTCCACGTCCCATTCCCATTCTGATGAGTCTATCCACAGCCTCCTCTACTGTCAAGATGAAGCCACACTCAGGTTGGAGGAACAACACCTTATATTCCGTCTGGGTAGCCTCCAACCTGATGGCATGAACATTGATTTCTCTAACTTCTGTTAATGCCTCACCTCCCCTTCATACCCCATCCCTTATTTATTCATTCATTCATTCATTCATTCTATGTATATATATTTTTTCTCTCTTTTTTTCTCCCTCTGTCCCTCTCACTATAACTCCTTGCCCATCGTCTGGGTTTTTTCCACACTCCCCTTTTCTTTCTCCCTAGGCCTCCCGTCCCATGATCCCCTCCCTTCTCCAGCCTCGTATTCCTTTTGTCAATCAACTTTCCAGCTCTTGGCTCCATCCCTTCCCCTCCTGTCTTCTCCTATCATTTCGGATCTCCCCTCCCCCTCCCACTTTCAAATCTCTTACTATCTCTTCTTTCAGTTAGTCCTGACGAAGGGTCTCGGCCCAAAACGTCCTCCTCCTATAGATGCTGCCTGGCCTGCTGCATTCACCAGCACATTTTGTGTGTGTTGATAGTATGTACTAGTTGCTTTAAAGATAATAATCTTTGAAAATACACAGAATTGCTTTTTAAAAAGCGATCATATGAATATATTTCATGCACTTTAAGAGAACTGATCCCCTCTTCAATTTATTCAATTGTATTTTTAAATGTCTATTTGAAGTTTCAATTCAAACAACATTTATTCAGAAGTAATAGCAGAAGTAATAGCCATGTATCCTTTTTACTTCAGTTGTTGTAAATAATGGTTGGTCCTCTCAAGAATTCCCTAAGAACACTGCATTAGGCCATGGAGTACAACTAGCAACAATATAACACAACTGCAGAAACTCAGAAAATACATCTGATACAAAAATAACTTTCACTGTATTTTCATCTAGTGATCAGTAAATCATTAAATCTACCCCCATCTGCAAAAGAGGGTGAAGTATAACATCAGCTTTAACCTTGTAACTAAGAGGTCAATTACATATCTGAGCCCAAATGTAAGCCATAATTTTTGACTTCAGTGTGTGATTTTTTTTAAAGCAGCAGTGATGAAATTACGTCCACAAGGTTAACAAAGCAGGAAGTTGCGGGGAACCCTACCCTGCAGGGTCTTTCCCTGGTGAGAAAAAAAATTACAGCATTTCCTTCCCTATAGAAGTCATAATAACATTAAGTCAAAACATGGGGTATAAAACAAGCAAACAATCTCTATTAAATCTAACCATGTAAAAAGTCAATAACAAGAACTGTAAAAATCCTGAAATCAAACGATTCAGCTAGCGAGATGAAATGCAATTAAAGCCTTGGGTTAAAGATTTTATCAGAATTGTATTGCAGATTGTGTCAAATAACTTTCTAGCTGCTAAGCTTTACATAATACATTTCCATGTCTCCAATCACACAGCTAAACTGATGAAAACGATAAGATGTTATATTACACCCAAATATATCATACGTTCTGATCACCTGGCAAAATGCAAATCTTTTATAACAAGTCAATACAGTTTCAAACCCATAAAACATGCTGTCCATGAAAACATGAACATGAAACATGTTAACAAGCATTAACTGCTTGCTCATGTTAATTCAGAATTATGTTTATTATCACTGTCTTATATGATGTGAAATGTGTTATTTGTGGCAGCAGTACAGTGCAAGGACACAAAATTATTATAAGTTACAAAATATTGCAGAAAAAGGAATAATGAGGTTCATGGTACAATCATTGACTATTTGTACACAGACTAGGAAAACCACCCGAAGTTTCAGGATGGGTAGTGTACAATAATCTGATGTTTTTCTAAAAGCAATAGACCAAAAGGGAAATATAAGAAATCTTCTCCCCAACTAAGAGTTTGCATTGGTTGTTGTTTGTGACAACTGACATTCCAGTAGATGGCAGATTATCAAGTATAACATACGTTACACATTACACATGTTTTAAACAAAACGTATTTAATTTTCAAAGGGGTTTGATAGCATGTATCAAGGTACTGAATTATTATCAGATCTGAACAATTTATGTGGTGAAAGAAGCTCCAATCCCATGATAGCAGTTGATAAAGTTAAATTCTTTTTTAAAATTTAGAATAAAGAACTAAAACCATCAAAGCTCAGTATCAAAACAATGGGTTGTCATGAAAACTAACCTGGCTCAAAAATACACTCTATGGGCAGAAATCTTCTGCTTTTTATATGACTAGAGACTAAATTATTTGACTGACTCTTAATTGCATCTGACCTTGCCAGGAATATTTTCATATGATGAAGAAAGATTGAAAAGTGAAATCCTGAGAAAGTGATAGTTGCTGAGAAGCAATTTTCTCTGCTTGGAGAGTCAAGAATCTGAAGTCCTTCAAAGGATAAGAGGTTGAAAATTTAAGACTATGGAGAAACTTCATTCACAAGGTTGTTAATCAATTCACAAACAAGAGAAAATCTGCAGATGCTGGACATCCAACCAACACACAAAGTGCTGGAGCAGGCCAGGTAGCATCTATGAAAAAAAAGTACACTCAATGTTTTGGGCCAAAACCTTTCAGCAGGACTGGAGAAAAAAAGCTGAGAAGTAGATTTGAAAGGTGCAGGAAGGGAGAAAGAGAAACACCAGATGACACATGAAGCTTGGAGGGGGAGGGATGAAGCAAAGAGCTAGGAAGTTGATTGGTGAAAGAGACAGGCCATGGAAGAAAGAAAAGGGGGGGAAGACCACCAGAGGGAGGCAATGGGTGGGCGAGGAGATAACATGAGAGAGGGACAAGGGGTTGGGAAATGGTGAAGGTGGGGGGTGAGGGGAGGCATTACTGGAAGTTTGAGAAATCAATGTTCATGCCAGCGGGTTGGAGGCTACCCAAACGGAATATAAAATATTATTCCTCCAACCCAAGTGTGGCCTTATCCTGACAATGGAGGTGGCCATGGATAGACATATCAGAATGGGAATGGGGAGTGGAATTAAAATGGGTGGCCACAGGCTAGTTCTGGTAGACGGAACGTAGATGCTTGGTGAAGCAGTCTCCTAATCTACATCAGGGACACTCCCATTCCCATTCCTGCAGCTCCCAGTTGTCCAACTCTTGCACTCAAACATCCAAACTCACATTTAAGATACAAGAACAGCTTCTCATATTCTAAACATATTTTGCAGCCTTCACAGTCAAGAATGAATTCAACAATTTTGGATAGTCACCACATCGAATCTCTGTCTCATGTTTACAACATGTAATTTTTCCATTCCTACTGATAATTTCAGTTAATTACAATTCAATAACATGATAATCTAAGTTGTGGAAGCAGATGCTGGTAAGACCTCAAACAATTCAGGAATCAAAGGTTCAGCACGGTGCAACCAGTGTCCTGAGCTGTGTATATTTGAAGGCAAGGAATATCATAGGAAAGGTGGATGAGCTCAGGGCATGGATCAACAACTGGAATTATAATGCTGTTGCCATAACTGAGACTTGATTGCAGGAGGGGCGGGACTGGCAGCTCAATATTCCGGGGTTCCATTGTTTTATCAAACTCCTCTGTAAAGATATCCAATGACTTGACTGCCACAGCCACCTGTGGCAATGATTTTCACAGATTCACTACCTTTTGGCTAAAGAAATTCCTCCTGATTTCTGTTCTACATAGACATTCCCCTTTTCTGAAGCTGTGCCCTCTGGACCTGGACTCCCCATCCCCCCTCATTTTTCTATACTCCCGTGAGTAGAGACCCAGAGCTATCAAATGCTCTTCATACATTAACCCTTTCATTTCCAGAATCATTCTCGTGAACATCCTTTGAACCGTTAGATAAGGGGTCCAAAATTACTCTCAACATTCATACTTTCATACTTGCCAATGCGGCTCTTAGGCACAATATACTTTCCGCCACCCTGATAGTGTAGAAACATGTTCTCCCTATGCTAACATGAGAAAAATGAGTCGGCTTTTAATTTTCATTTGTCTTTAAACCTTGCTTACACAGTACCTGTACGTTATACAGCAGCTTCAATATCAATGTGATCCTTGAGCTGATAGCTTTTAGCAAGAATTGAAATATCTGGTTCAAGTTGTGACAGCAAAAACCTTAAGTCCTCACGTGTAACAATGTCCAAACAGTTTCTGTTTTTTTGAGAGAATGTGGTCAACTGCATTGAAACCTCTTTCAACAAGATAGGAGGATGGAAATGCCAAGAAGAGCAGTTTGGCTCTTCTCTAAAGACCAGAAAACTTTGTATAACAGTGCAGCCATATATCAAAAAAGCTGGTATTTTGAATAGCATTGTTTGCTTCATCATTCAGAATTTCAATAATTTCTTCTTGCAAGCTCTCTTCCTGCTCCTCCACCTACAAATAAATGGGTTATTTACAGATCATTCAAATCCTTGAAACGATTCTGAAAACCCTTCTTTAGTGATTGCAGGCACAAGTAGTACTCTTGCAAATCACTGTCTGTGAAAGAGAGTGCCATACTTTCCATGCAGGGAAACTGTAAGAATATTCTTCTCCCAATGTTTCCCTCATATATTTCCAATTTTCCAATAATGGTGGATTCTGCACTTTCTGCCTAGATTAAATTGAAATTCTCACCCTGCAGTCTCATATTTAGAACATTTTAGGGAGCAACCTTTTGACAGACAGCACACTTCACTGTAAAGAAGCAAGCATTCAAACTCTTCATCATTATCTTGGTATAACCGGCAAAATATTCTGCTATTTAATGGATGAGCTCATAAAGGGATCACAAGTGGAGAGAGTGAGCAGTTTCAAGTTCCTGGGTGTCAAGATCTCTGAGGATCTAACCTGGTCCCAACATATTGATGTAGTCATAAAGAAGGCAAGACAGTGACAATACTTAGAAGTTTGAAGAGATTTTGGTATGTCAACAAATACACTCAAAAACATCTATAGATGTACCGTGGAGAGCATTCTGATAGGCTGCATCATTGTCTAGTATGGGAGGAGGCTACTGCACAGGACTGAAAGAAGTTGCAGAGGGTTGTAAATTTAGTCAGTTCCATCTTGGGTATTAGCCTACAAAGTACCCAGGACATCTTCAAGGAGTGGTGTCTCAGAAAGGCCGTGTCCATTATTAAGGATCTCCAGCACCTAAGGCATGCCCTTTTCTCACTGTTACCATCAGGTCGGAGGTACAGAAGTCTGAAGCACACACTCAGCGATTCAGGAACAGCTTCTTCCCCTCTGCCATCCGATTCCTAAATGGACATTGAACCCTTGGACACTAACTCACTTTTTAAATATATATTATTTCTGTTTTTTGCATGATTTTTAATCTATTCAATATATGTATGCTGTAATTTATTTATTTATTTATTATTATTATTTTCTTCTTCTGCTGTATTATGTATTGTATTGAACTGCTGCTGCTAAGTTAACAATTTTCACGACACACGCAGGTGATAATAAACCTGATTCTGATTCTGATTTTGTTGGTAGCAGATATTACTAGAGTCATGGCTGAAAAAATTTGCTGGCTGAGATTTTTGGTTGCGAGATGTTGATGATGAATTACACAATGGGTTGCAAAAAGACTTGGAATTTCCTTCTCATAAATGCCACTAAACTAGCATGGTGACCTATCTGGTGCTCCATCTGTTGCACAAGAAATCATGTTCCTAAATCAGAATACATTTATTCTCAATATACATTTTGAGCAGATTGATTCTCCATTGATACTTATGTTTAACTTTTTATAAAAGAGAATCTCATCATAAACTTTTCTATTTTTAATAAACCATACAGATACTATTAGCAATGCCTGGTTGTCTCACACAGCTGATTCATCCAGTTGTATCCCAAATTTTGTTTTTTGTAGCTCTGTGCATAGTTGATACTCAATATGTTCACTCAGTTTGTCAATACGACAAACTATAGAGCTGTTACTCAGAGGAATTGATTTTAAGATACTGGTATCCATTTTGAGAACAGTGGTGAGCACTTTTGATACAGAAGGCATCATTAATCTTTCACCAATTGTATGAGATTTTCCACACTACTATCATTTTGGAAATGTTATAAGAAGCAATGAGACCACTTCCAAGGTCAATTTTAGCTTTCTTCGCAAATGACTTAAGTGCGCAACACTTTTCAAATGCTCTTTTCATCTTGTGGAACTGAGTAATACCATGAGGTGTCTTTTACAGAAGTGTTCCTGCCATCTTGATGATTTCATGGCTTCATTAGACAGTGCAGTATTTCAAATAAGGTACATGGGGCATCACTGATTTGACGGGTACAGAATTAAACCATACTCCAGGTATGTTACATTGTATTGACACACTTTCTGTAGTTTCTTGTTTCTTGGCAGGATTAGAATGCAATCCTTCACTGCCTTCAGACTCATAGAGATCACACCGTATGTATTAATCAATCATTAATGGGGCTAAATTAAAATAAAAAATTATCACAAATTGGGAATGCTTACCGGATGTTCACGACAGCAGTGAATTGACAGTCAGTCAGGGCTCGTGCCTCAAGTTAGGGCGCCGCTTACCGCCCCCCCCATCAAGAATCTTGAACGCCCCCTCCCCCGATGACTTCTATTTCCCTTGATGACTTCTTAGGACACATAATCACCTCCAATTAGGAATCACTGCCTTAAGGGAATGCTGCATGAGAACTCCCAAGTCCCTTTGCACCTCTGATTTTTGAATTTTCTCCTTACTTAGAAAATACTCTATGCCTTTATTCCTTCTACCAAAGTGCATGACCATATACTTCTCTACACTATATTCTATCTGCCACTTCTTTGCCTATTCTCCCAATCTGTCCAAGTCCTTCAGCAGTCACTCTTGCTTCCTCAACATTACCTGCTCCTCCATCTATCCCCATATTGTCTACAAACTTGGCCTAATGCCACCAATTCCATCCAAATCATTGACATATAGCATGAAAAGAAGTGATCCCCATACCACTAGTCACCAGCAGCCAACTAGAAAAATCTCTATTTATTTCCACTCTTTGCCTCCTGCCAGTCAGTCAATCTTCTATCCATTCTAGTGCCTTTTCTTTAATACTATGAACTTTTATCTTGTTAAGCAGCCTTTTGTCAAAGGCCTTCTGAAACTCCAAGAAACAGCATCCACTGACTCTCCTTTGTCTATCCTATCTGTTATTTCCTTAAAAACTTCCAACAGATTTGTCAGACAAGATTTCCCCCTAAAGAAACCATGCTGACTTTGGTCTATTTCAGACATCCTACCCTGCAAAAACTCATTTCAGGGAGGTATCACCACCATTTCAGGGAGGTAGCACCGTCCCGTCCCCTCCCCCCACCCCACCCCCGTCGACCTCCAAGGGTGTATGTAATAATTTGTTTAGTGATTTTGTCTAATCTGTAAACCAAGTTGGGTATATGCAGCAAATGTGACATTAAAATATGTACTTAAATTATATTATATTATCATGTTTATTCTATTACAACTTTAAGCAAGTCTACAGGGAGTTTGGCCTCATCACGTAGGACATCAATAGCGTAGCTCCTTAGCAGCTAGCCAGCTAGTTTAAATAACATTAGCTATGCTGTAATAACACCTGTTAAACTCACTGCAATATGTCTTTTACATTTTAACCCACCATGGGCAATAGAAAAGTCACTGTTGCAAACAGTGCAGCGAGCAACACTGTCATCATTTTTGAGGTCGACTGTAAAGCCCGCCCACAGAGAAAACTGATAGGTCTACTTAGCAGGGGTCCCCAACATTTTTGGCACCGCAAAATAAAAAATTGACAATATTCTTGCGGACCAGCCAACCGGGGGCGGGGTGGGGGGGTGTTAATCACGACCGGAATATAGGTGATAAGTCAATAGCACCATAACATTTTAAGTGACGTTTGGATATTAAACACGCAGCACATATTTTCCCCGTATGAACATATAAAATCATTGCAACACACCAATATCGCTGAATCCGTGCGGCCCCTGGGCTTGTTTTCCTGCAACAAGACGGTTCCATCGAGGGGTGATGGGAGACAGCGATACTCGAAGGGAGTTCCTTATGTCCAGTCTATTCCGCAATTTAGTTTTCGTTGCATTCATTGCAGAAAACTCCGCTTCGCAGTGGTATGATGTTGGAAATGGAAGCAACGTTTTCAGTGCTTTCGTGGCTATCTCAGGATATTTAGCCTTGACTTTGATCCAGAATGCCGGCAGAGATGTTATGTCAAACGTACTTTTCAGCCCACCATCAGTTGCAAGCTCAAGGAGTTGATCTTCTTCCCGCGCTGACATGGATGACGTGCGGGTAATGACCTCGCGTGCATTCAAGTTCAACAGTGGGTGTGACTGGGAATGAGGAAAGGTGCAAATGACTCATATCGTTTCATATCGCCAAATCATATTGTTTCCTCAAGGCCCGGTGGTTGGGGACCACTCTTAGCACGAAGAGAGACCAATCAGGATGCTCGCTCTCCCTCTCCCTCTCAAAAAAATCTATTTCCGGGATATTGTATATAATTTCCGGGCGTCAGGGAGCCACTATCGATGTGCGGGAGACTCCCGGATCTTCCAGGAGAGGTGGGATGTCTGCTATTTTATCATGGGCCTCCAAGTACTTCGAAACCTCAACCCAAATAATGGACTCCAACATCTAAACAACTGAAGTCAGGTGAACTGGCCAATAATTTCCATTCTTCTGCCACCTTCCTTTCTTAAAGAGTGCAGTGATGTTTGCAATATTCCAGTCCTCTGAAACCTTTCCAGAACCTAGTGATTCTTGAAAGGTCACTACTAATGCCTTCACAATCTCTTCAGCTACCTCTTTCAGAACTCTGAGTGGTAGTCCATCTAGTCCAGGTGATTTATCACACCATTTACTTCCCAAGCATCCTCACCTGAGTAATAGCAACCACAGTAACTTCTGTCCTTGACACTTGTGAATTTCTGGCTTACTTCTGGTGTCTTCCACATTGAAGACTGATGCAAAATATTTATTTGTCCGCCATTTCTTGTTCCCCCACTACTACGTCTCCAATAATCCGATATCCACTCTCACCTCTCTTTTACTCTTTATATATCTGAAAAAACTTTTGGTTTCCACTTTTATATTATTAGCTAGCATACCTTCATATTTCAACTCTTTTTTTTAGTTACCTTCTTTTTTAAGTTAACTTCTGAAGTACTTTAAAAGCTTCCCAATCGTCTAGCTTCCAACTAATTTTTGCTTTTATGCTGTCTTTAATTTCCCTTGTCAGCCACAGTTGTGTCATTCTCCCTTCAGATTACTGCTACTTCTTCTGAGGCATTTTCCAGAGTGACTCTCAAAGCCCATTATGCTTTTGTCTAGCTTTAAATCCACACTCTCATTTACTGAATTAGACAAAAATAAAATATCAAATCAGAAACAGCCAAAATAATTATACCTTGACACACCTTCTATACTTGAATAATTTGAAATGACATGCCCCTTCATCAGTAAAGCTAAAGCAATTAATTTAAACAGTAGAACTATTTTCTAAAGATATAAACATGAACTTTGGACAAGCACAGAATATTAAACATAAAGAAAGGTGCAATAGAGTTAGTAGAATATAAAACAGAGTATCAGGATACAATATAACCAATGGATGAATATGAAAGATATTAGCATCCAGGATATCAACAAGCAAAAAAAAAAGATCTAAGTGTGATAAAGGGAAAACTTTTGACAGAGTTTACTTCAAGGCTTAAAAAGATCTGCCAAACAGCACTCAATGGTAAAAATATAACACAGGCAATAAACACTTTCGCTATACCCATATTATCATATTTCTTTGGCATAATACCTTGATCCAAAATTGATCTGGAAATTTTCTAAAGAAAAATAAGAACTTAAGTGACAATTTTTAGAAAACACTATCTACACCCGAACACACTTAGATTAACACTACCTAGGACAGAACAGCAATAGAAATAACAGACATAAAAATTCACACAACAGTCAGATAAAACTTTTAAGAATATATTTTCAACAATGAAAATAGGACTCAGCACTCCACGTCAGTATAAGCAATTCTGATAAGTACAAACCACTAAAGTTAAATGAAAGCACAACACAGAAAAATGAAGAAATTATCACTGCAGAAGAAAGAATTAACCAATGGAAGATCATTGAAGACATCCTCTATGGAAGACATCCCAATGATCTAAGCAGACTAGATGTCAAGAAGGAAGTGTTGAATGCCTGGCTCAGAGTTTGGAGACCTCTTCCCAGAAGCAGAGGGGTTCCTTGTGGCAATACCGGACCAGGTGGCTAACACAAAAAATTATCAAAAATACATAATAAAAGACCAACAAATTCAAGACAATGAATGCAGAAAATACTAAGAGCAAGCAGAAACAATCCAACAGATTACAGGATCCTGCAGCAATTTAACTCATTCTGATTACTTACACAGGCATAAATCAGGTGGCAAACAACATTCACCAAAATCTTGCTTTCATATGTAAACTCATAAAAGACACCATACCTTTCTACAAATTATATTACAACCAATCCATTATTATAGATAGGACAATCCATATTAACTGTCTGTATATAATATTACAGGACAAACAAGCAAGAACAACTTAATAGGTACAGCTACCAAACATACATAATACACAGAAATCAATAGTGAAAAACACCAGAAATATGCTGAATTAAAAGAGGAAATTGAAAGGCTATGGAATGTGAACAGGGTATACATTGTTCCAATAGTAATATCCACAACTGGTATGATCTCAAACCCACTATACAATAGCATTTAATAATTAGGCCTACACAGCACTGTTTATGCAAGTCTCCAGAAAGCCACAATACTAAATACCGTAGAATAATCCAACAGTTCCTAGCAATTGAGAAATGAGTGTGCATGTTTATGCCTATACCTCAGATTTTACCAGCCTGAGCTGAGAAAAACAATAATGAAAAAAAGACTTTCTGATTTAGGTCAAATTATTTGCACAGATAAGCCATTCAGTGCAGGAACATAGCACTTGCAATTAACTTCTGCTCAACTAGCTTTGCTTTTTCCCCAGTAGAAGTGATAATTTTGAGTCCTACATTTGTATTCCCTTGATTAGAGTGATTCTGACTCTTGGCTTCCAGTTTTTATATTGATCTTTCAAAATAAACTAATTTTTAACTGAAGTATTTCAAACAAAACTGCATATCACAGAATGTTTCACTATTGTTTTTAAATTCCCCGCCATTATTCTCTGTAACAGCAAAAAGAAAAGCATGCTTCTCTGAAAGCTTTGTAAAGCTAACAGTCAGGACAAAGTTGTCGGAAATGCACCGACTTCGAAAATGTATATTAATCATATATTTACAAACATTAACAATTTGACCAAACATTCATGTTCCCCAAGTTACAAACACTACAAAGCTGAATATTCAACAAACATACATACATTTAACAAACATACTTAGTTAAAAGTATGCGCAAAACATACCTTCCTAATCATCATGTGCATCCTTGCCTTCGATAAAGGAAGAAGAGAGCAAGCCCCTTTCACATGCTATTTTATGTACTCAAGACATTTGAAACTGGACACTAGGCAGCTATCCAATGGGAAAAGCAGTGACAGTTTCTAAACTAACCAATCACAATGGATTAACCAATCAACCGATCACTTTTGACGATCAGAATAAGGCACAGCCCCACAGGATAGGTCCTAGCACAGATCCCTACAGTAGACCATTAAGCATAGACCTCCAGCAAAGACCACTACCCTCCATCGTCAATGGGCAAGGTTGTTCTGAATCTAAATGGGCAATTCATCATGGATCCCATGCATCTTAATCTTCTTGGGTCTTGTATAAGGGACCTTGTCAAACACCTTATTAAAATTAATGCTCTACTTGCTTTATACTTATTACTATGAAGCTAAGTACAGTTCCAATGCCATATTTAAATTTGCTGATGACACCGCTGTCACCGGCAGGAACAAAGGTGCTGATGAATCAGTATATAGAAGAAAGACTGAAAATCTGGCTGAGTGGCGCCGCAACAACGTCCCACTCAAAATAGCAAGGTCAGGGAGCTGATTATTGACTTCAGGAGAAGGAAAGTGGAGGTCCATGAGTCAGTCCTCATCAGGGGATCAGAGGCGAAGAGGGTAAGCAACTTCAAATTCCTTGGTGTTATCATTTCAGCATATAAATGCCATTACAAAGAAAGTTAGGCAGCATATCTACTTTCTTAGAAAATCTCGAAGATTCGGCATGTCATCTAAAACTCTGATCAACTTCTTTAGATGTGTGGTGGAGAATATATTGACAGGTTGCATTAGGGCCTGGTATGGAAACACCAATATCCTTGAATAGAAAAGCCTACAAAAAATAGTGGATACAGCCCAGTCCATCACTGGTAAAGCACTCCCCACCATTAAGTACATTTACATGAAGTGTTATTGCAGGAAAGCAGCATTCATCATCTAGGGCCCCCCCACCCCCACCATGTTCTCTTCTTGGTACTGCCATCAGGAAGATGGTTCCTCAGGACCCACACCACCAGGTTCACAAACAGTTATTACCCCTCAAGGATCAGGCTCTTGAACCAGAGGGGATAACTTCACTCAACTTCATAGCCAATCACTGAACTGTCCTTTAACTTATGGACTCACTTTTATGGACTCATTTCATGTTCTCGATATTAATAGCTTATTTATTTATTATTATTTTCTTTTTGTTATTTTTGTATTTGCACAGTTTATTGCCTTTTGCACATTGGTTGCTGCCTATCCTTTTAGGTGTGGTCTTTCATTGATACTATTGTGTTTCTTGTATTTACTGTGAATGCCCACAAGAAAATGAATCTCAGGGTTGTATATGGTGATACATGTGCACTTTGATAATGAATTTGCTTTGAACTTTGTACACAACATCTACAGCTCTACCTTCATCAATCACCCTTGTCACCTCGTCAAAAAACTCTATCAAGTTAGTATGACACAGCTTGCCCCACACAATGCCACGCTGGCTCCTTCTAACTGAACTGTCTACATATTCATTGAAGAAATCCTCCTGGAGCAAATCTGAGACATCCTGGACCCTAGCATATGGAAGGCAAAACACCATTCTGGCATCTCTTTCATGGCTACAGAATCACCCCATCCATCACCTTAACTACCAAGTTTCCTATCACTATAGCTCTGTCTGACTTTACTCGTCCCTGCTGAGCCTCAGAGCTGGTCACAAGATTGACTCCTTCTGCTGTGTCCTGATAGGTCATCCACCCCAGGAGTATCCAAAGGGGTATATTTGTTGCTGAGGGGAATGGCCACAGAGGAACCCTACACTTACTGCATATTCCCCTTATTTCTCCTACCTATTATCTGAAGCCTGCACTCTGGGTATGACCATCTCAGAAAAAGTTTAATCTATGAGGTTTTCAGCCTCCTGAATGGCCCTGAGTACAACCAAGTCAGTTCCTTGACCTTGTCAGTCAGGAGATGAAGTTGGATGAACTTCCCACAGATGTAGCCATCAGGGATATTGTTAGTTATCGTGCAATCCCATGTATTACAGGAGGAATATTCTATTGCCTTAACTACCATCCTGCCTGCACTAAATTAAGGACTAAGGATTTACAGATGTTAGATAAGTGGGTTTTGATCAAAGGAAAAATTAGAATGGATTAGATTAGATTAGATTCAACTTTATTGTCATTGTGCCAAGTACAGATACAGAGCCAATAAAATGCAGTTAGCATCTAACCAGAAATGCAAAGAGTAGTGTTATTTACAAAATAACTGCGAATAAAAAGTAAGTGCTACAGCACACAAATATAAAAGTACTGTGAACAGTACAATATGGGTGCAATACTGCTTAGCGCTGTGATGAGAGGTTCAGCAGGGTCACAGCCTCAGGGAAGAAGCTCTTCCTGTGCCTGCTGGTGCAGGAGCGGAGGCTCCTGTAACACCTACCGGATGGGAGGAGACTGAAAAGTTCATGGTTAGGGTGAGATGCATCCCTGATAATGCTTTTCGCCCTGCCCAGGCAGCGTTTATGGTAGATGTTCTCAAGGGTGGGCAATTGGGTGCTGATAATCCGCTGGAGTCACTGAGTACTTTAGTGCAAGGGTGCTCATAAGGTGCGTCAAAATATAGTGAAAACAGTGAAAAGAAAACTCCCAATATTTACAAGAAGATTTCAATCAGAGAACACAATAATAGCTCCATACTATTTTTGTCCAGTGAGAACCACTGGCAGCCCGTATCTCTCTCTCTCTTTCCCCTATTGAGGAGGAGAGCTGCTTTTTATTTGGCACTAGGGCATACCACCTTTAATTACCAAGTTAATAGTCATGAATTAGAATATGAGGCACCCCACAAGGTAGTTACAACTATATTACAAAATAAACAGAACTATCTATCTTAAATACAGGATACAGACAACATATACGCATTTACACATCCCCATTACTGAAGAAATGGAATATTCCACTGTATATGGTGAGAAAGGCATCATAACCTGAGACTTCAGCTTAGTTGAGGACCCTTTATGAGAATATTCTGGGGAAGACATTGAAGTGCATACTCCCAGTGCAATAACAGCAGAAGGACAAAGGGTTTCGGCCCAAAACATCGACTACCTCTTCCTATAGATGCTGCCTGACCTGCTGCATTCCACCAGCATCTTGTGTATGTTGCTTGAGTTTCCAGCATCTGCAGATTTCCTCATGTTTGAATGACTTGTGGGATCAGATTATCGAACTTGAGCAATGGTTTTCAATTCAAATTGTGGATATATAAAAGCAGGTCATGAAGAAAGTAAGTCATAAAAATAGTCACTTGCCATGCATCAGAAGCACATAAGATTTGGGAAACCATGCTTGGATTTTGTTTTCTTTCTTTATATTCAAATCAAGTTACACCTTTGTCATATGTAACTTGATTGTGTAGGATTTCTATAGATTACAATTACTTTTCATAAACTGCACATTAGCTGATGTTACATCATGTTTTTGTTATACTGTATGATTGAATCTGACATTTGTTCATTTGTGCAGAGCTGACATTTTGCACAATGAGTAGCATCTCCACTAGCTTCAATGAGGTGAGTCATTCTGGCTGCCTGTCATTCTCTCACTAAACTGTTTTTGCTTCTTGGCCTTGGAGAAGGGCTGTGCAGTTTACTAAGATGCTCGGACTTCAGTGAATGACAGCAATGCAGGACATTAGCTGCATAATTGAACACAACAGCAAGGTCATGATCTTGTCTCTTTTACTTTGATTGAATCTTAAGTTAATTTTTTTTTGGTGTGTAATTTTCATACTGAGGAGTCACCAAAGTAATTATTTTCTCTTTAGTACAGTGACTTACTTGGGACCAACTCCTTGGGTGGCTTACTTGTGTTCAGTGGAAATAGATCAGCAGTGTCATTGTCAAGTTCTCTATCTGCAGTAGAATTTAAAAACCTGACACACATACTGCAGTTCAGTTTAAAAAGTTTTGGAATGGATAAATTCACAGTTTATCCAACTGCGGTGGAATAAATCAAAGCATTCAGTGCTATTGATAGAATCAGATGGTAATAAGAACAGAGCTAATGTTTCCAGTCAATGACTTTTTAATCAGAACTAGCAACTGTTAAAAATCAAATGTTGGCAGTAGTGGGAAAGTGGAGAGAATAAAGAGGATTCCTGTTATATCATGAAGAACATGGCACAGTGAATGACAGTTGACGGCAATGCTGGTTGAAAATTTATTTTAATCTCAGCTCGTCCCTCTGCAGAGGTGTAAGTAGGAGGAGATGAATTCAGACAAATGGGAAATAAAATACTGGAGCTGTTTTTCTTTAGTTTGACTGATTAACACTTCCAAGATTATGCACAGCAGGTCCAAGATCTGCTGTGCATAATCCTTGACACATACGCCTCATCGAACTCCCTCAAATGTTTCTCAAGATGCAAGGTGAAATGGGTGTAACCTGATAAAAGCATTTGAAGATATTTTAATTGTACATGAGGCCACTTAACTATAAATATGATGCACTCACAGGATTGAATAGCTTGCATATGAAGAGCGTTTGATGGCTCTGGGCCTGTATTCACTAGAATTCACGAGAATGAGGGGTGACCTCATTGAAACCTATCAAATGGTGAAAGGTCTTGATAGAGTCGATGTGGACAGGCTGTTTCCTGTGGTTGGAGAGTCTCAGAATAGAGCAGGTCCTTTTAGAATGGAGATGAGGAGGAATTTCTTTAGTAAGAGAATGGTGAATCTGTGGAATTTTTTCCATGGGCAGCTGTGGAGGCTAAGTCTTTATGTGTACTTAAGGCAGAGGTTGATGCATTCTTAAACACAAAATACTCTGCAGATGCTGGAGTCAAAGCAACACGCTGGAGAAACTCAGCAGGTCGGGCAGCATCCGTGAAAACAATCAGTCAACGTTTTGGGCCGGAACCCTTCATCAGGGCTGAAGAGGGAAGGGGCAGAAGCCCTATAAAGAAGGTGGGGGGAGGGTGGGAAGGAGAAGGCTGGTAGGTGCCAGGTGAAAAACCAGTAAGGGGAAAGATAAAGGGGTGGGGGGGAGGGGAAGCAGGGAGGGGATAGGCAGGAAAGGTGAAGAAGGAATAGGGGAAAGCACAATGGGTAGTAGAAGGAGGTGGAATCATGAGGGAGGTGATAGGCAGCTGAGGGAGGGGGCAGAGTGAAACTGGGATGGGGGAAGGGAGGGGGAGGGAATTACCGAAAGTTGGAGAATTCAGTGTTCATGCCAAGGGGCTGGAGACTACCCAGACGGTATATGAGGTGCTGCTCCTCCAACCTAAGTTTAGCCTCATCATGGCAGTAGAGGCCATGTATGGACATATCCAAATGGAAATGTGAAGCAGAGTTGAAGTGGGTGGCAACCGGGAGATCCTGTCTGTTGTGGCGGACAGAGCAGAGGTGATCGACGAAGCGGTCCCCCAATCTGCATCGGGTTTCACCGAGGTAGAAGAAATTCTTGCTTGGTCAGGGCATGAAGGGATACGGGGAAAAGGCAAGAGATTTGGGCTGAGAAGAAAATTGGATCAGCCATGATGAAATGGCGGAGGAGACGAGATGGGCTAAATGGCCTAATTCTGCTCCTGTACCTTATAGTGTTATTATGGCCTTATCTAGGCTGAGTCATGTCTCTTATCCTCTGCAATGACGCAGCCTTCAATTTGATGCGAACAGCACTTTAATGTGACAATCTTATTCTTCTCAACTGTGGATTGTAATGGTAATTTCTGTTTAGAGAAACAAGCTCCAATCTCAGAAGTCAAACTGACAGATCTTACTTACATTCCCTCTATTGTAAGGAAAGCTCTCTTTATAGAGGAAAAACTTTATACTCCATAGCATTGTCACAAAGCTTAAAGATCATTAATGAACATAAACTTTTCATCTTCACCAAGATAAAACAAGGACTTCAAGTTATCAACACCAGAAATTCTGCAAATGCTGGAAATCCAAAGCAACACACACAAAATGCTGGAAGAACTCAGTAAGTTGGGCAGCATTTATGGAAAAGAAGAAACAGTTGACATATCCGGCTAAGACTCTTCCTTCAGGAATCAAGTTGATATTTTATCTACTTTATCTAATTCAGAATCAGGTTTAATATCATTGGCATCTGTCACGAAATTTGTTGTTATGTGGCAGCAGCACATTGCAATGCACCATATTTTAAAAATACTGTAAATTACACTATTTATATATATATATTCAAAACTAAATATATAGTGCAAAAAGGCAAGCAAAATGCAGTGAGATACTGTTCATGGGTTCAATATCCTTTCAGAAATCTAATGGCAGAGGGCAGGAAGCCATTCCTGAATCGATGAGTGTACGTCTTCGGGCTCCTGTACCTCCTCCCTGATGGTAACAATGAGAAGAGAGCATGTCCTGGGTGATGGGCAGTCCTTAATGATGGATGCTGCCTATTTGAGGCATTTCTCCTTGAAGATGTCCTGGATGCCAGGGAGGCTAGTGTCCATAATGCAGCTGACACAGTTTACAACTTTCTGTAGCTTATTTCAATCCTATGCAGTGGTACCCCCACCATATCAGACAGTAATGCAGCATGTTAGAATGCTCTTTCCAGTACACCTGGAGAAATTAGCAAGTGTCTTTGGTGACACTAAAATTGCCTCAAACTCCAAATGAAATATAGCCACTACTGTGCCTTCTTTGTAACTGCATCGATATGCTGGACCCAGGATACTTCCAGCAACTTGAAATTGCTCACCCTTTCCTCCACTGATCCCTCAATGAGGACTGGTGTATGTACCCTTGTCTTACCTTTTCTGAAGTCCACAATCAATCCTTTGATCACACTGAGCGCAAGGTTATTGCTGCCACACCACTCAACTAGCTGATCTATCTCACTTCTGTTCGCCTTCCTGTCACCATTCTGCCAACATTAGATGTAGCGACAGCAAATTTAAAGATGGCATTGGTTGATTTTGTTTTTAAAGTTTGAGCACTTCATGCTGAAATATTTTAAGATCATTTGAATATCCAAAATTTATCATATTTTGCTGAGACAAAATTCAATGTATTCAATTCTGCTCTCAGTAATCAAATGAATGATAAAGGCAGTCATCCGGCTAATTGTCTGCTTGAAATAAACTCTATTTAAACATATCAAAGATAATGAATGTGGCTCTGCTAAGAGAATGTGTTAAGCTAAGATCAAAACTTAAAAGCAGAAACACCAAGGGAACAATCTCTGAACTGTCCAAATTTATCACTGAGATATGAGTATGAAATGCCTGTCCCAAAGACTGATATTGGCAAAAAGGTTTTCAATTTATAGGACATTGACCCCTGTAATGGGGGATCAAGAAACTGTAGCTTTGGGGCAAACTTCATTTGAACATCATTAATGAATCAATTAACCCAGCACACAGAAGGAAATAATACAGGAGGGGATTGCAGTGAGGGTATTTGGAAATGTTTTTGAAGTGCAAGGCGATAGTGCAGGGTGAGTAACTGTAGGCTTTAATAAGATAATGACATGAATGTTCAGCGCTTGTGAGGAAAGTCATGGGACTAGCTTGGTAAGCACCATAGTCAGCATGGACAATTGGGCTGAAGGGTTTACTTCTCTGCTGTTTGACTCAACAACTCTAATCCACCTTGTTAGGTGCTTTGAATTCAGCCATGTTCTTTATGTGTTTTTTTTTAATCTGACATTATTTTCTGACTCTTTCATTATTTCAGGCAGCACTTTCCTGATCATCAGAATTAAAAGATTTTTCTTCAACTTACCTCAAATCTTTCTTACCTTAAACTTAAGTCCCTTTATTACAGGGAAAAATGATAGAGGATCTGGTCATTCAATTCAGTATTTTCCCCTTGAACCTCTCCTGTTTGTTTTTATCAAACTTTAATGCTATAGTCATCTTTCACATCCTTGTACAGCTTCCCATAAAAATAGCCAAATGAGATTGCACATGCTGGAATACAAAATAAAAACAAAATGCTGGAAGATCTCAGCAGGTCAATCAGCATCTATGAAGGCAAAAGGCAAAAATTGACGTTTTGGGTTGATATCCTACATTTTCAGGCAGTTGTGTACTTCTACCCTTTGGAAGATTTCAGATCATCTATCCTGGCCCAGCACACATATGCAATCATACAGAAAGCGCAACAGCTTTGTTAAAAGGTTAATGAGATTTGGCTTGTCACCAAACAAACTTCTACAGCTGCACCATTGAAAATAGAATATAGAACATAGAATAGTACAGCACAGTACAGGCCCTTTGGCCCACATTGTTGTGCCGACCCTGACTGGTTGCATCATGGTCTGGTACGACAATTTGAATGCATAGGAACACAAGAAGCTGCAATGAATAGTGGACTATACTCAATATATCATGGGCGTTTTTTTTTTCAAAAAGGCTACATCTATCATCAAGGATCCCCAACACCTGGGCCATGCCATTTTTTTATAGCTAGTACTGAACATAGAATGGCAGAGTACAGTTCCTACAGCTCATGATATTTTGCTGACTTTACAATTTAGTCTAAGATCAATCAAAATCCTTCCCTCCTACATCGTCCTACATTTTTTTAATCATCCATGTGCCTAAGAATTTCTTAAGTGCCACTTATGTATCTGTCTCTACCTCCACCTCGGCAGTGCGTTCTATGCACTCATCACTTCCTGTAAAAAACTCTGAAATCCCCTGATATTTTCCTCCAATCATCTTAAAATTATGCCAAATATGCCTCCTCATTTTAGCAATTTCCACCCTGGTAAAAACTCCGACATTTCACAGAAACATAGAAACATAGAAAATAGGTGCAGGAGTAGGCCATTCGGCCCTTCGAGCCTGCACCGCCATTTATTATGATCATGGCTGAACCCTGCCCCAGCCTTCCCTCCATACCCTCTGATCCCCGTAGCCACAAGGGCCATATCTAACTCCCTCTTAAATATAGCCAATGAACTGGCCTCAACTGTTTCCTGTGGCAGAGAATTCCACAGATTCACCACTCTCTGTGTGAAGAAGTTTTTCCTAATCTCGGTCCTAAAAGGCTTCCCCTTTATCCTCAAACTGTGACCCCTCATTCTGGACTTCCCCAACATCGGGAACAATCTTCCTGCATCTAGCCTGTCCAATCCCTTTAGGATTTTATACGTTTCAATCAGATCCCCCCTCAATCTTCTAAATTCCAACGAGTACAAGCCCAGTTCATCCAGTCTTTCTTCATATGAAAGTCCTGCCATCCCAGGAATCAATCTGGTGAACCTTCTTTGTATTCCCTCTATGGCAAGGATGTCTTTCCTCAGATTAGGGGACCAAAACTGCACACAATACTCCAGGTGTGGTCTCACCAAGGCCTTGTACAACTGCAGTAGTACCTCCCTGCTCCTGTACTTGAATCCTCTTGCTATAAATGCCAGCATACCATTCGCCTTTTTCACCGCCTGCTGTACCTGTATGCCCACTTTCAATGACTGGTGTATAATGACACCCAGGTCTTGTTGCGCCTCCCCTTTTCCTAATCGGCCACCATTCAGATAATAATCTGTTTTCCTATTTTTGCCACCAAAGTGGATAACTTCACATTTATCCACATTAAATTGCATCTGCCATGAATTTGCCCACTCACCCAACCTATCCAAGTCACTCTGCATCCTCTTAGCATCCTCCTCACAGCTAACACTGCCGCCCAGCTTCGTGTCATCCGCAAACTTGGAGATGCTGCATTTAATTCCCTCATCCAAGTCATTAATATATATTGTAAACAACTGGGGTCCCAGCACTGAGTCTTGCGGTACCCCACTAGTCACTGCCTGCCATTCTGAAAAGGTCCCGTTTATTCCCACTCTTTGCTTCCTGTCTGCTAACCAATTCTCTATCCACATCAATACCTTACCCCCAATACCGTGTGCTTTAAGTTTGCACACTAATCTCCTGTGTGGGACCTTGTCAAAAGCCTTTTGAAAATCCAAATATACCACATCCACTGGTTCTCCCCTATCCACTCTACCAGTTACATCCTCAAAAAATTCTATGAGATTCGTCAGACATGATTTTTCTTTCACAAATCCATGCTGACTTTGTCCGATGATTTCACCACTTTCCAAATGTGCTGTTATCACATCTTTGATAACTGACTCCAGCAGTTTCCCCACCACCGACGTTAGGCTAACCGGTCTATAATTCCCCGGTTTCTCTCTCCCTCCTTTTTTAAAAAGTGGGGTTACATTAGTCACCCTCCAATCCTCAGGAACTAGTCCGGAATCTAACGAGTTTTGAAAAATTATCACTAATGCATCCACTATTTCTTGGGCTACTCCCTTAAGCACTCTGGGATGCAGACCATCTGGCCCTGGGGATTTATCTGCCTTCAATCCCTTCAATTTACCTAACACCACTTCCCTACTAACATGTATTTCGCTCAGTTCCTCCATTTCACTGGACCCTCTGTCCCCTACTATTTCTGGAAGATTATTTATGTCCTCCTTAGTGAAGACAGAACCTCTGCCATGTCTTTGCTCCCCATAATCAATTTCACTCGATCTATTCCTCTTATTATCTTGAACACCTCTATCAAGTCAACTTTCATACTCCTTTAAACCAGAGGGAAAAGCAGGAAGTACAGAAGTCCCATGCCATCAGATTTAGGGAGAAATACTTCCCTTCAAACATCCAATTCTTGAGCCAACCAGCAAAACCCTAATCATGACAATTGTTGCTTTTATGATGCCTGTGATGCTGCTGCATGTAAGCTTTTCACTGAACCTGTGTACTGCTACACATGACAATACACCTCATTTTGATGAGCTCACAAAATGCTATAGCACTTTCCAGGGCCCTGCTAATACTGGGCAAAACTCTGGTTTAACTTCCCAAACTACGGCACTTCACACTTGTCCAAGTTAAATTACATCTATTCTTTAACCTACTTCTTCAGTTGATATATCACCAATTTTGTTTCATCCACAAACTTACTGACCATGCCAGCTACTTTCTTATTCAAACCATTAATGGAGATGGCAAACAACACTGGACCCAGCACTGACCTCTCCACTACACTGATTTTTACAGGTCTCCAGTATGAAAAATAACCATCCACTATTACCCTCAACTCCTTTCACAAAGCCAATTTTGCCCACCCTGGATCCCATGTCATCTTCTTTTATGGATTAGCCTGTCGTGTGGGATCTCATCAAAAGCCTTGCTGAGGTCTATGTAAACAACGTCTTTTGCCCTGCGCTTATCAATCCTCTTGCTCACCTTTTCAAAATTCATACAACAATGCTGCTTATCGCTAATCAGCCTTGCTTTTCCAAGTGCAAGTAGATCTGTCTCTCAGAATCTCCTCTGATAACTTTCCCACCATTGACGCTGGGAAAGTTACTGATCTATTGTTCCAAGTGGTCATTCATAAGTAAAGGCACAACAGTAGCCATCTCCAGTGATTGGGAGAGGGGGAACAAAGCTTCAAAATTAAAGTCAATAACAATAAATAAAATTTAATTCAATTATTACTGAAATAAGTTTTCAGTAACAAATTTGTTTAGGAGAAAGTGAGACAAAATAGCCTTCCTTTTCAGTTAGTTTGTGGTCATGAACCTGAGAAGCATATCAACTTCATTTTTCCTATTAAAATCCATAGTGAAGTAGTGGGAAACAATTTCTAGAGCAAAGTCAACTCTGATAATTTCCAATTCCCTGAATATTTTTAGCCACATTAATATTATTTTAGTAAACCCAGATCAATACTCCAATATTTTGCATAGATCAAGTCATCTAAGAAAAAAATATTGTAAATGTTTGTATATTAAAGAAGTAGGAACAAATGAAAATAAACAATTCACAATTTAAACCAAGGACCCTAAACAAGTGATGCAATTGCAATTCAAAGTGTCCTGGGCAAGGCACGGATTATTGATTGACTGTTCAGAAGGTGATGTGATACACACAAAGAAACAGATCAGCTGTTCTTAATCAAGAACTTCCCAGTGCTCAGGAGAAAAAAAGGACTCCTTCAGTGGCTACAATGAATAACTGTGGGTAACGGGCAGATTGAGAGGACCAATGAGATAACAGATAAAAAAAAAGGAAAAGGGGAGACAGAAGGGAATGATTACCATGAATTAGAGAAATTGATATTCAGACTACCCGGACAGCCTTGGAGACTACCAAGGCAGAATACAAAGTGTTGTTCCTCTAATCTGTGTCTAGTGTCAACTTGGAAACATATGAGGCGGTAGACAGACACGTCCATGTAGGAATAGAAAGTGGAATTAAAATTGCTGACCACCAGGTGATCTCAGCTAGTGCAGCTCGATACTCACCGGCCCCCATCACCCACCTTTTTCCTCTTCCTGCCTGCTCGATCTGCCCATCATCCATACATTTCTCCCAGCAGTTCCCTTCTTCAACTCTTTCCCTTTATTCCATATTTCATTGCCCTTCCCATCATATTCAATCTTCTTCAATGCTTTGTCACTTCCACCTATCACCCCCCAACCTCTTACATCATTCCCACTCTCCCCTCCCTCAGTTGCTTATCAAACCGTCACCTGAACTCAACACTCCTGGCAGCACTCACTCCACACATTCCCCCACCTTTTTATACTGACTATCTACCCTCTCTCTTTCCAGACCTGATAAAGGGCCTTGATCCAAAATACTAACCATCCATTTTCTTCCAAAGATGCTGCCTGGTGCGTTTCATGTATTACTTCAGATTTGCAGCATCTGCAAACATTTTTTTCTCCATAATACAACTGCCATTGCTCTAGACATACGCTCTTTCACTATAGTCTGCTGGATGTATTGTAACAACATACTAAAAGGATAAACAAGGAGGTCAATCAACTTCCAAGTACCTTTCAAGCTAAATCATCGTAACATGAAAAAAAATGACTATTCCTTCACTGTTACCAGGATATATTTATTCAACAACCTACTCAACACCAACCACCATCGGTAAGGAAGTTTGGGGGAAAAGACCAACTTGGCTTTCTCAGAACTATCCAATCTATAAAGCAGAGAGGCATAAAAGACTGCAATGCTGTAATCTGATTTCTCCAACTGTTTGTTAGATAGAGACACATTGCAAGAATTGTCTATATTGAAATCTGTTTTTAAGTTCTGAAGATTTATTTTAAAATACAGGATAATTAATTTTCAGAGGTTTGGTGAAACTATGTCCTGAGTATTACAAAGCATATATCTTGACCAGGGTCTGAGACATCTGTGGAAGTTGCAGTAATGCAAGGGTTAATGACAATGTCCAAGGATAGCCTGGGGCAGTTGTAATCAACTGAGACCTTTGAAGTGTGACTGCCAGAGTCAACCTTGTTTACTGCAGATAAGATAGGTGAGAATGACTTTGGCAGTGGGTAATCAGTCTATAAGGATGTAGCTTCCCTTTACACAGTAGGGGTTGCCAGAGACAGGCGAGATCGAGATCAGAACAACAGAAAGATGTGAAACACACCCAACAACTAAGGGACAATTGCTTTACTAACTTCAAAGTGTCTTCAGTTATCAGCTTGTAGTTACTATTGTCTTTTAACAACTCTATTATGAATGGCAATTGATCTTGCAAGTAAGGAATCCAAACATATCCAATTCCAATTTACCAAATAGTCAATATCATTAACTGATAAACCAATTCTGTCCGGGTTTCTGAGCAGTGTGGTGACAGGAGCCATGCGGTTCTCCTTGTGCACAAGTAAATAAAGTATGTTTGAGTCATACGAGTGTGTGTGTGTGTGTGTGTGTACTGACATACAAAATGCTGGAGGAACTCAGTAGGCCAGGTAGCATCTATGGAGTAAACAGTTGTCATTTCAAGCTGACACCCTTCATCAGGACCAGGTACTGAGCCCAGTTACTTCAGTTATTTTACGATCGGCAATGGCACATCAAGGGTCAAACGACAAAGACAAAATCAACTGAATATTAAAAATACCAATGAATCTGCAAATGATCGTCTTGAATAACATACGTGGAACTTTGTTTTAAGAAGTAGAATAGCATATAATTTACTCTGTGAACACATTTTAAAATTTATAAAATGCTATTTACTCTACATCCATGCTCATTTAACCTGATTACAATACAAGTTACAAAAATTTGTCAAGTAGTTCCATGTCCTACTAACAGCTAGGCATTTTCAGGCCAGAAATCTCATGCCAATAAATATCTAGTTGATGATGTTGTCTCAAATCTCACTGATTCAAGCCATTTTTATTGTCTGATTAAATTGCTTTATACAATTTTGCACATAGGAAAACCATCCAAATTTCAGTATATACAAGTGCCTTCGATTGCTACCTTTGAAGCGATAATTAAAGTGCTAATTGCAAAGCAACATTTGTTTAAACACTCCTGGTGAAAATTTGTTCCGTTAATGATTTTGCAGCAAGTAAAAGCAATACCAGCTTATTTGTTTTTTTATTACATCATGCCCAGTTTTTTTTTGAAGATAGTAATTCTTGAGACACTCAAATTTATATGCAGGTTTGGTTATTTTCTACCTGGCAGGGTATTCAATTAGAGGTTTCACAACAGAGCCTATGACATATAATACTTACCAGGAATAATTGTACAGATTCATGTACATGTCTCAATGGATTATTTGCTGGAGTTGGAACAGATGTTAATTACTTTCTGTATTGTTAGCGGTTCTGAATTCTTTACAGCCATGATACAATTCTGGCTCCTAATCAGAAAGTCATTGCTTATGTGAACCATGCAACCTCAAATCCAGGTGACTTCATCAAGTGGTTCGGTATCCATATTTAATCATTTCCAAAGATAATCTGATCTACATTACTACCCAGAAATTTCATCGTCAAAACTCATAAGCATTGAAAACAACATTGTTCAATGTTGTAAAATGCCATTAGATTGGTCAATTTACGCCAAAGATGGCCTGTAGCAGTTTTTGGCTAATGATGACCCACAGATTTATTCTCACTGAAATCCTGTGGCATGCATGAATTTTTCTGTATCTGGCATATACTATCTCGCACCAAGGAGTTCCACAACAATTCTAAATTGCCACCTCAATTATTGCTCCTGCCTGGAAATCTATGCACATATGGTCAGAAAGCTGGAATCATTCTTCTGCACCCCCTCCCTTCTTCTCTGCTCTCCCCTATATATTGGGCTTCAGAATATTCAACTTCTGAGATAAAAGTTCCTGCATGATGAGAATACAGGCAGTGACTCCAAGCAGCAGGCCTAAATGATGAAGAGTCTCCCAATAACAATAATCCTGCTTGAGATATAGAGGCAATTCATTGGATATTCACTTTTTTAAGCCTGAAAGGCTGAATAGATGGGTAACTATTAATGTCCATTATCACAATGCTGGAGCAGTTGTAAGTTTCAATGCTATTAAGCATTGAAGTTAGTGTCAATATCTAAAGAGATTAATTTTGTAGTTTTATGATTCAAAATGAAATATTCATCTTAATTAACAATCAACTTACACCGATGAAGAATCTGCATTAACATTTAAAGTGAGTTTTGTAAGATTACATAACATATCTCTTCACCTCAAAATCTATGGTCAACAGAGAAATACAATACATTTGCACAGATATGAACTGGCCACCACTTGAACTGAATTGTTGATCATAGATTTGAAAATTCTCATAATTGTTTAACAAAAAATGAGGGAGCTACAGATTAAAAAGGTTTTCTAAGGATGTAGTGGGATAGATATCAGCTAGAAAGTTTGGTGGAGCAGAGGGTGATAGAATTTAATCCAGAAAATTATGAGTAATGAACCTTGGGAGGTAAAGTTCTCACAGGGAATATAGAGTAAATGGCAAGGATTTGGGAGCATTGATGTACAGAGACACCTTGTTGTCCACATTTCCCTGAAAGTGGTGAGACAAGTTGATAGGGTGAGAAGAAAACATTTAATATGCTTGCTTCTGGTCACCTCACTATAGGAAGGATGTGGAAGCATTGGAAAGGGTACAGAGGAGATTTACCAGGATGCTGCCTGGTTTAGAGAGTATGGACTATGATCAGAGATTAAGGGAGCTAGGGCTTTACTCTTTGGAGAGAAGGAGGATGAGAGGAGACATGATAGAGGTATACAAGTTTTTAAGAGGAATAGATAGAGTGGATAGCCAGTGCCTCTTCCCCAGGGCACCACTGCTCAATACAAGGGGACATGGCTTTAAGGTAAGGGGTGAGAAGTTCAAGGGGGATATTAGAGGAAGGTTTTTTACTCAGAAAGTGGTTGGTGCTTGGAATACTCTGCCTGAGTCAGTGGTGGAGGCAGATACACTAGTGAAGTTTAAGAGACTACTAGACAGGTATATGGAGGAAATCAAGGTGGGGGGTTATATGGGAAGCAGGGTTTGAGGGTCGGCACAGCAATGTGGACTGAAGGGCCTGTACTGTGCTGTACTATTCTATATTCTATGTTCTCAATGGCTGAGTCATTGTGTACAAGAACTAGGAAGTTACATTGCACTTGTACAAAATGTTGAACAGATCACACTTGGAGTGTTGTGTACAGTTCTGATCTATAGTTCCATACTATAGGAACAATGTGGTAGCAATAGAGAAAAAGCAGAAGAGATCCACATGGAAAAGAGTTGCATAAATTAGAAGGAGAGATTGGATGATGATGCTCATTTTCACTGCAGCATAAGAGACTGAGGGATGACTTTATACATAGAGTTTTACAAAACTATGAGGGCATAGATAGAAGATCAGAACCTTTTCCCTAGGGTAGGGGAGTCCAGAACTAGAAGACACGGGTACAAAGTAAGATTTTAAAAATTAGTCTTATTTGTCATGGGTACATTGAAATGCACAGTGAAATGCATCATTTGCATCAAATCAAATGAGCAAGGATTGTGTTGGGAACAGCCCGTTAAGTATTGTCACACTTCCAGCAGCACCAAAGCATGCTCACAACTCACTAACCCTAACTGTATATCTTTGGAATGTGGGAGGAAACCCACGCGGTCACAGGGAGAAAATACAAACTCCTTACAGACAGTGGCGAGAATCAAACTCCGATCGGTGATCACTGGCATTGTAGAGCGATTACACTAACACTAAAAAGTGAGCTAAGGTGCAACTTTTACCACACAGGTAGTGGTGAACATCTGGAATAGGCTGCCAGAGAAAGTGATGGAGACTGACACAATTATAACATTTAAAAAGACATTCAGACAAAGATTTCAATGGGAAAGTCAGAGAAGTATGAACCTAATTCAGGCAAATAGGATTAGTGTAGACAGATTATAAATAGATTAGTGTAACGCCTTTACTTCCTGAGAAAAGTAAAGAAATTTGGCCTGTCCCCTAAAACCCTCACTAATTTTTATAGATGCACCATAGAAAGCATTCTTCTAGGGTGCATCACAACCTGGAATGGAAGTTGTCCTGCCCAAGACCGAAAGAAGCTGCAGAAGATCGTGAACATGGCACAGCACATCACACAAACCAATCTTCTGTCCTTGGACTCACTTTACACCGCATGCTGTCAGAGCAGTGCTGCCAGGATAATCAAGGACATGACCCACCCAGCCAACACACTTTTCATTCCTCTTCCCTCTGGGAGAAGGCTCAGGAGCTTGAAGACTTGTATGGCCAGATTTGGGAACAGCTTCTTTCCAACTGTGATAAGACTGCTGAACGGATCCTGACCCGGATCTGGGCTGTATCCTCTAAGTAACCAGATCTGCCTCTCGGTTTTTTTGCACTACCTTACTTTCCATTTTTCTATTTATGATTTATAATTTAAATTTTTAATATTTACTAATTTTACTATTTTTAATTTTTTAATATTTAATATTTGTAATCCGGGGAGCGGGAAGCGCAGAATCAAATATCGCTGTGATGACTGTATGTTCTAGTATCAATTGTTTGGCGACAATATAGTATAAAGACACAACAGTCGATATGGCCTACTTGGGCTGTAAGGGCACATTTCGATGCTATACATTTTCATGATCCTATGTATTAAACCTGTAGTTCCTAATTTAAAACCTATTCCCCTAATCATAGTTAAATTTAGCATTGCATTGAAGTACTTGTTGAGAAAGGAAGCAAGGTTATTTGATTAATTTACAATATTGAAATTGAAAACTCTTTACAAAATGTAAAACAGAGCTTTTAATATAATTGAATTTTTAAATTTAAAACTTCAATTTATTAGAGCACCATATAACTATCAAACGAATTATGACAGGGTTAACAACAGTTTGTTTTCAATATACAGCTTTGACACAAAGAACTTGAAAGTTAGGAAGGAAACAGAACGGTAAGCAATGAGAATATCATGAAAGCTCTCGTGAGTGCAATTAAGCATTTTTACAGGAGATTTCTAGAAGACATTGCAAATGATGAATTACTTAATCATACCAGATAATTAAAAATTGTATTAATGTACACACAATCAAGGAAGTTGCTCCTGTAGAACTCCAGATGGATTCTACATAAAACTGCAGTTCCACTTTCTCAGCTTTGAATTTCAAAGCTCCTTCGGTTAAGAAAAACATTCCATCAGCCATGTGCTTTTCTTGCATTTATTTTAATAAATTGTGCACTAACACCCAAGTTAATTTGATTCATTCACCATGGTTCCTACCAGATCTCCAAAATGTATAAATGATCCCTATAAAGATTCCTTTCATTCTGTAAAATCATATTATGTACTGTCCTTTACAGTTCTCACTGCTCACTCAATCTCTCACTGCTGCAGTCAGAGGCTCCCAACTGCTTCAAAAGGGTATCAATCATACTGGTTCCCAACAAGAGCAGGGTGAGCTGCCTCAACAGCCATTGCCCAATGGCACACACTTCTACTGTAATGAAGTGCTTTGAGATGTTTGGCTAGAAATAATTCCTGCCAAAGTGAAGACCTGGAGTTGCTACAATTTGCCTACCACCACAATAGGTCTACACTGGATGCATTCTCACTAGTTCTCCACTTGGTCTTGGGCCACCAGGACAATAGTAATACTTATGTTAAGGTGCTGTTTGTTGATTACAGTTCAACATTCAACATTATCATCCTTTCACTACCAGTACCAGTCAACAAGCTTCAAAACCTGGGTCTCTGCACCTTCCTCCGCAACTGGATCCTTGACTTCCTCTTTGGGAGACTGTCTGGATCAGAAATAATATCTTCTCCTCACTGACAATCAACACAGGATGCATGCTCAGCCCACTGCTCTACTCTCCCTACACATGACTGTGACTAGGCACAGCTCAGACACCATCTATACATTCACTGATGACTCAACTGCTATAGGCAGAATCTCAGATGGTGATGAGGGGATGTACGGAAGTGAGATGGATCGCCTGGTTATACTGATTGCCAGTAAGTCCACGGAAATGAATATGGACTTCAGGAAGGGGAAGGAACACATACCAGTCCTCATTGAGGAGTCAGCAGAGGAAAGGATGAGCAGCTTCATGTTCCTGGGTGTCAATATCTCTGAAGATCCATCCTGGGCCTACCATATTAATGCAATTATGAAGAAGGCATGCCAATAGCTATACTTCATTAAGAGCTTGAGGAGATTTGGTATGTCACCAAAGACTCTTAGCAAATTTCTACGGATGTACCACGGAGAGTAGTCTGACTGGTTACATCACCTTCTGATGTGAAGGTGCCAATGCACAACATCAGAAAAAGCTGGAGTGTCTTATAAACTCAGCCAGCCCCATCATGGGCACTAGCCTCCCCACCATCGAGGACAACTCTGATACGCAATGTCTCAAAGCGGTGACATCTATCGTTAACAACCCCCATGATCCAGGACATGACCCTTTCTTCATTGCTACCATCAGGGAAGAGGTACAAGAGCCTGAAGACACATACTTAACCTTTTAGGAACAGTTTCTTCCCCACCACAATCCGATTTTTGAACAGACCATAAATACTACCTCCCACTTTACTCTCTTTTTGTACTACTTATTCACTTTTTATATTCCTTATTGTAACTGATAGTAGGTAATTTATGCATGGCACTGTACTGCTACCACAAAACAACAAATTTCATTACATGTACTAGAATCATGTTTATTACCACTGATACAAAAAATATTCCATTTTATAAATGTCCTGATAAATGCTTTGAAACAGAATAAAATGACCAACAACAAGTCAACATGCCCCCTTAAATATCAAATCTTTAAGCTGTAAAATTATTGCTTTATAGTTTAAGCACCCCTTATCCAAAATGCTTGAGGCCAGAAGTGTTTCTGATTTTGTAATATTTGCATCTATATAATAAGATACCTTGGGGATGGGAACGCAAGTCTAAACTCAAAATCCATTTACATTATTTATACAACTTATATATACACCTAAATATCATTTATATAATATTTCTAATACTTTTGTGCATGAAACAATAATGTGTACATTGAACCATCAGGAAAGTAAACTAACACTATCTCGGGCACCCAGGTGAAAAGTCGGAGGCTGTTTGGCATCGCCATTATTCCTAACTCTGAATTTTTGTGTTATCATTAAGCAGACTTTGTCTTACACTTGTTCATCACGTATATGTACTGATGCAGTAGTTCAGTGCGTTAGATTTTCATCAGCAATGACTTTGGAAGGAGTACCAGGGGCGGCGGATGGAGCAGATGAAGACACACCCAGGCAAGGTAATTTGATTCCAAACAATTGGTTTATTGATCATTACAGAATGTCTTTCTGGTGCTTCCTGCTCCCTCCCCCTCTCTCTGCCTTTTCCTGACCGTGCTTGACCTCTTCCTGCCCCCTTCCCACTCTCAGCCCACAATAAACCAATATCAGAATCAGGGTCATCATCAGTCACATATGTCATAAAATTTGTTTTTTTGTGTGGCAACAGTACAGTGCAATATATAAGATAATGACAGTACTGTGCAAAATTCTTAGGTACCCTAGAATAACACTGGTAAAAAGCCCCTCTGTTCTTCAGGTGGATGTTTGAAAGCAAAGGACGGTACCGTTATCATGGAAAAAGATGAGATTATGAACAGATGGACTGAGTATACTCAGGAATTGTTTGAAGATGATCGAGGCGAAAAACCAGAAATTAAGAAAAACATTGAAGGTCCAAGTATTTTAAAATCTGGAGTTTGTAATGCAATAAATAAGATGAAGAAAGGAAAGGCAGCAGGTCCTGATGAATTAGTAATAGAACAAATTATTGCCCTTGAAGATTATGGAATTGAAAAACTTACTGATTTAATCAATGACATTTATGAGACTGGAATAATACCAGAAGAGCTGAAAAAAATCAGTATTTATCACTCTTCCTAAGAAAGCTGGAGCAATAGAATGTGAATTACATAGGACCACAAGTTTAATGAGTCATCACACTAAGATACTTCTAAGAATTTTGATGACAAGAGCTAAAAGTAAGATACAAGCAGAAATAGGTAAAGAACAACGTGGTTTTGTGAAAGACAAAGGTACAAGAAACGCAATATTGATGTTAAGGATAGTATCGGAATGAGCAATTCAAGTGCAAAAAGATCTGTTTGTTTGTTTTATCGACTACACAAAAGCATTTGATAAAGTGAAGCACAATAAGTTATTTGAAATATTACAGGAAACTCTGGATCTAGATTTGAAAGACCTCCATCTAATCAGAAATCTGTACTGGGAACAAACTGCCGCTGTAAGAATAGAAGGGGGTGAGTCAGTTTACGAAAATCAAGAGAGGCGTTAGACAAGGGACACACATCAAAGTTGCTGGTGAACGCAGCAGGCCAGGCAGCATCTCTAGGAAGAGGTGCAGTCGACGTTTCAGGCCGAGACCCTTCGTCAGGACTAACTGAAGGAAGAGTGACTAAGAGATTTGAAAGTTGGAGGGACAAGGGTGTGTTTTCTTCCCTGATTTGTTTAATGTGTACAGTGAAACAATATTACAAAAAAAAGAGACATCTTGGGAATGATAGTTGGCAGTGAAAACATCAATAATTTCAGATATGCAGATGACACTGTGTTAATGGCAAGTACAGAGGAAGAACTACAAAACTTAATTGATACAGTTGTTGAAGAAAGTGCAAAAATGGGTCTATTTATCAATTGCAAAAAGACAGAATGTATGGTGATATCCAAAAAGAAGGAGAATCCTATCTGCAGGCTGAAAATAAACAGGGAAGACATAAAACAAGTACAGAACTTTTGCTACTTAGGAAGCTGGGTGACATCAGATGGCAGGTGTGACATGGACATCAAAAGAAGAATTGGGATGTCAAAAGACACCTTTACAAGAATGAAGAGTATACTGACCAACACTAAACTAAGTATGACAACCTGCCTCAGAGTACTGAAATGTTACGTTTATCCAGTTATGTTATATGGCTCAGAATGTTGGATAATATCTAGTAACATGAGGAAACGAATTGAAGTAACAGAGATGTGGTTTTTGAGGAGGATGCAAAGAATATCATGGACGAAACAAATATCTAACGAAGATGTCATGAACAGAGCAAGCACAAAAAGAGAAATAATGTATGAGATCATGAAAAGGCAACGTAACTTCATTGGACATCTGATTAGGAAAGAGGAGTAAGAATGCACAGTAATTATAGGAAAGATTGAAGGGAAGAAAGCAAAAGGAAGGCAAAGACAAATGATGATGGAGACAGCAGCCAGAGAGCTGGAAATGAATACCAATGAATTGATCCACTTGACCCAAAACAGGAGTGTGTGGGCCATGGCAGTCAAGCTCAGACAAGCATGGATTCTAGCACTTCTAGCAGGGGCTCTCCCACACCTTCTCAGTGCCTCCTTTCCTGGTCAGCTGCAACAGTCAACCCTTCAGCCTCAGCCTTGTCCTCCCCACAACTGAGGCGATGCAGTTCCCCCACCATCAGACTCGCCAATGAACCAGTGAACCAGATTTGCAGTATTATACATTACGAATGTTTAACAGGGTCTTGCGATCACAATAAACTTCCAAAGACAATTGCTCACGCTGCACACCATCCAATGGTGTATGACAAGTCCAGGCGCCAATACACAATTGGTATGCAATAAGTCCAGCTCCAGCGCTTTCGAACAACTTGCTGATGGGATAGCCATGTAGTACTTGAAGTTCTTAGTATCCAGCAGTGATTTGCCATCATAAAAGAGACATACAAGACAAACAAGTATACCTTTGATTGGACCCAGAGTGGATGCTGCATCCGAGCGCACCACCATCTCACCAGATGCTTTATTAGATCTGATACTTTTTTCCCCAGAGTAATGCAAGCAGAAAATTTTTGATCAAACTCTGCTACACATCAATCCCATACCAAGAGGACCCAAGGACCTTTCATTTCCTCCTTGTACAAAAATGAAATCAGTCCCTCTCAGCCAGCACAGTCCTTCACCAGGGTGAAGTTACTTACAATTGAACAATTTTTTTCCTTTAACTATCCTCACTTTGTCTGCATTAAAATGGGTAGCCATTGGATCTTGCATGGAATGCTAGTGGTGGAATAGATGGATCAGTCCTCATTTTAAAACAACATGACTCCTGTCATGACTCTGCTGAATCCTGTTTTAATCAAGTCAGTTCTATTCTAAACTCCAACAGATATAAGCCTAGCCTGTCTGCCCTTTCATCACAAAACAAACCATCATTTGTCATCAGTCTTCATGAAATACTGCTTTCAATAGATTAACACAGTGATCCAAGTATGGCCCTACCTAAAGCTAATATACCCTCTCCATCTTTGTACCATTCCACTCCTATTGAATAATAACATTGCTAGCTATCTCAAAGTCTTGCAATACCTCTATTCCAGCTTTTCAGATACCCACATCCCTCTGCTTCTCAGAGCTCTACAGTTTCTGAAACAAATTTTGGTCATTGGCTGGAGCATAAGTTAAAAGATTACAAAGCTCAATCGGAAAAATGAGTCAGTGAATTTAGTTGAGGAAGAGTGAATGAGGTATTGATTTAGATCAGAGAGGATGAGAAACCAAGTACTCAGTTTAAATAAAATGAAGTGAAAAATTGGGGTAGTGGGTTCACAGACAACAGTGAATGGAATGGAACGGCAAGAGAGATCAAGCTAAGACGCTTGAGTGTGGTGGTGAGGGAGAGGAGAAAGTGGAGTGAAGATGGAAAAAAATACAAGCCCAAGGTTTTGCCTAGAATTCTTTCTTACTTGGCTCTCTCCCAATTTTTTTTATTCCTGCTGGAAAATGGTTTATGTCATCTTCTGACTTAATTAATGATAAAAATGGTATGAACTGTATATATAAGAATATAAACCCAATTGTCACTTTATTAGATACATATGCTCATTGATGCAAATATCTAAATAGCTAATCATGTGGTAAAAACTCAATGCATAACAGCATGCAGATATGGTCAAGAGGCTCAACTGATGTTCAGACCAAACATCAGAATAGGGAAGATATGTGATCTAAGTGACGGTCACCATGGAATGATCGTTGATGCCAGACAAGGTGGTTTGAGCATCTCAAAAACTGGTGATCTCCTGGCATTTTCACGTACAACCGTCTATAGAATTTACATAAAATCATGCAAGAAACAAAAATATATCCAGTGAGTGGCAGTTCCATGGGTGAAAATGCCTTGTTAATGAGGGAGATCAGAGGAGAATGGCCACGCTGGTTCAGGCTGATAGGAAGGCAAATAACCATGTGTTACAAAAGTAGTGTGAAGAAGAACATCTCTGAATGCACAGCATGTCGAACCAAGTGGATGGGCTACAACACAAAAGCCCATGAACATACACACAGTGGCCACTTTATTAGGTACAGGTGATAAGGTGGCCACTGAGTGCATATTCTTCCATTAATAGAAAAACATAAACACATAATGATATGTAGTAAAAAAAAACTCAAGAAAAGAATAAGTGAAAAATAAAAGAACAAGTTAGAACACGCTACCACAAATTGTCTCCGAAGATCAGACAGGATTTATTAAAAACCGTTACTCACATTTTAATATTAGGAGGCTAATGAACATTGTATACACTACTTCAGTTAAGACTCCAGAGTATGTTATTTCACTCGACACTGAGAAGGCATTTGACAGACTTGAATGGGAACATTTATTTGATATACTTGAGAAATTTAATTTTAGCTCAAAATTTATATCCTGGATTCAATTGTACACCTCTGCCTGCTATATTTACCAATAATCAGAGATCCCCATTTTTTAGGCTTTTTCAAGGTACTAGGCAGGGCTGTCCTTTAAGCCCTTTACTTTTTGATATTGCCCTGGAGGCCTTGGCAATTGCTATTCGTGAGTCACCTAATATATTTGGCATTATTCGTGGAAATTGGATGCATAAAGTATCCAATATGCAGATAACCCGTTACTATATATCTCTAACCCAGAGAAATCTGTCCCTGCAGTAATAACACTTTGCTCAGTTTAGTAGTAGTTTTTCTGGTTATAAACTGAATCTTAATAAGAGTGTGCTTTTTCCATTAAATATGCAAGTTCCAATTTATAGACAATCACCATTTAGATTAATTACTGATTATTTCACTTATTTGGGTGTTAAAATTACTAAGCAGCACAAGGATCTATTTAAAGTTAATTTTTTTACCCTTAATTGATCATGTTAAACAACTGTTTACTAAATGGTCCCCTTTGTCCTTATCTTTGATTGGTTGAATTAATACTATTAAGATGATTATTTTACTTAAATTTTTGTATCTAGTTCAGGCAGTATCAATTTTTATCCCTACATCTTTTTTTGATATTATTGATTCTAAAATTTCTTCATATATATGGCAGAATAGACATCCCAGGTTAAGTAAGAAATATTTACAGAAAACAAAAAAAGGTGGTTTGGCTTTGCCGAATCTTACAGTTTACTTCTGGGCAATCAACATTTGATATTTAACGTTTAAAATTGGATGAAACTCAATGTCCACGATGGATGAACCTCGAGCGGGAGTCTGTACAGGGTTTTCATTGGCTTCTATTCTTGGAGCTGTGCTTCCCTTTACACTTACTAAATTGAATAAACAAATGATAAATCCAATAATTAAACATACAATACGAATATGGTTTCAATTTCGTAAATTCTTTGGATTGAACAAATTATCCTGTCATGTTCTATTATATCGAATTTTTTCTTTCAACCATCTAGAATTGATCAAGCTTTTCTTTTATGGAAAACAAAGGGAATAACATGTTTTCGTGATTTATTCATGGATGATTGTTTTATGTCTTTTGAACAGTTGTCTAATAAATATAATTTGCCTAGATCACATTTTTTCAGATATTTGCAGATTAGAAACTTTTTGAACACCACTTTATCTACCATTCTAATATCGCATCAAATTGAAGTTACAGAAAAAAATTTTAGGTTTTAACCCCTATCAGAAGAGTTTAATAGCAGTTATTTATGGCCTTTATTAATCGAAGTATTGAGTATAAGAGCTGGAATGTTATGATGAGGTTATATAAGGCATTGGTGAGGCCGAATCTGGAGTATTGTGTTCAGTTTTGGTCACCAAATTACAGGAAGAATATAAATAAGGTTGAAAGAGTGCAGAGAAGGTTTACAAGGATGTTGCCGGGACTTGAGAAACTCAGTTACAGAGAAAGGTTGAATAGGTTAGGACTTTATTCCCTGGAGCGTAGAAGAATGAGGGGAGATTTGATAGAGGAATATAAAATTATGATGGGTATAGATAGAGTGAATGCAAGCTGGCTTTTTCCACTGAGGCAAGGGGAGAAAAAAACCAGAGGACATGGGTTAAGGGTGAGGGGGGAAAAGTTTAAAGGGAACATTGGGGGGGGCTTCCTCACACAGAGAGTGGTGGGAGTATGGAATGAGCTGCCAGACGAGGTGGTAAATGCGGGTTCTTTTTTAACATTTAAGAATAAATTGGACAGATACATGGATGGGAGGTGTATGGAGGGATATGGTCCGTGTGCAGGTCACTGGGACTAGGCAGAAAATGGTTCGGCACTGCCAAGAAGGGCCAAAGGGCCTGTTTCTGTGCTGTAGTTTCTATGGTTCTATGGTTTCTATGATTACGAAAATACGTCTAGGTACATCTGATAAAATTAAGTATGTGTGAGAAAGAGAACTATCAATGTGTGCCAGACACACCTTGATACAAGTTAAGGTGGTCCATAGGGCTCACATGTCCAAGGATAAGTCAGCTCGTTTTTATTGCCACATAAATCCTGTTTGTGATAGATGTAATTCTGAGGTAGCTTCCTTGACACATATATTCTGGTCTTGTCCTCTTCTAGAAAAATATTGGAAAGATATTTTTGATATTATTTCAGTAGTTCTGCATATTGATTTACAACCTCATCCTATTACTACAATTTTTGGACTACCAGTGATAGACTCTAGTTGTTTATCCTTGTCAGCTTGTTGTCTAATTGCATTTGTTACATTAATAGCCAGAAGATCCATTTTATTTAAGTGGAAAGATTCTAATCCCCCCACTGCATTTCAATGGTTTTCCCAAATGATAAAATGCCTAGACTTGGAAAAAATTAGGAGTGGTACTATGGATCCTTCGGTTAAATTTGAAGAAACTTGGAGGCCATTTATTCAATATTTTCATATGATGTAAGTTGATCCTTTCTGAATCCTTTGTAGTAATTTTTTTGTTCATGTATAGAGGAGCGGAGTTAACGACAAATAATAATTTTAGCCGATGTAATATGACAGCCCAAGCTTTGTTTGTTTTTTTTAGTTTAGTTTTTCTTTTTTTCCTCTTTATAAAATATCTTTTTCATGGTCAGTTACTTGAGACTGGGAGGCTAAGCTATATTTGTTACTTGGAATCTGTACTTGTACATGTTAACTGTTATTATTGTAATCCTGATCTCTATGTATCATTACTATTATTATGTTTAATTTTGAAACTTAATAAACAGATTGAAAAAGAAAGTTAGAACATATTTGATTGAACATATTATTACTTCAAAAATAAAAACAAATTTTTGTAACTTTGTGTCATTAACTCCCGGGAGGGGAAAGCAAAATCCTCCAAGATCTCTTCATGAAAAACAAAAATAAAACACAGAAATCTGCTGGTCTGCAGTTCAACCATTAGGTTTGCACGATTCAAGAATACCATTCCAACTTTTCAACTGTCTGATTAAAATACTTCAAGGGTCACACAATTAGTTGGTGTCTCCCTACTCCTGATAAGCTGTAAAACAAGCTGTTTTCAATGAGTGAATGAGATGTTAGACAGCAGTAAAATGAAAGAAAACAAACCTACTGTTGCCCAACTTCAGACAAATTGATTTCCACTATCTGTATCAGTCACCTGATTTTTTTTTTGTTTTTTTTCTCCTGATTTTTTCTTGTTTTTCCTCTGGGAGTGGAACACATACCCTGCCCGACTTGCTGGGCATGTCTTCCAGCTCTGCATTCACAACTCCAATAGAGTGTGAGTGTGAGAGAGTGTGTGTGTGTGTGTGTGTGTGTGTGTGTGTGTCCGTCCCCTATGTTCTCAGGCTCTAACTGCTTCATTGACCAGATCATCTTGTTTACAGCTTATTCCTATTCCTATGATCACCCCTTTTATCCTATCAATGCGATTAAAATAGACTAATTTTAGCATTTGCTTTTACACGATCAACACTCCAACAGGTTGTCAATTTTGTTCAAAATTTGTATTTGTTGGTGGGCAAGTTTATTTGCAGACTAATATCTTAAAATAGCAAAATGTGTATTTTTGCCAGAATCTGTGTTTAAGAATGTAACAAGACTGAGCATCATAATTTGCTTCACAAGTATTTTCTGACAAATAATTTAGAATGAAACTGTTCAACTACAGATTGTTATTCCATATGTAAAGCAAGAAGGAATTTTAGATTAATTTGCAATGTTAACTTTGTAGTTACCTTACATTCAAAGAACTGTCTACACCAAAAAGTATGAGCACTATCAAACATGAAAGGCACCATTTGATTAAAAAACATAAATGAAGGTTATTCTTTTACTCTGTCCTCAACTAAATATGCCGATAGAATTTATACCAGCTTGAAAATCAAAATGCAACGATTATAGAGAGCATCTTTCATTTATTCATCTCATTCAGAAGGAGCTACTGATTTACATAAGAATCATGAAAGACTTCAATGGAAATGATAGAAGGAGCATTGTTAAGTGAAGACATCTGATTCAAAGTTAGGCTGCCTACAATGAAAATATTTGTTATTCCTAACCAAAGTCAATTCAAATACAATGCTCTAAAGCAGGGGTTCCCAACCCTTCTTTATACCATGGACTCCTACCATTAACTACCATGGACCCCAGATTGGGAACCCTAGGTTCTAAAGATAACAATTTGATAGCATTCATTAACAAGATACTTCTCTAACTCTCCAGAGTCACAGACTAACAATTCTTGCTCCTTCCATTCAATTTCAGTATCAGCTCTGCAACAAACTGTGGGTCAAAATGGAATTTTTTGCTTGTGAAAAACTACACTGACATCTTCTTATTTAGATTTCATTTATGAACAATGGTAAAATTGTGTCAAATCACAAACTTCCTGCTATATAGGCAACGCCCATGTCATTGCGTAGGATGAGTGCAGTACTAGAAGATGATCTGTATCACGATTCTGCATAATGTGAAATCACATCACCTGTCCATAGGTCAAAATTCACATAAATTCCATTAGTGAACTTCAGTCTGTGTGTTAAATTCTTGGGTGGTGTCATAGAGTCACACAGCACAGAAACAGGCCTTTTGACCCAACTGTCCATGCCAACCAAGATTCTCATCTAAAGTGATCCCATTTGCCCACATTAGCACACAACTAAACCTTTCCTATTCACGTCAAGCGTTTGCTATCGTGTTAAATGTATCTGCCTCCACCACTTCCTCAGCAGCTCATTCCATATACTGATCACCCTCGGGAGAAAAAGTCGCCTTCCCCCAGGTTCCTTTCAAAACTCTCCCCACTCACCCTAAACATGCGTCCTCAAGATCTTGATTTCCTAACCCTGGGAAAAAGACTGCATCCATTGACCCTCATTATTTTATACATCTTAATGAGGAATGGGAAAAAAGTGGCAGTTGGAATGCAGTGTTGGGAAATGTATGATAATGCATTTTGGTAAAAGAAACAATTGTGCAGACTATTATCTAAATGGGGAGAAGTTTAAACATCAGAGGTGCAGAGGGACTTAGGAGTCCTCGTGCAAGACTCTCAGAAGGTTCATTTACAGGTCAAGTCTGTGGTAAAGAAGGAAATGCAACGTTGGCATTTATTTCAAGGGGAATAGAATATTAAAAACAAGGAAATAATGCTCTATGGTTGCTCTGGCAGTGTGCTTTTGATCATTGTCTTGCTGAAAGATTAACTTCCTCCCCAGTTTAAGCTTTCTGGCAGAAGGCTAGCAGGTTTTTATCCAGGGTCTCTCTATATTTAGGACCATTCATCTTCCTATCAATCCTGACCAGCTTTCTAGCGCCTGCTGCGGAAAAACATCCCCACAGCATGATGTTACCTCCACCGTACTTTATAGTAGGGTTGGCGTTATCTGGCTGATGCACAGTATTAGATTTGTACCACACATTCTGCTTAGTGATAAGGACAAAAAGTTCCATTTTAGTCTCATCTGAACACATGTCTTCTTCCACATCTTTACAGCATCTTCCAGCTGATGTTTTGCAAAGTCTTTACAAGCAATAATATGCTTTTTTTAAAATCCAGTACTTCTTCCTTGCCACTTCTCCATAAATACCCTTTTTGTGCAAAGCCTTAAAAGCTCCCTCAGAGTGACAGTGGCCTCTCTTACAAATGGCATTCTTTTCCGGTGACTAAGTTTAGAGGGGCAGCCTGACCTAGGCAGTCTGGCAGAGGTTTTATGTTTTTCACGATGGACAGCACTGAGCTCCAAGGTATGTTCAGCGCACTTGAGATGGTCTTGTGCTCTTTCCACAGATTTGCGCTTCTCTGTTATCATTTCCCTGACTTGTCTTGAATGCTCTTTTGTCTTCACATTTGGTCTATTGAAAATCTACCATACTGTTGGACCTTACAGAAAGAGGGGGAAGTTATTCTTATCAATTCATTAAAAACAGGTGATTCTCCAACCTTCTACATCAACAAATTGGTGAGTGGGAAAGTAAGATACAGTATTGTACCTGATAAAGGTCAGCGTAGTAATTACAAAGGTGATTAATACTCTTTCAGCATCACAATTTTGGTTTTTAATTTTTAGTGAATCATTGACAGGATTTGGAATTTTTCTTTTGACTTAACATGATGCACAATGCTTTGTAAACGAGCTCAAAAAATCCTACTTCAATATATTTAAAATTTAGAAAATGAGACAGTAATATGGGAAAATAGTTGTGGGGGCTGAATAGTTCTTCAAAGCACTGTAAATCCAGTATAATTGCATGTTATGTAAGACCATGCTTATTTTTTCAAAAGAAAACAGATTTTAACAATAACACCAATGATGAAGGATGCAAAAATCAGATCAAATATTTGGTATCACTGAACAGAAAAGTGCATTCAATAGGACTCAAACCATCGGTAGGACAGTGAAAGGAATGATGTTTATTTTGAGTTCTTTTTTTCTTGGACTAAAAGAGGAAACCATGAATTTATAAGAGGTTTATGTCAATTTAATTCCCTATATTTTATTTTATTATTGGCATTCATTATCCTTCACTTTTTTCCAAAGGTCAAGATCTTTGTTTCAATAACATCTATATATCATAAAATCTATACACTACTTGTTACACAAGAATTCAAAATTAAAAGAGTACAGCTTACATTCATCTTTCATTATATGCAATTCTTACTGAATTGTGTGCAAACTTAAAGCACACGGTATTGGGGGTATGGTATTGAAGTGGGTAGAGAATTGGTTGGCAGACAAACAGGACCTTTTCGGAATGGCAGGCAGTGACTAGTGGGGTACCGCAAGGCTCAGTGCTGGGACCCCAGTTGTTTACAATATATATTAATGACTTAGACGATGGAATTAAATGCAGCATCTCCAAGTTTGCGGATGACACGGAGCTGGGCGGCAGTGTTAGCTGTGAGGAGGATGCTAAGAGGATGCAGGGTGACTTGGATAGGTTAGGTGAGTGGGCAAAATCATGGCAAATGCAATTTAATGTGGATAAATGTGAGGTTATCCACTTTGGTGGCAAGAACAGGAAAACAGATTATTATCTGAATGGTGGCCAATTAGGAAAAGTAGGGGTACAACGAGACCTGGGTGTCATTATACACCAGTCATTGAAAGTGGGCATGCAGGTACAGCAGGCGGTGAAAAAGGCGAATGGTACGCTGGCATTCATAGCAAGAGGATTCGAGTACAGGAGCAGGGAGGTACTACTACAGTTGTACAAACTTGGTGAGACCACACCTGGAGTACTGTGTGCAGTTTTGGTCCCCTAATCTGAGGAAAGACATTCTTGCCATAGAGGGAGTATAAAGAAGGTTCACCATATTGATTCCTGGGATGGCAGGACTTTCATATGATGAAAGACTGGATCGACTAGGCTTATATTTGCTGGAATTTAGAAGATTGAGGGGGCATCTTATTGGAACGTATAAAATTCTAAAGGGATTGGATAGGCTAGATGCAGGAAGATTGTTCCTGATATTGGGGAAGTCTAGAATGAGGGGTCACAGTTTAAGGATAAAGGGGAAGCCTTTTAGGACCAAGATGAGGGAACAGCTTCTTCACACAGAGAGTGGTGAATCTGTGGAATTCTCTGCCACAGGAAACAGTTGAGGCCAGTTCATTGGCTATATTTAAGAGGGAGTTAGATATGGCCCTTGTGGCTAAAGGGATCAGGGGGTATGGAGAGAAGGCAGGTACAGGGTTCTGAGTTGGATGATCAGCCATGATCATACTGAATGGCGGTGCAGGCTTGAAGGGCCGAATAGCCTACTCCTGCACATATTTTCTATGTTTCTATGAAATTGAGGACATTACAATATGGCCAGAAGGCACAGATTTAAAAGTTACACTCGTTTTTCATCTATTGACAATAATTAATGGTGAAAGTGAACAGAATTATCCAGGGACTATGTAAATTGCAAGCAATTTAATTAAATCAATAAATTAATTTAATTACAACAAACAAGTTCTTCTTTGGACCACCAAAATGAATGAAAACTACTTTCCATCATGTTGTCGTTTTTATGTGCACGTAATTTGTTGTATTGCCTGATAGCTAAAGTTGCCTATTTCTAGTCCTTTGATTGGACACAATAATAAGCATAGGTATTGAAAGCAATGTGTTACACATTTTGGACAGTGTTCATTTAATTGTTAATTGCTTCAGTTAATTCCTTTACTGAGTACACACACACAATGATTTTATTGTTTGATAGCATTCAAGTTTCTCTTTTCTCAGACCTCACCTTTTCTTATTTCTGACTATTCATCAATTGATTCAATTGGGCCTGCTCTTCAAAACTGGTATGACATCCTATTTAGGATTTAGGAATAGCAGTACAAAAAGATCCCACAGTAATAGAACAGGTAGTGCTTCAGCAATCTGGATTTAATTCTGACTGTAACTGCAGTCTGCATGGAATCTGTACATTGTTCCATGCTGCATGGGCTTCCCCCAGCTGTTCCACTTGCCTCCTAAATCCCAAAAGTGTGTTTGTGGTTTAACTGACTATTTCAGGAAACTACGGTATTGATGGACATGCAAGTTACAGGGAATTAAGCAGGGGAACAGAGTTATAGAATCACACAGCATCGAAACAGGCCCTTCAGCTCAACTTGACCACATTGAACAAGGTGTCAACTTGAGCTACACTAATGTGTGTGCATTCAGCCCCTATCCATCCAAACATTTCCAATCTATGTACCTGCACAAATATGTTTTAAATTTTGTAATTGTTCTTGCTTCTACCATCTCCTCTGGTAGCTCATTCCATAAACCCACCACTCTTTAAAAAGAAAAAGTTAACCCTTAAGTCCCTTTTAAATCTTTCCATCCATATACTGATTGAGAAACCTTTTATGAAAAGACATTAAAAATTCTGCCCCGCCTCATCCCTGATCACTATGCTATTTGCAGTCAATACCAGGGATTGATTGGAATGATTTGAGAGCAACCACATAATCTATTCCTTTTTTTATATAAGAAAATAAACATCCTATCTCAAAATGTCCATTTCCTGCATTCCTAATACCAATTCTTCTACATCCATGAGTGTTTGTATTCAGAGTGGTTTAACTCTTAGCTGCCAAACCCACAAGGACTTTAAGTAGATCCAGCAGCATCAATGAAGAGAAAAAACAGAGCCTATTTTTCAGATAAAAGACCTTTTACCAAAATTTTCTGACTTTTTAATTATCTTCAATACTTCAGATCTCCACCATAAAAATCAATGCTTCTATTCCTGCTTCAATGTAAGAAAGTGGTCCAATTGTTCAAAAAAAATCTACATAGTTTAATCGTTATGAAAAAATTTCCAAAAATGTTTCAGTTAATAATTTGTATTATATTTGTTGATTAAGTGTCTAAATCACCTGAGGCAAGTATAGGTATACTGGATCAAATTAAGTAGTTTTTTTCTGGTTTGTAATTCTAAAATCTTCCAGTTTATCCAAATCTGTTCAAATGCAATGTTAAGCTGCTCTTAGGTAAACAATTCCCACCATCCATACCTTTCCGATTTTCAGTCACTTACATCTTTTTAAAATTTAGATTTATATACCTGTATCCAGTTTATACATGTCAATTTTGTGATCTCTTGCTTTTCTTATAGCCCAACAATTCAACATAATAAAACAGACTAGGATAAATCAGCTGTGCTACGAATAAGCCTGTCTTTGTTATTGTTGTCAACTTTCATTGCACTGCAGATTCCTACAACATTGCTGCAAATATTTTTATCTGAAAAAATTTGAAGAAATGTTTGATGTCTATCAGCAGGTTCTCTTCTTTGATTAGATGAAATGGCACTTTTTCCCTGACTTCCTGCACCCATTCTAATCAATTGCTTTTCATTTTGTTTATGGTGGATGCTGGAAGTATTATTGATCCTTCCTTAGCTATGCATTTATAATTGCTTCATTGCAGGGAAAGGAAATGGCAGTGTTGAGTAATTAATCTTGTGAAAATAACCTTTCCCAGGATTACAGCACCTTCATTTGTTCAAATCTGAGTGTTCTACATTCTAAACAGACTTCACATAATCATTCTTCTATATTACATTTTGGCATTAATTAGGGGATTAAAGTAATATTTTTGGCAATTTTGCATCAGGATATGTTTACAATTCATTCCCTATTCAGGTTTTGATTAAGATATTAATTAAGCACTTTAAATTAAAATTAAACTGCTTCCCCCATCCTTTAAGTATCAGCCAAATAACTCAGAGTGGCTAATTTTAACAAGTACTGTATATGAGTCTTGAATAAGAATGCTTCAGAAAACCAGATAATCACTTAATAGGCTCACGCTAGATGTATTTTACTTTAAGCTGCATAATACATACAAATAAACAGGCAGCGTTCGTATCACGCAAACACGAGGAGATCTGCAGACGCTGGAATTTCAGCATCTGCACTAATGCCTGGCATGTGTGTTCTCCAAAAAAAAAAGTACAGTATCCTACAAAAGTAGAGGTTTGAATGAAATTACACACCAGTTATTGCCACTACATTTGGCACCACTGAACAATTTCAGCATTAAACACAGAAAATAGTTCAATTTTATATAATCTCTCTGAAGTACATCTTTATGCTGAATTATTTTTAATTTAAGGATTTTAATCACATGACAGAAGAAATTGACAATGTCAGCACCATGATCAGATTTCAAAATGGGATATACATAGCAAAGTTTATGATACACAATCAAAATATATTACTCATTATGTTGAAAGAGTTTTAAAATCATCCACAGAAGCAATCAGAACTCCTGCAAAACTAAATTCTATGAAACAAAGCTACTGCCAATCTAGCAAAAGGTATTATTATTGGTCCACAATTAAAACTCATTGCACCAGGTACACAAGTGATCAACGGTACAGGCATAAATAATTATGTATTGAAACAGGAAGAAGCTTGAAGCTGAAATTTGATCAAAAATTATGAGGCAAATATTAGGTGCAAAAGAATCTTAAAAAATGTGCACTGCATTTTTGGGAATGTAAAACATAATAATTGGGTTGAAAAAAATGGTGGTTGCTAAAAAGGTTTAACATCAAATTATCACAAAAAAAACAAAATCTAACTGGACAGAACAAAAAAATAAGGGGTGAGAGTGAGAATTGTCATCATGAAGAATCCCAAAAGGTAATTTTACTGCTAATTCATGAATGGCAAAAGAGGATTGATCTTTGATTGGAAGGCTGTGATGTGAAAATTAACTACAGGGATTAGAGCTTGGCTCCAGCTTTTCACGATCTACATCAATAACTTTTGGCTAAAAAGATGTTTCCAACTTTGCCAATGATACCAATCTGGCAGGGACCATTTATACAGAGGAGGATGCGAAGAGGCTTCAGGGTTATACAGACAAGCTAAGTAGGTAGACAGAAGAAAGCAGATAGAATATAAAATGGAAAAATATGAGGTCAAACAAGAGAAAATCTGCAGATGCTGGAAATCCAAGCAACACACACAAAATGTTGGAGGAACTCAGCAGGCCAGGCAGCATCAATGGAAAAGAGTACAGTTGGCGTTTCAGGCTGAAACACTTCGGAGTTATCCACTTTGGTGCACAGAGAAGTGGAATAGTTGTTACATCCAGAGCGTATGGAATGCAGATTTCAAACGGACTTGGTACGCTTGTTTACAAATCTTTGAAGGCCAACATACAAGTGAAGCCAGTGATTAAGAAAAATAATGATGCGTTAGCCTTTACTATGAGAGGATTTGCATGCATAATAATTATTGCAATTATACAGAAACTTGCGGAGACCATGCCTACAGTATTGTGTATTGCATTGGTCTATGGAACCTGGGTTTATTCTTGATTCTTTATGATTTATTTAGAATAATTGGACATTTATGTAGCACCACATAAAGTGCTGGAGGAACTCTATGGAGGGAAAGGGACAGTGGAGACTCTTCACTAAGACTCCATTTTTGCACATTGCTTTCAATTATCCTTAAAATGGAAGTGGCACTGAGGGCTAAAGAAATACAGTTTTGGGTCAAGATACTGTTGCAAAGTTCCTCCAGTAATTTCTTTCATGGTAGTAGGAAGGGACAGTGATTATAAACAAAACAATATATTCCCAATTAGGGTCAGATTGCTACTTCAACAAAATTGATCAGATCTTCATGCAAGTCCTAAAGCTAGATAAAGAGAACCCAATTAAATAAATAACACAAAAAATTATACTTATTCATTTATTTATTGAGAAAAATAATCCATTACATAGAAAATAGAAAACATAGAAAACCTACAGCACAATACAGGCCCTTCGGCCCACAAAGTCGTGCTGAACATGTCCCTACCTTAGAAATTATTAGGGTTACCCATGGTCCTCTGTTTTTCTAAGCTCCATGTACCTATCCAAAGTCTCTTAAAAGATCCCATCGTATTCGCCTCCACCACCGTTGCCGGCAGCCCATTCCACGCACTCACCACTCTCTGCGTAAAAAACTTACCCCTGACATCTCCTCTGTACCTACTCCCAAGCATCTTAAACCTGTGCCCTCTTGTGGCAGCCATTTCAGCCCTGGGAAAAAGCCTCTGACTATCCACATGATCAATGCCTCTCATCACCTTATATACCTCTATCAGCTCTCCTCTCATCCTCCGTCGCTCCAGGGAGAAAACTCAACCTGTTTTCATAAGGCATGCTCCCCAATCCAGGCAACATCCTTGTAAATCTCCTCTACACACTCTCTATGGTCTCCACATCCTTCTTGTAGTGAGTTGACCAAAACTGAGCACAGTACTTGAAGTGGGGTCTGACAAGGGTCCTATATAGCTGCAACATTACCTCTTGGCTCCTAAATTCAATTCCATGATTGATGAAGGCCAATACACCGTATGCCTTCTTAACCACGGAGTCAAACTGCGCAGCTGCTTTGAGTGTCCTACGGACTCAGACCCCAAGATCCTGCTGATCCTCCACACTGCCAAGAGTCTTACCATTAATACTATATTCTGCCATCACATTCGACCTACCACAATGAACCACTTCACACTTATCTGGGTTGAACTCCATCCGCCACTACGCAGCCCAGGTTTGCATCCTATCAATGTCCCGCTATAACCTTTGACAGCCCTCCACACTATCCACAACACTCCCGACCTTTATGTCATCAGAAAACTTACTAACCCATCCCTCCACTTCCTCATCCAGGTCATTTATAAAAATCACGAAGAGTAAGGGTCCCAGAACAGATCCTTGAGGTACACCACTGGTCACTGACCTCCATGCAGAATATGACCCATCTACGACCACTCTTTGCCTTCTGTGGGCAAGCCAGTTCTGGATCAACAAAGCAAAGTCCCCTTGGATCCCATGCTTCCTTACTTTCTCAATAAGCCTTGCATGGGGTACCTTATCAAATCCCTTGCTGAAATCCATATACACTAAATCTACGGCTCTACCTTCATCAATGTGTTTAGCCACATTCTCAAAAGATTCAATCAGGCTTGTAAGGCATGACCGGCCTTTGACAAAGCTGTGCTGACTATTCCTAATCATATTATACCTCTCCAAATGTTCATAATTCTTGCCTCTCAGGATCTTCTCCATCAACTTACCAAATACTGAAGTAAGGCTCACCGATGTATAATTTCCTGGGCTACCTTTTCTCCCTTTCTTGAATAAAGGAAGAACATCCACAACCCTCCAGTCCTCCGGAACCTCTCCCGTCCCCATTGATGATGCAGAGATCATCACCAGGTCCTGGCGACTTATCCAACTTGATGCTTTCTAAAAGCTCCAGCACAACCTCTTTCTTAATATCTACATGCTCAAGCTTTTCAGTCTGCTGCAAGTCATCACCACAATCACCAAGATCCTTTTCCATAGTGAATACTGAAGTATTAATTAAGTACCTCTGCTATTTCCTCCAGTTCCATACACACTTTCTCACTGTCATACTTGATGGCTCCTATTCCTTCATGTCTTATCCTCTTGCTCTTCACATAATTGTAGAATGCCTTGGAGTTTTCCTTAATCCTGCCCGCCAAGGCCTTCTCATGGGCCCTTCTGGCTCTCCTAATTTCCTTCTAAAGCTTCTTCCTGTTAGCCTCATAAGCTTCTTGATCTCTAACATTACCTAGCTCTTTGAACCTTTTGTAAGCTTTTCTTCTTGACTAGATTTACTACAGCCTTTGTACACCATGGTTCCTGTACCCTACCATAACTTCCCTGTCTTATTGGAACGTACCTATACAGAACTCCACACAAATATCCCCTGAATATTTGCCACATTTCTTCCGTACCTTTGCCTGAGAACATCTGTTCCCAATTTACGCTTCCAAGTTCCTGCCTGATAGCCTCATAATTCCCCTTACTCCAATTAAACACTTTTCTAACTTGTCTGTTCCTATCTCTCTCCAGTGCTATAGTAAGGGAGACAGAATTACGATCACTATCTCCAAAATGCTCTCCCACTGAGAGATCTGACACCTGACTAGGTTCCTTTCCCAATACCAAATCAAGTACAGTCTTTCCTCTTGTAGGTTTATCTACATATTGTGTCAAGAAACCTTCCTGAACACACCTAACAAACTCCACCCCATCTAAACCCCTTGCTCTAGGAAGATGCCAATCAATCTAAACCCCTTGCTCTAGGGAGATGCCAGTATATTAGTTGGAAAAAGTGTGTGAACCTTTGCATTCAGTAACTAGTGTAACCCCCTTGTACAATAATAACTTCAACCAAACTTTTCCGGTAATTGGTGGTCAGTCCTGCTCATCAACTTGGAGTAATTGTAGGATATTCCTCCTTACAAAGCTGCATCAACTCTGGGATGTTGGTGGGCTTCCTTACATGAACTGCTTGTTTCAGGTCCTTCCACAACATTTCTATAGGATTAAGTTCAGCCATTCCAAAACACAATTTTTTTTCTTTTTAAACCATTCTGTTGTTGATTTACTCTTGTCTTTCAGGTTATTGTCTCGTTGCATTATCCAACTTCTATTAAGCTTCAGGTGATGGACTGCTTCCCTGACATTCTCCTGTAAAATGTCTTGATACAATTTTGAATTCATTCTTCCCTCAACAATTACAAGCTGTCCAAGCCTTGAGGCATGATGCTCCTTCCACCATGCTTCACAGATGGGATGAGGTTTTGGCATTTGTATGCAGTGCCCTTCTTCCTCCAAACATAGCAATGTGCATTTCTGCCAAAAAGTTTAACTTTTGTCTCATCTGGCCACAGAACATTGACCCAGAAGCATTGTAGAACATCCAGGTGGTCCTTTTGGAGAGCAGTGGCTTCCTCCATGGTGTCCTTCCATGAACACCATTCTTGCTCAGTGCTTTTCATATAGTGGACACATGAACAGGCACTTCAGCAAATTCTAGAGATTTCTGCAGGTCTTTTGCAGCTACTCTTAGGTTCTTTTTCAGCTCCTTCAGCATTACATGTTGTGCACTTGCTGTGATCTTTGCAGGATGCCCACTCCTAGGGAGAATAGCCATAGTACTGAGTTTCCTCCATTTGTAGACAATTTCTCTTACTGTAGACTGATGAACAATCAAGTCTTTAGAAATGCTTTTGTAGCCTTTTCCAGCTTCATGCATCACTACAATTCTTCTTCTAAGGTCCTCTGAAAGTTGTTTTGATCCAGACATGGTGCACACATAAATAGATCTTTCTTGAGAAGAGCAGGTTCTGTCAGTAACCTGACTTTGTGTGTGTGTTTTTTTATAGGGCAGGGCATCAGTACAACCTACACCTCCAGTCTCATCCCATTGATTAGAACACCTAAGTCCGAGTAGTTTTTGTAGAAGGCATTACTCCAAAGGTTCACATACTTTTTCCAACAAAAACATGTAATATTGGATCATTTTTCTCAATAAAATAAATGAACAAGTATAATGTTTCTTGTGTTATTTATTTAATTGGGTTCCCTTTATCTAGTTTTTGGAATTGAAGATCTGATCACATTTTACGTCATATTTATATAGAAAGAAAGAAATTTCTACAGGATTCACAAACTTTCTAGCACCACTGTAAATCCCTGCATTGTTTGCCCATGTACAGCAGTGGCTTTGAATATAGAAACCATGTGTGGAAAGTGGTATTTGGGCAAGCTGAAGCAATAGCTGTAGCCATACAGTACTTATTGTGGGGCCCAGGGCTCCACACTGGCTGGCATGTTAATACAGGCTACCATTGGCTCTGGCAGCATCTGCTCCACATGTTGACAGATCACCTAGATCATTTCCCTCATCACTGCCTGTTGGATGCAATGGAAGCAGCTATCTCCCCATCTATAACTGGCTGCTCTGCTCTCCTTATTCCAGAGATTTCTCCATGTTAACAAGTTCGTCTACTCCACTTCTCCACACGCATGTTCTTTGATAATCCCAATGATGGGTCAGGGATATGTGCTGGATTTTCAGGACTGCAGAGTAAACCTTTAGACTGCAAAACTAGGAAAGCTGCAAGACATCAGCACTCTACGGGTGGGGTATCAGTGTATGCAAAAGGAAAATAACAGTAACTAAAGTGTAAGTGGGGCCTTTACAGATGAACACAGAATAAATTATACTGGGGAAGAAGGAAATGACAGAAACAGTAAACAAATACTTTGTGTCTACCGGCACTGACATGAACAACTACCTCTCACTTCCTGAAAATTATGGCTGATCTTTAGTGAAGTCCTTGATCCTGGAAACAGAGAGGAAAAGCACCATCCTGAAATCATATTTTCAGCTACAGAAACATCTCCCACCTAGAAGATTCATTATTTGGGGAGCAAAGCTTATTTAAAATACATGTTCATTCTATGTGCATTTATCAATTTAAATGCATTTAAGTACTTCTATCAACCTTTTACCTCTGAAAAAGAGTGACTAATTCCAATATATGTAATGAGGTCAGTGCATAATTTGAAGATACTGCAACATGAATGCTCAGAACTTATAAGAGAAGGTAATTAATGCATGGGATGTCTCCTGATTCAACAACAGCATGGAAATGCATTCTCTAAAAAGATCAGTGATTCAGAATAGGAGCCCAACATCACCTTCTCAAGGGATAGACAATAAAATACAATGTCTACTAGCAACCCATGCATATCATAAATAAAGAGCAAGAAAAACTGTCATAATTCATTTGCAATGTACAAATCCTCAGCAGGAGTAACTCCACTGAAAGCTAACCCAGCTCCCTGTACCCTACAGTATCTGTCAGTGGATTACAAACTTCCTGATAGGAAGCAAGCAGTAAGTAGGCTGGGTTCCTACTTGCTTGATCCAACGTCTACAAGTACAGACTTTGCACAGGCTTCTTTCACCCCTCCTGTTCTCATTTTATACAAATGACTGTACCTCCACAGACAAATCAACTAAAATCTCCAAGACTGCAGATGACACAACTGTAGCTGGTCTTATCTCTGATATTGTGATCTGTGATACATTACAGATTACTAGAATCTTAATAATTAGAATTTAATTATTAAAATGGAGTGGCATAGTGATACCTTTTTAAAGACAGATTTAATAATATTTATTTTAGATTCCACTAAAGAAATGAGAAGGTAAGCATTAATAAACCCAAATATCTTACATTCAAGGCATGAGTTCCACTGCGTCTAGATCTTAGGTGCAGTCAACCAACAAAGGAGTGGTCAAAGGGACAGAGTTTCATTTAGGTACTGAAATCCGAAAAGAATACAGTGGATTCCAGTTAATTGGGCCATCGGTTAATCAGGGCAGCCGCTTATTTGGGACAATTCTTAAAGAACAGAAACTACCCAGGATTCCCTTCATTTATTTATTTGGGACACTATGATGCTTAATTGGGGCAGAAGACTGTTGCTGAACAGCTTCTAATCAGCCGCCAAACACTACACTGTGTTTCAAGCGAAGATTTTAAATAGTGTTAGTTGCGTGTGTTTGTCATTGTTGCAGTGATTTTTGTCATTGATGGTTGACAAAAATTAAGCAGCAAGACAATTCAGAACTGTTTTGCTCATTGCGATATCAAACATTCAGACTTAGAGATACCAGAAACAGCCAGGAGTGAAAATGAAACAATTTCACTATTTCAGCAAGTTAGGAACTACAAAGAATTTGAAGGTTTCGACAATCATCTTGAATGTTACAATGAAAATGAAGAATTGAAGGATGCAATCATTGACAGTATTGTGTGAAAGCAGTCCATAATCTGCACTAGGTGTCTGCACAAATTTTGTTCATTTATAGTCAGAATAACATGATATGGATAAACTCCTCTATTGATAAGTATTAGGAACTAATACACAGCTTTGTAATACAGTAGTAGTTTAGGTACTGTTCTAATTTGTTCTCCATTTCATTTAAATAAATAATTTGCTACTGAGTTTGTTTTATACATTTTTAACTAAACAGCTAACTGGGGCAGAAGCTTAACTGGGTCAAAATGTGTTAATCCCAATGTGTTTCAAATAACCGGAATCCATTGTAATATTTCATTAAGAATAGTGACCGAACACAAACCTGACACTTCTTGAGCTCTCTCCTTCATACCTGTTAAGTAAAAAAAAGAAGAATGGTTAGTACAAAACATGGAAATAATTTTCTGATGTTTTCATTTAATTAACTGCTTTCAAATCCAAAACCAATGGAGAAGTGACAATTCTGATTAGACCTAGTCAGAAATAAAATTTTCAAGCACTCAATTACTACTCTTCTTTTGTTCAGCATTATTCACATCTAGATGGATTTAAATTTCAATTTTAATAAAGCACTGAATATGCTTGTGTTTGTTTTTTTAATCTAATAATGTTTGAGAGAATACTTGGAAATTAATGCTTTTAGGGTGAAAAATTAAGATCATTTTCATTAAATTTAAAATTCAAACAATAATTTTCAAAGGAAGAAAATACGCTTATAAATTCATAATCAGTTTTATAAAGAGCTCAAGTGCACAATAACTATCTTCACCATCATCATAAATTTGACTTATGAGAAGTAACATTAGTTAATGAAGGAATAATTTAAATTTTCTTATTGGTATCTAGCAATCAGCCATTGCTTCAAATAGAACTTTCTAGGCTTGTGAGGTAGAGACCATAGAACTTAACCACAAAATCATGACTTATTTAATTAATAGAAAAATATCTATAGGAAAAAAAAACAAAGTTGCTGTCTTCATAAATTGCACAGCATGATATTTTGAAAACTAGGCATTACATTCTGCACTCACTAATGTTTAAAACTAAATACATCATTCCACAACAAAAATAAGCACCTTGTAAAACAGCATTTAGGTAATGTCATATAATAAATATATAAGACACTCAATATTTAACGCGTATTTTAATGACAAAATGATTTAAAGTTCTCTTCAAAATGTGCAAATTTCATTTATTATCGAAGTATGTATACATTATACAACCTTGAGATTTGTCTCCTAACAGGCAGCCACGAAACAAAGAAACCAAAAAAAAATTTTTTTTAAACTGTCAAGCACCCAATGTGCAGAAGGAAAAAAAACAAATCGTGCAAACAATAAATGCAAGCAAATAGTGTTCTGAGCGTTCTCTAAAGGCTGATTTATACTTGTGCGTACGGACTACGCTGTAGCCTACACTGTAGGCCTGATTGATACTTTTGTGTAGCCCTACACCGTAGCGAGCATGTATAGTTGTGTGTGTGTCGGTCTGCAATTCCCTGCCAAAATGCTAGTTGGCGGTGGGGTTTCTATGCCACTGTGTTGAGTTTCTTCGTGAGACATGGACGAGGAAATGCATTTCAAATATTTTCGGATGTCGGCAGGTGGATTTGATGATTTGGTTCATCGTTTCCAACCCCCCATTTATTTCACATCAGTGTACAGACATGGCGGAGAAAAGCAACCAGAAATGCGTAGGAGGAAATGCAATGCTACCAACCAGACCAATCACAGTTGTTGCGGTCTGTGTCGCCGCGACTTTGGCCTATACTCTATCGAGTTACATTTTTGGGGAGGTGCGCATCACCCTACAGCGTAGGGAACGTGGTACCTACGATGTACATTTGACGCAGAAGTATAAATTGGGCTTAAGTCCGTTCTCAGACCCTTAGTTCAACGCAGAGCCGAATAAATGTTGGGCAGTAGTGAGCTGAACCAGTGAATCCCTTGCCTCAGGTCTCAACACCTTGACCTTTTCAAACTGAAATCATTCTCCAAACATCAGGTTCAGGTACTTTTATATGCTCTGGATCCTGTTGCCTTGATTCAGCCTGTACCCAATCTTTCTAATTTGGCCCAGCACTTAAACTGTCATCCAAAGATTTTTTGCACATTAGGTTAAACCTCACAAAGAAAGCACAGATTTTTATGTAGTATAGAACTGTAAGTGGAAACTTTCCTACATATCTTAATTGCTTGTTGCTGTTTTTTTTTAACAAAACATTCTACTACTTCATAAGCTACATTCGACAGTATGCCTCAGTCTAAGATTTGAAACGAAATCTGTACTTGATCTAGTGGCTCCCATTTGCCAAGCCTATTCCAAAAGAAAATTAGTCAGAAAGTTATCTGAATTTTGAGACTTGTGATAATCATAAGCTGCACAATATGTGTTGATGGTAAAGCCAAAATGCAATTAAATTGAGTATTTCTGATTAAGATGAACAAGTTAGAGTACTGAGTATAGATACAAAATAATACCCTTCCTATGGGCAAAATAAAAGAGAGCATAGATATTCTTCTTGAATTACCAGGCCATTAACTTTACGTGGCTAACTTTCTTTCCAGGAGAAACTTTGGCAATGCTATATTTGACTTTCAAGAAAGATACAAGCATTGGATAGAAAACAAAAAATGCAGGAAACACTCAGCAGTTCAAACAGCATCAGTGAGGACAGGCATGCATTGTCAGGTCAAGAATGCTACATAAAACTGGCATGTGAAGCAACAAGCATGAGAGTGATGAGTAAAGAGATTAGAGACAAGTTCTTCGACAGAGTATAGGCCAAAGTTGTCAAAGTAATAATATTCTTTAAAAAATCAATAATTGGTGAAAAGAAAAAAGGAAACTCACTGGATTTTGTGACACCTTTGCCAAGTGCCTCTTTTTAGTCCACATAGGTGACTGAACTTCCAGTAACTTATCACCATCCTATTCCCACTTTGTCGTCAGCTTCCTATATTGCTCTAAAGATGCCCAACGAAAGCTCATGGACAACATCACTTCTTCCTTCTGGTTATTAAAGGGCTCTGACTCAATATTAAACAATTTTAGCTAACCTCTTTTCTTCCTCTCCAAACATGTGCCTGTGTCATTCTTTCTTTTTTCTTACATGTCTCTAAATGCCAGTTTTAAAATAAATTTCTCCTTGGCAACTTTGACCTGTACCCCCTCTCTGCAATTTAAAACACAGGTTCCTTTCTCACTTTACTAGTTCCAATGAAGAACCTCAACCCAAAATGTCAAATGTTTCTTTTCCTGCAGATACTGCCTGACATGTAGAATACATCTCTCCTCCTTGGCCCGTACCCCCTCTGAACACACTGCTCTCCACCCTGTCTGCACCAATCCCAACCTTAACATCAAACCTGCAGACAAAGAGCGTGCTTTTGATGAGTGGCGGACTGATCTCTAACTTGCTGAGTCCAGGTGGCAACTCTCAGACACCTCTTATTTACCCTGTTTAAACAAACCCACTCTTTAGCATCAGGCCGCTGTCTTCAGCACGATCAGTAACCTCATCAACTCTAGAGATCTCTCATTCACTGCCACCAAACTTATGGTACCCTTACTCAACCTAATCATTTTACCTCCTACACAAGTTCACAACCCTGACTGTCCAGGTAGGCCCATTGTCTTTGCCTGATCCTGCTCCACTGTCTTTGCCTGATCCTGCCCCACTGAACTCATGTCCGCCTACCTCAACTTCATTCTATCCCCCTTGGTTCAGTTCATGCCCACTGATATCCATGGTACTTCACATGCTCTCGATCTCCTCAACAACTCTCAATTCCCCAGCCCTGACTGTCTCATTTTCACCATGCATGTCCAAGTCCCTATACGCTTGATCCCCCATCAAGAAGGTCTTAAAGCTCTCCATTTCTTTCTCAACAAAAGATCTAACCAGTTCCTTCCACTACCAGCCTCCTCCATCTGACAGGACCGGTCCTCACCCTCAACAATTTCTCATTTGGCTCCACCTACTTTCTCCAAACTCAAGGGGCAGCTATGGGCAACCCCATGGGCCCCAACTATGCCTGCCTTTTCGTTAACTAAGTGAAACAGTGCATGTTCCAAGCTTTCTCTGATAATTCTGCGCTACATTGCAACTACATTGGTGCCGTTTCAAACACCCATGCTGAAGTCATCAATCTCATCAACTTTGCCTTCAACTTCCACCCCGTTCTTTAATTCACTTGGTCTATTGCTGACACCTCTCTTTCCTTTCTCAATCTTCTGTTTCCATCTCTGGAAACCAAACTGTCTACCAACATCTTTTACAATCATGCTGATTCCCATGGCTACTTTGATTATATCTCTTCCCACCCTGTCTCCTGTAAAAATGCTATTCCCTCTTCTCAGTTCCTTCATCACCGCCATATCTGAGCCCAGGATGACCTTTTCCTTTCCAGGACATCCAAGATGTCGTTCTTCTTTAAAACACAGGATTTCCCTTCCTCCACTACTGACGCTGCCCTCACCCGCAGCTCCTCCATTTCCCGGACATCTACAATCACCCATCTCCCCACCACCTTAACAGGGATAGATTGAGTTCCTCTTGTCCTCACCTGCTACCCTGTAAGCCTCTGCATCGAACACATCATTCTGAACAACTTACGTTATCTTCAGCCGGATCCTACTACCAAACAGATCTTTACCTCTCTCTCACTCTCCATTTCCAACAGGAATAACTCCCTCCATGATTCCCTTGTCCATTCGTCCCTCTCCACTAACCTCCTTTCTAGCACTTACCCTTATAAGTGACAGAAATGCAACTTCACCATTCAGGGCCCCAACCAGTTCTAGGTGAAGCAACATTTCACCTGAGAATCTGTTGGGGGTCATCTATTGTATTCAGTACTGCCGATGTGGCCTCACTAAATTGGTGATGTAAAGTGGGGGACCACGTTGTTGAGTACCTCCGGTCCATCCATCAAAAGTGGAATTTCCTGGTGGCCAACCATTTGAATTCCTATCTCCATTCCTGTTCCAACATGTTGGTCTATGGCCTCCTCTTCTAGCATGATGAAGCCACTGAAGTGGAGGACCAACACCTCATATTCCATCTAGGTAGCCTCCAACCTGATGACATTTACATCAATTTCTCCTGCTGGTAAAATTTTTCCCATTTCTCCTTTCCTCTTCTTCTATCCCCCACTTTGGACTCTGACCTCTTTTAATCACCTGCCTATCACCTCTCACAGTGCCCCTCCTTCTTCCCTTTCTCCCAAGGTCCACGGTCCTCTCCTATAAGATTCTTTCTTCTTTAGCCCTTTACCTTTGCCACCCACATGGCTTCACCTTTCAGCTTCTAGCTAACCTCCTTCCTTCCCCCCACCTTTTTATTCTGGTGTCTTCCCCCTTCCTTTCCAGTTCTGATGAAGAGTCTCAGCCTGAAACATCAACTGTTTGTTCATTTCCATGGATGCTGCCTGACCTACTGAGTTCTTCTATTATTTTGTGTGTTACTTCCAATATTTTCTGGGTCTTTTTGTTTTGGATTTCTAACATCTGCAGCTTATTATTTCAATTGCAAGTACCAGATTGTCTTCAATGTAAATTTATTTACCTCTTCAACTAATGACAATACAGCAATATTTTATTTATATTTAAACCTAGACCGACTACTTCTGTGATCAAAAAGCTCCTTTTTGTATCCTTTGGATATCTGTTGAATCTCAATGTTAGTCAAGATGTACTTTGTATTGCCCAGAGCTCATTTCTTCATTGATCCATAGACAATTCTCCTAAACGAGGAGAAAATTCTGAAATCAGAGGTGCAAAGGGACTGGAGAGTCCTCATGCAGAACTCCACCATGAAGGTTAACTCACAGGTTGAGTCAGTGGTAAGGAAGGCAAATACAATATTAGCATTCATTTCGGAAGGACTAGAATATAACAGCCAGGATGTAATGCTGAGGCTTTACAGGCATTGGTCAGATCATACTTGGAGTACTGTGAGTAGTTTTGGGCTCCTTATCTAAGAAAGGCTGTGCTGGCGTTGGAGAGACTCCAAAGGAGATTCACGAGAATAATCCAAGAAATGAAAGGGTTAATTTATAAGGAGCATTTTATGGCCCTGGGTCTGTACTTGCTGGGGTTTAGAAGAATAAGAGGGGAGGGGGGAATCTCTTTAAAACTTATCGAATATTGAAAGGCTGAGATAAAGACAATGTTTCCTACAGTGGGGGAAGTCTGGCACTGGATGGCACAGCTTCTAAATAGAAGGATTTTCCTTAGAACAGACATGAAGAGGAATTTCTTTAGCTAGCAGGTGGTGAATCTTTAGAATTCATTGCCACAGACAGCTGAGGAGGTCAAGTCATTGGTTATATTTAAAGAGGAGGTTGATAGGTCCTTGATTAGTAATTTATGGGGAGAAGTCAGGGAAATGGGGCTGAAAGGGATAACAATCAACCATGATGGAATGGTGGAGCAGACTCAATAGGGCCAAATTGCCTAAATCTTCTCCTATGTATTACGGTATAAATTTCCAAGGGTAATACTCAAAGTTTCTTAGATACTTATCTAGTTCATATCAGTTTGTATTTGCCAAAATAATAGCTTGCACTGTACAATAGCTTGATGGTTTACCTTCAACCCTAATCCAATACAGCAGGAGTCCTGGAAAACAAAACTAATGAGGGAATATCGATAATTGCACTCATTGTGCTCATTACAACCATTGTGCTCTTACACAATGAGTCAGTTTAATTTCAGCTGTCAAAATGCAAGTTTTGAATCTATATAGAATTTTTAAAGCCAAATACTATATTAATAGCAACCTGAAGAATTACTTGAAAACTGAACAGAATATTCAGGGAAAATTATACATCAACCCTATTGTCAATATATGAAAAACAAGAAACATTCAAGCATATCTGAAACTAAGAAAGTATTTTATAGCTTAACTGAAAATGCTGATGATATAACAGTTATTGCATGAGAGAACCAATTATCTAAATATATTTTAAAAGAAATTTATTTAAAAATAGATATCTACATTTAATTTAAATGCAATTTCTCTGAGCATAAACCTTAGTAGGGCTGGGGTTGTTGGTAAAGTACAGCCTTTGAAAATAGTGTTTTAGAGAGTTATAGATGTAAATAATATTTTGGACCATATTTTCCTGGAAAAATAGAATTTAGAAAAGAATTACATTTAGACAGCATTTTTAAATCAAATTAGGAGCCCAAATTTTGAATACGTATATTGTGCACCCACTGACAACTGCTTCTGAATTATGCTATTTATGAGCCATGCATCAATTTCATTAAAACTAGGTGGACAATCTATGAAAGATAGCTGATCAAATAACATTTCAAGCTACAACTAAATATAATTTTAATTAACACACATCAAAGTTGCTGGTGAACGCAGCAGGCCAGGCAGCATCTCTAGGAAGAGGTACTGTCGACGTTTCAGGCCGAGACCCTTCGTCAGGACTAACTGAAGGAAAAGTTAGTAAGAGATTTGAAAGTGGGAGGGGGAGGGGGAGATCCAAAATGATAGGAGAAGACAGGAGGGGGAGGGATGGAGCCGAGAGCTGGACAGGTGATTGGCAAAAGGGATATGAGAGGATCATGGGACAGGAGGCCCAGGGAGAAAGACAAGGATGGGGGGGGGGGAACCCAGAGAATGGGCAAGGGGTATAGTCAGAGGGACAGAGGGAGAAAAAGGAGAGTGAGAGAAAGAATGTGTGTATAAAAATAAATTACGGATAGGGTACGAGGGGGAGGTGGGGCATTAATGGAAATTAGAGAAGTCAATGTTCATGCCATCAGGTTGGAGGCTACCCAGACGGAATATAAGGTGTTGTTCCTCCAACCTGAGTGTGGCTTCATCTTTACAGTAGAGGAGGCCGTGGATAGACATGTCAGAATGGGAATGGGATGTGGAATTAAAATGTGTGGCCACTGGGAGATCCTGCTTTCTCTGGCGGACAGAGCGTAGGTGTTCAGCAAAGCGGTCTCCCAGTCAGCGTCGGGTCTCGCCAATATACAGAAGGCCACATCGGGAGCACTGGACGCAGTATATCACCCCAGCCAACTCACAGGTGAAGTGTCGCCTCACCTGGAAGGACTGTCTGGGGCCCTGAATGGTGGTAAGGGAGGAAGTGTAAGGGCATGTGTAGCACTTGTTCCGCTTACAAGGGTAAGTGCCAGGAGGGAGATCAGTGGGGAGGGATGGGGGGGACGAATGGACAAGGGCTGTCAAAGCAATAGCATCCAATGCCCAAGATACTATTTCCTTTCACTATTCACAGTAGTCTAAAATCATGACTATAAATGCTGAGAGAGCATAAGGGAAATGGCAAAATAAATAAATACTTGAACTTTTTAACACATTGATTTACTTTACTGATTAAAGGGGGATTTTGAAGCAATAGCTGATAACAATTAAAAATTATATGCACAGATAAGTTTAACAGAAGTGCCCTGGGGAGCGGCAATTGTCATCCAGTCCCATCAGATCATCTGGCTGATTTTTGCGTCAGTGGTCTGCAGTGTGGGGTCCACAAAACCATATGACAATCCAAGAAATTTAGGGGATATAAAAGAATTTAGTGAGGGGAAAGGATGAAATAAAATCCTTCTTTATTTTTTGATTACAAACTGTATTTAGTAATACTCTAATAATTGAATATAAAAAAAGCCATACTGATCGTGAAATTCATAATACTTCAAGTCTTTGACAGAAAGATTGACTTTGGGGAAGGAAGGTGTATACTTTAAAAAAGAAAGTGAGCTACTAGTCTGGACATGCACAAGTTTGTTTTATTTTCTCTATTTTATGATTCCCACCCTATGTAGGACAGGTTCCATATACAAAAAAAGACAACATTTTAATTTAGTAAGTCATTTTCTCCATTTTTCTGTCAAACCCTTGATAAACTTTTAACCAATTAGAATAGGTAAATTGACTAGAATATCAAAGAATTAAAAAATTGTACACATTTGTATTTATTAACTGTTTAACCACCTACATTTGAAGTGATTTCACTCAGATGATATATATATAAATTACACCATGACATACAGCTTTGTCAATACCAGTAGCCTTAAGAAGTATCCTTTAATCATGGAGAAGTCCTCCATGACCTGGATCAACACATTGATGTCATGTGGGGGCACGTGTGCTTGAAGGACTCCATCAGGCAATGCCAACTCAGGGCCACCCATGCTGTGGGCAAGATGCCAGACAAAGACCGATCCAACCCTGGCTCCCAAGTGTCTTCCCTTCCTGGGCCACACTTCAATTAGAAGTGTGAACGCCATATAAAACAACAACATGGAGAAGTGCTGTCTATTATCAGTGAATGCATGAAGTAGTATACAAATCACCATATTGTTTCTAATCAGGCTACTGCTGGTTTAAAGGGAACCACATTGAAACATGATCAGCACCCATTCCATTCTAGGTGCCAAGACAGAACACCACCCCACTCTATTTCTGTAAAAGATGGAAATAAAGAAGTAATCTTGCTTAAAATATTGAAGAAATGTGTCTTCATCTTTTCAAATCTTTTTATTATTATTATTCAAAAAATAACACGAGTACATTGAAGTAAGCAACACTTACAATGTCTCAAGGAAAAAAAACATTATTTTAAAGATTGAAAAATTTTTGTAATAACAAAAACCCCTACTAAGCAGAAAACTGGGGGAAAAACCCATTAGGTGTACAACCCCGGAGCCATGCGTCATACAAAAAGCTTCTAAAGATAAACATCAAACCGCCAGCAAGAAAAAAATATACCAGAAATTTACAATTAGATTGTGGAGAAAATCTATCAATTAATTCAAATGATAATAATGAGCAAATGAACCCCATATTTTCTCAAAATCAAATAAAGGTTCAAAGGTTCGAATTCTAATTTTCTCCAAACTAAGACATAGCATCACTTGAGAGAACCATTGTGACAAAGTGGGAGCTGATGTATCCTTCCACTTCAACAAAATAGCCCTTAATCAATGTAACAAATGCAATAACATGTTGATTAGACACAGAGATACCATGGATATTTTGAGTAATTATTCCAAAAAGCACAGTTAATTTGTTAGGTTCTAAATTAATTTTAAGTGCTTTAGAAATTGTTGAAAAAACTAACTTCCAGAACTGTTCCAGTATAGAGCAACACCAAAACATGTGTGTCAGTGTAGCTGTCTCAGCTTTACATCTATCGCAATAACTATCAACATTAGGAAATATTTTAGACAGTCTCTCCTTCGTCAGATGGTAACGATGTACAATTTTAAATTGAATCGGTGAATGACTAGCACAGATCGAAGAAGAGTTAACCAGCTTCAGAATCCGCGTCCAATCCTCCGTCATAAAAGTCAAATTGAGTTCCTTTTCCAAATCTTGTTTAATCTTAAATAAAGGACGCTTATCCCATTGTAATAATAAATTATAAATTCTTCCAATAGAACCTTTCATTGAAGGGTTCGTACTCATAATAGTATCTAACAGGTCAGCCGCCAATATGTAAGGAAAATTACTTAAATATTTTTGTAAGAAATGTCGGTATTGTAAAAAGTGTGAGTATGAAAGAGAATATTTATCAACTAATTGTTCAAAAGACATCAATCTATCTTCTTTAAATAAATGCAAAAAAGAATTAATACCTTTAGTTTTCCAAAGTAAAAAAATTGGATCACTCAAAGAAGGCTTAAAAAAGTAATTTCGATAAATTAAACTACAAAGTTCAAATTTTTTAAGATTAAAAAAATTGCGGAACTGGAGCCAAATTTGTAAACAATGCTTAATCACAGGGTATAGGTTTAAATTAGCAACTTTAGCTAATTGTATAGGTAAAGCAACTCCCAATAACGAGGTTAAGTAAAACTGTTTCACAGCTTTCAATTCCAGGTCTACCCAAATTGGCTGATCATTCTTATCAACCCAATATAACCAAAAGGACATGTATCACACATTAACAGCTCAGTAATACATTCTTAAATTAGGCAAAGCAAGACCTCCATCCTTTTTCAACTTCTGTAAGTGACATTTACTAATTCTTGGTCTTTTATTATTCCAACTAAAAGATAATAGAATCAATCCGATCAAAAAAGCTTCCTAGTCAAAAAAAAACAGGGATATTCTGAAATAAATATAAAAATTTTGGTAAAATCATCATTTTAACTATATGGATACGACCGACAAGTGAAAATGTAAGTGGACTCCATCTACTAAATAAGTACTTCATAGAGTCTACCAAGGGAACGAAATTGGCTTTATAAAGATCCTTCTTTTTTTTAGTAATTATAACACCTAAATATCTAAAAGAATCTGTGACTTTAAAAGGAGCATTATCATATATAGAGACAGATTCATAAAAAGGAAACAATTCACTTTTACTAAAATTTATTTTATATCCTAAAAAATCTCCAAATTCATTGAATAATTTTAGCAAGGCAGGAATAGATTCTTCAGGATTAGATATATAAACCAATAAATGGTCAGCGAATGGTCTCATTCACAAAGATCCCATGAATATTTTCAACTTCACAAAGAGCAATAGCAAGGGGTTCTAATATTAAATTAAATAACAAAGGACTTAATAGACAACCTTGTCTTGTCCCCTGTGAAAGCTGAGAAAAAGGAGACCTACAGTTGTTAGTAGCAACAGAAGCAATAGGAGCTTTATATATCATTCTAATCCAATTATTAAAATTAACACCAAAGCCAAATTTCTCTAAAACATTAAATAAATATTTCCATTCAACTTGGTTGAACACTTTTTCAGCATCCGAAGAAACGACGCATTGTGGAGTTTTAAAAGAGGACGAATATATAATGTTAAATAGTCTCCGAACATTTGAAAAAGAATAATGCCCTTTATAAAGCCTGTTTGATCTTTAAAAATAATTTTACCTAAAATATTCTCCAACCGATTGACCATTATCTTCGTCAGAATCTTAGCATCAACATTCAATAATGAAATAGGTCTATATGAGGCACAGTCAGTAGGATCTTTATCCTTTTTAAGAATTAAAGAAATAGAAGCCTCATAAAAAGTAGAGGGTAAATCATCTTTCACAAAAGAATCCTTAAACATTTCTAACATATACGGAGAAAGCAATTATCCAATTTTTTAAATAAAATTCTACAGGATAACATCAAGTCCAGGGGCCTTACCAGATTGCATTGAAAAAATAGCTTTATGAATTTCAGCTTCAGTAATTTGGGCATCAAGTGTTTTTTGATCCTCAACAGAAATTTCAGGAAAAGCAATCTTTCGTAAGAAAGCACTCATTTCAGAAGAATCTACTGGACATTGAGATTTATAAAGTGCAGTATAAAAATCTTCAAAAATCTTATTAATTTCTTCATGTTCCCAAGCCAAGGTACCATCTTTCCTACGAATTTTCAAGATTTGCCTTTTGGCTCTAGCTGTTTTTAACTGAGTTGCAAGCAGTTTGTTATTTTTATCTCCAAACATATAAAATTGCCTCTTTAACTTAAGCAAATAGCCTTCAATGGGATGAGTTATTAATAGGTTATATTGTGATTGAAGTTCCACCCTTTGTTTGAATAAATCAATATTAGGGGAAATTGCATAAAAATTATCTAAGTCTTTAATTTGTTTTGAAATCTTATCTAATTCTGCTTTAGTCTGTTTTTAAGCTTAGCTGAATAAGAAATGATCTGACCACGTAAAAATGCTTTAAATGTATCCCATATAATTAATTTAGACATGCCCCCTATACCATTAAAAAGAAAAAAATTCTTTTATCTGAATATCAATGAAACTGACAAAGTCAGAATTTTGCAATAATGTCTGAGACATGTGCCATGCTGGATGGGCAAGAATGACATCATCAAATTCAAAAGACAAACTCAAAAAGGCGTATGATCAGATAGAGCAATAGAGTCATATTCACAATTTTTAACACTAGGCAAGAAGCGGGGATTGATTATAATATAATCAATCCTCGAATATCTTTTGTAAACGTGAAAAGAAAGAATATTCTCTGTTATCGGGGTGCAGATACCTTCATAATTTGATCAATCCAAAATCGATCAAAAAGGAGTTAGTAAGTGACGCGGAGTGATTTGGAAGTCGCTGATTGGTTGAGCTCTTGTCAATCATAGGATTTAAACAACAGTTAAAATCCCCACCCATTATCAACATATATTCATTTAAATCAGGCAGTAAAGCATATACCTTTTTTAAAAAAAGGATCATCTAAGTTAGGACCATACAGATTGACCAAAACAACTTCTCTGTTACAGATCACTCCTTTAACAATTAAAAATCTACCATTAGAATCTGACTCAATATCCTCTTGAATAAATATATTGGATTTAATAAAGATGGACATGCCTTTAGTTTTACTCTGAGAAGTCGAGTGGAACTTCAAACCTCTCCATCATCCAAAAAATCTATTTTGATCTCCCGCCCTGATATGTGTCTCTTGAGCAAAAATTATATCAGGTTGGAATCAATTAATAATTTTAAAAGTCTCTTTTCGTTTGATAGGATGATTTCAACCATGTACATTCCAACTTATTACATTAATCCATTTAAATACCATAATATAATTTTATTCTACTTAATACATGCGTAGAACACATACCAATACGGGATGATCAAAAATGGCGGCGATGAAGAATACAACCGCATAGAAAACACGCATGCTCCGGAACCACCCAATGGGAAAAAACTCCTAACACTAATCCCACCCCCCTCACCGAAAGCCCAAAGGAAAGGCAAGCAACCTATGACAGAATACAAAGCCAGGGACCGCTCTGTCTGTACAGAAAATTTTCTTTTTTAAAGGATTTTCTTTCCCTCCCCCTAGTTAGTAAAAAAACCGAGTGACCTTGTAAGAAAAACAATAAAGTCTCAACCAAGAAAAGTGTTTACATTCCAGCATCTATTAAACAAGAAAGAACCAAAATAATGTTATCTCTCAAAAAGAAAAACCAGCGCCATTTTTAAGTTTAACATTAAATCCCTGAACATTAAATCGGTTATAAGACATTTTAATAAAGCAGCAAAAAAGAACATCAAACCAGATATTAGGTTAAAGAAACAAATCCCTTTATCTTCTTTTCTCAGTTGAATGTCTGAGTAACCATTTAAACAGTCATACTTGATCCATAAATCTTCTTTCCAAAAGAAAACCAATAATATGCAATTATGAACAAATCACCTTATCTTCTTTTATTAGTCTCTCAATGGAATATCCAAGTAACCTTCATAAATCTTCTTTCCGAAATGCGAATAGTATATAAATAACCAAACAACCTTTCAGATAGTTCATTCGGTAGCGGTGGCAGGTATAGTTTGAATGAAGTCCAGTGCGGCTTTTGGATCAAAAAATGTACGAGGAGGAGAATTAGGAGGAAAAACTTTAATTCTTGTTGGGTAACGCAAAGAAGGGAACAATTTCTTATCATATGCCTGTTCATTACCAGAGCAAATCTTGATCTTTGTTCCATTATCTCCGAATAATCTTCATAAAAACGGAGCTCGGATTCCTTAAATCTAAAAACTCTCTGTATTCTTGCCTGTCGCATTATTTGATCTTTAATTTTAAAGTGATGAAAATAAACCAAAACAGATCTTGGCTTATTTGGATCTTTAAATTTTGAAGTAAAAGCTCTGTGTGCTCTTTCTATAGCAGGCAGCTGTGATACAATAGTAGGAAATAAAGTATGAAAAAGCTTACCAAAGGAAGCAGTTAACTCTCCATCTTCAGCTCCTTCTTGCAGCCCAACAATTCGTATATCCCTTCGGCGAGACCTAGTTTCCAGGCCTATAATCTTATTTTGATATCTTTCCAAACGGGTTGTAGCTTCAAACAATTTTTGCTTAATTATCTTCAATTCCTCTTCGTGTGTAATAACTTGAGTTTCCAAATCTTTAAGTTTTCCCAAAAATAACTTCATTTCATTACTATTCTTTTCCAGTTGGTCTTTAATTGACCCATTCTGATCTTTAATTGCATTCAGTGTCCAAACAATATCTTTAGCCCATGGTGGCATTTCATCAGATCTTTCCTTTTGCATCTTTCCTTTCCCATTACCTTTATCACTAGGTTCAGACAAGTTCTTCCTACTCTTCGTAGACACAGACATATTGTTCTCCCACAAAAACCAGCAAATAAAAATTTTTAATTCGAAATTTAAACTAGGGGGAGAGAAACAAAACTAAGAGCAGCACAAGATTGCTGCTACTCCATTTGCAGACAGGCGCGGTCTCCTAAAGAAATGTGTCATCTTTAACTTTATGCCTTTTGGAAATCAGTTCATCTTTTACTCACTTAGCTATTCACAGTAACAGAAATTTTGACTAGGAGTGCCCAAACTTCTGCATGCCACTGTATGTGCAGTCTCTCCCATCTCAGTCACTGAAGCTTGTAACTCCTCCAGAGTCAAGGTCCCTTGGTGGCCTCCCTCACTAGTCCCCTTCTTGCACAGTCACTCAGTTTTTGAGGACGGCCTGCTGTAGGCAGATTTACAGCTGTGCCATATTCTTTCCATTTCTTGATGATTGACTTAACTGTACTCCAAGGGATATTCAGTGGCATGGAAACTTTCTTGTATCCATCTCCTGACTTGTGCCTTTCAATAACCTTATCGTGGAGTTGCTTGGGGTATTCTTTTGTCTTCATGGTATAGTTTCTGTCAAGATACTGACTCAACAGCAGTTGGACCTTCCAGATACAGGTGTATTTTTACCATAATCAATTGACTGCACACAGGCCTCGAAAAACAGATCTCCATTTAACTAATTATGTGACTTCTAAAAGCAATTGGTTGCATCAGTTATGATTTGGTGGGTCATATTAAAGGGGGGGTGAATACTTATGGAATCAATTATTTTGCATTTTATATTTGTAATTAATTTAGATCACTTTATAGAGATCTGTTTTCACTTTGACACGGAAGAGTCTTTTTCTATTGATCAATGTCAAAAAAGCCAAATTAAATCCACTGTGATTCAATGTTGTAACACAATGAAAAATGAAAACTTCCAAGGGGGTAAGTACTCTTAATAGGCACTGTAGGTGAGTGGTGGAATATGTCTGGCATCAGTAACTCCACTTAAAAACCTAAGTGATAAATCAATGCTGAAAATTATCATTTCAATTTTTTCAAAACAACTCTTTTAATATGGACTGTTGCTCCACAAAATACTTAATACCTAGAAATTTTAGTTTTGTCTCAAGTATAAATTTTGTAACACACATCAAAGTTGCTGATGAACGCAGCAGGCCAGGCAGCATCTCTAGGAAGAGGTACAGTCGACGTTTCAGGCCGAGACCCTTCGTCAGGACTAACTGAAGGAAAAATTAGTAAGAGATTTGAAAGTGAGAGGGGGAGGGGAGATCCAAAATGATAGGAGAAGACAGGAGGGGGAGGGATGGAGCCAAGAGCTGGACAGGTGATTGGCAAAGGGGATACGAGAGGATTATGGGACAGGAGGCCCAGGGAGAAAGACAAGGGGGGGGAGGAACCCAGAGGATGGGTAAGGGGTATAGTCGGAGGGACAGAGGGAGAAAAAGGAGAGTGAGAGAAAGAATGTGTGTATAAAAATAAATAACGGATGGGGTACGAGGGGGAGGTGGGGCATTAGCGGAAGTTAGAGAAGTCAATGTTCATGCCATCAGGTTGGAGGATTATGGTAATAATTTTTGTAACTAGTTTATTAAAAAAAATGAAGATTTTCCAAAGGCATCACACACTATGCCTTCGTTTACAGATCTGTACATTGTTTAAAATAGTCTGTGTCTGAATTTTGCAAGAATCATTGCATGGAAGGTATTTCTAAAAACTCACATAAAAACTTAAATAAGGTATAGGTGATCTATTTGAAGTAACAAATGACTGGCATTTTCTCCAACCTCCAGTTGCACCTGCAGCTAGAGATGACCGAAATAATAATAGAGGAATCCTATGTTCCATTGTTAAAGACTGTAGAAGAATCTTTTTTTTCCAAAGGAATCTGTAGGAGCTATGTATCTATTTTCTGCCTGTATTCCATTTTGTGGCACTTTTATTATGGTAATCTGTCACATGGGTTGGAGCTTGGTAGAAGCAAACATTTATAGTTATGGATTCACACTTTGTCTTAGTTTAGACAAAGAGGGCTGAACTACGGGGAATTGAATTTTTTTGTTAACCACAAACTTCATTATTTCACTATTCCTGCTATTTGGAATGCTTAGTTATGCTAATTATGCTATTATACCATTTAATATCACTAATATCACCATTAGACCACTATTTAGTTTCATTAGCTTTTCTATTGCTACAAGATCACACATCTTTGCTGGATTTGTAATAAAGGATCAAACATACCTTTTTCAATTTGAAAATTCATTATTTGGAAGCACGTCACGCAGTGTCAATTATCCTGGCTTAGTCTCTCAGTGACTTTAACTTGATTTTCAAGTAACCACGATATTTTGTCAACGAAAAACAGTGAAAGTGAACACGAGTCTACTGGAAAGGATTGCCTCAGACCTCTTGGTGAAGCTGGAGCAGCTTGCGGCAAGTAGACGACCGTTTGCTGATTCATGCTGTGTACTGTGGTTTGAACACAGTTTTGATCGAACAGTGCTGCCTGTCCATTGGAGACCATTACTTGATCCTGTGGAGTTTGCCAAAGGGTTTGTCACTTTATCATTTAAATTGAAAGCTGTTTGTTCAGTCTGGTTTAAGCACTGGATGCGCGAACCGTTTATTTGTTGCCTATGTTTATTGAATCAAATATCACTGGTGCTGCAGGTGAACAAAGAGTTAATTGCAAGTCACACAACTAAAGAAAGTAATACAAGTGTATTGAAGCATGACATTGGTGGCAACAATCCTGGAGTCAGGGCTTGCAAAAGAGAAATTAAAGCTAAAGCTAACAGTAATCTAATCAAAAGTCTTCATAGGAGAATGAAGCAAATGTGAACAAAATTAAAGGTTTAATACCATCAATTAATAATCAATAAAATGCCTTACAAGTGCAATCTCGGCTTCAGGACTTGACTAATCTCTGTGATGCTGTTGCTAAGCAAGATCGCATGCTACTCTCAATACTTTCCAAGGCCGAACAAGAAAAATAGAACCAATATTTTTGAAGTATTGATTGCTATTGCAGTGCATTCATAGAGGATACAAAAAAATGGTTGAACCAAACATGTTCAATTGAAAGCCATGTTGCTGCAACAATCACCTCCCATCACACAACTTTCTCAAGTTCCAAGGCAAGTTCTAACTACGCATATAGCGGGTAACCCACAGAATGATGTAAAACAAACAGTATTCAAATGAGTCCTGACGAAGGGTCTCGGCCTGTACCTCTTCCTAGAGATGCTGCCTGGCCTGCTGCGTTCACCAGCAACTTTGATGTGTGTTACTTGAATTTCCAGCATCTGCAGAATTCCTTGTGTTTAAGTATTCAAATGTCAGTACTTGAACTTCTGTTGCAGGAAAAAAAATCTTCAGTATCTACTACCTCCACTGCATGCATTAAATCAGAGGATGATTTTGCTGCATTAATGGTATGTCAACAATTATTGAAGGACAGACGTGCTGGAGAAGCTAGAGGAACAACTAATTGCTATGGAGCTACAGAGAAAGAAGGAACAGCTTAAGGGAGGCTGGAACTGTCACACAGGTGGTCAATGTTAGTGTGCAAAGGGCTGTGTGTCCCAACAGAGTGATCAGCAGCACTGGGGCTCCACAGGGGACTGTCTTGTCTCCCTTTCTCTTCACCATTTACATCTCGGACTTCAACTACTGCACAGAGTCTTGTCATCTTCAGAAGTTTTCGGATGACTCTGCCATAGTTGGATGTATCAGCAAGGGAGATGAGGCTGAGTACAGGGCCACGGTAGGAAACTTTGTCATGTGGTGTGAGCAGAATTATCTGCAGCTTAATGTGAAAAAGACTAAGGAGCTGGTGGTAGACCTGAAGAGAGCTAAGGTACCAGTGACCCCTGTTTCCATCCAGGGGGTCAGTGTGGACATGGTGGAGGATTACAAATACCTGGGGATACGAATTGACAATAAACTGGACTGGTCAAAGAACACTGAAGCTGTCTACAAGAAGGGTTAGAGCCATCTCTATTTCCTGAGGAGACTGAGGTCCTTTATCATCTGCCGGACGATGCTGAGGATGTTCTGCAAGTCTGTGATGGCCAGTGCTATCATGTTTGCTGTTGTGTGCTGGGGCAGCAGGTGAGGGTGACAGACACCAACAGAATCAACAAACTCATTCGTAAGGCCAGTGATGTTGTGGGGATGGAACTGGACTCTCTCACGGTGGTGTCTGAAAAGAGGATGCTGTCTAAGTTGCATGCCATCTTGGACAATGTCTCCCATCCACTACATAATGTACTGGGTGGGCACAGGAATACATTCAGCCAGAGACTCATCCCACCGAGGTGCAGCACAGAGCGTCACAGGAAGTCATTCCTGCCTCTGGCCATCAAACTTTACAACTCCTCCCTTGGAGGGTCAGACACCCTGAGCCAATAGGCTGGTCCTGGACTTATTTCATAATTTACTGGCATAATTTACATATTACTATTTAACTATTTATGGTTCTATTACTATTTATTATTTATGGTGCAACTGTAACGAAAACCAATTTCCCCCGGGATCAATAAAGTATGACTATGACTATGACTATTTATATGCGGCAAGTGCTGAAAGTGCTCCAGTGGTCAGTCCTACAGTGTAAGCTTCAATATTGAAAGGCACAGAAGAAAACATAAAAACTCAAATTTTAATGTTGATTCATTTGTTCCTCAGGTGTTTGGGATGCACGGATAAGTCCCCCAAAAGATAGTTCTGGGTGTTTACTCTCAGCCTATACTCATGAGGCACTCTGAACCTATGTCATATCCAATGCTTAAAGTGCTCATGGGAACATTAACTTACAGCATAGAAACACTTTTGTTTCAGACATAGATATCAGAATAATATTATTGATATTATGAGGTAGCAAAATGAAATTTTGGTATTGGTACAACAGCAACATATTTCATCTTTGCCTAAAACAGCGATTCAGATCTTCAATGGAGATCCACTGCAGTATCATACATTCATAAGGGCTTTGAAAGTACTGCTGAAGGCAAGACTGACAGCTATAGTGACTGCCTCTGTTTCCTTGAACAATACACTAGGGGTCAGAACTAAGTCAGAAGTTACCAGCATGCTGAGTCTAAGAAAGGATATGTAAAAGATGAGGCTTTACTTTAGGAACAGTTTGGTAACGAACAGAAATTTGCATCTGCCTACATATAAAAGAATCTTTCTTAGGTACCTATCAAATCTGAAGATGTAAAAGCTCTTCAAGACTACAAACTTTTTCTTAGAGGCTGTTGCAATGCTATAGAAGTACAGTACGCACTTGGCTGGACATGCCTACCAATATGTCGACTGCCACAAAGAAATTGTCCTTATCCTTAGGGATAAATGGAGAATGGTGGTCTGTAAACTGCAAGGAAGGTATAACTCTAAGATTATTTTCACTAATTTTACTGAAATGCAAGTAAAGATTCCTACACACCCAGTGTTTGGGAAAATTTAAATGCTACATCACCTGCAATAAGCAAAGGTGTGAACAAAACTAAGTCACAATTTCATTCTAAGACTAAAGGAAGCAGATTTGCCTTTACTGTGGCCACTATGAGAAGAAAAACTAAAAAAGAACCTGTAACTAATTGAAGGCAAATGGTCTCACACTGGACCAAGTGGGATCTCCCAGTGGCCACCCATTTTAATTCCACTTCCCATTCCAATATGTTCATCTATGGCCTCCTCCACTGTCGTGATGAGGCCACACTTGGGTTGGAGGAAGAACACCTTATGTTCTGTTTGGGCAGCCTCCAACCTGATGGCATGAACATCCATTTCTTAAACTTCCAGTAATGACTCCAACCCCAATTCCCACCCTCTTCTCCATTTCCCATCACTTTTTCCCCTCTGTCACCTCATCTCACAAATCAACTTCCCAGCTCTTTACGTCATCCCTCTCCCTCCAGATTTCACCTATCACCTGGTGATTCTCTCTCCCCTCCCTCCACCTTTTAAATCTACTCCTCAGCTTTTTTTCTCCAGTCCCGTCGAAGGGCTTCAGCCGAAATGTCAATTGTACTTTTTTCCATAGATGCTGCCTGGCCTGCTGAGTTCCTAAGCATTTTGTGTTGCTTGGATTTCCAGCATCTGCAGATTTTCTCTTGTTAGTGGTTACTTATGCTTTCCCTATATCCAGGAAATATAGCAGTGTTCTGCACAGAGGGCCTAATAAACAGGCTCAACCTCACAGGAAAAAGGACATGCATTCTCTTATGCACCATGGATCAAGAGAAGGTTATGAGTAGCTATATTATTTCAGGATTGGAAGTGGCTGGCTTGGATGGTGAAAACTATTGCAAACTACCTAACATCAATATGCCTGCTTACAATGGGAACATTCCATGACAACAGCAATCTCCAGGGATGGTCTCACCTGAAACACATCCATTTGCCAGAGATTGATTCAGAAACTGTGGTGCTGATAGGGACAAATGTGCCTAATGCACTGGAGTTGTTGCAAGTGATTTGTAGTGTTAATAATGGATCCTATTCAATTAGAACCATGTTGGGTTGGACTGTGAATGGACCACTGAAAGGAGACCATGGTGATGGAAGAGACTACACACAGCCAAGCTGACAGTTAACAGTATCTCAATTTTGAACGTGGATGAGCTTTGGCAGCAGTAGTTCAAGGCAGACTTCCCCGAATGCAGTCAAGATGAACAACCAGGTTTGCAATGAGAAGACCACAAGTTTATGGAGCTGGTTGCAAATTCTAGAAAACGTGTGGATGGCCACTACCATATTAGTTTACCTTTGAGAAAGAATAAGGTTAACATGCCAAATAATAGGAAGATTGCTGAATAGCATGCTCTAAAGCTAAGGAAGAGGTTTAAGAAGGATTTGTCACTTCACACTGAATACACAGCTTTCTCGAAGGCTGTCATCTCCAAAGGTTTTGCCAAAAGAGTGTCAGCAGAAGATCGGGAACACAGTGATGGGGAAGTCTGGTGTATTCCACATCATGGTGTTTATCACCCCCAGAAAAAGGGAAACTTTGTGTTGTGTTCAACTGTGGAGTGACTTTTCAGGGAAAATCACTTAATGCTTAGCTTTTACAGGGACCAGATCTTACTAGCTCACTGACTGGAGTCAGAACCAGATTCAGAAAAGAACCAGTGGTGATCATGGCAGATACTGAATCAATGTTTCATCAGGTTAAATTACCAGTGGAAAAAGCAGAACTGCTGAGTTTCTCTGGTGGCCCAACGACAGCCAAGATATAGTGGACTTTAGAACGGTGGTACACATCTTTGGAGCAACTTCATCACCACATTGTGCCAATTTCGCTCTTACGAAATTGCAGGAGACAATGAAGACCAGTTCAGCCATGAGTCAGTGGATAAGGTTTTGCATTGCTTCTATGTTGATGACTGCCTTGTATCTGTGTCCTCTGAGGAAGAAGTGGTGTCTCTCTATTATGACTTTGCATCCATTTGTGCTGATAGAGGCTTTCAACTCACAAAGTGGATAAGCAACAGACACGGTGTGGTAGCTGTGATACCAGAAAAGCAAAGAGCAAAAGACATGAAGGATTTGGATTTGGATCGAGATATACTTTCAGTGGAGAGAGTACTGGGTATGCAGTGGTGGATTCAGTCTGATATTTTCAAGTTTAAGGTCGCAATACGAGATAGACCGCTCACCAGAAGGGGGATCCTCCCCACAATTAGTTCCATCTATGATCCTTTCGAATCTTGAGTCCAGTGGTGCTACATGCTAAGAAGATCATACAAGATCCATTTAAGAAAGGACTTGGCTGGGGTGGCACTATACCAACATTAGTTGCTCATAAGTAGATAAGCTGGCTGGAAGAACTCTGCCAGATGGAAGACTTCAAGGTTGTTAGATGTTTGAAAACCCTGGATTTTGGAGAAGTTACTGCTGCTCAGTTACGCCACTTCACAGACTCAAGCAAAGGTGGCTATATGGCAGTGACCTACAGTACTATAGTTGCACAAGTATTTTCAGATGCACAGTGCTCTTATCATGGGAAAAATTCGGGTAACTCTTTTGAAGTTAGTTTTCATCCCTCTTATGGAGTTCACCCACTGCTGTGATGGCAAGCCATAGGAACACGTTGTGGAGGAAGGAATTACACATGCAGATTCATGATAGCACTTCGTGTTGAAGTATATCTGGAATGAAACTTCCAGGCTCTGAACCTTTGCAAACAGAGTTTAAGAAATTCTTAAGTTCTCACAGCCATCTCAATGGAGGTACGTAAACGCATCAAGCAACCCAGCAGATGTGACCTCTAGAGGGTTGAAGGTAAAAGCATTCCTGAAGAATGAGACATGGGCGACAGGGCCTCAATATCTTTTTCAGCCTGGAAAGGAATGGCCTGTGAATCCCAATTGTTCTAGAGAACTTCTGCTAGATGGTCTGGAAGTCATGAGGAGTGTTACAATGAATGGCAGGCAGATTGAAGAAGTGGACATGGTAACACATATAATCTATCACTCATCATCTTGGACCCACCTGAGGAAGACAGAGGCCTGGATTCTTAAATTTGTCAAAGAAAGATTTCCAGATGAATTCTCAAGTTTGCAAAGGAGAGAAAGTGTGAAAAGGAACAGCTATAATTTTCAAGCTCAATCTAGCACTTGAAGATGGTGTCTTGAGGTTGGTGGACGGCTTAGTAGAGCAGCTATGCCGGAAGAGTCTAAACATTCTGTTGTACTGACAAAGGATCTTCATATCTCAGACATCATTCTGAGGCATGTTTATCAAGAAATGGGACATGGTGGCCACGTTATCTAGGTTGCACCAAAAATACTGGAGTCTTGACACTAGTACAGCTATAAGAATAATCCACGTCTAAGTGTGTTGTTTGTTGACGGTTGCACACAGCTCCAGGATGCAGCACCTTGGATATAGTCTCTCCAGATGAAACTCCCCTTACACATGGAGGAGTGGATTATTTTGGACCCTTTGAGGTGAAGATCAAAAAGAGTACAGTGAAGAAGTATGGGTGTTAGATTTACCAGTCTAGCTACATGAGCTGTTCACATTGAAGTAGCACCTTCTTTAGACATAGATTCCTTTGTTAATGCATTTCGACACTTTATAGCAAGACGAGGATTGGTTCATGAACTGCGCTCTGATAAGGCAACAAACTTTGTTGGAACCCAGCATGAGTTGCGAGAAGCTATTGAAAAGTGGAATCATTCATGGATCAATGATGCCCTTCTTCAAAAAGGAATTGTGGATTTTAAACCCCCCAGCTGGTTCACATCATGGAAGAAACATGGGAGAGACTGATTAGATCTGTGCAAGCGGACCTCAATTCCACCATGAAGATACATAATCACTAATACTATTCAAGAGGCTAGTGTTAGTCACATGACAACCAAAGAAAATAAAATTAAGAGAAAATGCAAACATATCCAAAATGTTGGGGGGGGGGTTCAAAGTTCAAAGTAAATTTATCATCAAGATGAATAACTTCAATTACCTAAACACTGACCTGTCCACAACCTTTCTTGTGTCATGCCAAAAGTACTCAAACTTCTTAGAAAGTAAGGGTCAACATACATCAAAGTTGCTGGTGAACGCAGCAGGCCAAGCAGCATCTATAGGAAGAGGCGTAGTCGACGTTTCAGGCCGAGACCCTTCGTCAGGACGTCGACTGCGCCTCTTCCTATAGATGCTGCTTGGCCTGCTGCGTTCACCAGCAACTTTGATGTATGTTGCTTGAATTTCCAGCATCTGCAGAATTCCTGTTGTTTAGAAAGTAAGGGTGCTGCTTTGCCTTCTTTATGATGGCACATGTGTTCCCAGGACACATCCTCTGATAACTCCATGAAATTTAAAGTTACTGACCCTGTCCACCTCCAATCCCCTAATGAGGATTGACTCATTGACTTCTGGGATCTTCACCCTGCTCTTTGGTTTTGCTGACCTTGAGTGAGAGATTGTTGTTGTAATGCCGCTCAACCAGATTTCAAATCTCTCTTCTACATGCTGATTCATCCCCACTTTGATTCAGCCAACAGTGGTGTCATCAACAAATTTAAATATAGCATTGGTCCGGAACTTAGCCACACAATAACAGGTATAAAGGATTGGAAATGCCTTCATTGATAACATTACCCTGAAGCAAATGTATGTAAGCTGTATACATACATCTACTGATGCCTCTGGACACATCTTCAGTGATGTTCCTGGAATCATTGGGTGTTTCAGGTCTTTCAACATCATGCACCCTCCTCCAGGTGACTCAGCCGGGGCTGATCAGACCCCAGCTTGTGTCCAGATGGCTAGCTACTTATGACTCCATGGTTCCCCTCTTTTGAGCCACAGCCATCTTGAGGCCCTCTCCGCAGCATTGGTGGTACTGCGGATGGCTCTCCTCTTCCTCTCTCCCTCGATGCCCAAATTGCTGAAGGCTCTGGCTAAAGAATGGGATATTACTGGTCAAACAAAAATTAAATTTCTATGCCCACTTCACTTTACACCATATTACAAACAGAATATCAAAATAAAAATTTTGCATCTTTGATAGCAAAATAGCAGGCACAAGACTAAATTGTGAGCTTACGGATTTTGCATCTAGAGTACATCATAAATGAATTTGCACCCTGTGTCTGGACACCAGACAAAAATCCATTATCTCTCTTTCTGGACTTCTCTTACAATTGTTATTGGGCCTGAAGTAACTGCTTAATAATCCAAACAGCGACCACCAACAAAACAGCCTTTCCTGCTGATACTCAGCTGTGAGTTGCAGGCTGATAAAATAAAATCTACATTCATTATATGCATTTATTAAAAAGTTATACTATCCCGCATGTATCCTTTAAAGAACACATTCAAATTCTTAGTTATTTACATGCATAAAAGTATTTACAGATAATTTACTTTATATGTACTGACAGAATATACCATAAATCAAAACACACATGTACTCAGAACTTCCAAAGTTTCTTCAAAAACAAAATGTTTCACTCATGAGTTGTACTTCACATTTCTGCAGTATCTGCACTAAGTTAAATCATTCAGTGGATTATTTCCAGACTTTATATACAGTACGTCAGGTCCGACATCCTCCATTGTAACTGCTACCTTAAATGCCTATCTAAATAACATTGCACAACTATAAACACATGGATCAGAATTTTTCCAAAACATCAAAATGTAATTGATATCATTCAGTTAATATAGGCTGATAACATTTGTCATCTAATACAATAATTACAAATATAAATAACATTTTGGTACATTTGAGATGCCATGAATGCACTAACAATTTGTTTAAGGTTCTCCACTTTAGTGCCTGTGCTTTCACACCCTCTCACATCCAGAAACTTAGTTCAGGGCTAGTGTCATCCTGATTAGACAACATCAGCTGTGTTAGTAGATTACTGGTATTATTGTAAGAGCTGTTGTGACAAACATCCCAGCGAAATAATGCTTACCTACCCACCAGTTCTTAGAACTAGATATTATAATCATTTGAATCATTTGGATGGGTAATAAGTCCTATTTGGTCACAAGTTGAAGTTTCACTTGTTCCTTTCCCATGTGCTACATCTTGCCAAATGTTACCCGGGGCAGATTTCCAGAAATTGCAGCCAGAAATCAAAAGCAGCTTAAAATAAACAACATTCCAGCAAGAACTACAAATCCCAAGGCATTAATTTCATGAGATGCAATTTCACTCTGAGGGTTCTTTCTTCCCAAACATACTGAGTATGTGATTGACATATTTGATCTGACCTGAGTCAAGTTTCATATTAATAGCAGAGAACGTCACAACTGAACAATACAGCAATTAAAGAAAAGTATTTAACTGTCTATGCAAATATATAATTGATGTTTGAAATATCAATAAGTGGCCAGAAACAAAGAAATCAGATCAGACATCTCCCCCATAAACCGCTGCTTCTTCAGTTGATGTTAAATTAGATGTTATGCTTCTTCTGCTCAGACCTTGATCACAAATTTTTGGTTCAGTTTAGTGTTTTTTTCCTAAATACATATAATTTCACAGATCTTGGAAAGAAAGAACACAAACTTAGGAGCAACAGGAAAGGACAAACACACAAGGAAAAAGCAGCACTTTTACAGAATTGCAAAAGTATAGGTGAAGTGTATGAAGGATTTGACATCAACAATAAGAAAAATCTAAAAGAGAAACACATTCAAGAGCGCATTGTAGGAGTATGATCAAAGTTCAAAGTAAATATATTATCAAAGTACATATATACCACCATATACAATTCTGAAATCCGTTTTCTTGCGTGCATACTCAGTAAATCCAAGAAACATAATAGAATTGATAAAAAGACTTGGGCAGACAAGCAACCAATGTGCAAAAGGAAACAAGCTATGCAAATACAGAAGGGAAAATAATAATAATAAATAAGCAAAAATATTGAAGCATGAAATGAAGAGTTGTTGAAAGTGAGTACATAGCTTGTGTGAACTGCTCAGTGATGGGGCGAGTGAAGTTATCCCCACTGGTTCAAGATCCTGATGGTTGAGGGATAATAACTGTTCCTTAATCAGGTGGTGTGAGTCCCAAGGCTCCTGTACCTTCCTTCTGATGTCAACAGTGAGAAGACAGCACAACCTGAGTGGTGAGGGTCTTTGACAACGGATGCTGCTTTCCTGCAGCAGCACTCCTTGTAGATGTGCTCAATGGTGGGAGGGGCTTTACCCGTGATGGACTGGGCTGTATCCATTACATTTTGTAGGATTTTCCATTCAAAGGGACTGGCATTTCCATACCAGGCCATGATGCAAATAATCAACATGCTCTGCCACACATCTATAGAAGTTTGTCAACGTTTTAGATGTCATGCTGAACCTTCGCAAATCTCTAAGGAAGTAGAAGCACTGCCGAGCTTTCTTTATAATTGCATGTACGTGCTGGGCCCAGGACAGGTGCACTGAAATGAAAGCACGAAGGAATTTAAAGTTGCTATCCACTCCACCTATGTCCACAGATGAGGACTGGCTCATGGATCTCCAGTTTCCTCCTCCTGCTATCAATTATCCACTCCTTGCTCCTGCTGACATTGAGTGAGAGATAGTTGTGCATCACTTAGCAAGATTGTCAATCTCCTTCTTATATTCTGATTCCTCATCACTTCTAATTCGGCCAATGACAGCGATGCCATCAGCAAACTTAAATAGATAGATAGATATACTTTATTGATCCCGAGGGAAATTGGATTTCGTTACAGCCGCACCAACCAAGAATAGAGCATAAATATAGCAATACAAAAACCACAAACAATCAAACAACAAAATGCAAACTATGCCAGATGGAAATAAGTCCAGGACCAGCCTATTGGCTCAGGGTGTCTGACCCTCCACGGGAGGAGCTGCAAAGTTCGATGGCCACAGGCAGGAACAACCTCCCGTGACGCCCAGTGCTGTATCTCGGTGGAATATGGCTGGAGTCCAACAGCAAAAAATTCAATATCCGGGCTACAAACACATTCCTCGATCGTAATATGACCCGGATTGCACTATCCGTTGTTAACCAGAACAGTAAGCACCCAACTCCTTTACGCTTACCGCTCCCAGTGCACTTCCGGTCAGCCCGAACAGTCTGGAAGCCGTCCATGGAAAAGATTTGATCGGGTATGTCCTCGTGCAGCCCCGTGCCAGTAAGACACATAACACTGCACTCCTGAAATGTTCTCTGATGCCTGGCTAGCGCCGTGAACTCGTCCATTTTATTACCCACCGAACTCCTATTCTCCATAAGTCTCTGTTGTCTCGACCCGGTCCTCTTTCCTCGCCTTTGTGATCCCCTTCTGCATCCTCTGTGTGTTTTCCTCCAGATTTCAGCAGGGGTGTCCGCCGCTCTGCTCGCTAAACCGGCCGGCATAAGCGCAATCAGTTGGTCCCTGGAATAAACAATGCGACCATACTGTTGCCCCGCTAATGAGACGTGTCCGAATGTAACTATTTAGAGCACTAAAAACCCAAATAAAACTCTCTCCACCAGCATGTTAGAGAGGGTGCAGCTTCAATGTGTTACCGTGAAAAAAAATACAAAAAATAACTTAAGTTAAAAAAGTAAGAAGAAAAAAGTAAGAATACTCGTCAGAACGGCTGTAACAGGCTGCATGCACGACCGGCGCATGCACACTATATGGCATTGGAGCTGTTCTTAGCCACACAATCAAAAGTATAAAGCCAATAGAGCAGGGGGCTAAGCACACAGCCTTGTGGTGTACCTGTGCTGATGGAGGTTGAAGAGGAGATGTTGTTGTCAATCCGAACCGACTGGGGCCAGCAACTGAGGAGATCAAGGATCCAACTTCACAAGGAGGTACTGAGGCCAAGGTCATGAAATATTGATTAGTTTTGAGGGGATGATAGTATTGAATGCTGAGCTGTAGTCAATAAAGAGCATCCTGATGTATGCCTCATTGCCGTTCACATATTCCAGGATGCAGTTAATAGCCAATGATCAAGTTGGAAGTGGTGAGGTATAATGAGGTTATGCTAGGGAGCAACTCGAAGTTTACTGTAGGTCATTGACCTGAAATATTAATTATTTCTCATGCCGCAGAATCCTTCTGACCTGCTGAGCAAGCTGCTAGTAATTTGTGCACAAGCTTGCGCAGCTAAGGTGATCATGACCAGATATTCTGCTAGCAATATCATTTGGCTAGAACATCAAAAATTACTCATCCAAATAGTGTCTTGGAATTTTGTTTTATCAACCTAACAGCATAGAGGGGACCTCAATCTGACGTTTTGATTGAAAGATAACATTTCACAATGCAACAGTACCGCATTATGGCAATGAGATTTCCAGATCTCAGCCTCCATTTCTGCAAGCAAGTTTGGCTTGGTGATCAGTGTCAGTAGATGGTGGTGGAGGATGATTTTTCATACTGGAGGCTCGTAACCAATGGCACACCACCAGGATCTGCACTTCGTCCTCAGTTGTTTGTCACATATATTAACAATTTGGATGAGAATGTTTGTCACACGATTTGCAAGTTTGCACGTCACGTAGAAGAGCTTAGCCCACCCTACGTCAGCACCAAACACAATACCGAATTTAACTAAATCTCTTCCGCCTGTACATGATCCATATCTCTCCATTCTCTGCATATTCATGTTTCTACCTCATAAACACCACTGTTGTATCTGCTTCCACCACTACGACAGGCAGCCATCACTATGTAAAAACATGCCCCACACATCTCCTTTAAGCTTTCTTCCCCTCGCTTCAAATGCATGCCCTCTAATATAACAGTGTGTGGAAAGTGAAGGAGGCATCTGCAGCAACGGGATTTAGATTCCATATAGGTTGTATATGAATTTTTATCTTATAAATGTATATATGGATTTAATGCCCAAATATAAACATTTTGTTACATTAAAGGCGTTACAGATCATACCTAGATAACAAATGAAGTGCACTTTACCTACATCCTTAAGTCATTATTTTCCTTAAGTTGGAAAATGCTCAAAAATTACTCTGTATGTTAACCATATCTCCACAGTATTGTAGTGAATGGTATCAAAAGCATACATGGCTGATAAAAATGAACAATTATGAGAAGTGGAAAGAGGGAGGAAACTCATTCTGCCATTTGTAGGAATGAACATATATAATATCAAACTTATCAATTTAACAAATTTGTTTGTACTCGTTTGTTTGTATGGATGTACCCAAGCTGGGCATTCATAATTTGGGAACAGCCAGTACATATTGTACATATGAACTGAAAGCTCAGAAAGGACCTCAATTTAACCTTTTGTTTGAAGGATAATCTTTCACAATGTAGCATTACCCATTATAGCAATGGAATTACAAGCCTAGGCTTGGCTCTGAGGTAGGAGTCAGTGGGTGGTAGTGGAGGATGAATACACTCCAGGATTCTGAAATAAATAGCTGAAGAGATTGTAGAGGCAATGGTAGTGATCTTTCAAAAGTTAGTAGATTCTGGAATAGTTCCAGAGAACTGGAAAATCACAAATGTCACTCCACTCTGTAAGGAAGGAAGACAAAAGACAGAAAATTGTAGGCCAGTTAGGTTGATTTCAATGGTTGGCAAGATGGTAGAGTCTATTATTAAGAGGTACCTGAAGGCATGATAAAATAGGCCGAAGTCAGCATGGTTTCCTAAAAGCCTGACATATCTGTTGGCAGGCCAGACAAGGAGAGTCAGTGGATTTTGTTTACTTGGATTTTCAGAAGACATTTGACAAAGTGCCACACATGATGCCGCTATATAAGAGCCCAAGGCATTACAGGAGAGATACTAACATTCCAAATTGTTCTGTTGCAGACTTCAGGAGTTAATATTGAGTTCTCCAAGTTTAGATTACTTATTCTTTCTGTATCAGAATGTGCTATTTCTTCCTGTTATCATATTGGCACAGTTCTATTTCTTTTTATTAGCATGCCTTAATAATAACAACAACACAATACACAAGGCAGCATAATCTGCTACTTAACTAATACTTTAAGTCATTAGTCTCAGCCTAGCAGAGATACTTCCTTTGTTTCATCCATCCCTCCCCCATCACATTTACTACCTTAAACTCCCCCCCCCCATTTCTCGTGATATTGACAATTTCACTTTCCACAGATGCTGCATCACATGCTGAATGTTTCTACCATTTTCTGTCTTTATTTCTGGTTTTCTTTTGAGTTGAAAATTTTATTCCAATCTACAATTATAGGATTGATTCAATCATTTCCTTTTCTACATATTTAATTTTGATTTACACACTAATCATTTACATAAACTATCTTTTGTTATTTTGGATCTCATTTGTCACATTTTGGCAATTTAACAGATAAAGTATAAAATTAGATCTTAGCTCTTTTCCATTGTAGTCGAAGTTAGAAGATGCATCTAGATATCTTATTTGTGATGAAATATTCCAAATAAAGCAGTCTTTCCCAAGCTCCAATTTCCCCTAACTAGGATATCCTCATATTGGATGAATTCTAGTGTTAAAAGAGATGCTAAGAAGTTAAGAATAAAAACAAAAAAATGTAAATATTCAGCCTGATAGGTAATAATTTGGTAGTGGCAGATGATAAAGATTATCAGCAGTGATTGCCCTTGGAACTACTGACCACAGGCAGCTCAATATCTCCTAGTGGGATTATCAGTTTGTTACCGTCTTCAAGTTCTGAGCCACAAAATAAAAAAAATATGAACACAATCCCTACAAGTACAACATTAACACAATTGGGACTACATTTTATCATCTTTCTACTTTTTTGTGATTTGTGCTCATTTCCTCTTCCAAATCAACAGATTCAATGCACCATGCCCCTATTTTGTAACAGTAATGATAGAAACATCGTGTTAGCCTTAATACTTCATGAAACTAGTCTTACATAGAAATCCTAAAATTGATAAGTGTGAGGTGGTTCATTTTGGTAGGTCAGATATGATGGCAGAACATAGTATTAATAGTAAGACTCTTGGCAGTGTGGAGGATCAGAGGGATCTTGGGGTCCGAGTCCACAGGACACTCAAAGCTGCTACGCAGGTTGACTCTGTGGTTAAGAAGGCATATGGTGCATTGGCCTTCATCAATTGTGGGATTGAGTTTAGGAGCCAAGAGTAATGTGAGACCCCACTTGGAGTATTGTGCTCAGTTCTGGTCGCCTCACTACAGGAAGGATGTGGAAACCATAGAAAGGGTGCAGAAGAAATTTACAAGGATGTTGCCTGGATTGGGGAGCATGCCTTATGAGAATAGGTTGAGTGAACTTGGTCTTTTCTCCTTGGAGTGACGGAAGATGAGAGGTGACCTGACAGAGGTGTATAAGATGATGAGAGGCATTGATCTTGTGGATAGTCAGAGGTTTTTCCCCAGGGTGGCAATGGCTAACAAGAGAGGGCACAGTTTTAAGGTGCTTGGAAGTAGATACAGAGGAGATGTCAGGGGCAAGTTATTTTACGCAGAGAGTGGTGAGTGCATGGAATGGGCTGCCGGCAACGGTGGTGGAGGCGGATACAATAGGGTCTTTTAAGAGACTCCTGGATAGGGACATGGAGCTTAGAAAAATAAAGGGCTATGGGTATCCCTAGGTAATTTATATAGTAAGGACATGCTCGGCACAGCTTTGTGGGCCAAAGGGTCTCTATTGTGCTGTGGGGGTGTTGCCTTACATAGAGTTGTTATTCACTTGTGGGGGAAATAAGAGAATCCCTTAACAGTATAATAGTAAGGCTGTTTCAAGGAGTTTTTTGGAGCTTCTTCATGGGCTTGATTTAAACCGGTGCCTGGCAACCTTGATGCCACTTCATGTCTCGAAGTATTGGGGCTCCCTAGCAACTAAAGACCAAGTGATTAAAAATATATAAGTAGTACTGTTAATTTGTAATTGCTGGTAAGTGTTACTATGAATTGCATGCAACCTTGAATTACTTTATGAGTTTTTTTCTCTTTTAGTTGAATTAGACTAGATTTGTAGCTCACACAAAATGCTGGAAGAACTCAGCAGGTCAGGCAGCATCCATGAAAGTGAACAAACAGTTGATGTTTCAGGTCAAGACCCTTCTTCGGGACTAGAAAGGGAGAGGGAAGACACCAGAATATAAAGGTGAGGAAAGGGGAAAGAGGGTAGCTAGAGGGTGACAGATTTTCAATTTCTCTGTCTCTATCTCTGGAGACAGCTCATCTACTGATGTATATGATAAACCTTCTAACTGTCACAGCTACCAGGCCTATACCTCTTTCCATCCTGTTGCCTGTAAAAATGCCATCCCTGCTCTCAATTCCTCTATCTCCGCCGCATCTGCTCTCAGGAAGAGGCTTTTCATTCTAGAACGAAGGAGATATCCTCCTTCTTCAAAGAAAGGGGATCCCCTTCCTCCACCATCAACGCTGCCCTCCACCACATCTGTTCCATTTTGCACATGTCTGCCCTCACCCCATGCTCCTGCCACCCCACCAGGGATAGGATTCCTCTTGTCCTCACCTACTACTCTACCAGCTTCCGCATCTAGCACATAATTCTCTGTAATGTCCACCATCTCTAATGGGATCCCACCACATCTTTCCCTGCCCATCCACACTTTCTGCTTTTGATAGGGAATCGATTGATTACTAAACGACTCCCTTGTCTATTCGTTCCTCCCCACTGATGTCCCTCCTGGCACTTATCCCTGCAACCTGCCTCTACACCTCCTCCCTCACTACCATTCAGGGCTCAAACAGTCCTTCTAGATGAGGCGACACTTCACCTGTGATTCTGTTGAGGTCATCTATTGTATCCGGTGCTCCCGGTGTGGCCTCCTGTATATTAGATTAGATTAGAATTTTATTTCTTACATCCATTTTACAACATGAGGGAGTAAAAATATTTATGTTACTTGTCCGTCACTATGTTCAAGCAATAAGGAAGGGAAATGTGAAAGGATATTGCCCAAACACTAAGATTGTATATAATATAAATTGTTTTCTATATATGTATGTGCAGTCAGATATGCAATCAGATCAATGTGCATTGATCAATCTGATGCCAGGTGAAAGAAGCTGCCTGGAGCCTGTTGGTCCTGGCCTTAATGCTGCAGTACCATTCACCAGATGGAAGCAGCTAAAACAGTTTGGGGTTGGGGTGTCTGGAGTCCCTGATGATCCTCTGGGCCCTTTTTATGCACTTGCTGCTGTAAGTGTCCTGAAGAGGAAGATTCACATGCACAGATGCGCTGGCTGTCCACACCACTCTCTGCAATGCCCTGTGATTGAGGGTGGTACACTTCCCAGACACAGCCAATCAGCATGTTCTCCATGGTGATCCTGCAGCAAGTTTGGGGATGCATGCCAAACTTCTTCACCCATCTGAGGTGAAAGAGATACGATTGTGAGTTTCTCACCACACAGACCCTACGTACTGTCCAGGTGAGATCCTCGGTGATGTGTATACCGAAGGACTTGAAACTCCTCACACACCCTTGTATCAGTGAGAACCGACATAGATTGGTAATCGCTTCACATAGCACCGCCAGAAAAAGAGAGATCTCCCATTTTAATTCCACTTCCTATTCTGACATCAGTCTACGGCCTCCTCTATTGTCGGGATGCAGCCACATTCCGGTTGGAGGAGCAAAACCCCTTTTTTCCCATCTGGGTAGCCTCCAACCTGACAGCGTTAACATCGATCTCTCAAACTTCTGGTAATGCCCGCCCCCTTTACCATTCCCCGTTCCCTTTTCCCTCTCTAACCTTATCTTCTTGCCTGCCCATCTCCCTTTTTCCTCTTTTCCATGGCCTTCTGTCCTCTCCTATAAGATTCCCCCTTTTGAAGTCCTTTATCTCTTTCACCAATCAACTTCACAGCTCTCTACTTCACCCCTCCTCACCTCCCCTCTCCCCCCCACCCCGGTTTCACACGACCTTGCGTGCCTTCCTCCCCTCCCCACCTTCTTACTCTGACTCCCCATCTTTTTTTCTCTAGTCTTGGCCCAAAACATCAACTGTACTCTTTTCCATCAATGCTACCTGGCCTGTTGAATTCCTCCAACATTTTGTGTGTGTCCATTGAAAAGAAACAAGCTATGTTTGAGACAGAAACAGTTTTTAAATAGTTTGTTATTTAAAAAGACTAAAATATACTTTTTAAGAACTTGTAAAATCTCTTCAATAGCTTAATTTAGAATTAAAGTTTCTATAAATTGCAAATGATTTTGTGGATCATTAAATACTAATCACCCCTCTAAGCAATTCAGGCCAAGTTAGAGAGTGCTTTTTGAATGTATCTTTTATACTATTACTGTTATTTGATTTTGTTTGCAAATCTAGTTTTTACTCTCGCATATGTTATCTCTAAGGCACAAGAAACAACAATGCAGAGAAGCTGTGCATTACCATAGTTTTTTTTATCCAAGACATCACTGGGATGATTATACAATGCAAATTAGAAGTTTTTAAATCACGTGCTCCTAGCACAATAATTACCACAAAATCTGGGCAGATTGCTAGAAAGTAAATCACTCATAATGTTAAATATTTTTCAAATATTAATGAGGGAATTTGATAAATACAGCTAGCGTAAATTCACTCAGGGTAGTATTTTCAGAATATGACCATGAACAATAAACCATGCCCTAAATTAGAATCTTAAAAGTATTTGTGAAATACACATCTGTAAAACATTCTCCACGAAGCTGGTTCACGGATTTCGCAACAAGCTCTACGTCACCATGTTCAATGCAAAATGGTGAAAATGATAACAGTTTAAATGTGTTCAAGGTGAAGTTCCTCAGAAGGCTTTGTTACTTGGGGCTCCATAACAGAAACAGTCCTGCAGATAGGACAAGTATTGAAACAGACTCTTGCTCATCTCTCTATCATGGCCACACATTGTGCTATTTCCCATACTGTGTAAACCCGATAACACAATGTCTCTTCACTTCATTCAGAAAGTTGGGACGCATGGGATTCAGGAAAATTTGGCTGTGTGCAAAGGGTGGTATTAGGTGGAGCATACTCTTCCATGAGTGGCCAGTGGTATTTTGTTCTGGGACCCCTGCTCTTTCTGATTTTTATAAATGATTGCATAAGGAAGTAGAAGGGTAGGTTAGTAAGTTTGCAGATGACATAGAGGTTTATGGTGCTGTGAATAGTATATAAAGTTGCTGCAAGTCACAACAGGACATTTACTGTGCTGAGAAGTGGCAGATAGAATTCATTCTGGAGAAGTGTGTAGTGTTTCACTTCGTAAGATCAAAACAAGGCAGAATACCAGGTGGACGGCAGAATTCTTAACAATGTAGACGACAGTACGATCTTGGGGTTCACATCCATGGATCCCTCAAAGTTGCAGTGCAAGTTGATAGTTAAGAAGGTGCACAGTGTATTAGTCTTTACTAGTCAGGGTATTGACTTCAAGAGCTGCAAGGTAATGTTATAGCTCAAATAAACTCTGGTAAGACTATACTGGAGTATTGTGTTCAGTTCTGATCACCTCAATATAGGAAAGATGTGGAAGCTTTAGAGAGGGTGCAGAAGAGATTTACCAGGAGACTGCCTGGATTAGAGCGCATGTCTTATGAGGATAGGTTGAATGAGAGAGAGCTTTTCTCTTTGGAGAGCAGGATGAGAAGTGACTTGATAGAGGTGTATGAAAGGCAAAGATAGAGTGAACAGTCAGAGACATTTTTCAATATAAATCAATTGATCTAATCTACGAGGAATTACAATTATTAATACCCATTTTTGAAATGGAAATTAATGCAGGTAACCTCACACCAGGAAGTACCTGATTAAATATCTGGAGTGATATGAATCAAATCAAAAATAGTTGCTATTGTATTATATTCCAGGAAGCATCCATTTTAATATTTTATGAAGCACAGACTGTGAATGTTAAAAACTATTTGTCTATTGACACATTTCAGCATTTCATTCTTTCTCATTAAAATAAATTATCATTAAAATCATTTATGAATACTTCCCTCATTTTAAACATAAAATTTCGATTTGCTTAAATACAAATAATCCGCAGAATACACACTAGTATTTTATGCAGACCTTAAGTACAAGATAAAACTGCATAGCAAATAAAAATATAAAAAAGACAATTTTCACTTAATTGATTTTCAACACATCACACATGATGATCAGCACACGTATGTACCCCTCTAGCAGACGATAGATCTGCAGAATCTCTTGTATTTAGAATCTCCATTTGTTTAGCTATAGATTTTATGACCTATTGACCTCTTTCCTATCTGTCAAGGCAAGGGAAAGTAAACACAATATGCAATCACATTTGAAGTTTAATTTTAAAATATCTTTCTTATGGTCCTACATTCTTGGAGAAGTGCCAATTTATATTTATGCCAATCATTATAATGTATTAAAAAAAATCAGGATGATGCCTAACTTTTCCACATATTCACAATTACAAGTTTAATATTAAATCAGTTTAATCTTGGAGTTCCATCTGTTTTTTAAGAAAAAATATACTTAAACCATTAAATTTAACTTTTACAAACACCACTGTCAGAAAATTAATGACTGTTGTGGCAACAGATTACATCATGTAGGCTCAAACTGATCTGTAACAAGGTGGTTGATACTATCTGCTAATATTAACAATGTTGTGATGTGAATGAATTAAAAAGTTCAATTTCAACACCAATTAACTTAGAATATCATGCCTAAATGACACTAATAATGAAATATATACAACCTTGCTCATTACATTTGAAAACCAAAAAAAAAACTGGCCACCTTTTGATAAAGAGCAGCTGAGGAAGTACCTAAAAGTATATAAAATGATGGGAGACAAAGGCAGAGTAGATAGTTAAACGAGTCATTTTCCCAGGATAGATATATCAAATACTGCAGGAAATAACTTCAAGGTGAGTGGGAATAGTTCAAAGATTTACGAGGCAAATTTCTTGTTTTACACAGAGACTAGCAGATGCCTGGAACAAGTTGCCAGGGGAAGTGGTTGAATTAGATAGGAAAGCAAACTTTTAAGCAGCATTTAGACAGACACATGAACTGATAGGGATGGAGGGTGTATACAATGTGCAAGCAGAAGGAATTAGTTAAAAATGTAATTGTCAGTACAGACTTCTTGGGCCAAAAGGCTTATTACTGTACAGTACTGTAATTATTTATTGTCTGTTGGTACCACTGTGTAATGTCCTCTCTCTACTGCTGCAACCCCACTTGCTGAGCATTTCCAGGATCTGCACCAATCCTTCTTGGTCCCCAGCCTTTCACAGTTAGTCTCTTTGTTGTCACCTTCCTTCTTCACAACTTCTAATTTTGGCCTTTATCAGAATTAAGATTAGCTTCAATCATAAAAGTTGCTGGTGAACGCAGCAGGCCAGGCAGCATCTGTAGGAAGAGGTGCAGTCGACGTTTCAGGCCAAGACCCTTCGTCAGGACTAACTGAAGGAAGAGTGAGTAAGGGATTTGAAAGTTGGAGGGGGAGGGGGAGATCCAAAATGATAGGAGAAGACAGGAGGGGGAGGGATGGAGCCAAGAGCTGGACAGGTGATAGACAAAAGGGATACAAGAGGATCATGGGACAGGAGGTCCGGGAAGAAAGACAAGGAGGTGGGGGGGGACCCAGAGGATGGGCAAGGGGTATATTCAGAGGGATAGAGGGAGAAAAAGGAGAGTGAGAGTAAGAATGTGTGTATAAAAATAAGTAACAGATGGGGTACGAGGGGGAGGTGGGGCATTAGCGGAAGCTAGAGAAGTCGATGTTCATGCCATCAGGTTGGAGGCTACCCAGACGGAATATAAGGTGTTGTTCCTCCAACCTGAGTGTGGCTTCATCTTTACAGTAGAGGAGGCCGTGGATAGACATGTCAGAATGGGAATGGGATGTGGAATTAAAATGTGTGGCCACTGGGAGATCCTGCTTTCTCTGGCGGACAGAGCGTAGGTGTTCAGCAAAGCGGTCTCCCAGTCTGCGTCGGGTCTCGCCAATATATAAAAGGCCACATCGGGAGCACCGGACGCAGTACATCACCCCAGCTGACTCACAGGTGAAGTGTTGCCTCACCTGGAAGGACTGTTTGGGGCCCTGAATGGTGGTAAGGGAGGAAGTGTAAGGGCATGTGTAGCACTTGTTCCGCTTACACGGATAAGTGCCAGGAGGGAGATCAGTGGGGAGGGATGGGGGGGACGAATGGACAAGGGAGTTGCGTAGGGAGCGATCCCTGCGGAATGCAGAGAGAGGGGGGGAGGGAAAGATGTGCTTAGTGGTGGTATCCCGTTGGAGGTGGAGGAAGTTATGGAGAATAATATGTTGGACCCGGAGGCTGGTGGGGTGGTAGGTGAGGACCAGGGGAACCCTATTCCTAGTGGGGTGGCGGGAGGATGGAGTAAGAGCAGATGTACGTGAAATGGGGGAGAGGCGTTTAAGAGCAGAGTTGATAGTGGAGGAAGGGAAGCCCCTTTCTTTAAAAAAGGAAGACATCTCCCTCGTCCTAGAATGAAAAGCCTCATCCTGAGAGCAGATGCGGCAGAGATGGAGGAACTAAGAGAAGGGGATGGCGTTTTTGCAAGAGACAGGGTGAGAAGAGGAATAGTCCAGATAGCTGTGAGAGTCAGTAGGCTTATAGTAGACATCAGTGGATAAGCTGTCTCCAGAGACAGAGACAGAAAGATCTAGAAAGGGGAGGGAGGTGTCGGAAATGGACCAGGTAAACTTGAGGGCAGGGTGAAAGTTGGAGGCAAAGTTAATAAAGTCAACGAGTTCTGCATGCATGCAGGAAGCAGCGCCAATGCAGTCGTCGATGTAGCGAAGGAAAAGTGGGGGACAGATACCAGAATAGGCACGGAACATAGATTGTTCCACAAACCCAACAAAAAGGCAGGCATAGCTAGGACCCATACGGGTGCCCATAGCTACACCTTTAGTTTGGAGGAAGTGGGAGGAGCCAAAGGAGAAAATATTAAGAGTAAGGACTAATTCCGCTAGACGGAGCAGAGTGGTGGTAGAGGGGAACTGATTAGGTCTGGAATCCAAAAAGAAGCGTAGAGCTTTGAGACCTTCCTGATGGGGGATGGAAGTATATAGGGACTGGACATCCATGGTGAAACTAAAGCGGTGGGGGCCAGGGAACTTAAAATCATCGAAAAGTTTAAGAGCGTGAGAAGTGTCACGAACATAGGTTGGAAGGGATTGAACAAGGGGGGATAAAACCATGTTGAGGTATGCAGAAACGAGTTCGGTGGGGCAGGAGCAAGCTGAGACAATAGGTCGGCCAGGACAGGCAGGTTTGTGGATCTTGGGTAGGAGGTAGAAATGGGAAGTGCGAGGTGTGGGAACTATAAGGTTGGTAGCAGTGGATGGGAGATCTCCTGAGTGGATAAAGTCGGTGATGGTGTGGGAGACAATGGCCTGGTTCTCCTTAGTGGGGTCACGATCGAGGGGTAAATAAGAGGAGGTATCCGCGAGTTGTCGCTGTGCCTTGGCAAGGTAGAGGTCAGTACGCCAGACTACAACAGCACCCCCCCTTATCGGTGGGTTTAATAATAAGGTTAGGATTAGTGTGGAGGGAGTGAAGAGCACAGCGTTCCGAAGGAGTGAGGTTGGAATGGGGACAAGGTGCGGTGAAGTCGAGACGGTTGATGTCCCGTTGGCAGTTAGCGATAAAGAGATCCAGAGCAGGCAGAAGACCAGAGCGGGGTGTCCATGAAGAAGAGGAGGGTTGAAGACGGGAAAAGGGGTCATCGGTGGGGGTGGAAGAGTCCTTGCCGAAGAAGTAGGCTCGGAGACGGAGAAAGAAAAGTTCCACATCATGGCGAACACGGAACTCGCTGAGGTGTGGGCGAAGGGGGACAAAGGTGAGGCCCTTACTGAGGACAGAGCGTTCTGCCTCCGACAGTTGAAGGTCGGAGGGGATGGTAAAGACCCATCATGGATGAGAGCTGGGATCAGAGGGGGGAGGGGGGAGGCTGGGGGTGTCAATGGAGAGGGGAGAGTTGGGGTGAGAGGAAGATGGAGCCTCTGAGGGCCCAGGAGCTGCTACATAAAGATCTAGAAAGGGGAGGGAGGTGTCAGAAATGGACCAGGTAAACTTGAGGGCAGGGTGAAAGTTGGAGGCAAAGTTAATAAAGTCAACGAGTTCTCCCCCTCCTGTCTTCTCCTATCATTTTGGATCTCCCCCTCCCCCTCCAACTTTCAAATCCCTTACTCACTCTTCCTTCAGTTAGTCCTGACGAAGGGTCTCGGCCTGAAACGTCGACTGCACCTCTTCCTGGAGATGCTGCCTGGCCTGCTGCATTCACCAGCAACTTTTATGTGTGTTGCTTGAATTTCCAGCATCTGCAGAATTCCTGTTGTTAGCTTCAATCATGTTGGCAGTACAGTGACAGTTAGTAGAACCTCAACTCCAACAGCCTGGGTTCAATCCTAACTGTAGGGCCTCCTCCAGTTGGCTCCATTTTCCTCCCACATCTCAAACATGTACCGGTTGGTAGGATAATTGGACTAAATTACTAAATTGATAAGAAATATTCCATTGCTCCTAGTAAGGAGCTTTATAAACAGACAGTCGAACTTCAAATGGAACATAGCTTATTAACATCCTCGATTGAAAATCAACTAATGAAAACCAGAAGTGAGTTTTATATACAGTGATAAATCAGGTAAATTATTATTAGCTAATCAATTGAAAACTGTTTCGGTTAAATGTCGAATTACCAAGATTCATAAACATGATACCTTGACAGTTGATCATGACGAGATAAACAAATCTTTTCAAGAATTTTATACCTCTTTATACCACCCTGAATTCCCTCATGATTCCAATACCATACATGACTTTTTAAGGAAATAGAACTTTCCGAAATTATCACCTGTCATGTGTGACGCCAAGCAGAGCTGCAGGACGGATGATGCTAATGAGAGAGATAACGGAAGACAATGGAGAAACATTCAAAATGCTAATAAGAGAGAAGAGAGAGATTAATGAGAAAGAAACACAATTCTGATGTTGGTGTCTGCGACAGGCCATTTGCTTTGAACCTGAACTGTTTGAAGTTTGATGGACAGGTGATACCCCAGCAGGGGGATAAAAATAGCAGGTTTGCTAAGGCACGGGACACACGCCACGAGACCCTGGAAAGAGCAGTGTGCCCCACAAGGTGGTGGGAGTTTGGAGGACCGGTTCGTGGGAATCAGTCAGAGGCTCACAGGGTGTAAAGGGAACCTGGTGTGTGTCCGCCCTTGCCTGGGTGCCGGGTTCACCACGGAAGAACGATCACATCCGGAACGGAGGGGTCACAGTCGGTGACCACAGCTGGATCAGAAGGCATCGAAAAGGTTTGCCTGAAACCAACTGCATCTCTCACTCTCTCTCTCCAACGGTACAACAACAGCGATTACTTCGAACTGCACTAGACTGAACTGAATTCTGCTTCACTTAAGACTGATCATTTTACCCCTAGACTGCAATAGAGCTTGATTGATTCCTATTACCCTATTTCTGCGTATATGTGTATACTATCATTGCTAACCTGTTACATTTATATCCTTGCGATTAGTGTACTGTATTACTTATTTTTTTAATAAAACTTTATTAGTTCCTAGTAATCACAGACTCCAACACGTGATACATTTCTGCTGGTTTCACAACCCAGTTATGGGGTACATAACACACCCGAAGAACGATTAACATTAGAAACTCCTATTACGGATGAAGAAATAAAAGGTGTTATTTCCTCAATGAACTCTGGCGAAGCCCCTGGTCCAGATGGCTACACAGTAGAATGCTTTGAGTTTTTTTTTCTTCTATTCTTTCTCCTTGGTTGTGTAGAGTTTTTAAAGAAGCAATTAGATCAGGTAAATTACCACAATCATTTTATGGAGCTTCTATTTCTTTAATTCTAAAAAAAAATAAAGATCCTACTGATTGTGCATCATATAGACCGAAATCCCTGACGAATGTAGATTCTAAGATTTTTTCTAAAATATTAGCAACTAGGTTGGACTAAATTACTTCTAGTGTGTGGGTGAAGAGTGGAATCTAGGAGAACTAATGGAAATGTGAGGAGAATATTATGATTAACATAGGGCTAGTGTGGGTGCATATCAGCACGGACTGCTAAGAACTAAGAAGTCATCTGTTCCAGTCTTTGTGCTTGACAAAACAAAAACAGTGGAATGCTTAGTTTTTTTTTATAAAGAGGTTTGAATGTGACAAAGGTAAAAATGCACAGAGCGCTGAATCAATGGTAGACTGCGGCTTCACTACAGTGTCTTTTAATTTGTTAGATTGTGTACAATTCCCAAAGCATTAAACTTTCACCAGGAATAACAGCTGAACTCATTTCAACAAACTATATACGTATCCTCACGTGGTCAGTTTGCAAATAAAACTGGCAAAAGGTGTTTGTCTTTTCCCAAAAAGAGAAATATTTGAACCATGAGTTTGCCAAAGTGGTATTGGCAGTGTAACAAAAACCTTTTCTTTCTTTTTCAATCCTTTTATTACAAAAACCTTTTAAATGAAAGATGTCCTTGTTAGGGAATGGAAATTCATACTTTAAAATTCACAAGATCTCTGGTTTATTGAGAAAATTGTTTCCTTTAACAACTTAACTAGCCACATCAATACAAGCCTTATGAGTTTAATACAGATCTAAGATTAAAGACAGTTATGATAGCCATGAAAAAAATCAGTATTTATCACTCTTCCTAAGAAAGCTGGAGCAATAGAATGTGAATTACATAGAACCATAAGTTTAATGAGTCATATCACCAAGATACTTCTAAGAACTTTGATGAGAAGAGCTAAGATACAAGCTGAAATAGGCAAATAACAATGTGGTTTTGTGAAAGACAAGGGTACAAGAAACACAATATTGATGCTAAGGATACTATCAGAATGAGCTATTCAAGTGCAAAAAGATTTGTTTGTTTGTTTTATCGACTACACAAAAGCATTTGATAAAGTGAAGCACAATAAGTCATTTGAAATATTACAGAAAACTCTAGATCTAGATTTGAAAGACCTCTGCCTAATCAGAAATCTGTACTGGGAACAAACTGATGCTGTAAGAATAGATGGAGAAGTGAGTCAGTTTACGAAAATCAAGAGAGGCGTTAGACAAGGGTGTGTTTTCTCCCCGATTTATTTAATCTGTACAGTGAAACAATATTACAAAAAAGAGACATCTTGGGAATCAAAGTTAGTGGTGAAAACATCAATAATTTCAGACATGCAGATGACACTGTGTTAACTGCAAGTACGGAGGAAGAACTACAAAACTTAATTGATATAATTGTTCAAGAAGTGCAAAAATGGGTATATCTATCAATTGCAAAAAGACAGAATATATGGTGATATCCAAAAAGAAGGAGAATCCTATCTGCAGGCTGAGAATAAATGGGAAGACATAAAACAAGTACAGAACTTTTGCTACTTAGGAAGCTGGGTGACATCAGATGGCAGGTGCGACTTGGACATCAAAAGAAGAATAGGGATGGCAAAATACACCTTTACGAGAATGAAGAGCATACTGACCAATACTAAACTAGGCATAACAACCTGCCTCAGGGTACTGAAATGTTACGTTTATCCAGTTATGTTATATGGCTCAGAATGTTGGACAATATCTAGTAACATGAGGAAATGAATTGTAGCAGCAGAGATGTGGTTTTTGAGGAAGATGCAAAGAATATCATGGACAAAACAAATATCTAATGAGGATGTCAGGAACAGAGCAAACACAAAAAGAGAAATAATGTATGAGATCATGAAAAGGCAACGTAACTTCATTGGACATGTGATTAGGATAGAGGAGTTAGAATGCATGGTAATTATGGGAAAGATTGAAGGGATGAAAGCAAGAGGAAGACAAAGACAAATGATGATGGAGACAGCAGCCAGAGAACTGGAAATGAATACTAATGAATTGATCCACTTGACCCGAAACAGAAATGTGTGGGCCATGGCAGTCAAAGCTCAAACTGGGCATGGCACCTGATGATGATGATGAAGACGTTGTAAGTGTATACAAAAGCCCAACACAATTTACTGTAAGAGTAGACCTTATTGAATTTTAAGTTAAAGGAGTATCAAGTTCAAAGGCAGGTGTTCTTGGATTTATATAGTACTTTACAGAAAATCAGTGTTACAATTAAAGACCTATTTTTTGAAGAACATAATGCAGGAATTTGGTATTTTTCTACCATTCACTAATGCTAACTTCACAAGTGATTAAGAACAGAAGAAATAGGAGCAGGACTAGTCCATCTGGTCCATCAGCTCTCGTATACCTTTCAATAAATTCATAGCTGATCTATCTGTTGGCTCTGCTCCACTTACCTCCCTTTTCCCCATTACCATAATTCCACTACTCTGCTAAAGTCACTACTTGTTGGGAAAAGCAGTTTGCACTCATCTCTAACAAGAGGAAATCTGTAGATGCTGAAAATCCAAACAACACACACAAAATTCTGGGGGTACTCATCAGTCCTGATGAAGGGTCTCAGCCCAAAACGTCAACTATACTCTTCCATAGATGCTACCTGGTCTGCTGAGTTCCTCCAGCATTTTGTGCGTGTTACTCATACTCATCTCTGTTCTAAATCTACTCCCCTTATTTATTCAGTTTCCACTTAAATGAATGAATCAAATGAATCAAATCTGGTTAAGATTCTTAATTAGTCAGAGCATGAAAGGATATGGGGAGGAGGCAGGAGATTGGGGTTGAGAGGACAAATGGATCAGTCATGATGAAATGGCAGACCAGACTCTATGAGCCAAACGGACTAATTCTGCTCCTATATCTTTTGGTCTTGTGACTTTTTTTAAGTCATTCTATATTATTTCATTCTAGTTACTCTGCAAATTCTTATAGATTTATAGGTGTTATCTTCTTTATGAAACATTAAAAAAAATGTAACGAACTCTGCCAGATAAAAGTGTTACAGATTGACAGATGATACCTAAAGGGCCATTCAAGCCACCAAAAAGAGCACACTTGTGACTATTCTCACTTTCTAGCCCATGATTTAGTCTTGGGGATTCAAGTGTCTCCACATACAGCACATATTTTTGGAACAGGGTGGAATTTTCTGATTCAAGCATGCCTAAGCAGTTTCAGACCTCATCTACAATGATTTTGCAATACAGCCACCCTGCTATTCTCTTCTATATCTCAGCCAGTATGGTACATGGGTTAATTGCCTTTACCTTGCTAATTAGCTTCTAGGGACCTGTACTCATGCATTTTAATTCCCTTTGTTAATCTATACTTGAAGGAGCACCGGTTGACTGGGCTGCTAAGCATAAATATACAAATGGGGGGAAAAATTCCACTGCACACTGTTGCCTAGTAATATATTTCCCTTCTATTACTTAAAGCTTTATCAATAAAGTGCTATTAAGATACCACCTAATATCAACTTGAAACACTAAATTTATTAGACTTCAGGAGAATATGCCAAGACTTGAGAACTTAATGAATTCATGGTTTGATTTAAGGAGGAAATAAAATGACCAAAGATATGTAAAACAATTATTACTTCTATTTGTGGCAAAAATAGAGGAAGGGGCTTAATTGGCAATGAAATGACAACACATGAGAAATCAAAGCATTATCAGTAAACTAAAACAATAAATGCAGGAAGGCAACTTTCGATGTACATAGAAGATGGACTGGAGGAAATGTTGTGTTGTAAATAAAATGATTTTGAATAAAGCCGGACATCAGGAACTGACAGTTACACTCCAGGGATTACATGCCAACAGTTATATTAAGATTGTTCAAGCAATTTACTCACAGTGGTCAAAACAAGCATTGATTGAGCTAACCAATGACATTTTCAACAGAAAAAGAACATCAGGGATTAATTGAATAAAATTGCTAACAAGGTAAATATGCTGAATACATTAAAATTCAAGGAGCTAACGAGTAAAGTGAAGATGGAGAATTAGCTGAAAACAAATGAATGATAAATGAGACAGGAATGGTAGCTAGCAAGAACAATCAATATTATGAGAAAAACTACAGAACATGTCTCAACCAATAATATAATTATAACTAATACAAGTACATGATTTCCTGAAAGTGGTGTTGCAGGCAGACAGGTTGGTGAAAAAGACTTTAGGCATGCTGGCCTTCATCAGTCAGGGCAATAAATATATAAACTGAGATTGTCATTCTGTAATTGCACGAGACATTGCTGAGACCACATTTGGAATATTGCGTTCAGTTTTGGTCACCCTGCTATAGAAAATATGCCATTGAGCTGGAAAGAGGGCAGATAAGATTTATGAAGATGTTGTTGGAACTCATGATACTAAGTTCATTGAGAGAGGTTGATATGGTTGGGATTTAGTTTCATTGGAGTGTAGGAGAATGATGGGTGATCTCATAAAAGTGTATAAAATCATTAGATGCATAGATAGGGTCAATATACAGTCTTTTTCCTCTCCAGAGTTGGGGAACCAAGAACTAGGGTGCACAGATATAAGATGAGGGGGAGAAATTTAATAGGAGCCTGAGGGGCAACTTTATTATCCAAAGAGTGGTTAATCTGAGTTGCTAGAGTGATTGAATCAAGAAGTCATAATCATACAGCAAAAAAAAACAGGCCCCAAAACAAGCTAGTCCAATTTGCCAGCATTTAGCCCATGATCCTCAACTTCTCCAATCCATTAACTATCCAACTAGCTTTTAAAAATTATTATTGTATCAGCCCCAACCACTTTCTCTGGCAGCTGATTCGACAGATTCCAACCTTTCTGTAAAGCAGGTTGCCATTCAAGTTCCTCTTAAATTTTCCCTTTCACCTTAAAACTATGCCCTCTAATTCTTGATTCCCCAAACCAGGAAAAAGGCTGTTTGCGTTCACCCATCACCCTATCTATTCCCTTTATGATTTTATGCACCTTTATAAAGTCACCTCTCAGTCTGCTATGCTCTAAGGAATAAAATCCTAGCTTATAGAAAATGCTGCAGCAACTTATCAGGTCAGACAGCATTCATGCAATGCAATAAACAGTTGATAACTCTGACAGAGACTCTTCATCAGGGCCGGAAAGACCATAAAACCATAAGAAATAGGAGTAGAATTAGGCCATTTGGCTCATCAAGTCTGTTCCGCCATTTACGCATGGGTGATCCTTATTTCCCTCCTCCTCAACTGCATTTCCAGGTCTTCTACCCGTAACCTTTGATGCCATGTCCAATCAAGAACCTATCAATCTCTGCCTTAAATACACCCAACTACCTGGCCTCCACAGCTGCACGTGGCAACAAGTTCCACAAATTCACCACTGTCTGGCTAAAGAAACTTCCCCGCATCTTTGTTTTGAATGGACGCCCCCTATCCCGAGGCTGTGCCCTCTTGTCCTAGACTCTGCCACCATGGGAAACATCCTTTTGACATCTACCCTGTCTAGTCCTTTCAGCATTCGAAGAGTTTCAATGAGATCCCCCCTCATCCTTCTAAATTCCAGCGAGTACAGACCAGGAGCCATCAAACATTCCTCGTATGATAACCTTTTCATTCCTGGAATCATCCTTGTGTGCCTCCTCTGGACCCTCTCCAATGCCAGCACATCTCTTCTAAGCTGAAAAGCCCAAAACTGTACACAATACTCAAGGTGAGGCCTCACCAGTGCCTTATAAAGCCTTAGCATCATATACCTGCTCTTGTATTCTAGACCTCTTGAAACGAATGCTAACATTGCATGTGCCTTCCTCACCGCCAGCTCAACCTGCAAGTTAACCTTTAGGGTGTTCCGCACAAGGACTCCCAAGTCCCCTTGCATCTCAGATTTTTGGATTTTCTCCCTGTTTGGAAACTAGTCTGCACATTTATTTCTACCACAAAGTGCATGACCATGCATTTTCCAAATAGAAAATGAGGCAGGAGAAATAATAACAAGGGACAAGAAGATGGCAGATGAACTAAATGAGTATTTGCCATTTTCTTGCCCATGCACCAAATCTGTCTAAGTCCTTCTGCATCCTATCTGTTTCCTCGCCCTGCCCCTCCACCAATCTTCGTATCATCTGCAATCTTGGCAACAAACCCATCTATTTCATCATCTAAGTCATTTATTTAACAGAAAAAGAAGTGGTCCCAACACCGACACCTGTGGAACACCACTAGTCACTGGCAGTCAACCAGACAAGGATCCTTTTATTCCCACTCACTGCCTTCTTCCAATCAGCCAATGCTCTAACCATCTTAGTAACTTTCTTGTAATACTACGGGCTCTTAACTTGGTAATTAACCTCATGTATGGCACCTTGTCAAAAGCCTTCTGAAAGTCCAAACGTACAACATCCACTGCATCCCCTTTATCTATCCTACTTGTAATCTCCTCAAAGAATTCCAACAGGTTCGTCAGGCAGGATTTTCCCTTAAGGAAACCATGCTGACTTTATCCTATCTTTTCCTGTGTCACCAAGTATTCCATCACCTCATCCTTAACAATTGACACTTATATCTTACCAACCACTGAGGTCAGGCTAGCCAGTCTATAATTACCTTTTTGCTGCCTTCCTCTTTTCTTAAAGAGTGATGTGACATTTGCAATTTTCCATTCCTCTCATACCATGTCAGAGTCCAATGATTTTTGAAATGTCATTTCTACTGCCGCCACAATCTCTAACGCTACCTCTTTCAGAACCCTAGGGTGCAGTTCATCTGGTCCAGATGACTTATGTACTTTTAGTTCTTTCAGCTTTTTGAGCACCTTCTCCCTTGTAATAGTAACTGCATCCACTTCTCTTCCTTCACACACTACAACATCTGGCACACTGCTAGTGTCTTCCACATTGAAGGCTGACGCAAAATACTCATTTAGTTCACCTGCTATCTCCTTGTCCCCCATTATTATTTCTCCTGCCTCATTTTCTAGCAGTCCTATATCCACTCTCATCCTTCTTTTATTTTTTTACATAGTTGTAAAAGCTTTTACTATCTACTTTAATATTATTTACTAGCTTGCTTTCATATTTCATCTTTTTCCTTAGAATGATTTTTTTAGTTGCTCTCTGTAGATTTTTTAAAACTTCCCAATCCTCTTCCCACTAATTTTTGCTTTGTTGTATGCCCTCTCTTTTGTTTTTACATTAGTATTGACTTCCCTTGTCAGCCACAGTTGTACTACTTTGCCATTTGAGTATTTCTTCACATTTCGTAAACAGATGTCCTGCACCTTCCTCATTTTTTCCCAGAAACAGACGCCATTGCTGCTCTGTTGACATCCCTGCCAGCAGCTCCTTCCAGTTTACTTTGACCAACTCCTCTCTCATACCACTGTAATTTCCTTTACTCCACTGAAATACTGCTATATCAGACTTTACTTTCCCCCTATCAAATTTCAAGTTGAACACAATCATATTGTGATCACTGGTTCCTAAGGGTTCTTTTACCTTAAGCTCCCTAATCGCCTCCGGTTCATTACACAACACCCAATCCAGTATAGCTGATAACCTAGTAGCTCAATGCCAAACTGCTCTAAAAAGCCATCTCTTAGGCATTCAACAAACTCACTCTCTGGAGATCCATTACCAACCTGATTTTCTCAATCGACCTGCATGCTAACATCTCCCATGTCTATCATAACATTTGCCCTTTTGACATGCCTTTTCTATATCCTGTTGTAATCTGTGGTCCACCTCCCAGCCATTGTAGGGAGGCCTGTATATAACTGCCATCAGGGTCCTTTTACCTTTGCAGTTTCTTAACTGAACCCACAAGGATTCAACTCCTTCGGATCCTATGTCACATCTTTCTACTGATTTGATGCCATTCTTTACCAGTAGAGCTATGCCTCCCCCTCTGCCTACCTTCCTATCCCTCCAATACAACTTGTAACTTTGGACATTCAGCTCCCAACTAAAACCATCCTTCAGCCACAATTCAGTGATGGAAGAGGGAAGAAGCTAGAATGAGAAGGTAGGGGAAGGGATGGAGTACCAGGTTAAAGATAGGTGGGTGGGGGAATGGGCGAAGACAGGTAGGTGGGGGAAATGGGAGGAAGGCAAGTGGAGGTGAAAGTGAGAAGCTGGAACATGATAGGAAGGTCCTAATGAAGGCTCATGGCCCAAAATATCAACTGGTTATTCATTTCCATAGATGCTGCCTTACCTGCTGAGATTCTCCAGCATTTTGTGATAGGTAGATACGTCACCTGCTCCCTCACATCCATTCAGGGCCCCAACTAGTCTTTCCAGATGAGCAACACTTCACCTGCAAGTCTGTTGATGTCATCCAGTGTTCCTAATGCAACCTCCTCTACAAAGGTAAGACTAAACATAGATTGGGAGACCCTTTTGTTGAGCACCTTCGCTCTATCTGCGAACAAAATTTCATGGTGACCAACCATTTTAATTCCAATCCCCATTCCCATTCCGACCTGTTGGCCCACGGCCTTCTGTACTACCATGATGAGGCCACGTTTAAGTTGAAGGAGCAACATCTCATATTCCTTCTTGGTAGCCTCCAACTTGATGGCATGAACATCAATTTCACTAACTCTCAGTAATTTATCCCCCTCCTACTTTCCACTTTTTCCATACCCGTTCTCTTTTCCTTACCTGCCTATCACCTCCCCTGGTGCCTTTTCTCCGTCCTTTTCACCTGTGGTCCACATTCCTCTCCTATCAAGACTACTCCTCCTTCAGCCCTTTACCTTTTCCAGCAGTTAACTCCTGGCTTCTCGCTTCATCACCCTTCCCTGTCACAGCTTTACCTACCACTTTTTAGTATGTACTCCTTCCCCTCCCTCACCTTCTTTTTCCCCCTTCCAATGTGGTCCTGATGAAGGTCTCAGCCAGAAATGTGGACTGTTTATTCCTTTCTATGGATGCTGTTTGACCTGCTTAGTTCCTCCAGCATCTTGTTTGTGTAACTCTGGATTTCCAGCATCTACATTATCTCTTGTGTTTATGAAAGTCCAAGCCTGTTCAATCTCTCCCAATAAAAGTCCTTCAAGTCCTACCAACATCTTTGTATATTTTTTGCAGTTTAAGAACATCTTTCCTATAGCAGGGCAATCAAAACTGAACACAATAGTCCAAGTGTGACCTCACCAGTGAGAACAGTATGATCTCATAAATATTGTGCCAAACTCCCCCTTCCTTCCCAAAAGGGGAGAAGTTCCAACTTACTTTGGAACCTATCTCAAGTAGAATTGAAGATTAGTTGCATCCCCTCCTCTCCCAACACAAAAAAAGACATTAGAGCAGCAGATGACCTTCTCACAGGTTTCCTTCTCAAAAAAAGGATGAGAGGTAGACAAGAAGAAAGTTAAAATAAAAATAAAGGTCCCTAGCAGTGCCAGAAAAATTGAGATATCTTATGGCATTGCAGAATATCAAATTTACTAAGGGGGTACTAATTTTCCCCAAGCAGAACAAATGCCAAGATCATTTGGTACAACAGTCTGAGCGTAGCTAGACATAGCTCTAAAGACATTTTCTATAAAATATGACCTTAAATTATATAGTCTAAAAAACTCTTACAGTTCTCACTACCCAGAGTTTACAGATATTATGTAAAAGAACAAAACATTTGCCAAAAGCTAATAGTAAAGAAGATAAAGTGCTAACAATTCCAATCATTGCCTTTTATAATGCAATCTACATACAGTAGCTCCTAATCACACTAAATCCTACACAAAATTTGTGTGATTAGGTCAATATTGACCTCCAAGATATTGACTGCTGAGGATTAAACATTGGCAATTAAATTCACTCTTGCTGATAATTATTGCCTGACAGTGGAGACAATAATTTTACTTGCCATTTTTTGAAGTTCAAAGTAAATTTACTATCAAAGTACATATACGTCACCATATACACGCCTGAGAATTTTCTTGTGGGCATACTCAATAAATCCAGTAGCCATGATAGAACCAATGAAAGACCACACCCAACAGGGGGGACAACTAATGCGCAAAAGACAATTATCTGGAGTTGCAAATAAACCTAAATATTGAAGTAAAAAAAACAGCAATTGACCTAATTATTAGGATCTGAGATACTGCACTATCTCGAGAAACATTTACAGTGTATTTGTTCTAGACATACTCAAGTTCCTCATTGGTCGATACCAACTCTATGGCTGTACTTACGAGTGTCTCTACTTCCTTAGGAGTTTGCCAAGATTCGGCATGACATCTAGAACTCTGACAAGCTTCTATAGATGTGCAGTGGCGAGTATATTGATTGGCTGCATCAAAGCCCTTGAACCAGAAAATCCTACAAAAATTAGTAGATATGGCCCAGATCATCACAAGTAAAGCCCTCTGAGCACATCTGCACAGAGCGCTGTCGCAGGAAAGCAGCATCCATCATCAGATACCCCCACCACCCAGAAAATGCTCTCTTCTCACTGCTGTCATCAGAAAGGTGGTACAGGAGCCTCAGGACTCCCACCACCAGGTTCAGGAGCAGTTATTGCCCCTCAACTATTAGGCTCTTGAACCAAAGGGGATTACTTCACTCAACTTCACTTGCCCCATGATTATAATGTTCCTACACCTATGGATTCACTTCCATTCATGTTCTTGATATTTATTGCTTACTTATTACAATTATTTCTTTCTTTTTTGTATTTGCAGTCTGTTGTCTTTTGATCACTGTTTGAATATCCAAGTTGTTGCAGTCTTTCATTGATACTATTATAGTTATTATTATATTATGGATTTATTGAGCATGCCTGCAAGAAAATGAATCTCAGGGTTATATTTGGTAACATATATGTACTTTGATGATAATTTTACTTTGAATTTTGAACTGCTAGGACCATTGTGTTGAACTGGGGTAAATAGACACAGGTTGTTGTATGGGCTCAGGTATTTACCAAATTCTGTTTTCCAAGGTGGATAGTGATAACATTGAATAAAATGAATGAACTGATAAATTGTACTGTGCAACTTTGAGACTCAATATATGCCATTTATCATATTGTCATGAGTCTCTTCTCATCCTCCTTCTCTTCAGACATCCGGGTAAATCTCCTCTGCACCTTCTCTAAAGCTTCCACATCCTTCCTATAATGAGATGATCAGAACTGAGCGCAATAGTCCAAATGTGAGCTAACCAGAGTTTTATATAGCTACAATATTACCTTGTGGTGCTTTATCTCAATCGCCCAACTAACGAACCATATATTTTGCCTTCCAAAGTGAATCACTTCACAATTTTCCATATTGAACTCTGTCACTTCCCAGCCCCATTGTAACCTATGGCAAACTTTTTCTGCCATCCTCAACACAACCTTGTGTCATTTCCATTTTACTAACCCACCCTTCCATTTCCTCATCCAACTCATTTATAAAAATCACAAAGCATACCAACATAGAAATGTTGGAAAGATATTAGGTGGCTTGATGAAAAACATGGTTAATGTAACTCATGTTAATATAAAAGTTACTGGGAGATGGTAATTAAGGGAATGGTGCTGGAACAGAAAATTACTAAAGTGTCTGGAAACCACAGAAAAACTAATTGATTTCACAGGCAATTGTTAAAACAAATGTTATTAAGAGGGAAGGGACAGTGGTGAATAAATGGAATCTGGTTCCAATTTGGTGAAAATTTAGTAAAGAGGACTACATGATGACCTATCGCTCTTATTTTCCATTCTGGTGAGTAAGATCTTTTGCTAAAATTATCAGTTATTCATTTACAGCCAATTACTAAGTTTTCATTCTTTTCATCCTTAATCAGCTGTACATGTAATTTTAACCTTGATTATATGCTCCAGTGGAAATGAAATAAACTGCAACTCCCAACAGAAAACAAACCTTTTCAACTGTACAGAATTATTTTCTGAAAAATACCATTTCAAATGGGATCTTATTTCATTTGTAAAGTTTTCTCTCCTTACCTTTGCCACCTCAAAGCAAAATAAATTTCAGAAGGTTATTTCATAGAAAAATTGCAAAGCAGAATGAACCACTTCTATCTGCATTTGGTCAAAAGAGGAGTTACACAGCCTCACCCCATCTTCTAGTCAAGGCCCATTTTTTAAATACATTTATAAAAGGATTTTGGAATTCTCTTTAATTCTGTTGGCCAGGGCTATTTCTGCCCTCCTAACTGCCTTATAGTCTCTCCTACCTCCTATATAAACCTTAAAGGACTTGCTTAACAAAAATTTTCAATACTCAAAATATACCTCCTTCTTTTTCCTGATCAACCGTCAATTTACTTTGCTAACCAAGGTTCCCTTATCTTTGCCTCTTACACTTACAGAGACACAAGAGTTCTGAACTCTCTTACTATTTCACTTTTAAATGTATCCTGTGTATCGGATGTTGTTCTTAAGCAGCTGACCCCAATCCACAGTCTTGTACCAATGAATTTATTTCTTCTGAATTTAAAACCTTAATTCTAGATACAACTTCATTGGTTTTCATGACTTCCTTATAAGCTTTCTGAATTGTGGTCACTGAAAACAAACTGCCTCTTCAGAATTATTTTTGCCATTTGCACGTCCACTTTCCTTAAAATAAGGCCCAATAAGTACAGCTCACTTTACAAACCCTTCCTTTATGCATTTAACAAATTTCACTCCATCTAAGCCCCTTCTGAGGCAATCCCAAACAATAATAGAAAATTTCAAGTCATCCACTACAAAACCCTTTGCTTTACACCATACTGATATTTGTCTACAAATTTGTTCTTCCTAATCCTGCTGACTATTTGGAGACCTACAGTATAAGCCCACCAAAGTGATCTTCTCTTTCTTAGTTCTAAATTCAACCATATAGCTTCCTTGCCAATCCCTCCAAGATATCCTCATTGTGTACCATGGTATTGCTCTCTCTAATTACCACTGCAACATCTCCTCCTCCTTTACAGTTTACACCATCCCTAATTGTATTTAAATACTCTCCAATGGAGTCACATCTTACTCGAAAAAGTGCTGACTAGAACTGCATACAATATTTCAGCAGTGGCCTAACAAATATTGTATATAATTCAACCATTACCTCCCTACTCTTATATTACATACACCAGCTAATAAAGAAAAAACATTATACTGTATACAGTATTCGGAAAAAGTCTTAGGCATTATATATGCCTGGGTAATGAATGTTGGGAACGGTGAGGGTAAAGCTCTGCGGGAAGGGTGTAGGACAGGTATTTATAAGCTTACATCATAAATAAATGCAACAAAAAGCAAAGAATAGGGTCTTGACCCTTGGGGAAATAACAAGGTTCTACAGAAACCCTATATTCTGCAGAAATTCCCTTATTTAAAAATGTCAAAAAAATTCTGAGCAGCAATGGAACATTAATAGTGCTCCAATCCTCTACAGCCAGGGATGATTAAAAAATTCGATCAGAGCCTTTGCGGTTTCCTTCCTTATTTCATCCAGGCTGCATGCTTGTTCAGGCTACAGAGGTTGTATTGAGAGCATCCTGAGCAGTTGCATCTCTGCCTGGTTCAGAAATTGCACCATCTCGGATCGCAAGACCCTTCAGCGGATAGTGAGGTCAGCTGAGAAGATCACTGGGGTCTCTCTTCCCACCATTACAGACATTTACACCACACACGGCATCCGCAAAGCAAACAGCATTATGAAGGACCCCATGCACCCCTCATACAAGCTCTTCTCCCTCCTGCCATCTGGCAAAAGGCACTGAAGCATTTGGGCTCTCACGACCAGACTATGTAACAGTTTCTTCCCCCAAGCCATCAGACTCCTCAATACCCAGAGCCTGGACTGACACCAACCTACTGTCCTTTATTGTGCCTATTGTCTTGTTTATTATTTATTGTAACGTCTGCACTGTTTTGTGCACTTTATGCAGTCGTGGGTAGGCCTGTAGTCTACTGTAGTTTTTGTGTTGTTTTACGTAGTTCAGTGTAGTTTTTGTATTGTTTCATGTAGCATCATGGTCCTGAAAAACGTTGTCTCGTTTTTACTGTGTACTGTACCAGCAGTTATGATCGAAATGACAATAAAAAGTGACTTGACTTGAAAAAAAATTATGCTGGACCCCTAACACTTCCTCATTCATTTTACATCTGCTACCGTTTCAAATAAAAGCAAGCAATTAGATTTTTGATTAAGTAACCTTCATAAGAACATGACAGTTCCTTTCTAATCAAAAGGAGAATATTTGCATTAAAATAATGAAACTTATTACAATTGGTTGAGTTTAGCAAGTGCAGTATATGTGAAATGTAAATAATCTTTATCAATAACACAGAGCAGTGAGAAATAATCTCAAACAATCACAGCTACGGTTCACTTTGATGAATGACAAACAAAATAATATTCGTAGTTTTCATCTGATAATCGTGAGGAAGCATCAAAATAATTAGTGGTAGTTACTTGACACCTTGAAAGTTAATATTGCCAATGCTTCCTACTTGAATAGACAGTAATTATTATAAATAGTAACATATCTAGCAGTATTTACAGAGAGAAAGTTAACATTTCCAGTAGATTACCTCTGGAAATCAACACCTCCCTGTGCAATTGAATCATTGACTTCTTGACCAATAGACCAAATCAGTAAGGATAAACACAATATTTCTGCCACAATTATTCTCAACATTGGTGTTCCACAAGGTTGTATCCTCAGCCGCCTTCTCTACTCCCTGTACACTAATAACTGAGCGACCACAATCTGTTCTAACTCCCATCTACAAGTTTGCAGGTGATACCACCATAATGGGCTGTATCTCAACAATGAGTCATAGAACAGGAAGAAGATAGTGAGCTTAGTAACGCAGTGGCACATAACATGTCAATAACCTTTAACTTCATATCAGCAAAACAAAACGTTTCCTCAATGACTTCAGGAAGGGGGTGACGCACATGCTCGTCTTCAATAGTGCCGAGGCTGAAAGGGTTGAGAGCTTCAAGTTCCTAGGAGTGACATCACCAACAGCCTGTCCTGATCCAACCATGGACCACCAGAGACAAGAAAATTCACCAAGCCTCCACTTGCTCAAAAGGCATTAAGAAGGATTCTTGACCTCACAATCTACATACCTTGTTACATTCTTTTAACTTGTTGTCTGCCTGCACTGCACTTTCTCTACAGCTGCATTCTGTTTTATCTTGTGCTCCCTCAATGCACTGTATAATGAATTGATCTGTATGAACAGTATTAAAGACAAACTTTTCAGTGCATCTCTGTATATTTGACAATAATAAACCAATTGCAATTAAGTTACACCTCAGATGGAAATATCAGCCCGAAACATTGGATCCATTTCTCTATATTTAAATCTTTTCATTTTCAAAGCTTAAGAAATAAAACAAAATTTTGATAATGATAACATTCCTACTTACAATTAAAGTGAGAATCAATAGCCTACCTTAGTATGGAAAGCAGACCAATAAAAGAAATGATTAGTCAGTACAAATACAGCAAAGTGGCTGGTCTTTGTTTATTCTTCAATGTCCCAAGAATTCTACAGTTGGTAGTCTAGAGTTGATAAAGCTTTCCACATCAGTGTCTCTGAAATGTCTTAACCTCTTCCTTAATTGTGCCTTCCTCTTTACTATTATTTTCTGAGCTCTTAATCCCATTTATTTTCTGAGCTCTTAATCCCATCTATTTCCTAAACTTTTGCATTCAACCCCTCTCCACCCACACAGATCAAGCATAAGAATTCCTGTGGATCACAACATCAGCCTTTGCATTCAGCAAATCATAGAACACTACAGCACAGTACAGGCCCATCAGCCCACGATGTTGTGTCTACCTTTTAACCTCCTCCAAGGTCAACTGAAGCCATTATTCCTAGTAGCCTCCCATTTTTCTATCATCCATCTGCCTATCTAAGAGTTTCTTAAATGACCCTAATGTATCTGCCTCTATCACCATGTCTGGCAGGGCATTCCAAGCATCCACCACTCTGTGCAAAAAACACTTACTCTGACATCCCCTTCTTTACTTTTCTCCAATCACTTTAAAATTATGCCTCCTCATATTAGCCATTTCCGCTCTAGGAAAAAGACACTGTTATCCACTTGATTTATGCTTCTTATCATCCTGTACACCTCTATAAAGTTGCTTTTCATCCTCCTTTGCTCCAAAGAGCAAAGCCCTAGCTCACTCGACTATCCTCATCAGACATGCAGAGGGTACACATCGTCCGCACCCTCTATAAAATTTCCACATCTTTCCTATAAAGAGATGACCAGAACTGAACACAATATTACAACCAAGGTTTTTATAAAGCTGCAATATTACCTTGTGACTCTTGAACTTAATCTCCTTACTAACGAAAATCAGAGACCATATGTCTTTTTAACAACCTTATCATAGACATTCCACCCCTCCTGGAAGTTCCGGGAGTCTCCCACATATTGATAGTGGCTCCCTGATGCCCACAAATTATATACAATATCCTGGAAATCGATTTTTTTTGAGAGCGAGCGAGAGAGAGAGCGAGAGAGAGACAGCAAGAGAGAGCAAGAAAGCGAGAAAGCGGCATGGCAGAGTGTTCCAAAAAAAAAGAAAATATAAAACGTACGTCACCCCAGACTACACTAAAGTGTACCCCTGCCTAATAGGGGTCAAAAATAATGACAGTGTTGCTCGCTGCACTGTTTGCAACAGTGACTTTTCTATTGCCCATGGTGGGTTAAGACTGTAAAAGACATGTTGAGGTGAGTTTAACAGGTATCATTTGTTCATTAGCATAGCTAATGTTATTTAAACTAGCTAGTTAGCTGCTAAAAAGCTACTCTATTGCAGACATCCCACCTCTCCCGGAAGTTCCGGGAGTCTCCCGCAAATTGATGGTGCTACCTCCCTGAAATGAGTTTTTGCAGGGTGGGATGTCTGTTATCAACTTGAGTAGCAACTTTGAGGGATCAATGGACACAGGCCCCATAGATTCCTCTGTTCTTTATAACTGTTAAGAATCCTGCCATTAACCCTATATTCTAACTTCAAGTTTGGCCTTACAAGGTGAATCACTTCACATTTTTCTGTATTGAATTCCATCTGCCACTTCTAAGCCCAGCTCTGCATTCTATCAATGGCTTATTTTAACCTATAATAACCTTCTGCACTTTCCACAATTCCACCAATCTTCATGTCATCTGCAAATTTACTAAACCACCCTGCCACTTCCTCATCCGAGACATTTATAAAAATCACAAAGAATAGGGGCTTTAGGACAAATGCCCGTGGAATACCACTGGTTACCGACCTCCAAGCAGGATACACTCCATCTATACTGACCCTCTGCCTTCTTTGGGCAAACCAAATCCGAATCCACACAACCAAGTTTCCCTGGATCCCATGCTCCCTGCCTTTTTAAATGAGCCTATCATGGGGAACTTTATCAAATACCTCATACACTTTATCCACTGTTCCACCTTCTTCAATGTGCTTCGTCACATCCTCAAGGAATTCATGATCTGCCCCTCACAAAGGCATGGTGACTATCCCTAAGCAGACTATGCTTCTAATCATCCTTTATAATTTTTGGCTCCTTCAGCAAAGTACAAACTACCAGACACAATTTCACCTTAAATCTCCTTCTAGCATTCTAAATAAGTAATTGAGTTCTTGAACCTTTAGCTTGCTCTTGCAAAACAAGGTTTTCACTCTACCCCACTACATAATTAACATTTCAGACTCAGGATTTTTCATAAGAACTACGCAGATGTTCTGATGAGGGATCCCAGAATGGAAATATTAACTTGTTTCTTTCCACTGATGCTGCCTAACCTACTGAATGTTTCCAGTATTTTCTGTCTTTAATTTCAAATTGCCAGTATTTGCATCTTTATTTTCATTTTCAAATTCCTTTTGATTTTTAGTGAGTAGTTGTAAAATTGCGATATGTAATGAGAAACCTTGTCTCATCTAGAATATAGAGTAGCTAATATCTGTATGTAATATTGTTTATAGATGTTGTTTGCTAACATATTGTTTCCATTAAATGTGATTGAAGTCTTTGGATTTGCAATTAACAAGCATGTGCTGCAGGGAGTCTGTTGGTTTAGAATGACTGTGCAAAAATAAACCAAAAGGTAATTGGTATGGTCATTAAGCTGTCTGAGACAGGATTTGAGCAAATGTTCATGATACTGCAGGTCAGCCGCTAAGATGGACGTGTACGGTGTGATGATAATAGTAAAGAATGGACAAATTACCACCAAGTGCTAATTAGGCTGGAGCAGAAGGTCATCTGGAATCTTCAGCAGATATGGCATTTTTTAAAAATCACAACATCCATTGAAAGATTATGTATAAATTGATCAAGTGACTGAGAATTGCACAGCTAGACTGAAAAGAGAAAATAAGTTAATGTCATTTGTGTCCAGAAGGTCTCCAAAGACCAACAGCTGTGATGTACTCATCAACTTTTGCCTATTGAGAAGCATTATATTTTTTGACTTTGACCTGCTATATTTTTCTAAACACAATTGGTTATTTATCATTTTGTTATGTGCAAGAACTTTTCCAATCTTACAACAACCTTGGACCACTGTGGTTTGAAACAATAGCCTGGAATCTGAAAACAGGAAATGGGAAAGTCAATCAGTATTTCAATGGACGAATCTGACACCAACTTCTGGAGAGGGCATCTAAGCAATTAAGCACAGAGTTCTCTGTTCCAGTAGTAATCAGTTATTCAAAATTATAATTGTTCCTCCTTAAAAACTTTATTTCATATGCATAAAGTTAATTCCCTCAATTATTTTAATTCCAAGATTTTTAAAATATTTTAAACTGCTTGATTTTTAAAAAATCTAATTTAATCTTGTGCATTTACTGGAAATCTGGAGTAACAAAATGCTGAAGGAGCACAACACATTAGATATCATCTGTGGAGGAAAAGTGACATTTGACATTATGGGTCAAGACTCCTCATCTACACAGCAGAGGGGTCTCAACACAAAATATCAACAGTCTCTTTCCCTCTGTTGATGCTGTCTGACCCACCGAGTTCCTCCAGCATTTTGAATGTTGCTTAATCTTGTGCACAAATCCAATACTGTAAATTATTTTGTGTTCTGAAAATTATTTTTAAGATGATTAGAAATTAGTTCTTCAAACTTCTTTGTTTGGTGTCTGAGCATTCTTTAACACTGTTTTTAAGTTTATGAATACATTCATGTTTCTGAACACTAGACAGCTTCACAGCAACACCTGATATTGGGTAAGAATAATCCACAGAGCTTCCTAAATCATGGCAAGCAGCTTCCTGCAAGAAAGACAATGACCAATAACACTGCACTATTATGGATAATAATAAGTACAAGAATTGATGGGAGTGAATGATTAAGAACAATCTAGCTAAAAGCTGCCAGACATGAGCTACATTTTCAGAATTGCAAATTTTAGTTTTATGTATTTGGATCCACTCACTTTATTTCATTGAAGAGCCTATTTTTAAGTTCTGATAGAAATCTGAAAATTTTCAACAACGCCAAATATTAAAGTCAATCACTGTTGACTTCTGAGAGTCATTCTTTAAGCACCAAGTTTTGAGTTAGCAAAGGCTGATTTTCATTTACTACTTAACTCTGATCTATACTTCAATGGAATTATCAGAACTATAAAACAAACTACATTCACAAAGTTTTTATAAAATATTCACTGGGAACAAGAATCATAAAATTAGATAATTGCAGACATTCCACCCTGCAAAAACTCATTTCAGGGAGGGAGCACCATCAATTTGTGGGAGACTTCCGGAAGAGGTGGGATGTCTGCAATAGAGTAGCTCCTTAGCATCTGGCCAGCTAGTTTAAATAACGTTAGCTATGCTAATGAACGAATGACACCTGTTAAACTCACCTCAACATGTCTTTTACAGTCTTAACCCACCATGGGCAATAGAAAAGTCATTGTTGCAAACAGTGCAGCGAGCAACACTGTCATTATTTTGACCCCTATTAGGCAAGGGTACACCTTAGTGTAGTCTGGGGAGACGTATGTTTTATATCTTTTTGGAACACTCTGCAATAGCGTGCTCTCGCTCGCTCTCTCTCTCTCTCTCTCTCTCGTGGTCGCTTGCGCGCTCTCACTCGCTCTCCCTCTCTCGCTCGCGCACTCTCGCTTGCTTTCTCGCTCGGTCTCTCTCGTGGTCGCTCTCTCTTGCTTTTCTCTCACTCGCTCTCAAAAAAATTTATTTCCGTGATATTGTATATAATTTGCGGGCATCAGGGAGCCACTATTAATATGCGGGAGACTGCCGTAAGATCCGGGAGAGGTGGGATGTCTGTAATTGTACCATTATAAGATCAGGTCCACCATTTCTGTACATCACTTTATTTATAAATAAAACGGACCCAGTGCTTTCTCAGCATGTATGACAAATAAACTCTTCTTGGTTTCAAACCAGGTACGGGTATCAAATATAACTGAGAATTCGATGACAAACGCTGCCATCTTCTTCAAGGATGGTGCCTGGGCCAATCTAGTCAGGTGGTATTTATACCTCTGTATTCTGTCCCTCCCCATTGGTCAGTCCTCATTCAATCAAGTTTCCACTCTCCCACCTTGTTTACAATTCAATTCCAGTTCTTACTTGGAGCGAGACCTTAGTCTTTGTTAAAATTCTTTTCTTCTAGTTTTATTTCAATGGCTTCCTTTACTACAAACCCATAAGGAAGCTCAAGTCACAGCTTATGCGGGTCAAAGATGACCCGGGACTCAGGTCAGCTGGCATTTACAGGACTCCATGTGAATGTGGAGCAGCGTATATCATCCAGACAAGATGCATGGTGGAAACATGCATCCAGGAGCACAAGAGGTATATCCATTTGGATTACGCAGAGATACTGGCGGTAGCAGAACATTGCATTTGCAATGGCCATAGGATTGACTTTGATGGCACAAAACTACTGTGCCACACCAATGGCTTTTTGGACTACCTGGTAAATAAAACTAGAGGAAAAGAATTTTAATGAAGACAAAGGTCTCACTCTAAGTAAGAACTGGAATTCAATTGTAACAAAGTGGGAGAGTGGAAACCTGATTGAATGAGGACTACCTATCAGGAGGGACGAAATGCAGCGGTATAAATACCACTGGACGAGAGAGGCTCAGGCCTCATCCCAAAGTTTGTAATCGAAACACCAGTTATGATTGATACCTATACCCGGCTTGAAACCCGAGAAGAGTTTATTAATTTTATAAAAATATTCTGAAATCCAGCTTTCAAAGAGAAACTAATAGTATTCTTATTTTGAGGAAACCAATCTGCAAAAAGATGAAAATCTGTTACCAAGATGGACCCTTCATGATATACCACATGTCCAAAATAATGATATATATTTATGAGAAAAAATATCACCCGGGCCTCCAAGGTTTCCTGTAAGTTAATCAACATTTCAAACGTGAGGTCTTTTGATCTTAATATATCATTCTCCCTTTAATGCAGCTCCCTCATAACTACTGAAGTTATGCTCACTGTACATAAAATGAACTCTAAAGTAAGATATCATAATGCTTGAACAAGGTCTTCCAAAAAGCCATACAGCCAGAGAAATGCAAAAGAATGTGACTGGAGATGCAAAATGAAACAAGTCATTTTCAACAGTTGATGCAAGTCTGTGATGAGAAGAATGGCAGCAACAGACTCTCTTTTTATGTAAGACCCATAAGAGTATGATCTGATCCCTAGTGTATGACTCATATCCATATCTAATAATATTACCTATTTAGAAATTGGGAATGGGTGCAGAATGCAGTTAAGGAAAATGAAATTGGTGGGGGAGAGAACAAGATACAGGTTTCCCCCGCCATCTGAAGGTAGAGCGTTCCTATGAAACGGTCCGTAAGCTGAAATGTCGTAAAGCGAAGAAGCAATTACCATTTATTTGTATGGGAAATTTTATGAGCGTTCACAGACCCAAAAATAACCTACCAAATCATGCCAAATAACACATAAAACCTAAAATAACAGTAACGTATAGTAAAAGCAGGAATGATATGATAAATACACAGCCTATATAAAGTAGAAATACTTTCCCACAATCATTGCCTGAACTGTTCTCTGTAGCAAAAATCTCACGCAAGCGCTCGCCGCAGAAACACGGCGCAAGCGCTCTCCAGTAACCTTTAAGCTATGAAGCTGCCAAATCAAACCAAATAACATGTAAAAATACACAGCCGATATAAAGTAGAAATAATGTATGTACAGTGTAGTACCACTTACCTGAATTGGGACAGCGCCGAGCACACTGATGATAGTGTGTTAGGCTGAGTCGTTGGACGTTGGGATGGTGCAGTGGCCCCCACCCTCCCGGCAGCGAACTGATACCGATCCGCAAAGCATGCAGGGGTACAGCGGTAGCCGGGAGGCACACAGCACATCTTTAAGAAAAAAAAAGCTGAAATAAACAAGCTAATTAATTACATGCTGGACGGTACCTAATTAATTAGCATGTTTATTTCGGCTTTTTTCTTAAAGATGTGCTGGGTGCCTCCCAGCTACCGCTGCATTCTCCGCAAATCGGTATCTGTCCACGGCCTGGGAGTTGGGGTGGTGGGACACTGGGGTGTCATCTCATCGTTGTCTGTTTCCATCAGGGCAGGCAGCTCATCTTCTCCTATCTCTGCCTGCCTCGATGTCGAAGGTCGAGGTTCGTCGTCTGATGTGGAAGGCTTGAAAAACGACAGTACAGTATGCTTGACTGCTGAACCTCGCACATTTTTCTATCATACAGTTCTTTGTAAGGACTCAAACCATCTTGCAAATATGCCCTAAACTGACGTACCCCTTCAAAATTAAAGTCGTATTTTATCATTACTCATTCGGTTTCCATTGTTATCCTTTCCTCTTCCAATTGCATCAGCTCTTCATCTATCAGTTCTTGGTCATGAGATGCCAAACCTCTTCAACGTCATCTTCGTCAACTTCCACAAGCCAAACTCACTTTGTCCTTCCTTCGTTCACCGTGATCGAAACGCTTAATTATGTCTAGTTTTACGCTAAGTGTAACACCCTTACGAGCTCTTTTAGGCTTTTCCAATACCTTAGAACTCCATAAGACCATAAGACAAAGGAGCAGAAGTCGGCCATTCGGCCCATCGAGTCTGCTCCGCCATTTTATCATGAGCTGATCCATTCTCCCATTTAGTCCCACTCCCCCGCCTTCTCACCATAACCTTTGATGCCCTGGCTACTCAGATACCTATCAGTCTCTGCCTTAAATACACCCAATGACTTGGCCTCCACTGCTGCCCATGGCAACTCACAGGCAATGGCTGCTCACAGGCAATGTGTTTAAGCAATGCCAGCCAGAATGCCATTCCGAATCCGGGGGGAGAGCGGCTGCTCGGGGCGCGCGCTGCCTTTTATTGTGTGCTGATTTTTTAGTAACAGTGAAAACACCTTCTGTTAGCGAAAACAGGGAACTTAGGTAGGTCTTTCGTAACAGTGGAGTTTCGTAAAGCGAACGTTCGAAAAGCAGGGGACACCTGTAAAATGTTGGCACTATTTCTGCCTTCAGAGTTTTCATTCTCTCAAATAGCATGTTAAATAACAACAACACACACAAAATGCTGGTGGAATGCAGCAGGCCAGGCAGCATCCATAGGAAGAAGTACTGTCAACATTTCGGGTTGAGACCCTTCGTCAGGACTATCGGAAAAAAGAGATAGTAAGAGATTTGAAAGTGGGAGGGGGAGGGAGAAGGGGAGACCTGAAATGATAGGAGAAGACAGGAGGGGGAGGGATGAAGCCAAGAGCTGGGAAGTTGATTGGCAAAAGGGGATACAAGGCTGGAGAAGGGGGAGTATCATGGGACAGAAGGCCTTGGAAGAAAGGGGGAGGGGAGCACCAGAGGAAGATGGAGAACAGGCAAGGAGTTATTGTGACAGGGAAAGAGAGATAAATAGATAAATAGGGATGGGGTAAGAAGGGGAGGAGGGGCATTAACGGAAGTTAGAGAAGTCAATGTTCATGCCATCAGGTTGGAGGCTACCCAGACGGAATATAAGGTGTTGTTCCTCCAATCTGAGTGTGGCTTCATCTTGACAGTAGAGGAGGCCATGGATTGACATATCGGAATGGGAATGGGACGTGGAATTAAAATATGTGGCTTCCTCTGGCAGACAGAGTGTAGGTGTTGAGCAAAGCAGTCTCCCAATCTGCATCGGTTCTCACCAATATATAGAAGCCCACACCGGGAGCACTGGACACAGTATATCACACCAGCAGACTCACAGGTGAAGTGTCGCCTCACCTGGAAGGACTGTCTGGGGCCCTGAATGAATAAGCCCATGGACTCTCACAGCTACCTGGACTATTCCTCTTCCCACCCTGTTACTTGTAAAAATGCCATCCCCTTCTCTCAATTCATCCGTCTCCGCTGCATCTACTCTCAGAATGAGGCTTTTCATTCCAGGACGAAGGAGATATCTTCCTTTTTTAAACAAAGGGGCTTCCCTTCCTCCACCATCAACTCGGCCCTCAAACGCATCTCTCCCATTTCACGCACATCTGGTCTCATCCCATTCTCCTGCCACCCCACTAGGGATAGGGTTCCTCTTGTCCTCACCTACCACTCCACGAGCCTCCGGGTCCAACATGTAATTCTCTGTAACTTCCGCCACCTCCAACAGGATCCCATCACCAAGCACATCTTTCCCTCCCCCCCCACTTTCTGCTTTCTGCAGGGATCACTCCCTACGCGACTTCCTTGTCCATTCATCCCCCCCATCCCTTCCCACCGATCTCTCTCCTGGCACTTATCCTTGTGAGAGGAACAAGTGCTACACCTGCCTTTACACTTCCTCCCTCACCACCATTCAGGGCCCTAGACAGTCCTTCCAGGTGAGGCGACACTTCACCCGTGAGTCAGCTGGGGTGACGTACTGTGTCTAGTGCTTCCAGTGTGGCCTTCTATATATTGGTGAGACCCGACGCAGATTGAGAGACCACTTCACTGAACACCTACACTCTGTCCGCCAGAGGAAGCAGGATCTCCCAGTGGCCACACAGTTTAATTCCACGTCCCATTCCCATTCCGATATGTCAATCTATTGCCTCCTCTACTGTTGAGATGAGGCCACACTCAGGTTGGAGAAACAATACCTTATGTTCCATCTGGGTAGCCTCCAACCGGATGGCATGAACATTGATTTCTCTAACTTCCGTTAATGCCCCTCCTCCCCTTCTTATCCCATCCTAATTTATTATTTATTTATTTTTCTCTTTCTTTCCCTCTCACAATAACTCCTTGCTTGTTCTACGTCTTCCACTGGTGCTCCCCTCCCCCTTTCCTTCTTCCAAGGCCTTCTGTCCCATGATACTCCCCTTTCTCCACTCTTGTATCCTTTTTGCCAATCAACTTCCCAGCTCTTGGCTTCCTCCGTCCCCCTCCTGTGTTCTCCTATCATTTCAGGTCTCCCCCTCCCCCTCTCAAATCTCTTACTATCTCTTTTTTTCCGTTAGTCCTGACGAAGGGTCTCAACCCGAAATGTCGACTGTACTTCTTTCTGTAGATGATGCCTGGCCTGCTGCATTCCACCAGCATTTTGTGTGTGTTGCTTGAATTTCCAGCATCTGCAGATTTTCTCATGTTTGCATTGTTAAATGATGGTATGATTTTAATGCTATTGATGACAAGCTTCTGCATAAACTTGAACCTTTTATATTTTGGGAATCACCTCTCAAATTTATTTTCCTGAAATTTACTGTTGTTTTTGGCTGTCTTAGGAAAATTATATTTGAAGATCAATACTTCAAACCCAGAACAAAGTACATGGTCTACGAAGCAAAAGTGATCCCTACCCATCTATTTGAGACTTGGTATACCTGCAGCAGGCACCTCAGAGCACCAGACACACCTGACAAATGCAGTTTCTATAAAATCCACTGGCACGATTTAAATCAACACCAGCCTTCTCTCCCAAGCCAATATCCCCAACCATAAGGCTCTCATTACACACAACCAGTCCATTAAGCATGCTAATTCATATGCAAGTCTAATTCCAGATTCCTAATACAGACCTCTCAGCTCAAATATGACTACAGACTATCCAGTGTACAAAGGAAGAGATTCAAAAATGCTTTCAATACCTCTAAAAATAATGCAACAAATCCCGGGAACACCAAGTCCATGAGTGTTCAAAGTAGAGAAGGAGGAATCATAATGCAACTGAGAATTTGGAGTCCCTGCATAGAGAGAGAGCAGACCATCTTACAAACCAACCATCTATCCACCCTGAAAACCAAATCCTGTCTCACTGATGGCAAAATCTGCAGGTCACACATTGACCACATCAGTCAACTCCATGCTGACAGAACCAATGCGTTAATAAATCAAATGGTAATAACATTAGGGGGAAATTGGTAAAAAATTATTTGAAATATTACTGTGCCAATAAATCATTTAAGTCTTGATTACATGATCTTCCTAAGAAAGCATACCTGAAGGCGTTAACTTCAGCATCACAGATTCAAAACTTTCATAGACATTTTATATTATATTTACTTTCCACAGTTACCTCAGGAATCCAATTTGTTAAAAGCAAGCACAGGAGCAAAAAATGGCTGAGAAGTAGCTAACAGAAAATAGAGCAATCAAATTCTGTTCGCAACATTGCAAACCAAAAAAAATTGTTCAAAAAAGTGACAAATATCGAACTCTGCCATCTGTTGAGAAAAATAAGTTAGATTCACACTATAGTGTTATCTCTGCTTCTGTAACACTAATTCTCAGCAAACTAATCAGAAATAAAATATGCAAGGCTAAGTGCAAAAATGTTAAGTCATTACTTTATATAGTAAATATTAAACAAAATTTGTCTTGCATGTTGTTCTTAACCAGTTGTGGCATGAAGAGGAAGGGAAAATGGTAATAACACAGAACAGGAAAATGTAAGAAGCTTTTGGGATTAGGACAAATGGTAATCTACCATAATTAGATACATTGAAAATAGATAAAATAATCTGACATGGTAGCACCTTGTCAACTGTAGTACTGTAAAGTGATAAAGGATATTTTCTGAAATCATAGAAAATAATGATCTATACACCGGAAACAAAAGACTAAACCACAGTTGCAACATTTCTTGCTCTGATTAACACCTCCAGAAACTCAACTAATTACTTCCAAAGTTCAAATTCAAAGTAAACTTACTACTAAAATGCATATATGTCACCATTTACAATCCTGATATCCACTTTCTTGCAGGCATTCATGATGGAATCAATGAAAGACCACGCCTAACAGGACGGACAACAAACAATGTTCATAAAAACTAAACAACAAACTGTGGGGATATTAAAAAAAGAAAAAAGAAATAATAATAATAAATATCAGGAACATGAGGTGAAGAGTTCTTGAAAGTGAGTCCAAAGGTTGTGGGAACAGTTCAGAATGTTGTGTAAAGTTATCCCGTGGTACAACAGCGTAGAAGTTGAGCAGTAATAATTGCTCCTGAACCTGGCAGTGTGAATCCTGAGGCTACTGTACCTTCTTCCCGATGGCAGCAGTGAGAAGAGAGCGTAGCCTTGATGGTGGGGGTCCTTAATGATAGATGTTGTTTTCCTGCAACAGCGCTCCATGTAGATATGCTTAGTGTTGGGGAGGGTTTCACCTGTGATGAACCGGGCTGTATCCACTACTTTTTGTAGGATTTTCCACATAAGACATTGATGTTTCCATACCAGGCCGTGATGCAACCAGTCAATATACTTTCCAACACACGTCTGTAGAAGTTTGTCAAAGTTTTACATGACATGTCGAATCTTTGCAAACTTCTAATATGCTGGACCTAGGACAGATTCTTCTTAGGATAGCCCTGAATAAAGTTCCAACGTCATAGTTACGGAGCACCAAAACAGGCTTTCAGCTGAACATCCATGCTGATCAAGGTATCTTCCTAAGCTGATACTATGTCTTGCACTGTACTGCTGTCACAAAACAACAAATGTTGCGAGTCTGAGTGCACTGGAGGCTGGAGGGAACCTGCCTTGGAGTTGGAAGCCCATCTGTGTGAGTGAGTGGGTGGATGAGCGGGGAGGAAGAAAAAGGGTCTGTTTTGCTGTTGTGTTGTTGTTGCTAGTGTTGTTTTGCTGAACACTGGGCATATTACATTGGCATCAGAATGTGTGGCAACATTTGCGAGCTGCCCCCAACACATCCTTAGGTTTTGTTGGTTATTTACTCAGATTATGCATGTCCCTGCATGTTTCAATGGACATGTGATAAATGAAGTTGAATTTCATAATGTATGTTCTTTTAATAAACCTGAATCTAATTCCAATATTAGTATGCGCTTTATTCCTCTAAACCTTTCTTATCCATGAAAATGTCCAAATGTCTTACGTGTTGTAATTATACTCAGCTTTACCATTTCCTCTAGCAGCTCTTTCCATGCACCTACCATCTCTATGTGAAATGCTCATCTCCCAGGTCCAATCTAAATCTTTCCTTTCTTGCTTTAACTCTCTGGACTTAGACTCCGCTACGCTGGGAATAAAGACTGTGACCATTCACCTTATCTATGCCCCTCATGATTTCATTAACCTCCAGAAATTTATGGCTCAGCCTCCATCACTCCAGGGAGAACAGTCCAAGCTTATCCAGTCTCCCCTCATAACTCAAGCTATCCAGCCCCAGCAACATCCTTGTGAATCTTTTCATCGTCCCCTCTTACTTAGTCACATTCTTCCTAGAGCATGACAACCAGAACTGCACACAATATTTCAGGTATAGTTGCATAGTCCTGTACAACTATAATATGATGACCTAACACTTATACTCAATGCTCCTTCCAGTGAAGGTACTCATACTACACACCTTCTTCAGAACCTTGTGTCGTACCATGTCCCTCTGTTCAACAACATTCCCCAAAACCTCAACATCTACCATGTTCTGCCCCGGTTTAAAGTCCCAAAATGCAATTCTTCACACTTACCCAAATTAAATTCCATCTGCCTTTCCACTTTCCCAGCTTATCTAGATCTTATTGTAGCCTCAGAATTCTTCTTCACTGATCACTACACCAGCAATTTTGATGCCATCCACAAACTTACTAATCATGCCACCTACATTTTCATCCACAGCATTAATACAATAAACAATGGGGGTAGCACTGACCTCTCTGGCACACAACTGGACACAGGCCTCCAATCTGGAAAAACCACTGTCTACTACCACCCTCTAACTGCTTTCATCAAGCCAATTTTGCATCCAATTGGCCAGCTCACCATGCATCCCAAGTGATCTTAACTTCCGAAAGTCTCGCTAAAATCCATGTAGACAGCATCTTATACGCTGCCCTCATCAATCCATTTGCTCACTTCATCAAATTTTGAGACATAATTTCCCACACACAAAATCATGCTGACTATTCCTAATCCATCTGTACCTTTCCAAATGCAGATTACATCCCATCTCAGAAACCCCTCCAGTAACTTTCCCACAACAGATATTAGGCTTATCAGTCTCTAGTTGATGGCTTATCCTTGCAGCCTTTCTTAAATAAAGGCACTGCATTAACCACCCTTTCAATCTTCCAGTACCTCATCCAAGGCAAAGAAAGATACAAAAATCTTTACCAGGGCAGCTACAATTTCTTGTTTTCCACGTTATTCCCAGATAGACAGGCAATTAACCACCTTAATACGCCCAAGACTGCCAGCACATCCTCTTCTGTAAGGTTGATATATTTCAGCACATAACTGTTCTCCCTTCCAAATTCTCTATCTTCAAAAATCTATTTCATGGTATCCTTTATACTCAATAATCATAACAGAATTAATGAAAGACTGCCCAACTAGGGAGTTTAACCAGAGTACAGAAGACAATAAACTGTGCAAATACTAAAGGAATAATAATAATATAAGTAAATAATAAGTATCTAAAAGGTGGATTCCATTTTAGGAACATTAGTTTTTGTTTCCCTTTTGACAGTATTCATGATAAGCTACTGCCTCTGTCACCGTACCAATCTAACAGAGTACCACTCCCCGAGTGCAATTTGTGTTTAGGATTATAAACACAAAGACATGACATATTCTTGAAAACCCATTTGGTGGAGGAGAAAATTTCTGCTGCTTTGAAAGCACATCCATTCTGATGGAAGGCAAAAGTCAAAAGTTGGCTTTTATTCAACTTTTCAAATCAAATTAAAACATTTTTTATAGCAGAGCTTCAAAAATAGCATTTTCACATTATCAGCCTGCCTATCTGCACTTTACTTTATCCCTCTGTTTTATTAGGACTAAAAATAGTTTCCTTTTCTTCCCTTTCATTGATCTTCACCTCTGCCAGGTTATCCAATTATTTTTAGCAGAATCCAAGCCATGGAAATGCCACACTAGTAGAACCAGAGAAGGCATCTCTCAAGACAGTGTAATTAGAAAAGCAGCAGCATTTTGGTTTTGTACTTTCCCCGGGGAGAAATTTACTTTAACATTTGATTTAAAATCTACACCTGGTCAGATAAACATATAGGACAACAGCTTTCTTAAAAAGTCATTCTGTCCAGAAACATTGCCCTTAAATAAGTGATACTCCTTTCCCATTCTCAACCCATTTCTTAAAACACATGGACTAAAGCAATGGGAACAGCAATAGGCAGGGTGCTTTCTCAAACTTGTTCTAACATTTTTTAAGACCACAACTGATTTGAACTCAACCTCAAATATGCTTTCCTTTCTGATCCTCTTAACCTTCAATTTCCCTAAATTCCATCTACCTCTGCTTTGAAATATTTCATGACCCTTTCTCCAAATCCCTGGGGTAGAGAATCTCAAAAAAAAGTTCATGGGCCTCAGAAGAAACTTTTTTACCTCTGTCAATCTCAAATGGGTGACTCTTTATTCTGAAACAATCTATTTTTCCACTCAAAGTACATAGATAACATCAAATTTCTCCCATCATACACAATTTGCTATATTTTGATCATGTACATAACTTACCTATATCCCTTTGTAGATTCTTTCTCACAACTTGTCTCCCCTTCTACTTTTGTATCAGTAAACTTGGCTACGAAACATTTGGAGGAGGAGAAGATGGCGGCGTGACGCAGCGCACTCGGCCTCGCCGATTAAATTATATCGTATTTTGTTAAATAGGGGCCGTGCACAATTCTGATTTGATGGAGACAGACGTGAGAAGCACGGAGGAACATCTGGAGAAACTTCTGAAATGCCCGGTTCGCTGCCGCTGCTACCATGCGATCGAGAATCTCGGGAGGGAAGGCCCCAAATCCTCGGCTTTTCCTGTTGCTGGCAGCCAGGGATGAGGTCGAAGTGCTCGGCAGAGATGGTGCTCGGTGTCGGAGGGCTGGTTGGAGGCTCGAAGTTTTCGGATGACTCAGAGTCGGACTGTGGTCAGGTGCTTCCAGGATGCTGCATCGGCAAGTTTGCAGTGCTGGTAGCTCATGGCAGGTAGACAGTTTTCTTCCTTCTCCCGTCTGGGTGAGATGATGGGACTTTCGAGAGACTTTGAACTTTTTTTTTTACCATGCCCATGGCCTGTTCTTCATCAGGTTACAGTATTGCTTGCACAGTTGTAACTGTATGTTATAATTATGTGGTTTTTGTTAGTTTTTCATACTTGGTCTGTCTTGTGTTTCTGTGATATCACACCGGAGGAACATTGTATCATTTCTTAATGCATGCATTACTAAATGACAATAAAAGAGGACTGCGTGTCCTCATAATCTAATCTAATCTAATAACATTTGGTCCTTAGGTCATTAATACAGATTGCAGATATGCCCCAGCGCTATTCCTTATAGCATCCCAAAGTTACTAATGTAATCCAAAAATAAGACTGACTTCGTCTTACCTTCAGTTTTTTCCTAGTTGGCCAATCTTTTATACATGCCGTTTCCCCAAATCCAGGGCTCTTTGTACAGCAAGCTTTTAGAGCACCTTAAATGTCATTTGGAAATCCAAATAACCCTGCATCCACTGCTACTTTATCCATGCAACCTGTTACTTGTTATGGATGGTTGCATGGAAACATCAATGCCGTTGAACAGAAAATCCTACAAAGAATAGAGGATACAGTCCAGTCATCATGAGTAAAACCCTTCCCCGAATTGAGCACATCTACATGGAGCACTGTTGCAGGAAAGCAGCATCATTGGGAACCCTCACCACTCAGGTCATGCTCTTTTCTTGATGCTGCCATCAGGAAGCTACAGGAGCCTCAGGACTCACACAACCAGTTTCAGGAATAGTTATAACCCTTAACCATCAGGCTCTTGAACCAGTGAGGATAACTCCATTTAATTTCTCTTTCCCCATCACTGAAAACTGTTCCCTCAACTTATGGACCCACTTTCAATGACTCTTCATCTCATGTTCTTGTAGTGTATTGCTTATTTATTCCATTGGAGCTGTTACTGAATGTGTGGCGAGGCACAGCCCAAATCCAATCTATAAATCTGCTGACAACACAACTATTGATGGCAGAATTTCAGATGGTGACGAGAAAGTGAATGGGAGTGAGATAGATTGGTGGGTTGCGTGGTGTTGTAGCAACAACCTTGCACTCAGCATGATTAAGTCCGAAGATTTGATTGTGGATTTCAGAAAGGGTAAGACGAAGGAACACCCACCAGTCCTCAGAGAGGGATCAGAAGTAGAAAGAGTGAGCAACTTCAAGTTCCTGGATCTATCGAAGGATCTATCCTGGGCCCAACATATCGATCCAGTTACAAAGGAGGTATGACAGCGGCTATCTTTTATAAGGAGTATGAGGAGATTTAGTATTATACCAAATACACTCACAAATTTTACAGATGTAATCTGGAGAGCACTCTAACTTGTTGCATCACCACCTGGTATGGGGGGGGGGCGGGGGCACTACATAGGTTTGAAATAAGCCGCAGAAAGTTGTAAACTCAGTCAGCTCCATCATGGGCACCAGCCTCCCCAGCATCCAGAACATCTTCAAGGAGCGATACCACAAAAAGTTGGCATCCATCATGAAAGGCCCCCATTACCCAGGACGTGCCCTCTTCTCATTGCTACCATCAGAGGGGTGGTATGGCAGCCTGAAGGCATACATTCAACAATTTAGGAACAGCTTCTGCTCTGCCATCAGAGTTCTGAATGCCCATTAAACCCATGAACACTATCTCTCCACTTTTTTCCCTCTCTTTTTGCACTGCTTCAAAGGTTCATTTTATTGACAAATGTATGCATGTACAGCTACTCGCCCCTTATGGGTGGGCATTCACTGCCCGTCGGGTCCGGGGACTTTCTCCTAGGTGGTTAAGGGAAACAGTCATTCTCACTGGGTAGCCTAGAAAGTAGGTCTTAAAACACCTTTAAGAGAATGAAGAGTATACTGACCAACACTAAACTAGGCATGACAACCCGCCTCAGAGTATTGAAATGTTACGTTTATCCAGTTATGTTATATGGCTCAGAATGTTGGCCAATATCTTGTAACATGAGGAAAAGAATTAAAGCAGCAGAGATGTGGTTTTTGAGGAGGATGCAAAGAATATAATGGATGAAATTAATATCTAACGAGGATCTCATGAACAGAGCAAGCACAAAAAGAGAAATAATGTATGAGATCATGAAAAGGCAACGTAACTTCATTGGACGTGATTAGGAAAGAGGAGAATGCACGGTAATTAGGGGAAAGATTGAAGGGAAGAAAGCAAGAGGAAGGCAAAGACAAATGAGGATGGAGACAGCAGCCAGAGAACTGGAAATGAATACCAATGAATTGATCCACTTGACCAGAAACAGGAGTGTGTGGGCCATGGCAGTCAAAACTCAAACTGGGCATGGCACCTGATGGTGATGATGATGCATGTACAATACAACGCTGATTTTGTCTTCTCCAAATAACCATGAAATACAGAAAGACCATAGGATTTGTTGAAAGAAAAGACATCAACTTGCTCCCACCACAAAAAATGTAAAAGAAACAAAACTCGCAAACCTTAAAATCTCTCAACCCCTCCCCAGCAGAAAAAGAAACAGCAACAACAGCAACAGATCCCCAACCCCTCCACCACAGAAGAAAAACAATTATCAATCCCCAACCCTCCTCAATTGCAGAAAAAAACAGCAAGAGTAGCATCAAAATCCCTAACCCACCCACCCCAACACATACACAAAAAGCTAACAAATCACCCATTCGCCAATCAGCCACAAGAAAGAAAACACCAAAGAGTCTGAAGGAGATCAATATAAATTACAGTTCAAAAATCACATAAATCTCATAATATCGAAAAAAAATCTACCGTCAGCATACGAGTACAGCAGTGGCACGAACTCAGTGATTCCATAAAGAGCAACCATGTTGCTCTTATTTAATTTTATATAAACAGATCTGTACAAAGTGATCTGAAATACAAAATAACTGATTGCATACATATTCACTCCCTTTAGTATGATGCACCAAATCATCACTGATGCAGCCAACTCGTTTTAGAAGTCACATAATTAGTTAAATGGGTCCAACTGCTGGTGAGTCAGCATCCCAGAAAAACTAGGCCATAAGATCAAAAAAACACTCCAAGCAACTCCACAAAAAGGTTATTGAAAAGCGCAATTCAAAAAAGAATGGGGAAAAATTGCAGTGTCCAGATGTGCAAAGTTGATAAAGACCTATCCACATAGACTCAAGGCTGTAATTGCTGCCAAAACTGACTCTACTAAATACTGACTTGAAAGTGGTGAGTAATAATGCAATCAATTGTTTTATGTTTAATAATTGTAATAAATTTAGATCAATTTGTAGAAATTTGTTTTCACTTTGACACAAAAGAGTCTTCTGTTGATCAGTGTCAAAATAGCCAAACTAAATCCACCGTGATTCAATGTTGTCAAACAATAAAACAGGAAAACTTCCAAGGGAGAGTCAATACTTTTTATATGCATTGTATATGTACTTTGATAATAAATTCCCTTCGAACTTTGAAAAATGGCAAGTAAAATTATTGTCCCTACTGTCAGGCAGTAATAACCAGCAACAGTGAGTCTAATTACCATTGTTTAACCCTCTGCAGTCTATATCTTGGAGGTCGCTATTGACCGAATCACACATACAGGTAGTCTGATTAGCAGGTATGTGGATGGCATTGTAAACAGCAATGATTGGAATTTTCATTAGCACTTTAGTATCTTATTATCTTTCAGCATTGTTTTGTACTTGTACATAACATCTACACACTCTGTATAATGAGAATTGTATGATTTATGTTTAATCTATATAATTTAAGGTAATACTTTATAGAAAAACTCTTTAGAGCTATGTCTAGTTGTGCCCTGGACAAGTTGCGTACTATTGGACTTGGTGAGTACCATTACGCTGAGAAGGTGCACGGTCAGTGACTATCTTTGATGTTTTTATTGTGATCCTATCGGTCATTGGTAACATAGAATACTGCAACTGTGATTCCTTGAGACCAACAGCGGGGGAGCTACATTGCCCCAGTTGTGGCAAAGATTAGGTCTAGGCCAAGGCCGCGGGGTCATTTGTGGCAGTTGCCCAGGGCAGGAGACGCCAAGGTGGTGTTGCCTTCAGGTGTTTGCTCTGCACTGTCCTCCGGTGTTCGTTTGGTGAAAAAACAAGCTGGACCAAGACAGCTTGAACATTCTTTCTGTGTGTGTGTGGGTTTTTTCTGGGTGCTCTGGTTTTCTCCCATATCATTGATACAGAAATGGAACATAACATATGCCTCCAAAACATCATAATCAAAGTTCCAGAGAAGCTTAGCCTTCTCAACTACCATTTTTAATCATTTGATTTGATTCAAAAATCACTTATTGGTAGTGTACTTGAGTTGGTTCATTATTAAAAGCTGTTCCTAAAACACTGACTCTGTGTCTTCAGGTCCCAGTACTTATTCCCTGATGGTAACAATGAGAAGAGAGCATGTCCTGGGTGATGGGGGATCCTTAATGATGGATGCTGTCTTTCTGAGGCATTGCCATTGCCTTTTGACTGTGTCCCAATGCTGGGGAATATGCCCTGGATGGAGCTGGCTGAGTTTGCAACTACACGACTCCCTTGTCCATTCGTCCCCCCCATCCCTCCCCATTGATCTCCCACCCGGCACTTACCCTTGTAAGCGGAACAAGTGCTGTACATGCCCTTATACTTCCTCCCTCACCACTATTCAGGGCCCCAGACAGTCCTTCCAGATGAGGCGGCACTTCACCTGTGAGTCGGCTGGTGTGATATACTGCATCCAGTGCTCCTGGTGCAGCCTTCTATACATTGGCGAGTCCCGACACAGGCTGGGAGACCATTTTGCTGAACACCTACACTCTGTCCGCCAGAGAAAGCAGGATCTCCCAGTGGTCACATATTTTAATTCCACATCCCATTCCCATTCTGATATGTCTATCCATGGCCTCCTCTACAGTCAAGATGAAGCCACACTCAGGTTGGAGGAACACCACCTTATATTCCGTCTGGCTAGCCTCCAACCTGATGGCATGAACATTGACTTCTCTAACTTCTGTTAATGCCACTCCTCTCCTTCTTACCCTATCCCTTATTTATTTGTTTATTTATTTATTTTTCTTCTTTTTTTTTTCTCTCTCTCTTTTTGCTCTCTCTGTCCCTCTCACTATAACTCCTTGCCTGCTCTCCATCTTCCTCTGGTGCTCCCCTCCCCCTTTCTTTCTCCCTGGTCTTCCCGTCCCATGATCCTCTCCCTTCTCCAGCCTTGTATCCTTTTTGCCAATCAACTTTCCAGCTCTTAGCTCTATCCCTCCCCTTCCTGTCTTCTCCTATCATTTCAGATCTCCTCCTCCCCCTCCCACTTTCAAATCTCTTACTATCTCTTCTTTCAGTTAGTCCTGATGAAGGGTTTCAGCCCAAAATGTCGACTGTGCCTCTTCCTATGGATGCTGTCTAGCCTGCTGTGTTCCACCAGCATTTTGTGTGTGTTGCTTGAATTTCCAGCATCTGCAGATTTACTCATGTTTGTAACCTTCCGTAGCTTTTTCCAAACCAGTGCAATGGCCCCTCTATACCACCAGTTAGAATGCCATACACCATGGTATATCTGTAGCAATTTGCTAGAGTCTTTGGTAATATATTAAATTACTTAAACTCCTAATGAAATATAGCCACTGATGTGCTCTCTTTGTATTTGCATCATTACACTGGGCCTAGGATAGATCTTCAGAGATGCTGACATCCAGAAACTTGAAAGTGCTCATCCTTTCCACTGCGGATCCCTCTATGAGGACTGGTGTGTATTCCCTTGACTTCCACTTTCTGAAGTCCACAATCAAGGCACAATAAATCTGGAGCAAACCCATTGAAGTAAAATTATATTCAATAGATAATTACTTTCCTGCCTTCCTGTGATGTTACACTTTCACTTAATTTCTCCCTCTTCAACCAAGACAGCCCTCTCACCACAAACCCCACCTCCACATGTCATCCAGTTCCCTATCTGGACAAAATTCTTGCACTCCTTTGAAATACATTTAGTATGCATGTGTACGATGTCTGTGCATTTCATGTTTCTCCTCTACCTTAGATTTCAATCATCTGAACAAGCTCAATGAAACTTCCAGAGAAACAACAGCTAAATAGAATTTTCATACCTCTGGTCAACACTGCCATTTATATCTTGGATCTCTCTTCTATTTTGTCAAAGATGGCCCCTTAAACCGTAATCATTTTTATATCATCCCTATACTTTTTTCACCTTTAACTTTTGAATATCATCAGCTTCCCTGTAGGAATACATCTAAATCTTTTAAAAACTCCATACATTAAACACTCTAGACTTCTATCAACCTTTTAAATAACTGCCAGGTAAAGGTAGGAAGTATATTTGAATTCTTAATTTTAAACTATTGTTCTTCTCTGCCCACATTTCCTGTTTTAAATTTCACCCGGCTCACATCATTTCAACAGAAACAGCACTTTCAAATAAAACATTTTTAAAAAGTCTCAGTTGGAATTTCTGATAATAGCTGGCACTACCTAATTTTTAGTCTATATACTTCTAACATCTTCTGTCATTTGGAAATCCCAAAGGACAGAACATTCATTTGATTGGATTCCACTACACACCCTCCCTCCACCAAAAGCAAACTGCTCTTCCACCACCCTCCCCATGCAGATTCCTCACTGCCTTCAGATTTCCAAAACAGACAAAAATTAAAATTTGTACATTGCTCAACATAATGCATAAACTTTAAGACCAAAGGTTTCCTCTTTATTTAAAAACTAAACCACTCCACTTGCCTCATAAAATAAAGGCATGATTCATTTATTTACAGACAACAGATATTTTTATACTCCATATAATAGATTCTGCTTTTGGCTAGGAAAGCTATTGCAATCAATCTCTCTAGTTTCAAGATTTGTTTCTGACCATGCCAAAATAAAACTCATACATGTTTCTCAACTGACAAAATTGTAGCGTAGTTGCTTCCTGACACTATCAATGTCTTTGTATTTCTTTCATTTTTAAAGTAAACCTCAGTACTAATTTACAGCTTTCCTTCAAATCTTCTTTGCAATCATAATACCAAAACTTGTTGAGCACAGCAGATAGCAAATACACAATCCAAAATAAGGTTCTGGAGACAAAACATCTTCAAACTCATCTCAGACAAATACTAAGAAAAAAAGGGACAAATGTAACAACAGAACAAAAAAGAGGCAACTTGTCAGGTTGAAGACCCTTCAACAAAATTAGGGGACAAGAAGAAAGAACAAGCTAAGTTCATCTTCTCCCCTTTATCAGACAAGTGTGTAATTTTCCTGTCCTCTGATGCAACTCCCATATTTATGGAAGATTGTTAAACTGAGACTCTGGAGGCTTTCTCAAATGGATGTGAAATATCAACACTGTGCAATATGGAGGTTAAGATCATAAAACATAAGATCAGACATGGACTGTGCAGCCACTTGAGTGTGCCCTGCCACCCTATCATGGCTGATTCATTATCCCTCTCAACGCCATTCTTCTACCTTCTCCCTGTAACCTTTGATGCCCTTATTAATCTAGAATCTATCAATCTCCATTTTAAATATAACAAATAACTTAGCCTCCACAGCCATCTGTGGCAATGAATTTCACAGATTCACTATTCTCTGCCTGAAGGAATACCT